>NC_140617.1:19658741-20356241 GCF_057381915.1 Diplotaxodon limnothrissa | reverse complement strand
TATCATAAGCTAATATGAAGTAAAAGAAAATAGTGACCATATAATGGTCACAAATCAAGGCGAGTGTTGTTGTGATTTGGCGCTATATAAATAAAATTGAATTGAATTGAAAATTTAATTGAATATTCTTATGTGCTCTATATTTAAACTGATTTAGACCCACCTGAACGTAAAACACGTGTTATAAAATAAATAAATCAAACAATTATTTATAAAAATATAAAAAAAAAAATAATGCTTGCGTTTATTTATCAAACGATTCTACAGAAAAAAATAAAACTGAATTATTCCTGATTTACATTAATGCAAACAAAGTAATTCAAGTCACTAGTGCTGGTCCCAGGCACTAGGAGTAAAAATCTTGACCAGCAAACATCATAAAGATAATAAGGAATGAGATTCTCATAACAGATTAGTGCAGGTAAAGGGAGAGATCTGAGAGAAGGAAGTTAGATACAATGTGTGTGCAAGTGAATAAGTGGAAAGGATACCAGGAGCGCCAGAGGTCAATCATGATGGGAATATATTAGGAAAGATTGTTGAATATGAAGAAGAGGAAGACCTCAGAGGAGAGTCTTGGATGTAGTGAAGGAGGATGCAGAGGGCTGGTGCGACAAAGGACGATGATCTGCTGTGGTGACTCTTACTGTGCTGAAGTTGAGGTTCACCCTTCAAGCAGCCAAACTGTGCAGCAATAATGTTTCTTTTGTGCTGGAGCTTTGAGATCATCACGTTTGTTTGTTTCATAACATGAATACATGAGTAACAGGAAAACTGAAGTGAAGTTAAACTGGTTTTTCTCTTCAGGTCCAGACAGCTGCTGGGTCAGCAGGCCTTCATGGCTCACATCACCATCAACCAGTACCTGCAGCAGGTAACCTCTGACCTTTAACTGTGTCTGAAATGTACATTTTTTATGTAATTTGGTTGGAATCTGTCTCATTTTCCTCCTGAAGGTTTACGAGGCCATCGACAACCGCGAGGGCTCCTTCTGTGCTGAGCTGCTGTCCTTCAAACACCCGCATGTTGCCAACCCCCGTCTCCAGGTTAGCCACTGCTGCCTCGCATAAACTCTGAATGTTGCTAGGACACAGCCTCACCTGTGTGTGTGTGTGTGTGTGTGTGTGTGTGTGTGTGTTACAGCTGGCGAGTCCAGAGGATAAGTGTCAGCAGGTTCTGGAGCCGCCGTACGATGAGATGGTCGCAGCTCACCTCAGGTGGGACCGACGGATCAGACGGTGATGCTTTAGTGGTGTTGTGAGGACATAAAGGTGAAAGAAAATGGCTGTGTGTGTGTTTCAGGTGTACCTACGCTGTAGCCAACCATGACTTTGTTGAAGCCTACAAGTTCCAGACGCTCGTTGTTCAATATCCTTCATAAAGTGACTTTTTGGTCTCTTAATCACACAATCTGACCTTCAGTAAATAATCACTAATCAGTCTGATCAGCTCCTTGACTCCTCACGTCCTTCTTGAAGGCCTTTCAGTCCCACAAAGAGGAGAACTGGTGAGTTCAGTTTCAAAGTAGCAGACTGAAGCTGATTCTAACGTGCTGCCTTTGAACGCACCATCACTGCCCTCTGTTTCAGGGCTCTGCCAGTGATGTTTGCTGTCACTCTGGACCTCCGGATATTCGCCAACAACGTAATGGCTTTTCTTTTATCTGTTCAGCAGTCAAATTCATCCATATATGTGTATTTATTTACAGTCCTGCACAAAAGTCTTGAGCCTCAACTCATTTCTTTAGATTTTGCAAATATTGACTTTCAGCCTTGTTAGATTTGTAACAACCCTGTGATTGCCTTATATGCTATATTTCCATGTATGCTTGCACTGGTTTCCCATTTTCCTAGCAAAATATATAAAGAAATGAGGAGTACTCAGTATTGTATTTATATTTATAGTAAGAAAACTAAAAAATGTAACCATTTTCCTCTATAAATGCAAATAAAACAGCTGACGTAAAGAAATTTGTATAGAGACAGGACCAGGAAATTACAGGTGAAAACCTTCAGGTGTGATTGAAAGTTATTGAAAGTGGGTTTTAATTTTATTGTGTCCAGGCGGAGCAGCAGCTACAGAAGAAGGGTAAAGGTCAGCCTAGCGAGATGTTGGAGAAAGCAGCAGAGCAGCTGATGAGCTGCTTCAGAGTTTGTGCCAGTGACAAGTCAGTAAATATACACGTCCTCTGTGTATGCGTTGATTATAATTCCCATTTTATGCACTATTATATTTCATGTTTAATGGACGTCCTTGTTAATATTGACATTTTCAATGTTGGTAGTCGTGCAGGTATTGAGGACTCAAAGAAGTGGGGGATGATGTTTCTGAGCAACCAGCTCTTCAAGATTTATTTCAAGGTCTAAACTCAATAGTGACTGAAACACCCAGTTTATGAATCATCGATGGAGATTTGGTGATTGGTTATAGCTGCAGGTTTATGTGTTGCAGATCAATAAGCTGCACCTGTGCAAACCTCTGATTAGAGCCATTGATAGTTCCAACCTGAAGAATGACTACAGTCCAGCTCAGAAGGTCACCTACAAATACTACGTGGGCCGCAAAGCCATGTTCGACAGTGACTTCAAACTGGGTAACACTGCTACAGATATGGCGCAGTGTCGGCTTAAACATTATTTGAAATTGTTAAACGATTCAGGTTTGGAGTACAGTTAAAATCATTTTTTGTTTCTGTAGCCGAGGAGTTCTTGTCATACGCCTTTGATCACTGTCATCGATCCAGCCAGAAGAACAAGAGGATGATCCTCATTTACCTGCTGCCTGTCAAGATGTTGCTGGTAAGAAACTTTAGAACCTTTTTGGATTTGGTAAAATGGGTTTACACCAGTTTAGATCCTGATTAGAAAGTCCAGACCAGTTTACACTCAGGACTGTTGCATCATGGGAGCAGTGTAATGGTTCCCAGGGTAACTGGTTGTTGTTGGTGTTTCAGGGTCACATGCCAACTCATCAACTCCTTAGGAAGTATGACCTCATGCAGTTTTCTGATGTTACCAAAGCTGTGAGGTAAGGAGAGGGGCAGTGGCATTATCACAGGAAGTGACATCACGTCATGTGGGCTCACAGGTAAATGTTTGTGTCAGTGAAGGGAACTTACTGTTGCTGAATGAGGCTTTGTCCAAACACGAGACCTTCTTCATCCGCTGCGGGATCTTCCTCATCCTGGAGAAGCTGAAGATCATCACCTACAGGAACCTCTTCAAGAAAGTGTGAGTGGTTCAGTAGCTGTTTTACCAACACACACACAAACTGAAATGTAATCAAATTCTTTTTACATATTACTTTTTTTAATGTTTTTTTGTTTATGAAGATTGGTCCCTTCATTTTTGAGAGCATTTGGACCTCAAATTTAGCGCCTTGTTTAGGTGTTTTCCCTTGTTTGTGGATATTATTCAGATTTTATAGTTTTATTCTGTAATCTCAATCAAAAAAATGACTAACAGCAAATAAATTTCTCTGTAATCTCCGAAAACATGAACCGTACCCTGACTGATTTCTGTCTGCAGGTATCTGCTGCTGAGGACTCACCAGCTGCCTCTGGAGGCCTTCCTGGTGGCTCTGAGGATGATGAAGGTGGAGGATGTCGACATCGACGAGGTGCAATGTATCCTGGCCAACCTCATTTACATGGTGAGGAAACTGGAACATAAAAAGCCACTTAGATTCAGGTGAACTGGCAAATAAACGCTGAGCTCTTCTTCTGTGTTTCCTGTCGTCTTCCAGGGTCACATCAAAGGCTACATCTCCCACCAGCACCAGAAGCTCGTGGTCAGCAAACAGAATCCCTTCCCTCCTCTGTCCTCTGTCTCATAGTCTATGAGACAATTCTACAGGGCTGCTTTCCTGGAAACCTTTTTCACTCAATTCATATTTCCTTTATTTTTTACTTTAAAAACATGTCGAATAAAACAGATGTTGGTTTGTAGAGCTTGTATCTGGTTATTACATTTGTTGCTATGAATTGTGGGTGTCAAAGGTTTTATTTTGAGCAGAACTGAACTTTTATCATCGCGAGATTAAGAGACTGGAATTTGTTTTTTCAAAAGCATTTTAATTTACACATTTCAAATACAAATATTATTCATGACTTAACGTTTGTGAAGTTCAGCAGCAGAAAGTTTCAATTTTGTGTTTTTGTTGTGACCATTTGGAAAAAAGAAACTGAAAGTAGGACAAGAGACTCATCGCAAAACTGATTTATGTTCAAAGTTTTCAGTCTTTAGGGAGGGCAGCTGTTAATAAGAAGAAAACAAAAAACGTTACAAGTGAACAAGAACAGGTGAATCGGTTTCAGATGGTGGCGATCTGTTAGCGAGCTTCTGGATATTGTCTCACTTGGGGAGTCATGGCTAACTTCTCGATCACCTCCAGCCTCATTCGGATCCAGCTCAGGTAACGAGACAGTTTGCTGAACACCAAACCACCGCCGCTGGCCTCACACTCAGACGGTGATGAGATTAGCAGCCCAGTCAGGAACACTGTGCCTTGCTCTACTGTGGCTACAGGCGACCCTGGCATCAGCCCGCCACATGGCCTGTTGCTGGTTTCTAAATTTGACCTGCTGACCCCATGCGAGGACTCAAAATTCAGAGCTTTTGAAGTGTGGTTGTAGCTTGCTGTTTTATTCAGCAGCCTGAGGTTAGTGTTTTTGTTTTGGGTTTGATTCTGGAGCCTATTCACCGTGTGCCCTTGAAGCCTTCCCTGGACTCCAATCTGGTTCCCTAAAGGTCTGTTTTGATGCCTGTGGCCTCTCTTTGGAATCTCAAGGTGTACATTAGGGTGTCTCTGAGCTCCTGGGCTCTCTTGTGTTTCATTTTGGTACTTTAATGGTTCATTTTGCTTCCTCATGCAGAACATTTTGTTGCTTAGTGGATGTGGGATGTTCAGCTCACGGCGACAATCGTCCAGCGTCATATAGACCAGTTTCTGGTTCTTGCTGATTTCCCAACTCTCTGTAATCCCAGTCCTCCCAGAATGCATCAGGACATTCTCGCTGAAGTCTTTGGTGGGCAAACAGAGGTGGATGAGGCTGGGGCTAAAGGTCATGGAGTCAGCTAGCTCGAGGAGGACGAGGTCATTTTCATGGTGACCTTTATGATAACCGTTGTGAAGGTACATCGCTTTGACGGTGAAGAGCATCCTCTGTTTCTCTGGGAGACAAAGGAAATTAGTTAAGAAATGAATTGATCCACACTGTGGGAAATCAATATTTGGTCCCCTGCTGAATTTGTAACTTTGCTCACTTATCAAGAAAATAATAATTTTGCAATAACTTAATTTTAATGGATAGAGAAAGAACTGCATGATGTAAATGAAAAGTGTAGTGCACACCAGTGCCTTTTACTCAGCAGTGTGCACACAGCGCTCTGCAGCTCAAAAAATGAATTAATAACAGATAAACGTCTCAAAGTACAGCCACAGCCAAAGATTTTTATATGAATGAATGCAGCTGGTATGATGGTTAGAACTTTTGCATCACAGCAAAAAAGTCCTGAGTTCAACTGGCCGGGCCTCTCTGTGTGGAGTTTGTGTGGGGTCTCTCCAAGTACTCCGGGCTCCTCCCACAGACCAAAGACATGCAGCTAGTGGGGTTATGTTAACTGATTATTCAAAATTGCCCACAGGTGTGAATGTTAGTGTGAATGCTTGTGTGGCTCACTGTGTTAGCCCTGCGACAGACTGGCGACCTGTCCAGAGTGTACCCTGCCTTTCGCCCTATGGTAGCTGGGATAGCTGGTAGTCAACCATCAATTTCTGATGGACAGCTTTGGCTTTTGAAACCTTTTGAATCAATTTGTCTTCATCTGATCTGAAATATAGTTTCTAGAGTGAAACAAAGATGTAAAACCTGTCCATACACTGCATTAATTTGTCAGTATGTCAATGGCTTATTCAGGGTTTAATGTGTGTAAGGGCTAGTTCTTCCACTTTTTGGTTTGGGTTTAATATTGTCTTCAGTGATTTGAACATTTGATAGAACTGAATCCATGTTTTGTTTTTGTTTTTTAATTGGGCAAATTGTCTGTGAGCACATCCTGTTTGCAGCCTGAAATATATATACAGTACAAATACTTCCAATACGTTTTTCTGACAATTTTTTACTTTCACTCCCTACAATTTTAACGTCCAACTGATGTGTCAGGAGTTAAAGTGCGATTCTTTTCCCCACACTGAGCCAATTACAACTGATTTTAGGTTTCCCCACCTGGTTAATCTGAGTTTAATCCCTGACCATACTTTCCTTTTAAAGCCACCCTCTGCAATACATGCAACAGAAAATAGAAACATGTATTTTTACATTTTCCTCTGCTGATGTTGCACTTACATTTATTAGAATAAAAATTTAGACTAAAATAAAGTTTTTCTGGCCCTACTGACAATATTTTATTAATACTTTATTAAAGCACATGGTTCAGTGAGCTTTGCACAAAAGAACGCCCTCCAAAAAGCTACTTTTACTTTTTTTCTTAGAGTACATTTCAGAGCCGCCCCTTTTTCACTTTTACTTGATTAAAGAAGCTGAATCAATACTTCTACTTTTACATGAGTATTTTTCAACACTAGTGTTTGTACTTCTACTTAAGTACAGGATGTCTGTTCTTTTGCAAACTCTGACTAACAGAAGCTAATTTAAAAACAGTAAAATTTAAAATGTAATGACGTGACTTTTTTTAGATTTTTATTCTGAATGGATGAGAAATTGATGTCTATACGTCATCCTTTCTATATTTTAATTTAGTAGTAGTTATTATAGTGTTATCATGGTGTGATAACAATAATTGTGATAGCATTTTCTTACCAGCAAGCACATAGAGGTTGGAGGGTTTTGGTTCTGAGTCCTGATAGAGGCAGCGGGCAGAGGTAAGGATGGACCGCTGACCCAGCACCACACCACTGCACAACTTCTGCAGTGTGCTGTTCAGCAGAGACACCTGGTGGCAGTATACAGACAATTTATTTATTATTCTGGTTTTATTTAGACTGACACCACAGTACCAGAGGATCTTACCTGCCAGGGACAGTTACCATGGTGACACGTGGAAAGAGTTTCCTCAGGAAGTCTTCCACAGGGAAACTCGACTGTGGAAACAAAGACAACAATAAAACTTCATCTCACCAGTTTGAACTGGTCTCATAAAGTCTAGTGTTTTTTCGGAGCATCCAACCTTCTGGCAGACAGCTCCGTCCGTCACTGTGCAGCTTGAATCCAGACATGCAGGAGCATCGGAAGGACTCGTAGGTCACTGTGCATAGCTGATGACAAGCAGTCGGACTCTCAGTCGGACACTTAGATATCTCTAAGATAGATTTGGAAAACAAATCATTTTTTTATACGTGATGGTCTGATATTTCTTAATTCCCATTAGTGCATCATGAGTTTTGATCTCCCGTCCTTTTACGGAGGTGTGGTCAGACCTGCTGTTTTGGTTTGCTGTGCTGTGGACGACCTTATAGTCTGTAATGGCTCATCCTGTACTTTCAATTCACAGACTGGACCGTAGTAAGGGGCGTTGCAGGAGCAGGTAAACCCCCGCACATTGTGAGTGCAGTTCCCTCCATTCAGACAGGGACTCTGCAAGCAGTGGTTTCCACCTCCAAAGACCAAAAACAGAAACTGCTAGTGTTTAGTAAACTAATAAATGTTTATATTTTTGCTGTGAAACTATTAAATCAAATATTTACATTTAAAATAATACATTTGATGACAGTAAATCAACAAAAATATTATTAAAATACATTCTAAACACATTTTAATTATCAAACTGCAGTTTCTAGTTGGAAAATAAATGTTTTTTTTTAATTTATTTTATTTCATTAATTAATCAAATGTAGTTTAGCTGAAAGTAGATACTCACCAGAGTAAACAGCCCAGAATGTGATCTACACACAAACAAAAAACATTAGAATCCGAGAGGAATTAAGCAATGCTCTTTTTGTTTTGTTTTTTCTCCTTTTTCTATGTATGTTTAAAGATGATCATTAAACTAAATTTTCAAATATGACATAAACAGGCTCTGGATTAAGACGGCAGCTCTGGGTGCATCCCAAGGAGCAATTAAAAAGAAACAGAGAACATCAAATGTAACACAGACATAAAAAAAAATGCAAATCAAAAATGAGTAGGTGGTCTTTTAATGAGCCAGAACCCTAAAGAATCAGAACCTAAAACATATTGTTTTAGTCTGTGTTTACTGGAATCTAAAAGTAAAAACACAGGTGTAGAAATGAGTGCAAAAGCTCCCTTTTTTAATTTAACTAACCGTCCTTCGGGTGTCTTCAAAGTACTCGCGAGCCTCTTCAAAGTTGCACTGCTCCTCGTAGCACTCCCGCTCCAAGTTGCCCTGTAGGATCTCCTCTAAAATGAACGAGTTGGCCCGTTTAGGGCGCAGGAACACGGCGTGAGCCTCAGGAGCTGAACGAAACACTGAAAACACAAGAGCACTGAAAAGGCTGGAGGCTCCGATATGTTAGGTTACCGTGTCATAAATAATAAGGTGTCTGTTGCTGAAACAAAAAACAGTAACATTAAGAGGAAAACAAATAAATGATTTAGAAACTACGTGATGATTATGGATGTCATAGTTAATTTGCCCAATTTTGTCAGTTATTATGTGTTGGTATTCTTCTGTATTATGATTTATGTTCTGATTCTTTAGTTGTGCCGTTTTGACTATTATTATAGGTGTTGTTCAGTGTCAAGTTTGCATCTTGGTGATTTGTTTCTTGTTTCCTGTTTTACTTTGAAGGTCCACGTCTTATGTGCAGTGAGTCTAGTTGTGCTTCCCCCTGTCTCGTTAGGCCTAATTTCTCCCAGCTGTGTCTCCCTCCTGTTTCCTGTTTTGTGATTACTCCTCTGTGTATATAGGTCCTGTGTTTTCCTTTGCTCTCTGTTGTGCTGTACCCTCAGATTTGCCTGTGTTCTAGTTATAGCTTTCACGGTTTGGCTTCTGTTTCATGCCAGCAACAAAGCTGAGGTTTTTGTGTTTGCCATTTTGTTTCCACGAGTCCTGCTCTTGGGTCCTCATCCCTGCCTGCCGCACACAGAGCCCTGGCAGTCTCAGCTTCTTTAGCTGAGGGTAAAACAGTTTGATGAGCATAAAAGTTGATGGAAATGTGATTTCCAAAGGCTATTACATGTAGACTTCAGCTAATAACTAATAGAGTTTCAGGGGAGAACAAAAAATAAGAAAATCGTCAGGTCATGTCCGTAAGAAATAGGAAAAACGGGCCTCTGGATGTCTGGAGTTTTGATCTCCTCCACACCTGCTTCACGCCCTGGAGGACGGGGCTGTGGCCCCCCCACACCCTCTAGCAGATTATTACATGAAGGAACCTTTTAAAAAAAACAAAAAACAAGCGCGTCCATGCTCACAGGTGTACACACGGGTGATCACACCCACAAACTACACCCTTTTTGGCTCCTACCTCAAAGCACACTGTGTTCTGTTGATCTTATGTGCTGCACAATAATGTTTAACATTTAGTATTTACTGTCATATTCCCATATATCATTGTGATGTTGTTTATTCTATTACTCTTGTTCTCTTCTGCTTGCTTTCTTTTTTCTTTCTCAGCAGGTGATCCAGGTGATTGATATATGCATTTTTTTTCTCTGCCCGTTCTGTTGGTTTTTGTCTTTTGCCCTTCTCCCCCGTCCCTCTTCTCAGCTGTTTCTCTTTCCCTCTTTCTTTCTCCCCTTCTTTCCCCCAGTCAAGTCTGTCCCGTATTCAGTAAGTGAAAATAAAATAAACAATAAAAGGTGAATCAAATGGACCATTACGGCAAGGCTGGGATGGTCAGTTTGGTAAAGTAAATCCGTTGGGCATCTTTCTTTGCCTTTAGACAACAATTCTGATGGCAAAAGAGCCAAACGGGACAGGCCAAAAAAAAAAAAAAAAAAAAGAAATAGGAAAAACGTCATGCATCTGAATATGAATAGTGTGCCAGAATCAGTCAGGGTTTGGCCTTCCCAGAGCCCGGACCTCAACATTATTGAAGCAGTGTGGGACCATGTTGACAGAGAACAGAGCAAAAGGCAGAAACATCCAAAGTAGAGCTTTTAATGTCCTTTGAGAAAACTGGAGAACTATTCCTGAAGATGACTTAAAGGAAAGACAAGAAAGCTGCCGAAGAGAGTTCAGACTGTGCTGAAGAATGAATGTTCTTGTTATAATTGTAAAAGTCACAATATTAATGGATTCTTTTATATTATTTAAGGTAGTACCTATATTCTATATTTTTAACCATTAAGTAACCAAAGTTATAATAATAATGTAGCAAGCTGTCATTGTGACACGATTAGAGCTAATTGTGTCATGACTGTACTGACAGTAAAAATGTTGTTAAATTCTGTGCCAACTTGGAGTATTTTTATACCACTTGAATGTTTTTGTCAATCAACTAAGGAACAACAATAACACAGCAACAGGTCAAAGGTCACTCTCTTACCTTTTCCTTGACTGGAGACCTGAAGGAAACATTGAAGAAGGCAGAACAGGAGGAGAGACGCTGACATGATGCTGACCGCCATGACACTGACTGCACTGCTGACACACACACACACACAAACACACACGTCTGCACACACATATATACACACTAGTGACTCACAACAGCAGTACAAACCTCACAGAAATTGTATCATGTTTTTAACAGTCTGTTAAACGGAGTTCATTTATATCTGTCCTGAAATAAACTAAGATGTCAGTCTGGTCCCAGGTCATTTTACTGGTGTGCTTTTTTATGTACAGATAAATATCCAGTCATTATAAAACTATTTGTTTTTTTTATTCACATGATTCTCTAAAGAGTTAAAAGACAGCACAAGTTTCACTAAACGCTCTGTTCTTGACGTGGACTCTGGCCTTTCTGTTCAAACCACACAAAACAAACTAAAGGTCCGACCTCTGAACGATCAACAGGTCTGTTTGCCTGAGGTAAACGAGGATAGATTTCATCACAAATGTTTATCATCTAGTATATCTGGTACATCTGGTAATAAGTTTATAAGGGTTACAACTTAAAATTTTATTCAAGAAAATAACAGTTTTCCTCAGCAAAAACACCAATGTTATCGAAAATAAACTAGCTTTTTATGACATTTGCAACTTCATTTTCCTCCAGCAGAGTCACTGGAGAGATCTTTAAATTTCTATTTAGGACATAACAGTTAAGTTTAAGCAATTTGATCTTGTTACTTACCATCTAGTAATGCTTGTTTTGTTAGAGTAGTGATTACTTGAAACGTAAAAACATGTATCAGTTCAATTCTGTTTATCTTTATAGTGCAAAATCCCAACAGTTATCGCAAGGCACTAGTAAGGTAAAGACCAGACCCTACAATAACACAGAGAAAACCCAACATTTCAAAAGCCTCCTTTAAGCAAACACTTGGCAACAGTGGAAAGGAAAAACTCTCTTTTAACAGGAGGAAAACATCTGTTTAACCAGTTGGGCATGAGAGGAGGGAGACAGAACAAAAAGAAACACTAAGGTAGAAAGCCAGAGTTTAAGAATAACTAATGATTAAATGCAAAGTGTATAATGTGCAAAATGAGTGAAAATGATGAGTGAAGAAAAAATAGTGCATCATAGGAAGCCCCCAGCTCACTCAGGGTCACCCGATCCAACCATAACCTTTGTCAAATAGGAAAGTTTTAAGCCTAATCTTTAAAATAGAGATAGTGTCTGTCTCCTGAATCCAAACTGGAAGCTGTTCCACGGAAGAGGGGCCTAAAAACTGAAGACCCTGCCTCCATTTATATTTTTAAATATCCCAGGGACCACAAGTAAGCATGCAGTCTGCTATCTAGGTGCTTTAATGGAGTGATAGGGTGCTATGAGGTAATTAAGATAAGATGGGGCCTGAACTGATGAGCTAGTTCTCCAAAAGTTGATTCTGGTCATCTGGATGTATTTTCAGTGGAAGAACCATTTCATCACTCATCCAAGTGACTTCTTCAGTCTCAGCTGACTGCAGGCTGAAATCACAGCATTGTAAGATGGCAAAAGATGTACCCTTAGGCCCCCTCCTCGATTCAGAGATAGTCTTTCCCTTTTCTTTCGCCATCTTACAATGCTGTGATTGCAGCCATTCCCCAACTCTCTGTGAATGGTACTCATGGCCATTGATCAGTGGGCTTTGATCAGTGGTTGTTGATCAATGGTCATGAGAATTTGTATAATTATGATGAAGGAACTAACCTCCCAGCTCATTGTTCTCTCACTGGTTCTCTCATTATGCAAATGTACTGTTTATAAGATTTGGGGAAACCTGTAGTCAGCTGAGACTGAAGAAGTCACTTGGATGAGTGACAAAACGTTTCTCCTACTGAAAACACTACATCCAGATCAACAGAATCAACTTTTGGAAATTTACTTACCTGGATGATTGAGCATGGATCAAGATGATCAGCTAGTTTTTCAGCATTACTCTGAGACACGATGTTTTTAATTTTAGAGATGTTGCGCAAATGAAAGAAAGCAGCCCGACATTTTTGTTCAATATGCGCTTTTAAGAACATATTCTGATCAAAAACAACTCCAAGATTCCTCACAGTGTAACTGGAGGCCAAGGTAATTCCATTCAGAGTAAGTATCTGAGGACATATCATATTTCTAATATTTATACAGTTACCTCAGTTTCATTTGAATTTAGAAGCAGAAAAATGAGGTCATTCAGTAACTAATTTTTGTGTGTTATCTGGCTTCGTGGATAGTTGAGTATCATCTGCATAACAGTGAAAATGTATGCTATGCCTTCTAATGATATTTCCTAAGAGGGAGCATGTATAATGTGAAAAGAACTGGTTCTACCACGGAACCCTGTGGAACTCCATAATTATCCTCAGTGTGTTAAGAGGACTCTTCATTTACATGAAAAAAAAATGAATGAGATGAGTCCACTGTCAGAGGCCATAGAGTTTTGTAACAAGTCACCAAAGCTGTTTCTTTACTCTGAAACCTGACCGAAACTCTTCAGATAAACTCTTTCTCTACAGAAGATTTTTTGTGCTGTTTTATAACAAGTCTTTCAAGATGTTTGGAGATGAAAGGAAGGTTGGAAAATAGCCCATAATTATGTAGGACAGCCAGATCTTTTTTGTTTGCTTTACTCAGAAAAACAAAAAGAAACAAAAAGTGTGATTTTAAGAGGACATCACACTTCAAACTATTGCTATATTATTGTTACATTGCTGGAAGTTTTTTCAAATTCAGCTCAAAAGCTCATTTCTGTCAGCAACTCATAAAGAATACATGGACACAGACATGCTTTCCATTCTCACTTTAATCATACTGACCAACAAAATTATTAAATCAAGTTTCAGTGGATATGGCATGTTAGTGACAGTTTGTCCCTTTAATGGAATCAGTCTGAACAGAAAGAGTTAAACAGGAATCTGTGAAAAAACTGGAACATCAAACGGAGATCAAGACCATACAAAGCCAAAAGTGAGGGAAGGTTGGACAGAAATTCATCTCAAGTCATGAATTTGAAACAAAAACAAAATATTGATGATACATAAACCAAATTAAAAATATAAAAGTTCCAGGAGTAGTACCCTGAGGAACCTCATAAACAATTATTGACTCTAATTCTCTCTGTCACAGGTGGGACTTGTAGCTCTTTTCTTACAAGGATAAACATTGTTTCTCTGAAGGGATTACATGAGAGGCATAACTGTGAGTGTTGGTGGATGTTTACACATGTTTTACAGATAAAGCCTTTTTATTGCAAGATGCTGACTGCTGCCATTTGTGCCACTGTGCACCAGCTTCTTGATACCCTCATGGATCCATCGAATGTACCTGGACACCTGGGTGTAGAAGTTATACTTGCCCTTGCGTTCGCAGCCTTCGCCCCAACTCACAATGCCAGTGATGAAGTGGGTGTCATTATAACGTGTGATGTGTGGCCCACCACCATCACCTTGGCAAGCATCCCTAGATTTGTAGCCAGCACAGAACATGCCATTAGTGACTAGAAACCGAGTGGAATTGATGCAGGTTTGACGGTCCACATGGGTTACAATGAGGCGCTTCATGATCATGGATGGAATCTGAGCCTCCCCAAGACGTCCAAAACCACTGACCACAGCTACTGGCTCCCGCATCAGGACCTGAGATTAAAGGTAACAAATTTATCCAGAGTGGCAGCTGTCTGTTTCTGATCCTGCATTTCTTTTATTTTGTCGTGTAAACATGGCATAACTACAGCTATGTAGTAACTACAGGTCTTCAACTGGAGTAGACACCCAGATAATTAAATGTTTAAGCTTAATTTGTGGAAAACACAAAGGCCTTCTTTTAAGGTAGATAAAATAGAGCGACTGCTCTAGCTTGTGGGAAAGTCAACCCTCAAAGTATTTGACCATTGGCCAAGAAGAAATCAGATTTAGGAACCAACTACTTACAGATGTGGGATTTGCACTGTAGCATTTAAAGATTCTGTGGTGTTTCAAAGGTGCAACATACAATAAATAACATGTTTATATTCAACTGTTTGCCCGTCCCTGATTTTTTTTATTTATTGTTGGATCTTGTGTAGCACTTCTTGTGAGGGTGATATATAAACTAAATTTTACTTACTGACTTTTTTTTTAAAACCTTCTTGCACATTTGTCACATTCACATGTTTTAGATCATCAAGCAAATGTTAATATTAGTCAGATAGTTTTTAAATGATGATTTCATTTAAGAGAGTAGAAAAAAGCTATCCCAACCAATCTGACTCCCAAATGAATAACTGGATGTTCCATCCTTGGCAGCAAGAACTGTGAACAAACATTTGTGAAAAATGACAAAGGAGTTTTTCATATCACTGTGGAGAAATATTGTGTCACTCTTCTTTGCAGAATGGTTTTCAATCGCAAAGACTCAATTTATCTCAGATCTGGTGTCCACAATTACCCACAAGAATTAAAAAAAAAAAAAAAAGGTTTTTAACCCTTTCATGCATAGTGGTCACTACAGCGGACAACTATTCAAAGGCTGTTTTCTTGCATTTGTGTCAGTGTTCATGGTATACTTGCACTTAAAACATTACATTGGACACTGATGTGTCACTCCATACCCTGCCACCCACTGGTCCCTTAATGTTACTATAGATGTATGACGTGTTTCACTGAAATCATTGTTATTTAACCCTGTCATGCATGAATTATGACAACTTTGATCAGGATTTTTTTCTCAAGTGTTTTTATTCATCTTTTCATGGCTAAAGATAAATACTTAAGAAAAAAAATCCAGATTGCGCTTGTCATAATTAATGCATGAAAGGTTAATCATGTTATCAGTCCATGTATAATGCTGGAGCAGTACCTGCACTAAGTATGTGTGATGATTTTGGGGGCATTTTTTACTGACAAAGTTTCAGCCATTAAGTCTTGTCTTGTTATCTATTGCCTCAGACCACGTTGTTCCTCTGACAAACTTTGATAAATTAACATTAGAAGCAATCTGAGCACTCCACCCTTTACATTGATGGGAAGGAGGTAGAAAGGGTAGAAAGGTTTACCCAATTACCCCAGAGACTGCTAGTAAACTACTACCGCTCCACCATCTAGAGCCTTCTGACCTACTGCTGTACACGCTGGTTTAACTGCTGTACTGTGGGGGACAAGAGGAAACTGCAGCGGCCGGCGGGTGGTGAGGGCAGCAGAGCAGGCAATTGGCACTTCACTAACCCCCCTCAGGGAAAATTATACTGGCAGATTTCAGTAGAAATCCAGTATCATCATCAAGGACTCCTCGCACCCTGGACACAGTGTTACTGTGCAGATACTTACGTTATTGCGTATTACACACATTCACTGAGTAGGTGCCCTTAAACTTACGTCTATTTATATCTTCTTCTCATATCCTAAAACAATCTCAATGTAAATCTACATGATTCCAACAGAGATAACACAAACTGTGTTTCATCGTCTTGTAACAGTGACAATAAAGATCTATTCTATTGACACTAGCTTAAAGTTTCACCTTTTTGGCAAAGTCTTGCTCAGGAATGCAGACTGGCAGGATGAACCTCGTGAACTTGATAGGTGTAGCCAGTTTGATGAGTGCAATGTCATTATCGTAGGTTTGCTCATTGTAGTTTCTGTGGGCGAGGACTGCTTCCACTTTGTGGTCAACTTCAGTACCTTCATTCACTGACCTGTCAAACTCACCTGAGTGCAGAGAAACAAACAAAACACTTTAATTACAACAGTCAAAACAAAAATGAATACATATATGACACCTACAAATCTGTGGTCACATCTGTAATCTGTTTTTCCGAATTTACTGATGTAATAGGACTTGTTTTATTGCAGTCTGGCACTGATTTTTAGTTGGGGCTATGGAGCTGTTATTGCATGATTTTGCCAGAAGGGGGACGTAGCATTGAGTGCGATAGGCTGCTGCAATGCTCCCATACTTCAGACAAGGAAAATTCTCCAGACAGAAAAGCCGATATCATAAAGCATGTAATAGACGCGCCAGTCCATCGTGTCCAGCCTGGTTCTGCCAGAAGTTTCTTCCTGTTAAAAGGGAGTTTTTCCTTCTCAGTGTCGCCAAAGTGCTTGCTCAGGGGGTCATATGATTGTTGGGTTTTTCTATGTATGCATTATTGTAGGGTCTGCCTTACAATATAAAGCGTCTTGAGGTGACTGTTGTTGTGATTTGGCGCTGCATAAATAAACTTGAATTGAATTGGACCTGTGCCAAAGAAATTACAGAAAATATTTATATAAAAGATTTATAAATTCTTATTAGGCAGACAGTCATCATTAAAATAAAACTTAAGCAGGTATTTTTGAATCTGAATGTGATGACCTAGAATTGTATGTGAAGGTTTGTAATTGGCTCATCAGACCTACCGAGCCTGACGTTGAAGTCATCTGACTGGTTTACACAGCTGGCAGCTGTCAGGATGATGTTTTCATTGAGTATTGTTCCTCCACAAAGAACTATTTCATTTTCATTGAAAAGGAGGGCCTAAGATATGAAAACAAACCATGCAAAATGAGACTGTTAAACCTGTCCAGAGTTGGAAGATGTGTGAGGATGACAAGCAATTCTATGAACTCTGTTAAAAAACAAAAAACTCACTTGAGAGTGATAGTCTGTATCTGATCAATGTTTTTAATGCAGCTTCATGTTGTGGGTATGTTCATGTGTGTCTCTACCTGCCATGGACATTCTCCTGGTGGGCAATACCCTGACTGGCGATATGACTCATCTTCTATTTCAGAGTCAATCAGACTTTCCAAAGTTGTCCAGGTCTTTGCTGGAATTTGGGTTCTGTTTTCAGCCACTAAATCGGACATTAAATCAGCATCCTGGATCGGCTCTGTGGAGTTTACACTGGTGTTAAGTGCAGTTATATTCCCCTCCATTGTTTTTGTCTGATGGTCCCTCAAAACTGTCTGCAGCCCTTTGGGGAGGATGAAACCACATCTGATGGTCTCTGCAAGAGTTTTATATAAATTAGACGTTGGATTTTGTCACCAGAAAGTTTAGTTTCACTTTTTATAGTTTCTAATGTCTGATCTGTGATGTATTTCACTGCTCTGCTATCAGAGTAAAAGACCAGGTAGATTCTTAAGACTCTCACCATTGAAATGGCAGGATTTTTTTATCAGATGCCAGGAAGTACCCATCAGCACAGGAGCACTGAACACTTCCCTGGATCACATTGCAGAAATGTTCACAGCCGCCATTTTTGTTCTTACAGAGCTGAGGAAGAACTGCAAATACACAGACACTGTTAGGATTCTGCACTCCTCCTTGTGTGTGGCAGTTAAAGTGTTAACAATTCAGAGAGACTGTAGTTATGCTTAGCATCTGAACAAGCACCACATCACCAGTATCCCAGCTAGGATTAATCCTAGATACATATCTCTTTTCATGTACAATTTTCACCTATTTGAAAAACGTTACTGTGATTTCTGTCCAGTTTTGAAGACAGTTGGAGAAACTATACCAGAGCAAGGCTCTAGGCCCAGATAACATCAGCCCCAGTATTCTGAGGACCTGTGGTAGCTAAGTGTGTTACCGAGTCAAATTTATAACCTGAGACTGAAGCAGCAGGAAACAAATCCCATGTGATTCCTGTACTGAAGGAGCTTGTACTCTTTGTTATTTTGGGTCCTTTACCTTACAATATAAAGTGCATTGAGGCAACTGATGTTGCTATTTGGTACTATATGAATTGAAAGAAAAAAAGAAAAATTGGTACTGTCAGAGCTATCATGAAGGTAAGACTAGTCTAAACATCTGTTGACCCTCTGCAGTTTGTATACAGATCCAGTCAGATTGTCTGTCTGGTTGACGCTATCTACGCAAGTATTAATTGTATAAATGATGACTGTTACATGCGTATATTTGTTGTTTAAAATCCACGTTTTATAATTTAGTAATTAAATTACTTGGAACAAACAAAACTCTGGAGTTTACCACTTGGAAAGCCTATCGTTTTAGTTTAGTTTTAGGTTTGTTTTTCTTCATTTCTTTTCATTTGGCTTCTTATTTTTCTTTTCATTAATTAAGCAGATGTAGCTGAACATATAGTAGCTAATGTGAAATAAAACTCACCAGAGTAAACAGCCCAGAAGGTTTTGTACACACAAAAAAACAACAGTTAGAATTCAGGAGTCATTAAACAGGACTCTTTATTGTTTTTTCTGGGGTTTTTTCTAACATTTAAATGTAAAAAAAAAAAAAAACTAATCTAATAACAAACATAAAAGCTCAGACTTGAGTCTGCAACTGAATTTCTAACTGTGTATCACGCACTCTAGTGGAATCTAAGAATGAAAATGCAGGTGTAGAAATGAGCTGAGTAGCTCCTTTTTAAATTTAACCAACTGTCTTCTGGGTGTCTTCAAAGTACTCGCGAGCCTCTTCAAAGTCGCACTGTTCCTCGTAGCACTCCCGCTCCAGGTTCCCCTGTCTGAACTCTTCCATAAATGTATTGGCCCGTTTGGGCCGCAGGAACACGGTGTTGGCCTCGGGAGCTGAACGAAACACTAAAAACACAAAAGTGTGAATTTACAGGTTGTTTCCTGTGGCACATTTAGTCACAACTGGAAGAACTGAGCAACTGAAAAACTGGAGGCTCTGCCATGTTAGGTTAACACATAATGAATAACTAAAACTAACTGAAGTGTTAAAAAGTTAACAGAGGATAAAAAATTAAATAATCAGTCATTTAATTTCTACTGGTGCTTTGACAGCTTTGATTATAGCTGTTATATATTCATTTTTGTCTACAGTACTTTTTCAAAAATCTTAAGCCACGCCTCTGCTTACCCACCAATGGCTCTGTCCTCCACTGCAAGATAACAATCTGCAACTCACCTTGACCTGTGCGGTCCCCAGTCATCCTCCTAGCCTCCCCATGGTATCATACAAACTCTAATAAAAGACTTAAAGCAAACCATTCCCTTTGGTCCAAGTTTGGCTTTTGCTCTTGAGACAGTTTATCAACAGTTGCACTGTTTAGTGGCATGACATGATCTATAGAAAATGCCAAAGATAACACAGTTTGACAGACATAAAATAGTATTATAGCACCAATGAGGTGATTCCCAAACAGCTATTAGCTCTTCAAATGTATTCTTAAAAAATGAAGACTGAACAGTGAAGGCCCAAAAAAGATGTGGCAAATTTTAAAGAAATTACAAGAAAGCTGCCCAAGAGAGTTCAGACTGTGCTGAAGAATTTTACAATTCATAAAACGTGTGTTTGCACATGTAAATAAATTTGCTTACAAAGTGTAAAGAAATGAGCGGAAGTCTTTTTTGCACATTAGTGTACAAATTCATGAAGTCACTGTTTAAATGTGATTTGAATTAAGAAGATTAGACGTCATGATGTTAATGGATTAATTTATACTTTTAGTATAATTTAAATAAAATTTAATAATTGAATTTAATAACTATTTAATCATTATGTTTAAGGCTGCATTGGAGGTTACAATTTTTGTGTGTAATATTTTACTTAGCCATCCCCATTGTTTGTTTGTTTTTAACCACTAAGTTACTATAGAGATAATGATGCTATTTTGACACTGACTAAATATTGTCTGTTTGTTATAACCTATAACATTGGACACACAGCAATTTTTCTAATTATCACTACTGTAGTAACAGTAGCTGTAGTAACAGCAGGTTTTTATGCCACTTGAATATTTTTGTCAGTCAACTAAGGAACAACAATAACACAGCAACAGGTCAAAGGTCACTCTCTTACCTTTTCCTTGACTGAAGACCTGAAGGAAACATTGAAGAAGGCAGAACAGGAGAAGAGACGCAGACATGATGCTGACCGCCATGACACTGACTGCACTGCTGACACACACACACACGTCTGCACACACACACATACACACTAGTGACTCACAACAGCAGTATAAACCTCACAGAAATTGTATCATGTTTTTAACAGTCTGTTAAATGGAGTTCATTTATAACTGGCCTGAAATAAAGATGTCAGTCTGGTCCCAGGTTATTTTACTGGTGTGCATTTTTGTGTACATATAAACATCCAGTCCTTATAAAATTATTTGTTTTTTGACATTTTATTCACATGATTCTCTAAAGAGTTAAAAGACCACGCAGTTTCCCGTAAACGCTCTGTTCTTGAAGTGGACTCTGGCCTTTCCTTTAAAAACAAGCAAAACAAGCAGAAGGTCTCCATGTTTGTTTGTTTGAGGTAAACAAGGATAGATTTCATCACTGACATTTTTACATAACATTGAGTTTATCCAGATCAAGTAATAAGATGGTTCTTTAAAACCATTGTGCCACAAATTTTACATTTTCTTGAGCAAAAACACAATTTTGTAAAACAACTTTTTTCCAAACTGTCACTGGAGATTCTTCCACCTTTTGAATTACTATTATAAATACAAGCTATACTTATCATTAAATGACATCAGGCTTCAACATGTTCTTATAGTTTGCTTTTATTTGCTTCATGTTCAGTTTAAAAGCTTGTTTCTATCAGTGACTCATGAAGCATACATGGAACAAAACATTGAATTGCTGAGATTATGAAATGCATTCTGTTTAAAAAAAATGTAATTATACTAAAAAAAAAATGTATTCAATCAAATTTCAGAGGATGTATCCTGTTTGAGATAGTATACATCTTTGATGGAAACAATCTCATGAGAAAGACTTACAGAAGAATCAGTGAACCAACCAGAACACGAAACATCTAAAGTGGAAATTAAGACCAAAATCAGAGCCCAGAGGAAATGATGGACTTGAATTGTTCAGAAATATGATGTCAGATGATTGCCCTGGAAAAATAAACATTAATACAAAATTAATGTTACATAAAATAAAATTAAAAATATAAAGGACCAAGAGTAGTACCCTGAGGAACCCCCAAATAATTACTGACTCTAATTCTGTTCGTCACAGGTAGGATTTGCAGCTCTTTGCAGCACTAGGATGAATAGGTTTCTCTGACTGTTCATTAGTGATTACATGAGTGGTGCAAAGTCTGGCCGATCTCTGCTCAGTGGATGTTGACAGATGTTTTACAGATAAAGCCTTGTTATTTGGGCATGGTTCCTCTTCATCCTGCTGCCGGTCTTGTTTTTTTGGATCAGCGTCTTCATACCATCACGGATCCATTGAATGTACTTGGACACCTGGGTGTAAACACCATACTTGCCCTTGCGTGCACAGCCTTCACCCCAGCTCACGACGCCAGTGACAAAGTAGGTGTCACGGTAACGTGTGACATGAGGCCCGCCACTGTCACCTTGGCAGGCATCCTTGGCTATTGTGTCATAACCAGCACAAAACATACGCTGCGAGATACGTAAAGGAGTGGATTCGATGCAGGTTCGACGGTCCACATAAGGTACAGATAGGCGCTGCAAGATGCTGGATGGCTCCCGACCCTCGCCGAGACGTCCAAAACCGCTAACCATGCCATCCGGCTGCTGCATCAGGACCTGACAATAGAGGTAATCCATGTATGATTGTCATATAAACGTCACATAATCAAACAAATTTGGTAAATTCCTTTTTGGTTGTTTTTTCTTTTCTTTATGTTTCTTTCTTTTTTCTTTCTTTTTAAAAAAAATATGAACTAAAGATTAAGGCTGCATACACAAATGTTTTGCTCAACCAAACCTTTTTATAAGCTTCTCTGTTCAAGTATAAAATCTAGTTGTTTATCAATCGTCTGAAGTAATAGGAAAAAGTTTATTAAGCAAGATAAAACTTTTTGCTTTTACTAATTGCACCGTCACCTCAAAATTAGATTTTCCATTACATTTTGCATTATTGACATCAGGGGATTCTCAGAATTTTAGTGAGAAACAAAATAAAACTCATGTGGCACCAGCAGCAGTATCTGCATCCTCTTTGGCCTCATATGAGAAATCTATTATTAATCTAGGTGTGATGGATTCTCTAAAGCTCAATTCTCATGTGAACAGAGTGGTAAAACCCTGTTTTTTCCAGTTCTAGCTGTGGTTAAAAATTAAGCCTCCTTTGTCCAAACGTAACTTTGCTTTTATAACACCTTGTCTTAATCACCCAGGACTCGTTGCTCACCTACAGCTGATGCAAAATGCTGCAGCTCGCTTTTTATCTGCTGCAAGCAACATTATGTCAGTCCAATTTCACCTTCAGTTCACGGACTTCCAGTTCATTTACAAATCCAAGTCTCTTAATGATTGCACCCCCATTTTATCTATATCAGCTGCTACATCCATCTGTCCCACCTTGTTGTCTACGTCTCTATGCTCTCTTTTATGTTTGGTGTTACAACACTTTGGTCAGGCCTGTTATGTATAAATAAAAGTGATATGTAATGGTATAGTATGATATGATTTTAAAAATTCACCTTTTCAGCAAATTCTTGCTCAGGAATGCAGGCTGGCACAATGAACCTGCTGAATTTGATGGGTGTGGTTAATTTGATGAGTGCAATGTCATTGTGGTAGGTGTCTGCCTTGTACCCTCTGTGGGTGAGGATCGTGTCCACAATATGGTCAGCTTCAGTGCCCTCATTTACCAACCTGTCAAATTCACCTGAGTGCAGAGAAAAAGCAAAGATGTTCAGCGATGTTTTAATGAAAAATCATAGTAATTAAAATTTTTTACAGCATACAAAGCGCTTTGAAAACAGAACACTGTTAATCACGTCCCGATAAGGGACATGGCCTAAAACCTGTGCGTAACCAACAAAAAGTTCTAAACTGCACTATTTCTACCAACTTAAAAAATGCACATAATAACCTCAGCATTGGTAATGTTCTATATTAAAAAATTGTAAGTGATCATTATTTCTTTTTTACAGAAGTTGACAAAAGGGTATATCTGTACCATATCTCATACTTTGAAAAAAATACCCACATTAAAATCTGTTATAAAATTTATCATATTAAATATACAATTGAAAAATATGTCATATGGACCATAAAGTTAAGTTAAAGATCATAAATTAGATTTATTACTTCTTAATAGGCATAAAGACATTATTACCTTAATGTGATGAACTAGAATTATATACGCAGGTTTACAATTGGTTCATCAAACCTACCGAGCCTCACGTTGAAGTAACGTGACTGGTTCATGCAGTGGGCAGCAGTCAGGATGATGTATTGATTGAGTATTGTTCCTCCACAAAACCCAATATTATCTTCATTCACAAGGAGAGCCTATGAGGACAAAAACAGCCACCCACCCCCCCAAAAATGAAAAAAACATTTGAATTGACGATATAAAGCCTGTGCAGAGGTCTAAGACATGTGAAAATGAAGTTTAATGCTATGAACTCTTAGGTGTCAGCTGAGTATTGATAATGCCTTCTAGATGTTTACCCTGAGGGAATCATGTGATCGATTGAAGGTGATAGTATGGGTTAGGGTTACTTTTTACTGAAACAGAAACTGTATCTGGCAGGTAAGTTCTTAAATTATAATCCCAAAACGTTTTGTGAAAGAGTCTCTACCTGCCATGGGCATTGTCCTGGTGGACAGTCCTCCCCGTTGACAATACGAGTCATTTTCGCCATTTCAGACTGAATCATCTTTTCCAAATTAGGATAATGTGCCACGTTTTGGCTTTTGTTCTCAGACACTGAGGACATTGGACCAGCATCCTGGACATAAGGCTGTGTTGTTAAGTTGATGTTGCCGGTGCTGTTAAACTTAGTTATGTTCCCCTCTGTTATGTTTTTCCTCTCATACCAGAAAACAGTCCGAACGGCTTTGCTGCTGATGGCACCACATTTGTACGTTTCTGAAAGAGTTTGTATGGTAATGAGAGGTTGAGTTTTGGGACCAGAAGATTTCAACATTATGGTTTCCAAAGTCTGATCTGTGATCTAGGTGCTCTTTTACTGTTCTGCCATCTGAGTAAAAGACTATTCACATTCTTAAGCCTCTCTCACCGTTGGAGTGGCAGGATTTGTCATCTGATGCCAGGAAGTATCCATCAGCACAGAAGCAATGAATTCTTCTCTGTATCACATCGCAGAAATGTTCACAACCACCATTTTTGTCCTCACAGAGCTGAGGAATAACTGCAAAGACACAGACACAGTTAAGATAGATGGTGCCACTGTTAAAAAAACAAAGTAGGTTTCTGAAAAAACTTTTACATCGTCACAGATGTGCATGGTTTACAATTTGGAATGGTTGAGATTATGCTTAACATCTGAACAATTGCCAAACTGCCAGTATCCTGGTTATATTCATATCTATCCCTTCATACTGTCACGGCGAGTGAGAAGAGCCGTGTAGAAAAGGAAAAGGAGGATCCACACGCAGGCAGTCGTGAAGGTGTAAAAGGTGATTTATTGGACACAAAAGGAGAGGCAAACGGCAACACGGAGAACTAAACTATACTGGGAAACAACTAAAACTACAAAGCACAAACCTGAATGAGAATGAGCAGAGGAGAATGATGATGGACAGCAGGGAGAACACACGGGTGAGACATGGTAGATACACAGACGGACCAGCAACTACAATAACGGAGGACATGACTTAAATACACCCAGAGAAACACAGGGGAATTACACACAGGTGGTGGACACAGCTGGGAATGATCAACAAGACGAGACAGAGGTAAAACTGAACACACTCACATGAGACCCAGACCTTCACAATAAAACAGGAAATGAGAACACCACACCAAGACGCAGACCTGACACTGAGAGACAGACAGAATGACACATGGAACCTGAACTAAACTAAACGTGAGATACAACAGAGAACAAATCCTTAAACATGAAACTCAAATAATAATCATAATCATCATCATAAACACCACAAGAGAACAAGAAAACAATCCCTGATGCAAACTAAAACCAAAACATAATAAACTCAAAATACTGGGTCCAACGGACCCAGAACCGTGACACATACAGAATGTTCATCTACCCAAAGTCTGGGATCCTATGTAAGGGTAGGAACATAGAATGACCATGAAATCGAGAGTTTGGCTTTTATGATCTTCACCAAAATAGAAAAGTATGGCATCCGCACCACTGTTGACGCTGCCTAAATCTGTGTCAGTTTCTCACTCCCCTCACTTGTGAACAAGAAGATACTTGAAATCCTCCACTTAGGGCAGTAACTTATCCCTTACCCAGAGTGGGTGTTCCTCCCTTTTTCAGCACCTCCTTTCATCAGCCAGAACACAGAAAAGTTGTTATGGATGGGTCCACAATAACAATGACCCAAAACATGCTGACAATGCAGAAAGTGGCCACAGGAACCCTGCGTCCATGAAACAGCTCATGTTGTAACAGGGTCTTTGGTTCCTTTTCTTCTGCAGATTTTTACTATTGTTTACCATCCTACCTCAAGAAAGGTCAGGCTATCCCAGGAAAACTAGCGAGAGGAGGCTCAGCCAGCCATGTTTTTGTCCCCACTGCTATCTATACTGAAGTAATATAACCTCCAGAAAGGTTAGAAAACTCCTTCTGAAATGAGCAGTTTTCCCTTTTTGTGGCAATAGTTTTTTTCAGATAAGATACTGAAAATGGATGGGAGCTTTCAAACATTAGCAAAACTTGACCAAAACTTAACCATTACTAACCTTACAGTATATCTACAAGATTGTATTATTGACCAGAATAAGTTAATATGTTTTTCTGAAAGGCAGTAAGTGAAATTTGAAGTTCTTCACCAATTTCACAGTTGAAGCCCTTGTACCCTTCTTGGCAGTAGCAAGCGTAGCTGCCAATTCCATCTTTGCATTGGCCGCCATTAACACAGGGTGATGATATACATGCATCTCCATCTGTGGGACATGAACAGCAGATTGAAGCAAGTGTTTGACTGTAGTGGTCAAAGTACAAGGTTACATTTTAGCAGCTGTCCTCTTTCAGTTGGTAATTGTACATATATTCTAATGTCCTTTCAGGGTATTATTTGTAAAGTTTCAGCATTTCTAAGATTTTAATACAAAAACTTACCAATATACTTGGCCCAGAATTCATCCTGAAAAAACACAAAAGAAAATTAAATTGCTCAAAAGATCTAAAAGCCAGATTTTCCATCACTAAATAATAGTTAATAATGGAAAATACCATAATTTAGACATATGATTCCTAATATTTACAATAATCTTTTCTAATATTTCCTAAAATTTTGTAATGTTTGAGTGCAAATTTAAATGTATTAAAATAAAGGTTAATACAGTTTTTTCTTTGTCTTCAAATATCTCTCGCGCCTCTTCCCAGCTACAGCGCTCCTCCACACATTCTCTTTCCATGTTGCCTTTTTTCCACTCCTCAAAAATGCTGTTAGCTCGTATCCTTCGATTCAGCACTTGATTGGCCACTTGGCTGTCTAAGAAGACTGAGAAAAAAAATGTAAAACATTAAATTAAACATCGGTATTTAATTTAATGATTTCGTTTTAGTGCATTTTGAAAAAGTCATGAAGCAACACTTGAAGTGCCAGAAACACTTCTTCTAATGTCCACTTGAGGCTGGCTCCTAAAGTGAATGAGTCCCCATAGACACCCATGTTAAAATGTCCATCTTTACAGTTAAAATAACATATTTACAGTCTGATACAAATAACTCCTTTCTATAGCTAATTTTGCCCTTCATAACAGCTGCACACTTCCTTAAGTTTAACATGTTAACATAAAAAAGACACTGACAGTCTGTTGCAGGGCAAACACAGAGAGACAGACAACCATTCGCACTCACATTCATGTCTATGGGCAGCCCGCCCCTTCTGGAATATTCTTAATGTAATTACCTAACACAGTGGTTCCCAACCTCTTTTTGTTCGGCCCCCCTTTGTTTTACAAAAACAATGTTCGCGCCCCCCCCTCGCACGCGCACACACATGCACGCGCGCACACACAAGCATGCACAAACACATCCTCCAACCACACACACACCCATACTTTGCTCCATTGCGGTTTATTTCACAGCTCAAACATTTAGTAAACAATTAAGCAAATACAAGTAATCTGCAATAAATTGCAGGTAGTAATAAAATAAACTACTCTCTTTTACGCTATGTCCGCAGCTGCACGAGTATTTTTGAAAACGCAGTTGTTTCGTCAACGGCGTTTCAAATCACCGAAAACTGAGATTTTTTTAAAACTCCTTGGAATACAGAGTTCGTTGCAACGTCAAAGGTATGTGCCTTTTTTCAAGTCATGCTGTGCGCCACGTTATTGTTTACATGGGATGAATTGCAGAATGACAGATAGAGACAAAATACTGTTAATCTGACTAGGTCTGACCTAACAGATAATATGACTTGCTGTGTCTTAATGGTTCTTATACCATTTCCATTGTCTATTTTCTACGGATTATCTATAGCTGAAGCTATATAGCTATCTATCTAAATAGCTGAAACTCTGGAAACTCTGGAGCACAAAGGCATTCATAGGCATTCATGTACTGTTTCCCAGTAGAACACACCCAGAACACCTCACCCTCAGCTGACTCCTTCTGATGTGGAGGATTACCATCTGTAATTTGAGACCTGCCAAATGACTGAATTTCTTACCCTATGGCTAAGGCTGAGCACAGCCACTCTTTGGAGAAAACTAATTTCTGCAACTGTGATCTGTTGGCCATTACCCAGTGCTAGTGGCCATAGATGAGGTTGGGAAGTAGGCTGCTGGTAAATTGCTCTCTCTCACTGATGGACCAGTGTGGTGCAGGGTCAATGTCTCCTCCCCTCACATGTGACACTCCAACCTTTCATTGCAGAGGACTATGGCTTCAGATGTGGAAGTGCTGATTCTCATACTGTCACGGTTCTGGGTCCGTTGGACCCAGCAATTGAGTTTATTATGTTTTGGTTTACTTTTGCATCATGGATTATTCTTTGTTTCTCTGGTACTTTGTGTTTCAGTTATCTTGGTGTTTTGGATTGTTTTCTCATTCTCTTGTTGTGATGATGTTTATTATTAGAGTTTCATGTTTCTGTTTATCCATGTTTTAGGAATTGTGGTTTTGTGGAGGTAAGCATCAACGACACAGAGCTCTCAGTTCTCACTCCTTCTTTATTCGCCTCCAACATCAACTGCGCATATCGCGCCACAAAACACAGGAACACACTTCCTATACACTGGGTGTGAGTGGAGCCCTCTAGTGGTCCACCACACATGCCCCCCCGAACACCCAGCAGAACTAGTCCAGGACCCGGGGCTTAAGCAAACGGCCGGAACGGCTGAACTGGGGGGGTGGGGAACTGACAGAGGGCAACCCAGCCCGGGAGCGAGGCTGGCACTGGCGGTCAGAAAAACCTGCAGACGACTCGGACTCCGTTGATTTTGGGTCGCTCCTGGGGAAAAAAACAGAATCCATCAGCCCGGTGGCAGGTGGGCGGCCGCGGCGAGGGGCCTGGGCCGGGACCACCTGATCCTCTTGCAAAACGTGCAAGCTTAAGTCTGTCAACAGAGACAACTTCCTGCCGACCGCCAAAGTCCAAAATGAAATGTTTGTTGCCTGGTTTAAGAACCCTGTATGGCCCGTCATATGGTGGACGCAGCGGAGTCCTATGGGCATCGTGCCCGACGAAAACGAAACGAGCAGAGTCCAATGAACTCGGAACAAAAGTGTCAGGCAGGCAGTGGTGCACAGGACCAGGAACAGGAAATGAGTCTCTTGGGGGGCGAAAAGGCAACAAAGAGGTATCGAAACATGGGGGGGGGGGGCTCTCAGGTAAGAATTCCCCGGGGACCCGGAGAGGCTGGCCGAGGACCAGTTCAGCTGGGGAAGCCCCGAGTTCTTCTTTAACGCAATCCCAGCAAAACCCAGCAAAACCCACGGAAGATGGTCGACCCAGTCGCCACTTGTTAAGGAAGCACGGAGCGCGGCCTTAAGTGACCGGTGAAACCGTTCGCACATCCCATTAGCTTGAGGGTGGTATGCTGTGGTGCGGTGGACCTTGACTCCCAGGCTGTCAGCCATAGCAGACCAAAGCTCGGAAACAAACTGGGGGCCCCTGTCCGAGGTAATGTCAGCAGGGGGGCCGAAACGTGAAACCCACGTTGACAAAAATGCCCTGGCCACCGTCGCCGCTGCCGTGGACGCCAGGGGTACCACCTCCGGCCACCTGGTTGTGCGGTCCACCACAGTCAAAAGGTGCGTGAAACCCTGTAACTGCGGCAAGGGACCAACCAGGTCCACATGAACGTGATCGAAACGCCTCCCCGGGACACGGAAAGGTTCGAGGGGTGCCTGTGTGTGCCGGTGGATTTTTGAGCGTTGGCATGGGACACAAACCGCCGCCCATCCTTTCACCGTCTTGCGAAGGCCCGGCCAAACAAACCTGGCGCTGACCAGCTTGACCGAGGCCCGGACGCCGGGATGAGAGAGGGCATGCACCGAGTCAAAACCACGACGACGCCACGAAAGGGGAACCACCGGGCGGGGGCGGCCGACATACCGATGCCGACATACACCGGAGAAACCAACATGTGTGAGAGACAGTCAGCGACGTGATTGGACTTACCAGCCACATGCTGAATGTCTGTGGTAAACTCAGAAATGGCCGCCAACTGGCGCTGCTGGCGTGCGCTTCATGGGTCAGAGACCTTGGACATCGCAAACGTCAAAGGTTTGTGGTCAACGTACGCAGTAAAGTTGCGACCCTCGAGGAAAAAACGAAAATGTCGTGTCGCGAGGTGCAGGGCCAGCAACTCCCTGTCAAAAACACTGTACTTGCGTTCAGCATCCCGGAGCGTACGACTGAAAAAGGCAAGCGGTTGCCAGAGACCTGAAACCCGCTGTTCCAACACCCCACCCACTGCCACGTCAGAGGCGTCGGTGGTCAACGCGATTTCCGCCGACGGAAGCGGGTGGGCCAGCAGGGCGGCGTCAGCCAGCGCAGACTTGGCTGCGGAAAACGCACGGACGCGTTCTGGCAGCCAGTCAACCGGATCTTTGGCTGTTTTACCTTTTAAGGCAGCATAGAGTGGCTGTAGCAGGTGGGCAGCTCTGGGGAGAAAGCGGTTGTAAAAATTTATCATCCCCAAGAACTCCTGCAACGCTTTAACCGACGTGGGACGCGGGAAAGCCGAAACGGCCTGGACTCTGTCGGGCAACGGAACCACACCTTCAGCGGAAATGCGGTGCCCGAGGAAATCCAGAACAGGCAACCCAAACTGGCACTTGGAAGGGTTGATGATCAGGCCGTGCGCTGCCAAACGCTGGAAAACCTGGCGCAGATGGGACTCGTGCTGGCTCGCTGAGCAGCTGGCCACCAATATATCGTCCAGATAAACAAAAACGAACAGCAGCCCACGCAAAACGGAGTCCATCAGCCGCTGAAAGGTCTGGGCGGCACCTTTCAGGCCAAACGGCATGCGCAAAAACTCGAACAAGCCGAACGGGAACCTGGTGATACCCCCGCACCAAGTCAATTTTAGAAAAAATCGACGTTCCGGCGAGAATGGCAAAAAAATCCTGAATGTGGGGGATGGGATAACGGTCATTCTCCGTGGCATTATTTAAACGGCGGAAATCTCCGCATGGCCGCCAACGACCGTCCGATTTGGGCACCATGTGAAGCGGAGAGGCCCATGCACTGTTCGAACGCTGTACAATGCCAAGGCGCTCCATGGCTGCAAACTCTTCCCGAGCGACGGACAGTTTCGCGGGGTTGAGGCGGCGCGCGCGCGAACACCGGGGGCCCGACCGTGGGAATATAATGCTCAACCCCATGCTTCGTTACCGTGCTAGAGAAATTAGAGACAGACAGCGATGGGAACTCTAAAAGCAAACGCTGAAAAGCATCCCTGGAGGTCACTACATTAGCCCGAATCAGGGGCTCAGCGGCCCGAGTAAAACAGGGTAGCGAAGAAAACGAGAGAGCATCGATTAAACGCCTGTTAGCAACATCGACAAGTAGTCCATGAGCACACAGGAAATCAGCACCCCAAATAGGTACAGAGCTAGCGGCAACAAGAAAGTTCCACTGGAAATCCCGGCCATGAAAACAAACAGTCACCAACCTTTCCCCAAACGTTTTGATGGGAGAGCCATTAGCTGCAATGAGCTGCGGCCCACAGTTCGCTGCTAGTCCGTCGGCAGCGGTAGGAGGAAGGAGGCTCTTCTGGGAGCCGGAGTCCACGAGAAAACGTCTCCCGGAGCGCGAGTCCTCTATGAAGAGCAGCCTTTCTGTATTGCCAGCGGTCGCGGCTGCTACGGCGCGCTGGCGGGTCCATTTCCCTGGGCCCTGAAAGCGCAAGGCGGCAGGCAGCGACGCGCTCTGTCGCCAAAACGCTGATGGTAGAAACAGATGCTCTTTCCGCGGTGCCGGCGTGTAGCAATCCCTGCCGTCAGCAAGGGGGCGGATGTTCCGGGGGAGGCAGGTGGAGGCGTGGAAGGTGCCGCTGGCGTGTCCGTAGCCAGGGCGTGAACGTCGAAAGTGCGGCTAGCCAGGAGAATGCGATCCGCTTCTTCAGCCAGGGAGCGATAATCCTTCACAGGCAGAAGCGGAGAGTTCGTGAGGACAGCTCTCACGGCGGCCGGTAGTTGGCGGAGGAAGAGGTGCACGAAGAGGAAACCACTGTCATCCGGCCCGAGCAACGATAGCATGTTCTCCATGAGCTCGAGCGCGGTAACACCATCCAAGCCTGACAGGTTGAGGAGCTTTTCGGCTCGTTCGGCGTCGGAGAGGGCATAGCGCCGAAGAAGCAGGTCTTTGAGGGCGGCGTATTTCCCTTGGGCGGGTGGGTCCCGGAGGAGCGCCATCGCGCGACGGGTGGCCAGCGGGTCGAGCGAGGCCACCACATGGTGATACTTCGTGTCGTCAGCCGAGATGCCGCGAAGGGCGAACTGAGCCTCCACGTGTACAAACCATGACGGGGGGTCATGGAGCCAAAAGTCCGGCAGTTTCAGCGCCACAGCGAACGTAGCTGCAACAGGAGGCGGAGGTCCGGCGGCCGCTGATGCATCCATAGCGGAGTCTGCGTTATCTAGGGGCCGTTGCATGCTCGAGTCAGGGGTCACCAATGTGGAGGTAAGCATCAACGACACAGAGCTCTCAGTTCTCACTCCTTCTTTATTCGTCTCCAACATCAACTGCGCATATCGCGCCACAAAACACAGGAACACACTTCCTATACACTGGGTGTGAGTGGAGCCCTCTAGTGGTCCACCACAGTTTCATGTATTTTCTGTCCGTGTCTTTTAGTAGTGTTTCATGTTTCCTGTTTTATTGTGAAAGTCTTTGTCTTAGGTTAGTGTGTGCAGCTTTGTTTCCCCCTGTCTCGTTAGCCCTGATCTCTCCCAGCTGTGTCTCCCTCCTGTTGCCCATTCCCTCATTACTACCCTGTGTACATAAGCCCTGTGTTTTCCCATGCTCTGTGTCGTTTTGTACCCTCAGACCCTGCCTGTGTGTTCCAGTTAGTGTTTTCATGTTTGATTTCTGTTTTGTTGGTGCCAGCAATAAAGCTGTGGTTTTCAGTTATATTTCCGTCTCAGAGTCCTGCACTTGGATCCACATCTCCACCTCCCCGCACACAGAGCCCTGACACATACCCGCTGCTTCACAATCAACTGAAAACCACCTGATGAAGCCAACATAGGCTGCAAAAGCAGAGATGAGATTCTGAGACCAACAAAATGGAAGTTTACCGCCACCCGACTAAACCCACAAATTCTTTCCATTAAAACTACAAATATAATCATTGACAAAGGGTTTGCCTGGCAGAGTCCTACATGCGACGGGAATGAGTTTAAAGAGGCATTTTGGACTAAACTGCTGCAATGGTTATGCAGGGAACTGCTTTGTACCTCCTGTTGACAAACACACATTCACCAGCTGGGCTCACGTCCTCATTTTAGGTTTGACAGCGTTTTAGTAGATAAAGGTGAACTGCCTGGATGTGAATTGTGCTGTAGTTTGGGGAAGGCCTCGAAAGGGAATGGCAGCAGCTCCTAGCAGATCCCATCTTTCAAACCATCTGTCTTCTCTGTCCAAAATGTGAACATTGGCATCCTCAAATGAGCGACCTTTGTCTTTTAGATGCAGATGGACCGCTAAGTGAACAAAGCCATCTATGTCCACTGTGAAAGACCATCTTTGAACAGAGGTGGTGGCTTACGACACCAACTGTCTGCCATTTATAATCCAGTCTTGAGATCCCTTCCCAGACGCCTTAACGCCCACTCACAGCCTGGGTCATCTGACCTCAGGAAATCACATCATAGGGTGGGGCCAGGTTTCCCAATGAGCTCACCTGAAATCTTGGCTGATTGTGACCCACACCCGTTTTCACACCTTGGCTCGTGTGATTAGGATCATTAGGAGGTCCATTGTCCCTCTTGGGGGACACTGCGAAAGGGCTTAAATCTGGGATTCTCCACCATTTGACCCTAGAACTGAAGAAGCTTCTTCAGGATGAGAGGCGAAACGTCTTGTAGCAACTTAAAGAAGTCCAGACACTTTTCTTTCCAGGCTCCTTAGACCATAATACCAAAAAGTCAAAACTTTAAAAGTGAACTTCAATCCATTTATGTGATAGAAGCTATATTTATCTTTTATATACAGCTAGTCTTCAAAACCCTAAAGACCAGATAAACACATATCTTAAATGTGGTGTAAAGAAGCAGTAAAATGGTACAAATATGGTAATTAACCATACTAGCATAACAACAAACTAGCATAACAGCTAAAATGCTTGTGCTGCAGCAAAATGTCCAGAAACCAATAAGTGATGTCATAGTGGCTATGTGCAGGTTCCGTATAGGCATCTTCTTACCCTTTCTTTTTTGTTTTTGCTTTATTTAGTATTTTCACAAATAAATCAGAAGTTTTTATATTGTTATTTATACAATTATTGTTCAAAAGTCCATTTTCAATGATAAAGAAAATTATGATGATTTAGTAGAGTATTTCCCGTGTGGCATGCATGCTGCTGTCATGCTGACATCACACACAACACACCAAACACACGGGGTGGGGTCACGTGTCACCTGCCATCTGTCAATCACCCTCACCCACAACACCCCCTCTAAAAAACCCAATGCATTCAACATAGTGGTATTTCTTTCTCTCTCAGCTTAAACACCATATTCTTCCCCACTTCTATGATGTGTCATTGTTAAAAGCTAAACATACAGTTTTATAAACATACCATGAGCAGCAGCCAGATGAAAGAACAGGAGTCCCAGGGACAGACGTATACACCAGAACATGGTCCTAGATGTTTATGAGATCAGCCTGGAAAACCCTCTGTGTTGAGTGGAGTAATGGAGTCTGAATGTAGAGATAAGATAGCCGAGAGGAGGGGAGGTGTAGAGGGTAACGACCTCTATGGAGAGGGAGGGGGACGGAGTGTTTAAACTGACTGATTGGGCTAGTTGGGTTTTAACTGAGTCATCAAAACTTCAAGGGAGAACTGCAAGTCCCAGATAGCACTGCTGAAAGTAAAATCCTCCAATCATGGAGGTTGCCCCTCTGGCAACCACGCCAAAGAATGTTTAGTATGACTTCCAGCATGAAATTTATCATGACACAGCCAATCAGATTTTAAAGAGCGCCTGTTATGCTTATGCCCAGTTTTGTATGTTTTTTTATGGGACTAGATAATACATAATGGATAACACAAAGCTATCATTATCCTCACTACATGTGCGCTTTCCTCTAATTGGCTAACTACTGGAAGCAAATAGATGGGCAGGAAGGAGTCATTGTCAGCTGCATAGTCTGTAGTAAGTGGAGTTGCTGTGCCTATAATAAATAAACATATAAGGAGCACCAAAGTTTCACATGTGAGTACTTTATAATTTAGTGCTTTGGTTTGTGGCTTGATCTCCAAACTGTATGTCAACACATCCTTAGCAAGATACTTAACCCCAGTTGGCCCCAGATCCATCAGACCCCATCCATCAGAGTGTGAATGCATGAATTTCAGTCCTTAGGCATAGTAAAAAGCAATTGTGTGAATGTAGCAGTAACAAAGTGCTTTGAGTACTCAAATTGAGCAAAAAAAAAAAAAGTACCAGTCAAGTCAAGCACCAACATGGTTGAAAAAGACTTTGCTGTGAACAGGATCAGGCCAGGTCAAAGGTTTTAGTCTGTTGAACCTTAACCGTCTGTGAAGGTTCTCATTCATCCAGGTCATCATAGTCTAAGGAGCTTGCAAAGAAAAGTGTCTGGACTTCTTTAAGTTGCTTGAAGACATTTCACCTCTCATCCTGAAGAAGCTTCTCGGATGAGAGGTGAGATGTCTTCAAGCAACTTAAAGTCCAGACACTTTTCTTTGCAAGCTCCTTAGACTTGAACCTTAACCCTTGCTGTACTGACCGTCATGGATATATGAAATACAGAAAAAGGCAATGGCATCATCAGAACAGCTGCTCGGGTGGTGCTGTCTACATCCAAAGGTCTTCCAAAATCCAGTATTAAAAAGTTGAAGCTTTTTTGACAACATAAAAGACTGGATCAGTGCACGTCATAGAGGACACAACAGGAGGTCTCATAAAGACCCAGCTTTAAGACTATATCCACATCTGTACACCAACACCAAAATGCTGTTTCTTTGGAGTAAGCCAAAAAAATTTTGGAGTATTGTGTGGACTCCTGTCCCAATGGGTGAAGTGGTTGTTTATCTATTGCAAAATGAGACAGTCAAGCTGCACGTGCTGCTTTTCATGAAACACAGAAAGGAGAGAAGACAAGAGAACCAACAGATTGTCAGAGATAAAAACAAGAGAAGCTGGTGAACTGTGAGCTGTCATGCTAATCATTATACTCTGGAAGTAAAGTAGTATCTGTTGCAGCTGTTGAGCTCTGTTCCCCTACTATGTGTAGTTACATTTCTGGTAAGAGCAAGTATAAGCAACTACGTGAGGTGTAAAACTATGTTGTAGATTTAACCAAGGATTTATAAAACATAAGGGGATTCATAGGGAAGCAAGTTGTCAGCCACAAGGTAGCCATGCTGGTAAATCCTTCATTCAGAAAGTCACGAAACTAGAGACCAATACCATAAACTCAACAGGAAAGTGCACACTGAGCTCAGAAGATAAGTGATCCGCAGGCTCGTGTTCTTGTGTTCTTATAGACTTCCATACTGTCAGAACCTGAGGGGTTGTTTACTGCTGGTCATTAGAAAAAATGCAGGTTTATTTTGTCGTAATCATCAACAGTCTGGATCATTAAATTCCTTGCAGTCAACAGGGAACACTGAATAGTATGAAAGACAAAATTTTAATAAAAGGCACAAAATATCTTGTCTGTATTTGCACAACTCATCTGCCCAGTTCACTATGATTAACCTTTAATAAGCAATTGTCAGCAAGTAAGGTTGGTAGCTTAGTCTGGTTTTGAGTGTTTGAGAAGTTAAAGATATTTTCCAAAGGATGAGCTCAAAGCTGCATTATTGGCTTCTCTGGATATCTTTAATATCTAGCTCACATGTGAACCACATTTATAAACAAGGTTTGACTCTAATAGGAACTCGGAGGGCACCGTGTCTATGGTCAGAGCCTAGTAGAAAACCCATCAACAGATAAATCCAGAACCTGGCAGCAGTATGCAAGGAAATTAAGTTTTGGACATTAAATCATGAAAAACAAGACACTTATTACACTTTTGTAAAAGTTTGTGCAGCTTCCTCACACACTCAGGCCTGAAGAATTTGTTTCACCTCACTTTTAGATGGGGTACAGTAAATGAGGAGATTTCTTTTAAAACTCTGACTCAGTGCGGAGGTTGTTGAATGGCAGCCAATCAGCTCAGCGCTCTTAGTGGGGCGAGTATTGGATGTCCACAGTCCAAACTAACGTGTATTGACTCTGCAGCTTAGAAAAACAAATGTTCAGTTATTACTGGGATTAAAGGGCTTTTAAAACACAATACCATGATCATCTGGAATGCAGCTGGAGAAGGTGGACACATGATAACAGAAAGGCATGTTAAGAGTTTATATTACCCACAAAGATGAGCCACAGAGTTCTTTGACAGTAACATTTATTCTGCTTCTCTCCATTTTTTAACATTTTCAAGAAAACCATATGGAAATACTTCACTTTTAACATTTCAGCCAAACAAACCAGACAAGACCAGGAAGATCAATGAAAGCATTTTAGTGATAACGTTTCAAATTTTTCAGAAAAGAAATAAACAACAAAGAAAAATAAATCTCCTAATTTCTTTTCTGTTCCACCATTATGAGAGAATGTGACGGTGACGATGGTGGATTTTTCATGGTCTTCTCCACCCACTCCACAAAATTGGCCATGTTGGTATACACCGCAAAATACCCAGCCCCACAACCACGTCCCCAGCCAACCACACCAGTCAGAAAGTGGGTGGAGCCAAACAGCGACACCAGTGGGCTGCCATCATCTCCACGGCAACTCTCCTGGCGTCCTTCCAGATATCCGGCGCACAGCATGTTTTCAGTGAGGTTGAACTTGGCTCTCAGGGAGCACATGGAGTTCTGGAGGATGGGGACTGGCATCATGCGGAGGACAGGGGAAACCAGGGCACCTAGAGTCTTACCATTGCCCCCTGTTGTCCTCTTGCCCCAGCCAGACACAGTGTGGTAACGTTGTAGCAACAGCTCCCGCGTTGCAAAATCTTTAGTGGGCAGGCAGATAGGGATGATGTGTTGGCTCAAGTTGACAGCATGGCTCAACTGCAGCAAGGCAATGTCACTGTCACCCGTCGCTGAGACGTAACTATCATGGGCAATTGCCAAAGAAACAGGTATCTCCTGTTCTGTGCCTTCTTCCACATCCAAATTATATTCCCCTGGTGACACAGACCAGAGTTAGAGAAAGCCAAGTTTTACAAAATAACCAATAAATAAATAAATAAATAAATCCTATAATTAAAAAAATATTAGGAAAAAAAGGATCAAAAAACAACTTTACAAAAACCCATACCAAATAATTTCCACAAAACTTAATGATGGGAAACACATTGTAAAAAATAAATGAGTGCAAACCCCTTTAGAAAATAATTGATAGTGAAATTATGAACTAACGTACAAGATTTATTAGATCAAATCATTTTTAAAATAATTAACAAAAGTACACAATAAAAAACTCTAAAAACTACAAACAACTAAAAAAATATATTTTTCAAGACAGTAACCAATATTTTCATCTCAATTCAACAAATTAATGAAAGTAAAAGCTAACTTTAAAAGAATAACATTTAGATGTTAAATTAATGTATCAAAATACTCCATATGGAAAAGATATATATGCAATGTGCAGCAGTGATGACCCACTTTGGATGGATGAGAACACCTCCACAGTGAGCTTTTGCATTTAACTGAACCAGAACCTAATAAAAAAACAAGGTTACATTAACTATAAGATAGAAACTATTTCCCAGGATAAAAATCAAACCTGAGACTAAAAACAATATTTATTTTCATATATCATTTGTGTATTATTGTAATTTATTGCATTAATGTATCATTTAAACTATGTTATGCTTTTCTACCATACCCACTTGACTGTGGTTCAAAAATTTGGTTAGTCTCTACTGAACATGTAAATTTGTCCAGGTTTACAGCAGAAATAAACAGAGGAAATGTTTACAGCATTTACATATTTTCTTCTCAAAAACTGTACAGGGTGTTTTTAAAGATAAGCAGTGTTGGGACTAACGCGTTATTAAGTAACGCGTTACAGTAACTACGTTATTATTGTGGTAACGAGCACGGTAACTAGTTATGCCAAAACCAGGAACGCGTTACTCGTTACTGGGATTTAAATAGGCTCGTTATTCGTTACTTCGTGTGGTGGCTATCGCGGAGCTTCCACAGATTCAATAACATTAGCAAGTGGTGGAAGCCAGCAGGTGGATGAAGGAAAAGGGAGGCAAGAGGAGAGACCCGAAGCAGCCGCCGGTCCGAGAGTGTCAGGTGAACTGAACTTCAGGTAAGAAGTTATGACCTGCAGTCTCTCTGGGTCAGATATGAACCAAGTTTAGATGGAGTTTATTTTCGTTATGCGGACTTTTTCGTACTGCATGCTAGCTAGCATGATGGAGTTTCTATACAGCTGGGTGGTGCTATGTTACTGATGTTGAACTTTATTTTGTTCATAAAGTTAATTATTAGAGTTGCCAACCGTCCTGTAAAAAACAGAATCATCTCGTATTCAGAGAAAATATTACGCGTTTCTTATTGAGGTGAAAAGGAACAGTTTGTCCCGGACTTCAGCTACAATGAAAAAGACACAAAGCTGGAGTTACTCTGTGTTTATGCTGCACAGCTGCCTCTTCTTCTCTCATTCTCTCACCCTCCCTCTCCTGTTTCTACTTCAATCATGAAACTGATCAATGATCAGCTGATCGGCTTTTCTCTCTTGTTTATTTATCGCCCACTTTGCGCCAGAAAGAGGAAACCAGCGGATGTCGCGCTAAACAACAGCAGCATGTTTAAGCTTGATCAGCTGTTGTTAGAATTTATTTAATATTAATTTCTACTATCAGCTGATGTTTGCTGGAGCCACAGCTGTAAAGCTGCTAGTCATGATGTCGGTTTGGATATGTGGTGAGAGGGAAACATGAAGATGAAACCAGGAGATGTCCTTACTGAATCACCAGAGCTGAACAGGTGATGGAGAAACAGGTTTACCTTTTAGGTGACATGAATGAGTTGAAGTGAAGTTATGAACTGTTTCTGAGAGACAAATAACACCAGGATCCTTTTTCTACGTAGCTGACAGCTGGTAACTGTGCAGGGGCGGGTCTAGCAAAATTTTGCCAGGGGGGCATGTAGGGCATTAACGGGGAAAGGGGGGCACAAAGAAATACTTTCTTATTCTCATTTACAATGTCTCACTTTTAAAAAAATAATTATCTGAATCTTACAACAAACGATTGATAGATTGATGCATATATACCATCAGAACAGTGTACATCACTGTCACAACAGTGTTTATTTTCATTCAAAGGCTTTATGATTTTTCCTATAATGGTGGGCCGGTCTCTAGTCAAATTCCCCGGGATGATTTTTTTGTCCCAGTCCAGCCCTGTATGCAGCTCATCTGCAGTCTGGTGTTACCTGCATCTTCCTATTCAGAAGGCAGAATTTCCGAGTTCTGAGTACAATCGAAAGCACCACGACTGCAGTTTTTGTGTTGGATGTAAAAAGCAGGCTAGAATCATGCGGCGGTCAACGACGGTCCAGGCGTGGGATTTCTCTCATGGAAGTGTGCACATTATTTTTTTCCTTTCTATTGGTAGGTGGCACAGTGCACTTGTGGCAAGTAAGCAAGCTAGAAGACTGGCAGTCTGGCTGGGTATCCAGTTACGGAAGCAACACATTAACAAGAGAATTCTGAGTAAAACCAAAGTTACTTTCCCTAGTAACTAGTTACTCTGAAAGTAACGAGTAACTTGAAGTAACTGAGTTACTTTTGATAGAAGTAACTAGTAATGGAACTAAGTTACTAATTTAAAGTAACTTACCCAACACTGAAGATAAGTCGCCTACTTAAGTTGTATAAAGCTTGAATTATGCATTAACATAGTCATCAAAAGTTCAAACTGTCCACTGTCAAGTTGACATTTCCACTTTAACACAAGATGTTTGAATTGTTGACAAATTTTGGCAATGTTACTGCTACGTAGAAGACAATCCCTCTAGGACAGGGGTGTCAAACTCCAGGCCTCGAGTGCCGGTGTCCTGCAGGTTTTAGATCTCACCCTGGGTTAACACACCTGAATCAAATGATTAGTTCATTACCAGGCCTCTAGAGAACTTCAAGAAATGCTGAGGAGTCATTTAGCCCTTTAAATCAGCTGTGTTGGATCATGGACACATCTAAAACCTCCAGGACATCGGCCCTCGAGGCCTGGAGTTGCCTACCCCTGCTCTAGGACATGGGTGTCAAACTCCAGTCCTCGAGGGCCGATGTCCCAACTGTAACACATCTGAACACAATTAGTAGGTCATTAGCAAGACTCTGTAGGCTTGATTGCATCAAGTAAACTCATGCAGCTCATGAGTGAATGGTGCAATGAAAACACCCATGATGAAACAATCAGTTTGATCACTCATATAAAGCAGTGTTTACCTGCCAAGGACAGTTTCCTTTGGGACAGTGGTAAGTCCCCACCATCCTTGGAGTAATCACTGCAGTCTGGTTTTGTCCAATTTCTGGTGGAGCCACCCGACCACATGGATACTCCACTGTAACACAAATGCAACCGCACAACTACTTAATCCTCTGAGATGTAAAGTAACTGATAATCAACTTAACGTCTTCCCCAAGAAATTCAGAAGCAATCAATCAGTCATTCCCGTAATGAGACATCATGTGACTACCTTTAAATGAGACGATTAAATTGACAGACATTAAGTTTGGGGTCGAATAGTTTTGATCATATCAGTCAAGTGTATCTATTATAAAAGGATTTGATGGCTGCTCAATAAAGGATTTCACATCGTGATCAGGGTAAAAATAATGAAGCTGAAGCTCTTAATGGAGGTAGTCCTGCAACATTTCTACCATTGGGGACACAGTGTCGTCCATCGTCTCCCAGCACGTATCCATCAGCACAGTAACATCGACGTCTAGATCCTGAGCCATCACAGAACTGCTCACAGCGCCCGTTTAGGTAAAGGCACTTCAGGGTATCTTCAAAGACTGAGAAAATCAAAATCATTTGTTTAAAGCTTTAAAGTTTTTTTATTTAGGGATAAATACCAGGGAAATAAAAGTATATGGGTTTAAATTCAGCAATTTTCTGTAAATCTTCATATAAAATTAATTTTAACCAACTTATTTCTTACCTGTCTGACAGTATCGTCCTTCAAACCCATCGAGACACTGACATTTTTGGCTATTTCCCAGATTAATGCATGTCCCATTATTATGACATGGGTTGATTAGGCAGGGGTCACGACCTTACAGAAGAGTTATAATGATAATGTCAGATTTATCAAAGTGATTAAATGAAAGCAAGAAAATTTGATTTACTTTTGTGGAAAGAAAAATTCCCTGCACTGCGTCCACTGGCTTGGAGATGTGCTTGGGATCATTGTCCTGTTTCATGACCCTGTGAGACAGCTAGCCTCACACTCAACCCTTGAATACTTTGGATTTCGAAGGAGTTCACGATCGACTCAATGACTCCAATGTGTCCAAATCATCAGTCGTCTATCACTGGCTTGAAATCTGATGTGTTTGTGCTGATATGTTGTTTTTGATTTTTGGCCAACCATCTCTACTTTGGTCTCACCTGTCATATGTGCGTACGTAACACAAACAAATTTAAAATCAAAATGTTACTTACCATCATATGACTGCCAAAACCGCATCTAAAGAAAGAAATATTAAATAACTTTCATATTTATTTATTTATTTATTTTGATCGGTAAATTAGTGATAAACATTGTAGTGTATTAAACAACAGTTTGAGTTTTTTTAGGTTTCTGTAGCGTCTGTGCTCATTTTGACTAAGTATCAGCAGGCGGATCATTTCCATTCTGAAAAAGAGTGTTGTATAAAGTTGGAGCAAAAGATTTGTTTAATATGCAACACATGCCAGAGGTCTAATTTAATAATCATCTTTAATCATCATTGACAGTTTGGTCAGTTTACCTGTAGAATTTTGTTGTCACTTATGTTTTCAAACTAAGGCAAAATTATAAGGCTGAATAATTTAGTTTCTAAAATTTTATGTTTTATAAATTCAAAATGATTTTAGCCTGTATCCTGTTAGCAGAAGGCCAGAAAATGACATGCTGATTAACATTATGGGATAATGGTCCACTTGACAGTCATATCTTATTAGAATTTATTTTGGGTTAATGCAACCACAAGGGACAGGACTGGGGGATAGAAAAGGGGGGAAAAGAAAAAAGCTGGGGAGAAAGTTAACAGAAGAAGACGGAAAGAAAAGAAAAGTATGACAGCCTAAGGAGGTCCACCACAGGGACTTTTTACTTCTATTTCTTCTTCTAGTTTTACTTCTTTTAAACATCAGTGTGTCTGACCGTCTGATCTTCATCCTCAAACACCTCCCGAGCCTCTTCATAGCTGCAGATCTCCTCAATGCATTCCCTCTCCAGATTTCCCTGTTTTACCTCCTCAAACAAGCTATTTGCTCGTCGCCAGCGCTGCAGGACTAAGTTGGCCTCATGCTTCTGTGGCACTATGTTAAAGACAGAGACATGAAAATAGTAGCCCCCCATTTTATTTGATGCTCAGAGACATTTTCTTTTAGTAAGGCCACTGCAATGTAAGTTTTACTGTTGTATAAGTTCCGCCAGCAGAGGGCGCTCGGTCCTGTACGCATCGGTAGCTGACGCTACAGTAGAAGAAGTAGTGTCAGTGATGAAGAGGCAGCGTACGGCCTGCGCGCCAAAGATAACTGATTGCCTTATTTCTCTGTTTTTACAGGTAAGCTGGGTGGTTGATAATATAAACAGATGTTATAAAAGTGACAGACAGCAGTGGCGATTAATGATAAATGTCTTGTTTGTGGCGAATGTTAAGCTAAAGAGCTAATTTCCAAGTTGGTCCAGTTGTTAGCCTGTGCCGATCAAAGTGTTAGACTGTACCGAAACTCTGTGAGCTCGGTGCAGGTGTATTTTTGGGTTAAAGCCACAAGATATATATTTTGCACAATAAGAGAAAGTGTGAATTGCTTTATGTTTAGTTCATGAAGAGTGAATGCTATAGAAATATGTTAAGAAAAACATTTATTTGAAAGAGATCTAGTTTATTAAATACAGTTAAGAAGACAGGTTGATAAATAGATTAAAACAGTAGCAAAAAACAAGATAAAACTGTAATGAGTTCACTATGTTGTTCATGTGCATAGTAAAATGTATTTGTGTAATTTAACCAGTTTACAAAGGTGGTGCATGTGAATGTGAAACTGTATAAGTTACTTGTATAAAGTAATGTCAGCTACAGTAGAAGAAGTAGTGTCAGTGATGAAGAGGCAGCGTACGGCCTGCGCGCCAAAGATAACTGATTGCCTTATTTCTCTGTTTTTTACAGTTTTCTGTAAAAATAAATATGTTGCACGGGAGATGAGTTGGCCCATCATTTCAACAGTGTAACATATTTTGGCGAGCCAGCCAGGAGGTGGCGCTAGTGAGTCAACACCATCACCAACCACCTTCTTTCCCAAGAGACGAACCTTCAACCAAAAGAAATGGAATCTCTGCAACCTCTGCGTGACGAAGTGAGTGCAGCCTTGTGGCAGTTGGAGAGAGAGCATCTTGTGGATGTCTGCAGGCGACTGAAATGTTCCGGCCTGGACAGCGCAGAGTCTCACAGCAAGACCAAGAGGACACTCATCAGGTTGGCAGAGGGCATGTTTGATGATGTGGAGAAAAGTGAGGAAGAGGATCAAGTGAAACAGTTTTATAAAGACATTGCTGTATACATCCAGAGACTAAGCAAAGGGGAGAGTCAGTCAGAAAGGGAACCCCAAGGCATAGAGTCTATGCAAAAGAAAGATCTTGAGAACACCGCATGTGCTACTCCAGTACATATTGCAGATTACTCACCCAGAGCCCGACCAGAGGCAACGCGAACTCTTCAAGAGGTAACACTGAAGAGGGAGTTTAAAATCTGTGGGCAGATTGGAGAGCATGGGCAGAAGGACAAGCTATCCTATCTCAGCTTGATTCGCCAGATTGAGAATGGGAGTGAAAAAGGGCACTCGGAGACTGAAATTGTGGAAGCGGTAATTAGGGCCATTAGTCCAGGAACACCCCTAAGAGACATGTTGGAGATTAAACGTGGGTTAACACTTAGCAAACTGCTCACCATATTAAAGGGACACTATAGGGTAGACAGCCCCACTGAGCTTTACCATCAGCTCCTCAATATCTCCCAAGAGCCCAAAGAAACTGCTTTAAACTTTGTATTTCGTGCCATTGAACTTAAAGAGAAGTTGTTATGGAAAGCGGCAAATGAGGAGACAGATGAACTGTATAGCAGAGCCACCATCCAGCGCAAATTCCTCCGCTCCATTGAAACTGGGCTGCTCAGTGACTCTATCAAGTATCAGCTACTGCCCCCCCTAAACGACATAACCATAACAGATGAAGAACTGATTGAGAAAGTCAATGAAGCTTAAAAGCTAGAAAATGAAAGATTTGAGAAACGGAAAAGGTCCACTGCAGCCAAGATTCCCAGGGTCCAAGAGCTCCAAACAGAATGCCAAACAGCCCTGACATCTGCTCAGAGCCCCTCCAAACCCAGAGAATCCCCCGCTACAGTGGCCATGACAACAGTGAAAAATAAAGAGACTAAGTCAGACACGCAGCAGATTATAGAAGAACTACGTAAAGAGATGAAACAAATGTTTATGGCTGTTATGGAAACCAGTCCCCGCCCCATGGCACCAAAGCAACGAGAAAAAGGCTGTAAAAAGTGCAAAGAAGAGGGGAAAGGAGAGAGCTGCCTGCACTGTTTCAAATGTGGGCGAGAGGGCCACTACTCCCGTGGATGCCGAGCACCGAGACTGCCATCGGGAAACGGGGAGGGACTACTGAGACGGGACCAACAGTAGTCCAAAGCCCACGGTCCCATAATGAACAGTCAAGCCCACCAACATCCTCCAAAGAAACTGCAACTGGTGTCCCATCAGCGATAACTGAGGTTCACTATCTACCCCCTCAACGGAAGTCACGGTTAGTAAGCCTGGTGGGAAACAGATGTACTGTGAACTGTTTTATGGACAATCACCCAGCTAAGGTGTTGTGGGATTCAGGGGCACAGTCCAGCATAGTAAATGAAAACTGGCGGCAAAGCCACCTCCCTCACACAGTCGTCAGACCTGTTTCAGAACTGTTAGACAATGAGACGCTCACAGTGTTTGCTGCAAATGACACACCCATTCCCTACATTGGTTGGATAGAAGTCAGCTTCAGACTAGGCAGTGATTTGTCCCCAACCAGTGAGCTGCAAGTCCCAATATTGGTATCCAGTGACCCGGCTGTGGCCAGTGATCCCATCATTGGCTACAATGTCATTGAAGCTATCGTGAACCAGGAAGAAGTAAAGACCAAAGGAGGAAGAAAACAGCTAGCACACTATGTGAGTAAAGCATTTGAAATAACTGTACGCACTGCACATAATGTTGTCAAGCTTGTGCAGAACAGCAGTGAAGGCCCAGAGACAGGTGTGGTAAGGACTGGTGTAAGAAGAGTGCCTTTGTCAGCGAACCAAGTCACTACAGTTTATGTACGGGCACACGTTAGTTCACATGCCCGGGGCCAAGACATGCTCTTTCTACCTGATGGAGCTGACCCACAACCAGAGGGCATAATATTCAGTGATGTACTGGTGAAAATCCCAGACAGAAAAGTACCATATGTGCCCATCCCTGTGACTAACACCACAGACCACACCGTTTATCTGGAGAGCCGTAAAGTGATTGGATACCTTGAACCAGTAAAGACTGTATACACAGCTGGCATCCAGACTAAAGTAAATGAGCTGACACAAGAGAACAAAAATGGTACAGAGCTAAAGTCACACAACCCGAGTAACACACAGACACGAGAGAACCAACAGAGACCAAAGTCATGGGACCCACCAGTGGATCTCCAGCATCTGGATGAAAATCAGCGAGCGGCTGCGAGGAAGATGTTGCGAGAGGAATGTGAGGCGTTTGCATATGACAGTGACGATGTCGGCTGCATACCATCCCTGAGGATGCATATAAGCCTCCATGACACAAATCCTGTGAAAAAGACTTACATGTCCATCCCAAAACCCCTGCACAACGAAGTGAAAGAGTATTTGCAAGACCTGCTTACCAAAGGCTGGATCACACCATCACGGTCCCCCTACTCATCACCTGTGGTGTGTGTCCGCAAGAAAGACGGCACTCTCCGCCTTTGTTGTGACTTTAGGGAGCTCAACCGCAAGTCAGTCCCAGATCGCCATCCAATCCCAAGGATCCAAGACATGTTGGATGCTCTGGGCGGGAGCTCCTGGTTTTCTGTGTTAGACCAGGGTAAGGCGTACCACCAGGGTTTCTTGGATGAAGAAAGCCGCCCCTTAACCGCCTTCATCACACCCTGGGGGCTCTATCAGTGGGTACGCATTCCCTTTGGCCTGAGCTCCGCACCCGCTGAGTTCCAGAGAAGCATGGAGCACTGTATGGCAGGCCTCAGAGACACTATCTGCCTCCCATACCTGGACGACAACCTGGTGCACAGCAGCAGCTTTGATGAACACTTGGAACATATCCGCCTTGTCCTCCAGCGTTACAGAGAGCATGGTGTTAAGCTGACCCCAAAGAAATGTGAACTGTTCAGGCGAAGTGTGAAGTTTCTGGGAAAGCTGGTAACAGGTGAAGGCTACACAATGGACCCGGCAGAGTTGGCCCCGGTAATGGCGTTAAAGGAAAAGACACCTGCAACCGTCGGAGAGGTACGTCAAATGCTTGGTTTCCTCTCTTATTACAGGCCTTTCATCCCCAACTTCTCCCGTGTAGCCCATCCACTCTACAGCCTGCTCAGCCCTCCATCTTCTGAGAACTCTGGTCCAGTCTCAGCCGACAAGTGCAAAAAGGAAGTGAAGAAAAGTAAAGGCCACTTACCATCACGGGCGCCCGTTCAGTGGACGACCTCCCACCAGGAGACATTGAACCAGCTTGTAGATGCACTTACAAGACCCCCCATTCTTGGGTACCCCGACTTCACAGAGCCTTTTGTGTTACATTGTGATGCATCACAGGTTGGGCTAGGTGCTGTTTTGTATCAGCGGCAGCAAGGCAAGATGAGAGTCGTAGCATATGGCTCCCGCACCCTGAGTCCAGCAGAGAAAAAGTACCACCTGCACTCTGGCAAATTAGAGTTTTTGGCTATGAAGTGGGCGATTTGTGAACGTTTCCGGGATTATCTGTACCATGCCCCATCGTTCGTGGTGTACACTGATAATAACCCACTAACATATGTGCTCACTACTGCGAAGCTTAACGCCACAGGTCACAGATGGGTCGCGGAGCTGGCCAGCTACAACTTCACCATCCGCTACCGTCCAGGCAAGACCAACGCAGATGCTGATGGGCTGTCGCGAATGCCGCTGGACATTGACAGCTACATGAAGAGCTGTACAGCTGAAGTTGGACAGGAAGCCATAAGCGCATCAATGGAGTCTGTAACGGTGGAGGAGAGAGACCCTTGCCAAGGCGTTGGAGTTATCCAGGTGAGTGCTCTGAAATTAATCAAAGATTCTGACACTACCCAGTCTTTTACACCAGACCAGATACGCAGAGCCCAGGAAGCAGATGAAGTTCTGGCAAGAGTGCTCTGGTATAAGTCGCTGGGTAGAAGACCAAGTAGAACTGAGGTGAAGTCAGAGCATCCTGCAGTAGCTGCACTACTCAAGCAGTGGTTGAAGCTTCACGTCGACCAGAATGGTGTCCTGCGTCGCCAAACATCACGCCGAGAGCAGCTACTGGTCCTTAAAGCCTATCGTCCCCTGGTTTTTAAAGAACTCCACCAAGACATGGGCCATTTAGGGGTGGAAAGAACGCTCGACCTGATTCGAGACAGGTTCTACTGGCCGCAAATGGCGAAAGAGGTTGAACACTTTGTTACAGAAGAATGTGAGTGTCTTAAGAAGAAGAAACCGAGTAAGCAGACCCGTGCACCTTTGTCCTCGATCCAGTCCACTTACCCATTCCAGCTGGTGTCCATAGACTTCCTTCACCTGGAAAAGTGTAAGCAGGGCTACGAGTATATACTTGTTATCATGGATCACTTCACGAGGTTTGCCCAAGCCTATGCAACGAAGAACAAAGCAGCTAAAACAGTCGCTGACAAGCTCTTCAATGACTTTGCACTCAAGTTTGGCTTCCCGACCAGACTACACCACGACATGGGCAAGGAGTTTGAAAACAAACTCATGGCAAGACTGAAAGAACTCTCTGGTATCCAGGGCTCCCACACGACACCCTACCACCCACAGGGTAATGGACAGGTGGAGAGATTCAACCGCACCCTGCTGTCCATGTTGCGGACCCTGGAGGACAAGGAGAAGGATGATTGGAAAGAGTCGCTAGCTAAAGTCGTCCACGCGTACAACTGTACGAAGAATGAGGCAACAGGCTACGCCCCATATTACCTCATCTTCAGACGTTCCCCACGCCTGCCCATCGACTTGCTCTTCAACCTGAAAAGGGATGAAGCTCATGTGGACTATGATGACTATGTTAGCTGCTGGAAAAAGAGAATGCAGGAGGCGTACACAGTGGCTTCTCAAACTGCTACCAAGGAAGCTGCTCGAGGCAAAGCGTACTACGACAAGAAAGTTAAAGGGAGAGATCTTCAGCCTGGGGATAGAGTGCTCCTCCGAAATCTCACTCCTCGTGGTGGTCCCGCGAAGATCCAGTCCTTTTGGGAAAACCAAGTCTACAAAGTGAAGGAGAGGAAAGCAGATGACAGTCCAGTGTATGTCATCAGCCCTGAAAATGGCCAAGGCAGAGATAAAGTGGTGCACAGAAATCTCCTACTGCCCTGTGACTTCCTACCAAGTGAGAAGCCATCAACACAGACTGTTCAGCCCCAAAAAGACTCTCCGACTGTGACAAGGAAGAAGTTCAGACCTCCGCGTAGACAGCAGCAGCCAGAGAATGGCGACACATCGGATGATGACGACAGTGGCACCTTCCAGTGGTACCTCAGGCCGGTTCCAGGGAGACGACAGAGGCAGACTCCGCTTAACCCTTTGGCAGAGTCCTTCCAGCCTCATCTGAGTCTCCACTGTCAAGAAGAGGATTTGCCACTACAGAGCGAAGAGGATTTGCCACTACAGAGCGAAGAGGATTTGCCACTACAGAGCGAAGAGGATTTGCCACTACAAACTGAAGAGACTGGGCCTGGGCAGATCCAAGGCCCTGACTCTGACAATGACAGGCCATTGAGTGGTGATGCTATGACTGACATTCTAGCTGCAACTGGTGGTGAGACTGACTCTGTGAGGCAGCGACCTCAAAGACAAAGACAGCAACCAACGGTACTGAGCTATGACACTTTAGGTCAGCCAACTTTGGTTCAGAGGAACTGTACAGTGACTATGGCTCAGGTTATTGACTGTAATGGCTTCTGGAGACCATGGGCTGTGGGAGTGTGTTAAAGCTATGGTTGAATAGATGATGCACACAGAAATGTCAGGTGACATTTAATTTTGTGGGGGAGAGTGTGGCACTATGTTAAAGACAGAGACATGAAAATAGTAGCCCCCCATTTTATTTGATGCTCAGAGACATTTTCTTTTAGTAAGGCCACTGCAATGTAAGTTTTACTGTTGTATAAGTTCCGCCAGCAGAGGGCGCTCGGTCCTGTACGCATCGGTAGCTGACGCTACAGTAGAAGAAGTAGTGTCAGTGATGAAGAGGCAGCGTACGGCCTGCGCGCCAAAGATAACTGATTGCCTTATTTCTCTGTTTTTACAGGTAAGCTGGGTGGTTGATAATATAAACAGATGTTATAAAAGTGACAGACAGCAGTGGCGATTAATGATAAATGTCTTGTTTGTGGCGAATGTTAAGCTAAAGAGCTAATTTCCAAGTTGGTCCAGTTGTTAGCCTGTGCCGATCAAAGTGTTAGACTGTACCGAAACTCTGTGAGCTCGGTGCAGGTGTATTTTTGGGTTAAAGCCACAAGATATATATTTTGCACAATAAGAGAAAGTGTGAATTGCTTTATGTTTAGTTCATGAAGAGTGAATGCTATAGAAATATGTTAAGAAAAACATTTATTTGAAAGAGATCTAGTTTATTAAATACAGTTAAGAAGACAGGTTGATAAATAGATTAAAACAGTAGCAAAAAACAAGATAAAACTGTAATGAGTTCACTATGTTGTTCATGTGCATAGTAAAATGTATTTGTGTAATTTAACCAGTTTACAAAGGTGGTGCATGTGAATGTGAAACTGTATAAGTTACTTGTATAAAGTAATGTCAGCTACAGTAGAAGAAGTAGTGTCAGTGATGAAGAGGCAGCGTACGGCCTGCGCGCCAAAGATAACTGATTGCCTTATTTCTCTGTTTTTTACAGTTTTCTGTAAAAATAAATATGTTGCACGGGAGATGAGTTGGCCCATCATTTCAACAGTGTAACACTTCTCCACAAACACTGGAAGGGCGGGTTGCAAAGATTGAGGGTTTTTTTTCAATAAAATCATTTAAATGTACAAAGTGGAGTGTCATGTATGAACAATTACATACTTGCATGTGTGAGAATATAAGTTTATAGCACGAAATGTAAGAATTAATAATAAAGTATTCAATTTTTGAAAGAAATAATAATGAGCTAACAGTGATCATTTAACCAGTAAAAATTGAAAAAGCTTAACCCTTAAATGAAAATAACTAAACCAGCAAAACAGTTGTTTTCTGTCAATCAATTAAAGAAACATTAGACACATCTGCTTTGCATTTTTCTAAAAACACAAAAAAATACACATAAAAATATATTACCTGCCAGTCTGTGACATTTCTTCAACCATCCACAAAGTTCAGATTTTATCATAAGTTAAGCTTTTCATTTTAGGTTTCTCGATGGAATTAGAAGATGTGTAAAACTGCTCCCAATTGAGGTTATTTTTGATTGTTATTTTCTCTAAAGGAACCAACCTGCAGCAGCAGCGGTGCCCCACAGTAGAGTCCAGATGATGCAGCAGCCCTTCAGCAGCATGTTGACCAGATTCAGAGTGTTTGCCAGAAAACAGGGGTTTTCAAGATGAGGGGGCAGGGAATATTTATATAGTCCACGCCCACTGATCATGTGCTCTGCTTTAACGGTCGGTAAATAAAACCTAGGAGGAAATCTCATTCCCTCTATACAATCATTTCCATTAAGGCTACAGTATTCATGAATCTCACACACTGACAATTTTAAAAATATAAATGTGGAGATAACTCAGAGTCAAAGAGTCTCAGTAATTGTGATATTCTGACACTTGAATATTCTTTTGGAATCCACCAAATTTAACACTGTGTTTTCTACACATTATTTATTTCAGGTCCCGTGTTCTGGTTTCCGGTGCGCCTCCTACCAAACAAACCTCTTGAGTTGTCCCTGGTTTTCAGGGGTCATTTAAGTCTTTCCCCAATAAAGAATATTTGCTTAAAGATGTGTTTTGATTCTTATGTATTGGCATGGTTCCGGGGACTCGGGGTTCGTGAACAGTGTGGACCTTTATTGTTATTAGTGTATTGGATGTATGTTTGCTGCACTGTGTTCTTGTGTTCAATGCTGGTGTGTGTATGTGTGTGAGGCTGGAGGATGAAGGACAGCCACCTGCAGGCCTGATGGGTGTGGCCCTGCCAGCTGCTGGTCACGCCTAGCTTACCACACACCTGCTTCTGATCAGGATCGTCGGGGGAGCTACTTAACAGAGCGATGGAGCTTCCTCCGGCGCAGGATCGTTGAGTTAGACTCCATGTCAGTGTTTGTAGTGCTGGTCAGTGTATGCCTGCTGGAGTTGGTGCCATAACGGCTGTGTCTGTGTTTTTTCCTCAGGAGAGCGGAACACAGGACTGCAAGACACACGGGGTGTGTGAAGGCACAGGGGCAGAGAGCACGGGATACCAGCACTTGGGAGAAGACACGTCACGGGAGTCGAGGGAGCACTTTTGGAGATTCAATGTGTGGTGTACATTTACCTCACTGTAAATAAACCCACTGTTCATTTCATTAAGTCCAGCGTTTGGGTCCTTTCTCCAACATCCCCCACGGTCTGCCCCCCAGACCGTGACAGAACGATCCTGCCACTATGGACCCAGCGGACTCACCGCGGAAGCGCAGCTCCCGTTTTGACGGGACCCGACTAGTGCTTGGAGGGCCTCCGTGCTGCCGTTCCTCGCTGGCAGCCTACCCGTCGGCCCACTCGTCTGTTTCCTCCCCGCGGACGCCTCGGTCTCGCAGAAAACGCTCCAGCCGGTCCCGGGAGGATTACTACGAGCCTGCCAGCAATCTGCTTACACCTGCACAAGCTTTTTACAAAATGTTAGGAATTATCATCGTGCCACCTGACTCACCCAGCATTTCCACATCACAGCAGGAGCAGCCACTTCAGAATCCGCCCTCGTCACATTCCGCCAGCGACGCTCCCTCTTCAACAGGGAGGCAGCGAACACGCAGCCAGCACTCACAGCTCCAGCAGGAGCCAGGGATTCGGCTCAAACAACCGCCTAGGGTGAGTGACAGAGTCTCCCTTCATTCACCTTTCGTGCCTAGGGATAAACAGACTGTTTCCCCCAAGGCTGTGAATGCCAGCTCCGTGAACCCTAGAGCTCGTGTTTCTCCTGTTTGGGAGGATGACAATGTTAGTTTTGAGAACGAGTTTTTTCCTCCTGGTTCAAGAGACTGTGCTCCTGATGTTCCTCCGGACCCAGGAGTTAGGACCGTTTCGTCTAGAACTGTTTATTCTGGGGCTATGTTTATACAGCCAGCTGCCCAGCCTGTAGCCGTAGCACAGCCAGCTGCCCAGCCTGTAGCCGTAGCACAGCCAGCTGCCCAGCCTGTAGCCGTAGCACAGCCAGCTGCCCAGCCTGTAGCCGTAGCACAGCCAGCTGCCCAGCCTGTAGCCGTAGCACAGCCAGCTGCCCAGCCTGTAGCCGTAGCACAGCCAGCTGCCCAGCCTGTAGCCGTAGCACAGCCAGTCCAGTCAGCCTCTCGTCTTCATCCTCAGTTGGAGGCTGATATGCCTGCTGGAACTACCCTGCCATTATGTCACCCGCCTGTTGTTTCTACATCGCTGTCCAGTCTACCACGAGTAGCTGCCGCACCATTATCACCTCCGCCCTTTGCAGCTACTTCTCCACCAGCGTCCCATCAGACTGCAGCGACCGCAGAACTCTCGACTTCACCATCCACATCACCCGCTCGACCGTCATCTTCGCCACCTGCAGCTTCCGCATCGCCATCTTCACCTCCGGATCACCGACCATCTATACCCGCGTCGCAGCCGGAGGAGCGGCTCAGCGAGCCGGAGGAGCTCAGCGAGCCGGAGGAGCTCAGCGAGCCGGAGGAGCTCAGCGAGCCGGAGGAGCTCAGCATGCCCGAGCAGGAGCAGCTCAGCGAGCAGGAGCAGCTCAGCGAGCCGGAGGAGCTCAGCATGCCCGAGCAGGAGCTCAGCGAGCGGGAGGAGCCCGCGTCGCCAGCTGTGGAGCTCAGCATGCCCGAGCCGGAGGAGCTCAGCGAGCCGGAGGAGCTCAGCGAGCCGGAGGAGCTCAGCGAGCCGGAGGAGCTCAGCGGGCCGGAGGAGCTCAGCGGGCCGGAGGAGCTCAGCGAGCGGGAGGAGCCCGCGTCGCCAGCTGTGGAGCTCAGCGAGCCGGAGCAGCTCAGCGAGCCGGAGGAGCTCGGCGAGCCGGAGCAGCCCAGCGAGCCACCCACTGAGAAGCCCGCACCACTGCTGGCGGACCTCAACGAGCCGGAGGGACCGGCGTTGCCAGCAGAGGAGCTCAGCGAGCTTGGTGAGCCCGCGCTGCCACCGGAGGAGCTCGGAGGTCCGGAGGGATCCGCTGAGCCAGAGCTGGAGGTCTGCGTGCCGGAGGGGCCGCCACGTCCTGCAGCCCGGCCGCCACGTCCTGCAGCCCGGCCGCCACGTCCTGCAGCCCGGCCGCCACGTCCTGCAGCCCGGCCGCCACGTCGGGAATCGTGGGTGGTGCTGAGGCGGGAGCAGCAACGCCGCCGCCACCGGACCCGTGGCCGCCCGCCGGAGCAGCAACGCCGCCGCCACCGGACCCGTGGCCGCCCGCCGGAGCAGTCACACTGTCGCCACCGGACCCGTGGCCGCCCGCCGGAGCTGCAACGCCGTTGCCACCGGATCCGTGGCAGGCCGCCTGAAGCGTTCTGCTGTTAGAGGTAGGCCACCTGAACTTTTTTTTTGCCGCCACTGCCTAACCCGCAGCGGGTCCCGCTTGTTTTGCCGTCCTGCAGATCGGCCGCCAGAACTGTTTGCTGCCACTGGACCGGGGGATTGGACTGTTGACCTGTGTTTTTCTTTTGTTGCTTTGTGGTGGCTGTTTAGCGGAGTGGTTTTCTCCAACATCCCCCACGGTCTGCCCCCCAGACCGTGACAATGGTGTGGCGACTAGAATAGATCTCAGGGCTTCCCAAAGATAGCCATAGTAAGGTGTAAGGCAGAGATTTCCCTCACTAACCTCTGACACACACCCAATCATTGGGCCGGAAATATGATTGAAATTATTTATCAGAAAAAAAGACAAACAATGGTTACCCTAGCAGGTGTCCTCAGGATGGGAAAGGGGAGGGTTAAAATCGTGAATAGCTCAACATGGCAATTCTAAGTGTTAATTGTCATTCTGTCTACAAAATGCAATGAAAAATACATTCACAAGGCTCGTTTTAATTTTAAAAAAATCCAATACATTGTTCTATCATCTGTTCAGAGAAAAGCAGTAAAGCATCACATTTGTAAAAGAATGTTTTGTGTTTTTAACGATTTGATGAACTTTCTTAAATATGCAGAACTGATCAATTGAAATCAAACCACCAAAATTTGTAAGCGAAATACTTTCTGCAAAGTTTTTAATGAGAATCTTAGCAGTCAATCAGAAAAGTGAAAACGCAGTATTTGGTTATATGAGCTATGCTAAGCTAAGTTAATCGGGTCTTTCAGGTGGTAAGGTTGTGCATCAAAGTCTTGCTGCTGTTCCTCGGTTGATCTGGTGTTGCCGTCCGGTTGTGGATCCACTCAAGGTAGTTGGACACTCGGGTGTAGATGCCATAGTTCCCCGGTCGGGCGCAGCCCTTCCCCCAGCTGACGATCCCCAGCAGGAAAGTTGTCGTCTTATACTGGGTCACCAGGGGTCCACCGCTGTCACCTTTACACGAGTCCTGACGACCCTCAATATATCCGGCGCAAAACATGTTCTGAGTGAGCACTACGCCACTCTCATCGACACAGTCCTGCGTGCGGATTCGCGGCACCTTCAGGCGTCGAAGGATCTGTGCGGTAGGCCCATTTTCGCTCCGCCTCCCCCAGCCACTCACTGTGTGCAGCCGGATCATCCAGAGCACACGGGTGGATAGATTCCATGTAGGTAGGCAGACTGGGACAGCATACTGGGTATAGATGATGGGAGAAGCCAGGCGGAGGAGAGCGATATCATTGTCTGCAGTGCTTGATACGTAGTTTTCATGCATGATAATCTCAGCCACCTGGATGAGCTGCTCGGTGCCTTCATTCACCGTAATGTCATGCTCACCTGACAGAAAGAAATATAAGGCAGCTCAGATTTAATCCTTTGAGCACAATTCAAAGTTAAATTGAGATTAATTAACAGTGATTTGAAGTATGCTTGTGTATTTTCATTGTCTAATGAAAAGATTTATAGACAGGTAGCCTCCTATTTTTTTTTTAGGGTTGTCATCATTTTAAGAGGTTTAGACTCCTGTCACTCTCCTGTTCTGCTTCATAAGTCAGGCTTGCTTGAACAGACGGCATATTTAACTATGAGAGTCATACCTGCAATGACTTTCAGGAACTGGACCACGATGTCTTCCATGCAATGAGAAGCTGTGATGATCCATGTAGGTTTATAAATCACTCCTCCACAGAAACCTTTTCCTTTATACATCAGCAATACCTTCACACAACACAAGAGCACATTTTGTCTGAGCCTTCAAAAAGGATAAAACACACAAAACTAAATTAATATTTGTTGTTCAGAACCAAAAACTGGTTTCGATAGAATCTAAGAGATTAGATACCCTTTTATGTTAGTGGACTCTCTGCTACCCTGGACGCTTAGTTAATAAAAAATCAGACATATTTAAACCGATGAACTCTTCCTTTATCTTGGGCCTACCTGCCAGGGGCATTCACCTTTAGGACATACAGTTCCTCCAACGATTCGGAGATGCTCCTCCTTTTCTTCACCCCGCAGTATGGGGACCATGCCACATGCTATCGGCTCTGAAACAATAACAAATTATTCATTATTAATTTCATTTTGCAAATAATATCAAACTGCAGCTCTGGTTTAACTTTTACTAGTTAAAGGTTTTACTGGTGCACTAGAACTACTTAAGTGTTCTAAGCAATTGTTTATACACTGATGACACACACATGTGGTGGTGGGGAGGTTGGGGGTATAGAGGGCTGGTTTAAAGTAAAACAGGAATTTCATAACTGTTTAGTGCAGCAGGGAGTCCAAAGGTTGATTAGTGAGGCCTGTATGAACAGACAGGATTTTCCTGTAAATATATAAACTTCAGCGCTATGATGTTCGTCAAACTGAAATACCTGAACAAATATTTACACACACACACACACACACACACACACACACACACACACACACACACACACACACACACACACACACACACACACACACACATTTTCTGCAGCCCTGAAAAATGTTAAAAAGTGATTGAAATTCTTTAATTCTTCAATCCTCTGATTGTTTACTAGAATCAAATGATTATTTTCCTTAATTAAAAAAATTTACATTTAAAGAATCATATACACACAGTTATGTAAAATATTGGTGTGATGGATAAACTAAGACAAAATAATTACCATTACCAGCATCTAAATGTTTTTACATATTCTAACCTATGTTTTTGTCTTTCATAGCAAATATGGGTTTTTAAAGAAAACTGTCATAAACTTTGTTATTGCAAATATGAAAACAATTGTGTTGAGAATCTACAAAACATTTTTCACATTTTGTTCTTTACAAATCACTGTCCAACCTTTTGCTATGCAACTCCGTCCATCAACATGGAGAAAGTAGCCGTCTGCACACGAGCAGTTCTGTTTTTTTTGGAACTCGTCTTCTTCACAGAAGTGCTCACATTCTCCGTTCTCCACCCAGCAGGTATCGATCTCAGCTTTCACCTCTAAAGAAATGTTCATAATTAAATTATGTAATTTGTTCATTTAATCACAAAAAAGTAAAAAGAAATTAAATTATACAAAAAGCAAATAACAGTTATTTCAATTACTTTTCAAGTAGTTTTTCATAAACTGGCGGGAGGAATAATTAATTTTGATAAAGTACATGTTAAATATTATATATAGCTTAAAAATAAGCCAAACACTTTGACTATTGTTTGATAACAATTTTGTAAGTCATATACTTAAATTTTATTCAGCATATGATTAAGTAAAATATTATAAATGATAATTTTTATTTATAATTATAATTATAAATAATATTGTAAAAATATTATTTTATATATAACTTTATAATAATAATAATAATTTAAATAATCACAGTTTTTCACCATCATGAATTGTGAATGTAATTTTAGTTTGCTGAGTTTATGAGATTTTGTGCCTTTATAATTGAGTGTTTCTTTTTCTGTCTAACAAAATAAAATTCCCTTCTGAAAACATAAACATGTTTTGCTGTTATTAACTGAGTGACGTTCATAGTTTAATTTTAATGAAGGCAAACTGCTAGCTAAGCTAATTTAAATAGAAAATACTTCACATTACAGCAGCCAAGTGATGTGAAAATGATCATATTCTTTGCTCACCAAGCTCACAGGTGACTCCATGGAACTCTGGCAGACAAAAGCAGATGTAGGATGAAGCATGAGTGGAGCAACTGCCTCCATTCTGACAGGGATTGGAAATACAGGGGTTTGGTACTATAAGACAACACAGAACACAATGATTTAACATGACTGTATCATATTACATGGTGTTATTGATGATCTCTATTTGGGAAAGCTGCTCTTAAAATCGACATTATAGTTTATATTTTACGTTAAATGTATTAAATCTAAACACAATTCACAAGTTGACTTGCTGGAGTTTCTGAAGGTGGACGTAAAATTGGTCTTCAAGATGTATGTGGTGCTGCGCTAAAAAAACATTTTATTCCAGCTACTTTTAACATGGGAAATTGCTTACCGTTGTATGTTTTCCAGAACTCATTCTGAGGAGACAACAATTACAGCAATGTGAAAAAAATAAACCAGCTATCAGACAGAAACATCGGGTCTCCAACAAAGATATGTAAAAGGCAGCAAATCTACAAGAAAAACACTTTAGCTGTGAATCCTGCAGATGTTTAGCTTCACATTAAGTTCTCTATAGCTTTGTTGTGTGTCATTTGCTTAGATTTGATCTGCATCTGCTTGCATCTGTGTTTTATCTTTGCGTAGTGCTTTAGTCTCTGCGTTATGTTTGTCTCTTCTTGGACAGCTTCTGTTTGTTTGTGGTAAGCCCGAATGTCTGTGTGGTTGTTTTGAATGTCTTTTAGCCTGTTTGTGATTATTTAGTGTTTTATAAGATTCCTTTGGCCCCTGACTTAAAATGTTCTTGGTTATCTGATTGGTTGCGGCCTACAGCTATTCACTAAAAAACGAAACTGCGATTTTAGGTTCAGATCAACTGCAAAGCTTTGACATGAACATAGTTTCTTAAGTATTTCTAGAAAATTTTACAAACTATAAATCACTGCCCCCTAACAGCCAATGGGATGGCTTCTTCCCTCAAGTTATAACTGAAAGCCAACATTAGTAAAAACATTAAGTTTTGTTTAAGTAAGTGAGAAATTGAATAATGCCCTCTCTATTCCTACAAATGACTATGATACGCTTGTCCTCAATTTCTAAGCATTGGCAGCATCCCAAGTATGTTGGAAAGTTAGTATAAAGCACATTTTCACCTCATGAGTTCATGTGGCCAAGTATTTGCCTCTGTTTGTGTTGCTAATTATGAATTGCTATCAATTTGCATGTTTACATGAATGATTGTCTTAAAACTAGTCAGTAATTTACTGAAATAACATGGCTTCAGTATTTAACAGCATTTAATTTAAGTATCAGTAATTTAAATCTATTCTTAGTTCACACATGACAAGTCCCAATACCATTTTTTTCCACCTGCTGTTTTCTCCTGTCATGTAAAACTCTTTTATAGAAAACATGTTCAGTGAAGTGAAAATTTAATTTGATTTTACCGTGAGCTCGGTGTGCTCAAACACCTCCCTGGCCTCCTCGTAGGTGCACTTCTCCTCTATACACTCCCTCCTCAGGTCTCCCATCTGCAGCTCCTCAAACCAGCCTGAGTTATACCTCCGAGTCCGAACTAGAACGCCATTGGCTCGATCTTTATCCAGAAAGACTGCCCAACATTTGAAGAAGGGGAGAGTTCATCAGAATAGTTCTGTCTCAATCAGAGTTGGTCATCCAATTCAATTCAGTTTTATTTATATAGCACCAAATCACAACAAGAGTTACCTGAAGGCGCTTTATATTGTAAAGTAAATGTCCTACAAGACTGAAATCTCTACATGTCTATTGCATTGTTTTTCAATTTGATTCTGATCAAAGTTCATCTGAAGCCTTTGTAAAGTCACTGATCACGTATGTTATGTATAATTATTTTTACAATAAACTGCTTGGTTTCCATATCTCTGACATGTTTATTTATACGGGACAATGCATTTTAATTACCATGAGCACCTTAATAAACAAAGTAAATGTGACGTAACCATAAAGTCTAATTTGCATTTGTGGCTCTTTGCAAAATTGATGGTTTTCATAAATAATTATTTGAAAAACAAAAAACAAATCTATAGAAAACTGAACATAGATGAATAACATAAACAAAAATATACTGATATGACAAATAAATGTTAGACATTAAACATTAAATCATTTATAAAACCTAACACATTAGAAATTACTAAAACAAACCGTAGAGTAAAAATCTCAAACTTTACTGCAATAAAGTAAAGTGCTACATGTAAGAAATAAGAGGCAGCAAATGATGACGCTTTTCTTTAAAAAGGTTCACTGATTATTATCTTAGTTGTCAAATAATAATTTGTTAAAAACTGATTAAATAATCACTGTGGTTGTTTATTTTTACCCACATCCAGTCTCATAACGATAAATATTTGCAATTTTTTCATGATATTTTTGGTTTTCTGTGGTTTCCATTTTCTTTCTGTTTGTTTTTTAAATATAATTTTATTTACTTACTTACTCACTTATTTATGTATTGATTGGTTTATTGTACAGGTGACTTAAACTTTTTGCCTCCCCCCCTTTTGGGGTGGGGGGAGGGGCAGATGAAACCTTGTGTTTCTAAACACACTTGTTTTTAAGCATATACTGTCCACCTTACACTGCTTTAGAAGCTCCACCTTACAATCAGTGTTTTTATTTGACTCTGCTGTTCCATACTGTGCATCAGATGTCACTGTTAACATGTTAATATTAGCTCAAAATGATGGTCATTCTCGTCCCTCTCACGACAAAAACAGACCTATGATTAAGTGGTTTCACCTCCATGTCACTGCTTAATCCCTGAGCTAACTAATCAATCAATCAGTGATCGATACGCGTAAACGTGTTAGCTCACCTGAAGCCAGCTGGCAGCTGTGGAAGCTGAAGACGAAGATGATGAAGACTTTCAGCCACATAGTTGATTTCATCAGAAAGTTGCTGTGCTGTGTCTTTGTGGGGCTTCGGGTCCAAAGTCTGTCCCTCCTCCTGCTGGTGGTCACATGATCAGTGGAGAAACCTGAATGATGAAACTCTGACCCAAAATCACTGAAAGTTTCTGCCTCCAGATTCCTGATTATCACTGTTTCATTGGTGAATTGGAGAAATTACGCAAACGCAGAGTTTCTTTTGTGTATTTCTGATATTTCTGACGTAGACTTCAAACACCAAGCAGTCAAGCAGCCTACACGAGTTCAATATTATTCTATTTATTATAACGTGAGGCTGTGTATGTATGTATTATACTTACACATTGTTTTGTCTTGTGTTTAGAAGGTTATTAGACTAAAATCATTCAGTCAAAAGAAGGATTTGACTGACTTGGCTTAATTTGTTAAACTCAACAATAAACAGATATTTGCAGCCAATATTCCACAGTCAGTGTAAACAGAAAGTAACCACTGTTTCAGTTCTAAGATTTTATTTATCAGAACGTAGTGAAAAGTAGACCTTTGCAGGTCTTAGAATTAGATAAATACAACAAAACAAATTACAATGTCATTGTATATTCAACAAGTATTAAGACAAAATGCAGAAGCAGTGCGTGAAAAACTAAGTACACTATTACTTCTTGTATAGGAATTACGAAAGTAAGTAGAAATTAGGTGCTCATAATCAAATGCACTTGATTATTAATTATTATTATTAACCCTCACATGGCAGCACATGTTTGGATTCACAAAGTTTCACATGAACATACTACAACACTTCTGGAACAGTGGTTCATTTGTTTGTACACATGGTCTGAGGCAATTTCAAATTTGTTTATAAAGAACAAACAAATTCACGTAAGAAAATATTGATAAATCACTGATTTGTGTGCATGAAGGACCCACTGTTACTAAATGAGGCCTACTGGTCCTACGAACAGAAGCACATCTACAACAAAATGGCTGAAAAGTGAGTGAGGGGCATGAAAAGAAACGAAAAACACTGAACTTCATCTTTATTGTCAAAAAACAACATTTCAACATGTCGAGTGAACTGATGTCTTTGCATCTTTTAGATTAAACTGATTGTTGGTTGATGGTTTACATTTACCATCACTATAGAAAACTTCAAAGTTTCTAGCAGATTAATTTATATCTAAAAATACAGGCCATTAATTTACTTGAAAAACAAATAATTTTTTAGTTTGTTGATTTTGGATTTTTCTCAGGACCAATTTTATTGTGATGAAATTCCTCCAGCTGACAGTCAAAAATTCTTTTTTTGTTCAAAAAGCTTCTGAAACTACATCTCTGGCATTTTTTAGGTACATGAAGGTGTGGAAGTTAAAGCTATTTGAGCACAGCATCAGAAAATGAATATTATTTTTATACATTTGTGGCTCCTTCACAGTGATTACTGATCTAATGTTTCTAACACTGGATTCTTACTCTCTTTAACTCTTGAACTGCGTTGACACAGTGACTAAAACCAATTTTAGCCAGTTGCCATGATATTCTTAATCCAGTCCAGGAAGTTTGTGACCTTCGTGTAGACGCCGTACATGTTTTCTTGGCCGCAGCCTTTCCCCCAGCTCACCACACCTGTAAGGAACCAGGTTTTCTTGTAGCGTGTCACCAGTGGGCCCCCGCTGTCACCCTTGCAAGCATCCTGGCCACCACGCTTGAAGCCAGCACATATCATGTTCTTGGTGATGTTGAGCCCGGTGTGGAGGCGGCACTCCTGCACCGGGACCCTCGGCAGCTGCAGACGCTGCAGGTATCTTGAGGTAGAGCCAAACTCTGCCAGACGACCCCAACCAGACACAGTCGAGTGGCGGATGCTTGCCAGCGTCCGGGTGAAGGTGCTATTGCGGGCAGGAAGGCAGATGGGCACGACGTGGCGGCCCAGTTTTACTGGGCGGTGAAGTTTCAACAAAGCCAGGTCGCTGTCGGAGCTAGTCACGTTGTAGTCTTCATGGCACACAACTTTGAGCACCCGCCGCCACTGTTCTGTTTTTTCCTCTTCCCTTATGTCATGCTCACCTTGAAAGCGACATTACTTTTAAATGCTACATTGAATTTGGAGCCAGAAGAAAAGTGAGCAAACTGAAAAAAAAACTTGAACGACAATTAAGTTGACCTAACATACATAACATACAGTTGACTCACAATATCCACTATGTTAGCAAAACCCATATACTGTTAGATACATTTTCAGAAGCTAGAAAATGACACCTTTCAAATTAAATCAAATATTTTACATTGCATACAATGCTTCAAACAGACAAAACAGCCTATAAAGAGGTATGGACATTAAATAAAATGCTATCTGTAACCCTAAAATGAGTCAACATTGACCTGGTGAATGTTATGTGATTGAAGGAAGTAAGAGAGGCCAGACTAGAAGCCAGAATTTGAAGTTACCATTTTTCTAATTGTCTTACCAACAACGATGTGGAGCACGGTGCTAGGTTTTTGATAAACACAGTGAGCTGCAGTTAAAAGCCATCGATCCGACAAGACGATGGCACCGCAGAAGAATTGGTTATTTTCAGCCAGAAGAGCCTGAAAAAAGAGATAAAATACATACAAATCTGGATTCATCTCCCTGTTTACACTGATTTTCAGTTCAGTCCTTGTGTAATTTGGCATATACTGACAGGCACCCTTCCACTGAGACCATTTCTGATGAAGCTTCAGTGATCATCTCCTGTGTCAGCTCTTTTTTTTAATTTTCCTATTTCTTAAGTTTTAGGGATATGATACCCTTCATCAGCTGTAGATTTTTTTATTTATTTATTTTTTTTTTTGCCTTCCACTTCCCCTTCTGGCCATTATTTGTCGATTATCCTCAAATTTGTTTGATGCGCTGCACAGCATGCTGAAGTATGTCAAATCTTTTGGCTAATAGCTATTTGCTAGTGGAAAAATACTATTTCATGCCAATCAAACTGTGTTATTTTGTGACCACTTTTATGACAGTGTTGTTTCTACAAAACTTTTGCACAATACTATATGTGTCTCTTTATGTATTCTAGTGGAAGATTGTGTATCTTAGCTCATTTTACTGGAGATGGGGCTCTATTCAAAGACTTACCTGCCACGGACAATGTCCTTTGGGACACATTATCCCATTAACAACCCTGGGGGCAAAATGTACCTGAGGCCTTCCGCAGACCACAGCATCTGGACCAGACAGTTAAGAAAGAAACCAAAAGTCAGCCTTTTGCTTCTGACACCCTGAATGATGCTCAAAGACACACAGGAATTAAAATCAGTCCAAACTTGTGATATCTAAGAAACTTAAAAGCAGTTTTTTGGGTGTAAATATCTGCTAAGAGGTTAATATACCATTCCCGAACCCTCTGTGAATGGCCCTTATGGCCATTGATCAATGGTCTTTCATCAATGGGCTGTGATCAGTGGTTATTGATCAATAGTAATGACAATTTGCATATTAATGGTCAAGGAACTGACCTCACAGCCCATTGTTCATTCAGTGCTAGTTTCAGTCATTGTGCAAATGTACTGTTTATAAGATTGGGGAAACCTGCAGTCAGGTGAGATTGAAGAAGTTACTTGAATGAGTGACGAAACGTTTCTCCCACTGAAAATGTTACGTCCAGATGAACAGAATCAACTGTTTGGGATTTCATTACCTGGATGATTGAGCATGCATCAAGACTAGGTCAAGATGTTGTAGGTAAAGGTGTTGCTTAGCACGTGAAACAAATCAATCAAATCAAGGTGCTGTGATGTCCCTGCTCACAGGTAACCTGTACAAATCTAAGAATGTTTTTTTTTTTTACTGTCTTCAATCAAGGGCGACTTTAAATTCATCCATGAGCATAAAGCAAGCCGATTAGAACTTGTAAAGCCTGTATTTTTAAAGTATTTGTGTTGGGTCTGCGCTTCCACAGGCCCTGCTAGTTTAGAGACTTATTCTCGTTAACGGCTCTGGGAGCTGAACGCTCCTCACCTGTTCCCTAACCAGCGTCAACCAACCAGTCTTCCTCGCAGCCTTTTATTTCCCCGACACACAGTTTACACAACAGTCACAGTACACACAAGCACCTCCCATTGTAAAACCACCCTATGGTTCTAAAAGATAAGACACTGTGTGTGTGTGTGTGTGTGTGTGTGTGTGTGTGTGTGTGTGTGTGTGTGTGTGTGTGTGTGTGTGTGTGTGTGTGTGTGGCTGGAGAGGTGGTCAGAGACACAGGAATGTCTTTGATTCCATAGTTTGAACTAAGACCTACAAATTTAAGTAACACAATGACAACATTTAACAATTTGACTCCAACAATTTGTACATGTGATTTGCACTGTACTTCATAAGTGTGTTACTGGCTCAGACCTTCAGGCATGCAGGTACTGTTGTCCAGTTCAAGTCTGTATCCTGGAGCACAAAAGCATATGGGAGAGCCATCCTGAAGCTCTCTACAGAAATGTTCACATCCTCCATTTCTGTAGCGACAGCTGGGGGTGTTTGAACGCACTGCAAGGGAACAATGATAACACTGACTTCCTCTGCACCAATTGAAAACATCAACAGACTTTTTGGACTTCCAACCTTTTTCGCAGTTGTATCCATGGAAACCTGGTGGACATTTGCAGATATAGGTGTCGATGTTTCGAGTGCACGTCGCTCTATTCTTACAGGGAGAGGACAAACATTTGTCCACAGCTGCAAACAGGAAGTAGCAAAGATTTTTATCAAGCATTTCAACAAATGTTTGGAAAACTGAGCAATGTCTTGGTTACAAGTGCGTAAAGAATTCTAGCACTACTTTATTTGCAATGTGTTTATAATGTTCGAAATGTCAAAGCTCAGACTGAGTACCTGTGTATGTCCTCCAGAAGTTCTCCTGAGTAGACAGAGGACCCAAATTCAGTAATAGTTAACAAAACAAATATAAATAAAATAAAAACCATCAAATTCTGTCTTTCAACTACCACCAGCACCATCCATTCTTATGTCACTACCTTGACTTCAGTAATAAAATTTGGTACCAAGTGTTGTGGCATTTTCAATGCTTTTGTTGGTATCTTGAAACTGACCAGCTGTTGTGGGTGGGCAAAAATCTCCCTGGCCTCCTCATAGGAACATTTCTCCTCGATGCACTCACGCTCCAGATTGCCTGTCTTGATTTCCTCCAGGAAAAAGTTTGCTCGACGAGTTCGATGGAGGAAACCGCTGGCCTCAGACTTTTCCAAACCCACGCCTTTGTGTAGAAATTAAACAGAACGACACATGTCAAACTCCAGTTGTGTAGACATAAGAGACATTAATAATGGTGTTTGCATAAGTTTCCTGTATGTTTACTGATATAGTTATTCAGGGTAATCCTGTATTTTTCTGTGATGAAAATCAGTCTCAATTCCATATTAACTTTTAAATCAGCATGAATAATGTATTTGTTTTTGCTTTGCTTTGGAACAGTTTAGCTGGGGTGGATACTGATAGACTTAGATAAGTAAAACAGTGAGTAAGTACTATTAGTTCTGGTTATAAAAAAAAAGATGAGAAAAATAAAATAACAAATTGCTTAACCATTTCACTCAAATAATTATTTAAAAAACATCTTTATAGATAAAAAAAATGAAAAGGAAGACATTAAAGATTTTATTTTCAAATATTTTGCTAAATTATTTTTCATTAAACTATATTTTTAAGTTAATAAGAATAATAAAATACACACATAATGTGCTTTTTACACATAATTACACAGTTAATAGTGGTATACAGTTGAAAGATGTTTGCATTTTATTCTTGTTAATTTGACTGTTAGCATGACTTGGGACCGAATTAATATTGTTTTGCTATTTAAATGCAAACCAGGTTTAAAAAAGATAATATATTTTACATTTTATCTACAGCATAAGTTTTATCACAAAAAACATTGCTGTTAATATAATATTGGCAAACAGGAAAAGCCAACACATTTAGAGACTTTTTATGTGTTTTTCCCTTGTTTGTTTTGTAACTGATTTGACTTCTGTAAACTGTCACAAATGTCCTCATATTTCTATATTTATAATGCTTTGTTTGCATAGTTAAACACTTCTTAAAATGTTGTAAAATATAATCTTTCATCATTTTACTTTTATGCGTTGTACTTTTATTCTTTTTTTTTTAATTTTTTAATTTTTAATCATAGTCATTTTTTAGGTAATATAAATATATATTATACAATATTTTGGCAGTTGGTCTTTGGCTATAATAATACCAATATCACTGTTTCACCTGCTACAACAAAAGACTTAAGACCTAAATGTACATGAATACATGGCTGAATAAATATAAATAAATAATGTTCATGTTTTATGTTATTTATTCTGAGCTAGAAATTAGTTTCATTCCTGTTGTTTCTAACTGTTTTTTCTTTTTTGTGAAAGAATAATATGCCCTCTCATATTTGAATGAAATAAAATAATCTTGAGTCTAAGTTTATTCAGTGTTCAGATTTATCTTCCTGAAATTTATCTGTAGTGTTTATCGCTTCCCAGTTCATTACAAACCAACATGCTAGCATGACTTTAGCCTCCCGATGTTGTGGAGAGCTGCTCAGAGCTGTGGATGCCTGTGTGCCATCCCTAACAGGTGGAAACAAGTACAGAAAAAGACAAAGAAAATTTCCAAGATAGAGAAGACATAAAACTGACCTTCAGGGATCCCAGTGCATGATGGGATAGAAGCGATGATGAGCAGTAGTAAGACGAAGAGATGCTTCGTGTCTCTGCTAATGGACTCCATGTTTGTTCTAAACTTATCAAAGGATCAAAGGTTGAGAACAAACAAACTACAAACCAGCCCCCCGCTAAACCCCCAACAGTACAGCAGCAGGCTTTCCCTATCAGGCTGATGAATGTGTTTTCCTCACAGTTTAATAACAGGTAAATAACAATAAAGAGGAGGTTTAAACTACTGACTTTACAGATTCTGACTAGGTGATAAACTCATGACTTCTAAATGTACTGCAACTCCAAGTCTGGGGCACACTTTAAACATACCATGATATTTATCACTGATTGGTTGGTGAAGTTGTGAAATGAAGACATGGCGTTAACCAATGAGCACTCCCTGGTTAATCCTCCTTTCAGACTTTTAGCAAGACCAGAATTCACAAACTGATTTCCTGCAGATTTTATAGGATTGAAATTCCTTTTGGAACCAACTCACCAAAATGGAGTTCAGACTTTTCAGATTATCTGTTAGTATTATTGATTATTGATTAGATCATTTTATTAAAATGGGGTGGCTGTAGCACAGAGGGTAGAGTCGATCATCAGCAGGTTGGTGGTTCGATCTCTGGCTGCTCCAGTCTGCCAATAGCCTGTGTCAAGATGCTAAGCCAGAGTTCTCCCTGATGCATCCATTGGAGTATGAATGTTAGAAAGCACTTATGGTGACTCATGATAGATGAACGTAGTTGTATGTTCAGTGTCAACAATACAAGTTGTATAAAGTGCTTTGAGTGCACTGTAGAGTAGGTACAGCCATTTACAAAAAGGCCGGAGGTTCAGTTCAGAAATGCTGAGATGAAGCTTAGCAGACAGCTAACCACCATTAGCCTGATATCTCGGACTAATACAAACTCTGAGCCTCAATACAATTTAAACAGGTCAGTTATTAGAAAATTCAACCGCATCCACCTGTTAGGAAGGGACGAATTAGCTATCCGGTTGTTCAGTCTGACGTCACTAGCCGTGTCTGGGTCTAAACTCCGCTGCAGGTCCATATATCAAACGATCACTATGGCATTACTGAGAGTTGAAAAACTGTCTAAAGTCTTTCATCTTTAATAAAATGATCAGTGTTCTGCTCTACCAGGTGTAACAATTGAGTTTAACATCCAGGCATCCATGAAAACGGAATTTATGACATTTAACGGAGTTAGAAGTTAGCAGGGAGTTAGCTCGCTAGCTTCTATCTAAATACAATATAGCATGTCCTGACTGCGGGGTTTTGGAAACAAATTAAAACGTACAGCTCTGTTATCACTTCCAGCATAAATGAAGACAGAAAACTAAACAGCAGTGACGTTTGTAGGGTTACTGAAGTTGGGCTAGCTGGTATATAATGATGTGCTACGTGACCGCTAGCAACACAGCTATGTTAGCATAATATAAACAAGCTAACTTTTTTCCCACTCGATAAAAGTTAACGTGAGTGTTCTCGGTGGTCAGGAACAAATGTAATCGCATGGCAGGATGCTGTAAAAGGACCAAACTTCAGCCAGGAGAACAACTGAGATAATCCATCCTCAATACGAGGTTAGTCATTCATGGGCTGGGCTGTAGTTACATCCTAAGGTTTTAAAAACTGAGCTTAAATAAATGATTAGCGGTAATAAAAGCCGAGGGAGGTCAACAGGGATCACTGACTGTTTTAGGAGCTTTTTGAGATCAAATAGAAGAAAATACAAAACATTAAACATGTTAACAACACAAAAGCCATATTAAACGCAGACTACTTTAGACCCGGAAGTAGGATTCGTCACGTCATCACTGAACAACCGGATAAAGAAATATTTTTGTAACGTGTTTATCTTTGCTGTAAAATTGGACATTCAGTGCATGTCTGCCTGGAGGCTGATGCTTGATTTTACCAAATATCTCCACTATGAACATCTTACATCGATATTATTTTTACATTTGATTTAAAGCATAAACCCATATCTAAGCCTGATATTAATTAATAAAACTGTTAACTATCAGTTATATTTACTTACTTTTCTTACTGAGGATAAAATTTTAAAAAGGTCCATAGAGTTATTATACAAGCCAGTACATATATTACATTCTTTTATTAAATCAAAAATCACACTCATTGAATCATTTAGTTTATTTTTTCCATGTGAGCAAAAACACATATTTTTTGATTTGATCATTTAAAGGCTGCAGGTGAAATGATGGCAAGGCAAATAATAAATATGTAACGTAAACAGTTCATTGCTACATTTCAAGTTCAAGTTTGCTCTTTTTTTCCCATAAAAATAAAACACATGTGATAAAGAGTTTATTCTTTAAAAATAAAAAGTTTGAATGTGGAGTCATCAAGTTTGTAAACAGGAAGCGGTGGAGTTTTTAAAGTTACAGTGCTGTGCGATTTCTGTTCCTCTTCTTTCCTCCAGGGGTCAATGATCTTCTTAAACAATGTCCTTCAGGATGTCAGGGATAAATTCCTGAGCATCTCTTAGGTCATCCTTCCACTCCTGTAGGATGCAATTTCCTGTGTGGGCGCCTCCGGCCCCCAGCAAGGCCCCGAGCGCCGCTCCACGGTTACAGTTCTCACCTGAAGTCAGAACCAAACAAAACGAAAATAAGAACAAACACAGCACTGATGTCATACATGCAAGTCATCAAGCAGACCATGAAATTAAAAAATGAAATTATTAAAAGTCAAAATTAGCCCATCGCTCAGCTATCAGCAGGAGGTTTCTACTGAGTTAGTCTGACTGACACCGAGTGTGATGGAAGGATAGACTTTTGTTAACAGCTTGTATGGACACTGCTTTTATATTAATGAAAGAGAAATAATAATAATAATAATAATAATAATAATAGTATAAAGACTCACAGAAACCACATACTGCACTAATTACTTTTCAGTTTTTTATTTAGATTTGTATATTTATAGACTTTAATTCGCTAAAAACAAAAGTTTGAATGTGGACTCATCAAGTTTGCAAACAGGAAGCAGTGGAGTTTTTGATCCTCTTTTAAGTTGCAATACATTGCTGTTTCATACCTACATAAAGACTCTGAATAATTTAATTAATATTAATATTCTATTCATTTTTTTTATATAGCACTCATCACAGGATAAAAACACAAAGTGTTTCACAGTAATATAAAAACAGAAATACATAAAAAAAACCAAACACTTGTTCTGTGGCTTCTGCTTGACCGCATAAGCCACACCTGGGCAAAGATTTAACCAACAGGAGCCTGAGTGCAAACCAGCATGTTTAAATTTTACCTCCACAGTTGGTGTTTGCCAGGATTCCTCCTTTGGGGTCATCATGAAACTCGTGGGCCAGGTAGAACAGGCTGGACAGAGCACCTGTTTGTGCAACACAAGCAGGAAAGACAAGCATCTAAAAACAATGATCTTAAGTTTTACCAGCCAGTGAGGTAAAAGAAAGGTTATTGGTCGGATTCTGACCTTTGTTGTAGCAGGCCATACCAAGGTAGTTCACAGCGCTCTGATGGACCTTCAGTCTCTCCTCAGAGGACACAGAAAACCTAAAAAACATTACGGATAACCTTTTACACACAGACGCTGCTTCCTAACCAAGCATTTAGTCTAAAGGAAGTCTGCAGAAAGTGTTGGACAGCTAATAAAAAAGGGCTTTTTACTGTAGACTTTTGTTGTGAATGAACTGCAGGAAGTGTGATTATGAGTGTCATAAAGAATACACTTGTTGTAGGCTTTTAATGTGAACGCCTGCACAGGAAGCATTACTTAATTCTCAACATTTTAGCAAATCCTGAAATACAGGAAAAATGTTAAAGTACTCCTTTAAAGCTGTTCCGGGTCTCAAAGAGCTCAAATCCCTGTTTATTCTGAAAGACTTTTACTTCTAAATGCATACAGGAAGCGGTCTCTGGCAGCCAACCTAAAATTCTAATAAATATTTTAATAAGAAATTGTCAAAAACCAAATGCTGCTCAGATGCTTCAAAGTAAAAGTTTTCCAGGGGCCAAAAGAAAGTACCGAGTGGTTAGACTCAACTCTTATTCTGAAACATCTAAAGGAAGTGTTAGATATGTTTACAAAATCTCACTTGGCCACCTTGCGACTGAAGCTCTGGCAGGCGTCCCAGGCATCCAGTCTCCTCAGAGCTTGCTCAGCCTGCTCACGGACACTGGCCCCGCCCAGTACCGCGTGCAGTGCCCGGCTGTAGATCGTCACGTACTCGGGCACGTTGGGGTGAGGATGGGTGAGCTTTACGAACTCCACCGCTGCTGAAACCTGAGGACAGAGTAGGTTAAAGGTCACATGTTGCTATCTGAGACTGTTTCTTATGTTGTTGATTTGTGTTCGCTTACGGCTCGCTCCTCATTGGCTGAGGCAGACAGAAGGATGAAAGGAAGGATCATGGGAAGGCAGCCAATGGCATCTAGCTGGCAGTCAGGGAACGGAGAGCTCGTTTTCATCCCGGAGCGTTCCTCTGCAAACTTCAGAACCTGGAAAACAGCAAGTAAATTGTTGAAACACTCCAGATGTGGCATGTTACAGCATAGGGGTCAACTGCTTCTGTCCTACTTCATGTGGCGAGGTCGGTTTGCTCTCCTGCCAGTCAGCAAAGAATGAGCGGTGGAAGGATTCAGCGTAGGTGTCCTTGTGTGAACCGGGTGTGGTCAGGAAGTGGACGTAGTCTGACAGAACAGCAGCTCGAGCATCCGGCTGAGAGACGTCCACAAAACCTCTGGAGACAAGTGTCCGAGCCACTCGAAGGGAGCAGAGGATGTTCAGCGTGTTGTCACCTGCCTGAAGACCTTGAAGACCACAGAGAAAGAACATGGACACAACAAAAATAGAAACAAACAACAAAACGAAGGAAAAACAGTGAACTGTAGTATAGGGCGGCAGTACCTCGGTGATAGTGGATCGATCCACTTGAGGAGTTCCACAACTCCAGCTTATCATGGAGAATGACGCTGCCGACCACATTGGCTCGCTTCGCACCAGAAGACCAGTTGGTGCGACCACTGCCAGCTGCAAAATGACAGAGAGGTTAAAAACAGCAGGATTAATCAGGATGGAGCTCCTCAAGGCTGTGTCCTTGGTCCTCTTCTGTTTGTCTGTCTCAACACCGGTTCATCCGATCTTCTTCATATTTGGGAGGTGTATTTCTAGGGATTTGAGTTGAGTGCCAAATCTGAGTTCATTTGGATGAGCAGTTCTCATCTTCAGGTTCAGAGTTCTTTTAAAAGTATTTTTCCCACACTGAGTGATGCTTTGCCAGCATCAGTAGGAGGGAGGTTTCTGCTTTTTTAGTTTAAACTAGAGATGGACCGATCCCATATTATGTATCGGTCTGATACTGACCTAAATTACTGGATCGGATATCGGAGAGAAATAAAAAATGTAATCCGATCCATTAATTATCACAAAAGCACTTCACAAAACTTGCGACATGGCGTAACTCAGCTCATAACTTTAGCACGTCGGAGCAGTGTGCGTCACGTGATAGAGTGGCTGTGGCATGTGAGACCTGTCGGTGGTCTGGCTGAGCATTTGGAGCCTCGTTACCAAATCGGTATTTTATCTCTGAGAAAGTTATCCCAGAGGAGTAAAGCAAGTGTGTAAGTTCATCTCTGAATGTTTGTAAAGCATTCCCACGATAAGCTTAACAACCGATATATGGAGCGACTGCCTCTTCTTCTCTCCCTCCCTCTCCTGTTGCTACTTCAATCATGAAACTGATCAATGATCAGCTGATCGGTTTTTCTGTCGCAAGTCCCGTTTCTCCAGTTTGTTTGTTCGCCCACTTTGCACCAGAAAGAGGAAACCAGTGGATAAACAACAGCAGCACATTTAAGCTTGATAAGCTGTTGTTAGAATTTACTTTCTACACCAGCATCCTTTTTTACGTAGCTGACAGCTGGTAACTGTGCAGGGGCGGGTCTAGCAAAGTTTTGCCAGGGGGCCAAGTAGGGCATTAACAGGTAAAGGGGGGCACAAAGAAATACTTTTCTTTCTTATTCTCATGTCTAGCTTTTAATAAATAATTATCTGAATCTTACAATTAAAGTTTTCATCTGACGTAAAATGTATAGAAATCCACTATTGTATATAGTAACTATTAACTCTAATTTACCCCTGCTAAGCTATAGTACCTTTTCCTTTGGGAAGATACCATCTGTGCAGTCTGCACATCTTTCTGTTGAAGAAAGTTGTTGAATCTATTTAAATATTGTAGAAAAATAATTTATTTCTATGCATTTGTTTTACACGTGCATTGAATTAAAGCAGATTACGCTGATTAAGCATCATTAGGCAGAAGGTGGGGGGTGGTTTCCTATTAGTTTTGCTAGGAGTTTGGAACCCTATTAGTTAGGTTGTTTAATATTTCTGCTACGTACTGTTTAGAATACAAGAATAGGGAGGATGGTGTAGGTTTAAGTAAATTAGATTGATCAGTATTGCTGAACTATGAAATGTTTTGGCTGTAGTGCATATAACAGAATAGCTTTAGTGTTTTGTTTTTTAAAACAAATGCAGCAGGATATTTAAAAAAAACAGTTTTGTTGATTTTGTTGATAAAATGAACTACATCGGATTCATATCGGCAGACACACATCGACAGATAAGAAACACATGGACCAGTTGCTGGGTAAAAAATGTACCAAAAATATTTTTACATTTCTTTTACTATACTACATATTTTTAGATTAACTTAAGTGTAATAAAGATTATGTTATATAATATAAACATGCTAATTGGAAAATAGCATAATAAAAAAATCTGCCTTAAATTCATTTTCACTGACAACCCATTTTTATTTATAAATGTAACATCTTTTTAGGATATTCTTTTATTTAACTTCTACATTTAAACCAACACTCAGACTGTAAACTCAGCAATTTTTTTCATAGACGTATAGAGTTAGACTTCTTGCAGGAGTCTCCCCCTGCTGGTCATTACAAACAATGCAGGTCAAAAGCACCTCTCCAATGACTTCTTACCTGTGTTGGAGAGGGTGAGATTACTGGACGGGTGACGCTCAGGAGGCGAGTTGAAGCCTGATATCCAGCCACCGAAGTCCCTCCTGATGTCGTTGATGTCATAGTACCAGTGGACCGGCATAGACATGGAGTCTGCTGCACACATCGCCCAGAATGCTTCGCTCACTGACCGCCGCATCGCAGACATCTTGGCTCAGGGGAGATGACCTGTGACCTTAATGTGAGGAGAGTTTACAGTCAGTGTACAGATATCTTATGGACAACAGAAAACAACAGTAAACGAAACAACATGAACTCAACATGTACAACAAAAACAAGCCAAAAGAAATTCAGTAATACTAATAATAACAAGCAAAATTCCCAAATGTTAAACAAAATCTAATAATTAAACAGTAAACTAATAAATAGATTATTTACTTCTGTTAAAAAAAACAGCTGCTGTGGTTAGTTGATCAATCCTTCATTCAAATTTACATTTAAAGATTTCTTAAATAAACGATTAATAAATAATTTTCTGGACATTTACAAAGACTCGAACATTTCAGGATAAAAACTGTTTAAAAAAATGTTTTCTTTCCCATTAATCTCCCTCCAGTGATTGCTCAGTGTGAGCTGACATCAATGCGTTACACTCAGCTTCCAGATGAAGCTTTATACACCTGTCCTTACCTGTCGAGTCATCACCCTCAGACACGGATTATTTTTAATCAGGCTGAACGCATTAAACATGATGTTGTGTTAAAGTGGATCAGTAAAGACTGAAGCTGCTCACCTCTGCGCTCTTTGCTCCAATTGATTCTCACGCTGAACTTGCATAAGTTGTTATCACATCGTTACAAAACTGAACAGGAAGTGTGGGACAGCAGCGGCAGATATAAAATAAATAAATAAATCAAATATTTATTTTAAAACAGCTCCAATTAGCCTGCGTTTATCCTGACACCTCAAATAAAACTGACGGGTTTTATAAAAATGTCCTTTTGGACGATTTGGGATTTGTTTATATTGACATTTTATAACTGCTTGCTCAGTACGGAGGCCGGTGGAGGTCAATACATAAAAACCGCTCTACGTATCTGCTGCCCTGAATTAGGACTTGCAGGCAGTCTGAAAACAGGCAAAAGCCCGGTAAATACATGTGTAGTCTGATCACTAACCCCGTAAAAACCTAAAATTTGATTTATTGAACTATTACATCATGACTTTATCAGAAGAACCAACACAGAAGTTTAAAAACGCCTAGGACAAACCATTTACAAATACCTCCTGGCACTTATCTGGGCTGTTAATGACAGGCATTGTCTAAAATAACTTATCAGTCGAATCTGATGGAAATAGCTCAAGGGTTTGTTGATTTTTTTTTTATCCAAAATAACGCTTTAAAGTATTTTCCCATCTGCAAATCTGCTGTTCCTGAATTCTAACAGGTTATATTCAGGGCTGTCTGTCTCTGATAACAGCATGAGTGTTTATATATGTTTAATATTTAATTTCTATGTCATTCTACATTTGGAGAACAATTTGGGCTTGATTTTTTTAAATAAATAAACAGCTTGTTTGATTTTTTTTAAATGTATGCAATAAAAACAAATAATACACCATCAAACAATTAGATCGGTTCTCCTCGAGAATGAAAGGTACTTTATAAGATATGTTATTACTGGGGCCACCCTGTTACCAATATTCCTAAAGCTGAAAAAGCAGGTTTTAAACATATTGTTTGAACTGCTAAATGAGGGTGACCATCTTTAACTTAATGTTCAAGGATGTAATAAAGTGTTACAAAGGCAACAGATAAAGCCTTGTGCACAGTCAGCAAAGACTGGAAAAATACAAAATATATGAAAGAGGACTGACCTCTGGTCCACCCATGGTGCTTTCACGTGACTCAATTGTGTCACTTCCCCTTTGTTTTGTATGTTTTGTGTGTGTGTGTGTGTGTGTGTGTGTGTGTGTGTGTGTGTGTGTGTGTGTGTGTGTGTGTGTGTGTGTGTGTGTGTTTCCCAGAATCAATGGGTTGGGGTTGCATGGGACTCTGAAATAAAAGAAACGTGTGAACAAAATCAGTTCAAGCTAGTGGATTTACAACTTTTCTTTACCTGCTACATCTGGCACTTGCAGTTTGGTTGTCAGGAAGCTGGAACAAGCGAAAAATTTCATTTTTGTGGGCTTTTCAGGAGCTGTTTTATTTAAATAATACAACAGCTCAGTTTACATTTTGTCCCAGTGCAGGTGTGATCTACACAGCAGATGTACAGCATGTTTTAGTATTTTGTGCATGGATTATTGTCAGGTTCATGGGTAGGATCTATGTGTAGATTGTAATTGCAGAATGGAGCTTCTGTTGCTGCTTTGCAGGTATATGAGAGTCTTTTGCGGCAGTGCAAATGTAACTAGTTTTACCACTCTGAGTATTTAGTGACTGAAATCATGTACTTTTGTAAGTATACAAGGACCACTGCTAACATGCTAATAATGGCTGTTATAGTCACATATTCATGTGCTCTGTGTGTTTATATGTGAGTGACCTTCTGTCTGCTGTTACTTAAACTTAAATAACGTCTACATAAGGGCTTTCGAAATTCCTGCCAGACATAAAACAGGGAGCTGAAACCCTGAAGTCTTAGTACGGTGGCCGATAGGGGGCACGTAAGCTCAAAAACTTTAAACGGTTAAGACAGGAGTGTTTATACTGCGTGATGCCAGGGTTGTGTGGTCTTGTTGAACTATAAATACCTCTTGCAATGCTTTAAGAAGTGTTAACAGAAGGTTCAATGTATTGTCTGCTGTTAGTCACAGTCGTTAGCAAAAAGCAACGACCGGACTAGCCGCTTACATGAATGAATAAACCTACTGGGTTCACATGGAGCTGGCTGGTGTTCGGGTTTAATTTGAACTGCTGCTTTTGACTTATTTGGTAGTCAAACTGCAGGTCCGTCTGCACCCGCGGTCACCTGTTACCTAGAAGTTAGCGGTGAGCTCGCGAGCTTATTTATTGTTAGCTTAGTGCTAGCAGGCTAATGTGCAATGGAAACGGGGGAGCCGCTAGATCCGGAATATGTCGGTAAGAACTGAAGTACAAACGGAACCGAAGCGGATAACGGGGGTTCAGAGGTGCAGAGCACTGCACAGACAGCTAACCCAGGTTTAACCGGGCTAATGCTACATTAGCCTCAGAGCTTTCCTGTTAGACACACACAAGGAAATGCGAGAGTGTGGTTTAGGTACAATACAACGGCTGAAAGCTAGTTTCAAATCAGCAAGAGTCTGTTTACACTGTCCTAGTCCACATCCAACAAACCCGGGTTATCTGGATTTAATCTAGACACCTTTGTATGGGGGGGGGGAGTTAAAACTATAATTTCCCCCCCTTTGTTAGTAGGTTTATACAGTCTGTGGGGTCTAGGCCAGATTTAAGGGGTCCAGGTTATGGGGTTTGTTTTCTTGTCTTTTCTTTTTTGTAATGGATAACTGCTCTGATGAGGTTTAGATGAAATATCACATTTTCCCTGTTTTTACGTGCTGAGAGTTAGGTTAAATGTGCATACAGAGACATTTATTGGTTATTTTATCAGTTAATCTGGTCCAGGTTCAGTAGTTGGGGGTCCAGATTATTTATTTACACATTTTTTATGCTTCTGATACGATCATTTGTCCCGATTTATTTTTTCCAGAGAAGGCCAAGGCATTCTGGAACAATGAGGATGTGGATCAGGTCTTCGATGTGGTTTTCAAGTACCTGGAGCACCTGAAGGCAGTTCTGAAGAGGAGTGGAACCACAGATAAAGGTTCTGATCCATGTCTGATGCGAGCGAGCGGGACTCTGGCAATCTTCCTATCCTGATCTTTACTCTCTGTCTTCTCTCAGAGTATGTCCAGGCCTTCAAGCTGCTAGAGCATCTGGACTGCTCCTCCTCCTTGGCCTCCCTCCAGGACCAGGACAGCTCGGTGGTTCAGGTGGTCATTGGCTCAGGTAAACCCCGGTAAATCTCAAGGCTTCGCTGTTGTGTTTGAGTCCGACTATTGCTGAGTGTTTATTCCTCCCCAGAAGAGCTGCTGCCAGCTGACATCCTCCAACACAGCCCTTCATCCTCTTGCTCCTCCTCTTCATCCTTCTTGCCTCCTTTTAATGGGTTATCCAGTCCAACAGCGTCTCCTGCTGGCAGAGAGGAGCTGCTGCCTCCCCTCGTGCCTGTCCAGCTGCAGTACCACCTCCACACCTGCTCCAAGGTAAACACACATTGATGTCATTCAGAATCAGCCCGAGAATTTATTTTGCCTAATTTGATCTCAAAAAGTTTCTTTCATTTATATGGTGCTTTTATTCTGAATCTTGATAATCTAACAGCCTGAAAACACGTTGATCCCTTTTAGTTTTTACCCAGAATCTTGAATATGTTGAAAACCTGATCCTTGTAATTATCTGAAATCTATCAAATAGTTTTTTTAATTTAGAAATCTGATATACTTCAGAACTTCAGAGCATCCTTATACGTTCCTGTAAGTAACTTGGGGCTTTTATCCTGAGAAGAAGCATTAACCTCCTAAGATCCAAACTCTTAATTTCTTTTAATTAATAAACTTTTAATTTCTCTTTGATATCTGGGCATATTGGGACCTAATGAATGTAAAAACAAAGAATTACCAGATTTTTTTTTTACCTGGTTTTTGTTTCTAAGAAAAATGAGAGCCACATATGAGGATATTTGCTTAAAATTTCGATAGAACAGTAGCAGTATAATGTCCTCGTAAGTGGATATCAGACCATTGTTGAGCAAAATTTAGTATTTTGGTCTAAATAACCCAAAATGTGACGTCCACATATGTGGACGGCAGGTCCTAGGAGGTTAAAGCAACTTGATAATGTCCAGTATCTAATTCATGACTTTTTTTAAAAAAAAGAAGAAACTGTCATAGTCAGTCCCTATACCAGACTGGGGGCATTTAATTTAACAGTGATCATTTACAGTTCGTAGCCAAAGGCTTTCTTTTAAATTCCTGAATATTTGAATATTTAAAATCCTGATAACGTGAGCTGTTTTTCGCTTTACAGTCCTGCCTGCCCTGTTTGCCGAGCATGACTCAGTCCACGCCGCTATTCTGGGGCCAGAACCCGCTGAAGATCCCGTTGCTCTGCGGCTTCAAGAGGCTGACCGCCATGCCACTGATTTCACCCGCCAAAGAGGGCGTGCTTTGGGACCACGGGGACCAGGAGCAGGAAGACGTAGGAAACTGGGACGTCATCTACAAGGCACCATGTGGGCTGAGCCTCCGTAACCATGACAACGTAATGCTTTTTCTGGAGGCTACAGAGAGCTATGACATCCTGCAGGTCAATAGATGATTTTTTTTTGCTGTGTTCAGTGTCTCTCTGTATATTCCTCCTTCAGGTCTTTAAAGTGGGTCAGTTTTCCTCCTGCAGGTTGATTTCTTCACCTTTAACCCCTCCGTGCGGTTGGACCCTCCTTCACCAGGGGGCCTTCGGCAGCCTGAACAGGACCTGAGCCGAGGGGCGGAGCCAATACCGGTGGAGCTGTGCGTCGGGGACGGTGGCTCCCGGCCTGCTGAATTCCGCTACAGGAAGGACCGCTGGCCACATGGCTGCTTCCTGAGCCGCGGCCCAAAGCTGTTCAAGGCCTGCTGTGACTGCACAGATGGCTGCAGTGATGCAAAGCGCTGCGCCTGCATGGCCTTGACTTCTGGAGAGCGCCACTATCGCCATCACAGGCTGTTACAGGCCAACCCATCAGGGTGAGGTGAACAAGTAGAGGTTTTTCAAAAGGAGCTAAAGCAGGAGCTTTAGGTTTCCCAGTGGAAGTATTGATCATTAACTGATTCACTGATTTGCTGACAAAGTGTTACCATGGTGATCAATCTTCAGGCTCTTTGAGTGTGGCCCGTGGTGCGGCTGTGACCGATCTCTCTGCCAGAACCGTCTCGTCCAGAGAGGCATCAGAGTCCGACTCCAGGTCTTCCAGACTGAGAACCGTGGCTGGGGGGTGCGTTGCCGTGACGACCTGGACCGTGGGACCTTTGTGTGCATTTACGCAGGTGAGTGTGGCTCAGCGTTCAGTGGCTCCGTCCAAGCCACGGTCTGTAAACTCGTCCTCTCATCTGTGTCCAGGTGTGGTGCTGCAGAGGGTCCTGAATCCCACCGAACCACCGCCGCCAAAGTTGACGAGGTCCGACCTGCCGTCTGACGATGAGGTGGAGGTCGTCACGGAGTGGCTGGCCCCACCTGTGCTGGAGGGCCGACGCAATGTGTTGGAAACGCCCCCGCCTGTGTCTCCGCCTACCTCACCTCTTTTGCATGTCCCTGTGATTCAGAGACCCTCCGACAGCGGCTCCAGCACCACAGACCAAGAAGAGGTTTGTTAGGCTCGTTTACTTTACTGTAAAGTTTTTTTTATTTTCAGAATAATTTTTTACATATTCTAATTCCAATATTTCTATACACATTTTATTATATTGTAAATATTTTTCATTTGTATTTGTATGGACATTATAGGTTTTCAATTTACATATTTTTATTTTTTCCTTTGAATATTTTGTGACCTGATTTTTAAAAGAATTATTGTTTATTTTAAATCATTTGTGTGTCCTGCATTCCTTTGAATATTTCCTCTAATTATTTGATTAAAATGTATTTTTGTGCCTTCATGATCTTTAGTTCAAAGTAAAAGGCTTCTATTTTCTTCTGTCAGATTCAGGCGGTGCTGGTTGGAGGTCTGCAGCCGACATCTCCTTCATCAGGTCAGTAATGACTCACACAAAACACACAAATGATACATTAACACAGCTGGTAAACAATTGGCTACTGTGTGTCAGGTGATCAAGAGCAAGACGAGAAGGTGGCATCAATGTCGGAGAGCGCTGGTGTGAATGGTACAAAGGCGAGCATGAGCTTAAAGAGAGCAGCGAAGGTGGACGAAGTTTGTTTTGTGGACGCAAGCAAGGAGGGAAACGTGAGCCGCTTCATCAACGTGAGTCCAGCTGATCAGGAACATGATGCTGAAGTTGGACTAGCTAGTATGTAATGATGTGCTACATGATCACTAGGGACACAGCTATGTTAGCATAACATAAACACAGTGAACCTGGAGGATGAACGCTAACTTTTTTTCACTTGATGAAAGTTAACATGAGGGTTCCCGATGGTTAGAGACAAATGCAATCGCATGGCAGGATGCTGTAAACAGAACAAACTTCAGTCAGGAGAACAACTGAGATAATCCATCCACAATACGAGGTTAGTCATTAATATACTGCAACAACATGGGAATAGAGCAGCTGCCAGAGAATTCAACATTAATGAATCAATGGTACAGAAGTGGAGGAAGCAAGAAGAATGAGTTAAGTTTGACATATCTGACGTTTTATAACTGTATTTTATAAACGGTTTCACACGATTTCTTTAGACAATTTAAAACTTTTAAACAAAACATTTTTTTAATTTCATTAGTAATTTCAAAATGTTATATATATGTGTGTGATTGTGTGTGTGTGTGTGTTTCTAATATTTTCTTTATACTTTTCATTGTGTTAATCTTGTTCACAAGATTTTTTTGCATCTTTAAAACTTTCTAAAGAATTAAAAAAATGTGTCTTTTGTTTTTGCTTGTACATTTTTCTCCAAAGCATTTTTGGACATTTCCTTTATAGTTTGTAGTTATTTTCAAAATATTAACTGCTTAGTTTAAATTGTGGAATTTTCCCCCTTTTAGTTCATAGTTTATATATTTTTTATGCTAATGAAGAAGAAATCTTCTTCTTGTTTATTATTATTATTATTATTATTATTATTATTGTTATTATTATTGATATCATGTGATCTCTAACCCCGCCCACAGCACAGCTGCCAGCCGAACCTTTTCATCCAGAATGTCTTCATCGACTCCCACGACCCCGCCTTCCCCGTCGTTGCCTTCTTCACCAGCAGGTGAGGAAGAGAACTGAGAGGACGTTAATGTGGGTTATTATTAGTGGTCATTTTAATAATTGTCCTCTTTGTTTTCTTGCTGTAGGGCCGTAGTGGCTGGCACTGAGCTCACCTGGGACTACTCTGCCAACGTCCAGATCGATTCACTGCAAAAACAGGAAGTGTCTTGTCTCTGCGAAAGCGACAATTGTCATGGGAGATTCACCATCGAGGAGAACCTATGTGAAGTTTGTGAGGTTGAAGGTCACATAGCAATGGAGGCCAAGTGATCCTCCATACAGTTTGTTAGTAACAGTTTTGGTATTTAGAGGGTTTTTTTCCTAAAAAGAAAATAAAAGTTCAGCTATTTTACTCTGAAAGTTTTTCAAGTCTTTATTATTGGGAAGGCTTTAATTTTGAGAACCCTTTTTCTGTGTTTGAGCTTTTATTTTTTGTATCTCTACTTTGGTCATTTTATTTTGACACTACCATGGATTTAATGTTCAAACAGCCAGTACAACTTTTCTCCTGAAACTGGTGCCCAAAGTGTCAAAGTTCTGTGTTCATTTTTAAGCAATAATAAACGTTGCTTTGAAAACCTTCAACATGAGTAAATGGTTTACTATTGGTGCAGCTCTGTGGGGGATTTGAAATTGTATATAAATGTCGGAATGTATTTATTACAGCCTTTATTTAAAAAAATATGTATATATGCAACTGAATTTATCATTTATGGCAGTTTTTTTTTTTTTTTTTTACATTTGTTTGTAATTTATTCCTAATATTTCCATTATTTCTGAAAAGTCACTTGGACACTCCAGCTTTTGGTTGCGGACTTTCGGTTGTAGCCCAGCAATGCTTTTATTATGAAATTTCAGACCGGATATTCGGTATTGTTTATATCGCCTCTCTCGGTCTTCACCGACTCTCCACCATACATTCGAGCCAAAGATGAGATCTCTGTGGCGGGCTGTGCGTGTCTTCCTCCTCGGCCTCTCCTTGGCCTCCCTTTCCCTGTCCGGTGCGTCCCGGTTCCACATCCCGCCTCATGACCAGGTGGCCCGGGTCGCGCGCTTCGTTGCGCACCAGGTGGACTGGGCCTCCATGGCCACCATCTCCACCCACAAACCGGTGGTGGGCCAGCCGTTCTCTAATGTCTTCTCGGTGAGCGACGGGCCAAGGGGCTCGGGCTCCGGGGTGCCTTACATGTACCTGACCCGCATGGAGATCTCCGTGCAGGACCTGGAGGTGAGCCTGACCCAGGATATCAGTATTAAAACAGGAACTGAGCCTTCCTGTTCAGAAGTCAGTTTACAAACTAGAATTTAGTGTACTCGACACTCTCTGTATCTGCGCTGTGTTGCTGTAAAAGGCACTGCTTCTCGTTCAGAACTCCATTAAGAAAACCTTTGATTTTACCGTGAAAGCCATTAAAGTTCAATGTTACAGGTTCTGGAGCGATAAAGCGTAAAATTAAATAACATTTGACTTTAGTGATCTTCTGCTTTAAAAAGCCATCAGCTGTCAGTAACTTATTCTATACAAAACAAAAGTGTGGAACTTGGTAAACACAATATTTACTAACAACACGCTTATGTAAATGTTTGTAGTGATTAGCACTGTTTTTAAAATGCTACTGCAGAATTATTGCAAACACATCAAGAATATTTATTTTAATACTCCTGACATATAGAAGAGCAAAACTGCCAAGGTCTAAAATGCATTTACAAAAACGGAAAGATAAAAAATAGATAAAAATATTTAGAATTTTATTGATTTTAAAAAAATGAAATAAAAAGGTATAAATAGCCTGATTTAATGTTCTTTAATTTGTTTTGGGGTTTTTTGTATCTTCTTTATCTTTTCTATTTTACTAAAATATATAGTTTTTTTTAATTGAAATTTTTAGTTCACAAAATAATGTTAATGATGATTTTCTTTCCCATGGGGAAGAAATGTATCATTAACATTATTTTGTGCATTTAAGGTAATTTTTTTTTTTAACATTTTAATATTCAGACTTTCATTTTAAAGGTTATTTGAAGTTATGTGAAATAATGTGAAGTTATGCTGAGATATAAAATCATGAATAGTTGAGTTTATAAAACTGCATTTTACATAAACTGTGATGTAAGTGCAGCATGACTCAGCATATTTTCCTGACAGTGACTCAGCAGTTGTCAGTCACATGTCAAAGCAGAAGTTGAGACCACAGAAGAAGAAACGAGTGCTTGAAATCTGCTGAAACGACACAGAAAACAGGTTTAAATGAAGTTCAGCTTTGTTAAAGTTTGCTTTATTACAGGAAGTTATCAAAATTAAACAGAGCAGCAGCTTTTTATTGTCTTGCAGAAGGTTATAAAGTTTGTTTGAGCTAAAAAGTCATTTTCTCAGGATTAAATATTTATTTTTAGTACCTCCAGTTTTAATGACCTCAGTTTCTTTCTCACTTCTTCAAGATAAGATAAGATAAGATAACTCTTTATTGTCATTGCACAGTCATACATAGTACAATAGTACAATGAAATTGGAAAACTGTCCTACACATACATACTACATACACTACATATAACACAACACGACCCGATACGAAACATCACAACACAACACAAACAACACAACATAGTATAATAACTTAGTAATAAAAAAGAAGAATAAGTGTATTTGTATTGCACACTGTTATTAATGCACATTAATTGTTATTGCACCTTCTTATAAATATAAATATTATTATTGTTACTGTTGTTACCTCCCCCCCCCCAAAAAAAGTCCAGGTAGCCAGTCAGGTCAGCTATTTGCATTGATCAGGGCTATTGCCCTGTTGTAAAAGCTGTCCTTGAGTCTATTTGTTCGGGACCTCAGCAGCCTGAACCTCCTGCCAGACGGCAGCAGCTTAAACACCCGGTGTCCTGGGCGTGTACCGTCCCGTAGGATGCTGCGTGCCCTCTTGAGACAGCGAGTGCTGTACAGGTCCTTCAGGGAAGGAAGAGGATGTCCAATGATTTTTTGGGACATATTCAAGCAGGTTTTAATGGTTCAAATTGCAGATTTTTGTCCCAGACATATAAAATGATTAATGATTCTCATATTTAGATATTATTTGTCTGTATATGGAGGATGAAATGCCTAAATTAAAAAAAGATAAACAAATAAATAAATAAATATTTTAATTTTAAGAAAAATATAGCATTAAATAAGAATTGGACACAACTAATTAATTAAAAGTATACGTTTTAATAATGCTATAAGATGTGTGTATGCGTGTGTTACCTGTGCTGTGTGTATTGATGCAGGTGAGCCCTGTGGCGTCTCTGTCCATGTCTCTGGCTCAGACTGATTACTGCAGGCAGCAGAGCTTTGACCCTCAGAGTCCGCTCTGTGCTCACATCATCCTGTCTGGATCTGTACAGGAGGTATGTACACACACCTGTGTTTCACACATGATCAGTTCGGACCCGTCACATGATCACCTCCTCCTGCTGTGGTTCAGGTGAACGGGACAGAGGCGGAGTTTGCAAAGAAAGCGCTGTTCACTCGTCACCCCGAGATGATCGAGTGGCCGAGCGACCACAACTGGTTCTTCGCCAAGTTCAACATCACACAGGTACTACTGCAAATACTACAACCTAATACCACAGTACTACTGCAAATACTACAACCTAATACCACAGTAGTACGGCAAATACTACAACATAATACCACAGTACTACTGCAAATACTACAACCTAATACCACAGTAGTACGGCAAATACTACAACATAATACCACAGTAGTACGGCAAATACTACAACATAATACCACAGTAGTACTGCAAATACTACAACATAATACCACTGTAGTACAGCAAATACTACAACATAATACCACTGTAGTACAGCAAATACTACAACCTAATACCACAGTAGTACTGCAAATAGTACAACATAATACCACTGTAGTACAGCAAATACTACAACATAATACCACAGTAGTACTGCAAATACTACAACATAATACCACAGTAGTACTGCAAATACTACAACATAATACCACAGTAGTACAGCAAATACTACAACATAATACCACAGTAGTACTGCAAATACTACAACATAATACCACAGTAGTACAGCAAATACTACAACATAATACCACAGTAGTACAGCAAATACTACAACATAATACCACAGTAGTACAGCAAATACTACAACATAATACCACAGTAGTACAGCAAATACTACAACATAATACCACAGTAGTACTGCAAATACTACAACATAATACCACAGTACTACTGCAAATACTACAACCTAATACCACAGTACTACTGCAAATACTACAACCTAATACCACAGTAGTACTGCAAATACTACAACATAATACCACAGTAGTACTGCAAATACTACAACATAATACCACAGTAGTACTGCAAATAGTACAACATAATACCACTGTAGTACAGCAAATACTACAACATAATACCACATTAGTACTGCAAATACTACAACATAATACCACAGTAGTACTGCAAATACTACAACATAATACCACTGTAGTACTGCAAATACTACAACATAATACCACTGTAGTACAGCAAATACTACAACATAATACCACTGTAGTACTGCAAATACTACAACATAATACCACTGTAGTACAGCAAATACTACAACATAATACCACAGTAGTACTGCAAATACTACAACATAATACCACTGTAGTACAGCAAATACTACAACATAATACCACTGTAGTACTGCAAATACTACAACATAATACCACAGTAGTACTGCAAATACTACAACATAATACCACTGTAGTACAGCAAATACTACAACATAATACCACTGTAGTACTGCAAATACTACAACATAATACCACTGTAGTACAGCAAATACTACAACATAATACCACTGTAGTACTGTAAATACTACAACATAATACCACTGTAGTACTGCAAATAGTACAACATAATACCACTGTAGGACAGCAAATACTACAACATAATACCACTGTAGTACTGCAAATACTACAACATAATACCACTGTAGTACTGCAAATACTACAACATAATACCACTGTAGTACAGCAAATACTACAACATAATACCACTGTAGTACTGCAAATACTACAACATAATACCACTGTAGTACAGCAAATACTACAACATAATACCACTGTAGTACTGCAAATACTACAACATAATACCACAGTAGTACTGCAAATACTACAACATAATACCACTGTAGTACTGCAAATACTACAACATAATACCACAGTAGTACTGCAAATACTACAACATAATACCACTGTAGTACTGCAAATACTACAACATAATACCACAGTAGTACTGCAAATACTACAACATAATACCACTGTAGTACAGCAAATACTACAACATAATACCACTGTAGTACAGCAAATACTACAACATAATACCACTGTAGTACTGCAAATACTACAACATAATACCACAGTAGTACTGCAAATACTACAACATAATACCACTGTAGTACAGCAAATACTACAACATAATACCACTGTAGCACTGCAAATACTACAACATAATACCACTGTAGTACAGCAAATACTACAACATAATACCACTGTAGTACAGCAAATACTACAACATAATACCACAGTAGTACTGCAAATACTACAACATAATACCACTGTAGTACTGCAAATACTACAACATAATACCACTGTAGTACTGCAAATACTACAACATAATACCACTGTAGTACAGCAAATACTACAACATAATACCACTGTAGTACTGCAAATACTACAACATAATACCACTGTAGTACAGCAAATACTACAACATAATACCACTGTAGTACAGCAAATACTACAACATAATACCACTGTAGTACTGCAAATACTACAACATAATACCACTGTAGTACTGCAAATACTACAACATAATACCACAGTAGTACTGCAAAGTATCCTGCGGGACCAACATCACCCTGCGCGCCACCTTTTCCATCTGCTGCCCTCAGGGAGAAGGTACAGGTCTATACAGGCCAGAACATCCAGACTGGCCAACAGCCTGTATCCACAGGCTGTGAGGCTCCTGAACTCTCTGCCCCCCTCTCACGGACAATAACCATATCCAACTTCTTAATAGCAATGAACTGGTCTGCATTGGTGCATCATATCTTTATTCTCTTCCCCCTCCTGCCCCCCCCCCCCCCCCCCCCCCCCTCTTTCTTAAATAGATAACTATCATATCTGATATCATATCTCACAGTACAATAATATTGAATGGGTTGCATTGTTGTATTTTGTCATGTTTCTCAGGTCTTTGTCTGAATTTCTACGAACATTATTGCTAAGGATTGTCTTATTGCATTGGAGTCACACTGGGTTAAATATGTACACTTGGGTTTTAAGGGGTATTTATTATTTTCTTCTTTTTTTTGGGTTGTATGGAAGCCCCAAACGCAATTTCATTGTTCTTGACAATGACAATAAATAAATAAATACTAAATACTACAACATAATACATAATACTAAAACATAATAGTTCAAGTCAGTTCAAGTTCAGATAATTACTGAACTTGACCTGCTATGAATGCTTTGAAACAATCCCACAGTACTACTACATGTTCATTGTTAGAGATATAATAAGTATAAGTACTACTAATATTTCTAATAATACTATAAATACTGTTGAATGTTTCCACTATAATAATACAAGTTAAATGTGAACGTGCAGTACACTCATGCTTCTGTTATGCTGTTGTCATTTTAAAACATGACACAAATATCAGTACTGATATAATAATCCACTTTAAATCCATGATACTACTTGTTTAAAACAACTCAATATATATTATAAGTATATATTATAATACTACACTATCATAATGATGGTATAATAATGATGGATAATACTACTAACACTAAAACACCACACAGATACAGGTAGTACACAATACTTCTAATAATAGAAGTACTACCACCTGCCACTAGCAGTAACTCAGTAGTAATTCAACCTATAAATACTGTCACACAAACTATAAATATCAACTTGACTTCAATTCTCTTAAATTTTCTGTTATTTTCTTCTTAATTTAACACACACATTTAACTCACACTTCTGCGCACTTCTGTATGCTCATGTAAAGCTGAGGACACGAGCCAAAGAATTTCATTATGGCTAAATGTGGCTACTCGGTTTATCTGTACTTGACATTAAAACTTGAAACTAGTAATACCAGAAAATTTACAGTAATAATATTACTGATACAAAAGCATAACTGAGCTATTTATAATACTAGAAAGACACTGCCATAGTACTATTATTAAAAATTATAATAATACCACTAATACTACAGGTACTCCAGCATCACACACCTTGTAATACTAGCTCTATCATTACTGTAGCACTTGTAGTCCTGAGTGCACACCTGTGCTGCTCTCAGCCAATCATGTGACATGAAGTCAGCAGGCTGGTCCTCCTTCCTTGTGTTTCAGGTGTGGGTGTTGGATTACTTTGGCGGGGTGAAGACCGTCACTCCTGATGAGTATTTCCAGGCAACGCCGTACAGGAAGCACCACTGATGGTTTGTAGTCCTACTGTTCTGTTTGTAGTCCATCACTTCCTGCTGGAGCTGACACCACGCCTCCGTTTAAAGATGTGCAGTTAAACCATCGTCTTGTTAATTTTTCTGCTCATTTTGTTTTTTATTCTGTTCAGGATTCGAACCTGCGAACCCCGCAACCAGAATGTACGAGATGCAAAATCCTCCTCAGGAGTTACACGCCGATTAATCTGCTACGAATCCATGAATTTATCCAACCGCTGAATCCACGTCATTTACATCATGCCTGCTTTATTCTTAATTTTAGATTTGAAAGCTTCTGTTTCTGAAAACAGGCAAACAAAATCAGATGAAGTGTCCTAAACACAGAAGTTGTCTTTAACTCAGACTTAAATTGTTGCGTTTGGAGCTTTTCTTTCCTGCAGCTGAAACACTCGATGACATTCAGGCATCAGAAGTCAGTGTTACATTTTAATCTCCTCTTTCCTTTGATTCACTTAAAAAGATTTCAAATGACTCTGTGAATGTGTGTGTGCTCAGGTGTTTGAAAAGACTATTGTTGTTTTGCAGATTTAAACATTATTAAAAAGCCAAGTGTGTTGGTGGAGTTTGACCAGCAGAGGGAGACGTCACGCTGAAAAGTTAAAGCTGCCAGTCCAGAGGAGGATTAAATCGATAAATACTTGTATAGGAAAATTTTTAATGGAATATATGTTTGTAGGCAAACTTTAGCACCACTTTAAAACAGAACAAATCTTTTTCTGAGCATCAACTTTTGTATTTGACCTTTGACCTGGATGCTGTTTAACTAACCGATTTAAATGTGCAGTTTGAAAAGAATTGCACATAATGTACTTTGTAAATCCACAAATAGCACTTTATGGAACACAAATCATTTTTAATGAAACAGCAGGAGACATCAGTAACCACACTAACTACATTTCCCTTGAGTCTTTGCCAGTAACAGGCTGTTTATTACTTGTGGGTGATGTAGTAGAGTTTTTTTATATGCTAAAAGAAAATCTTTATTTTGTTTTTAGATATTAGTGAATCAAATAACCCCAGATCCTCCTTCATGCTTCTTGTTTAGAATAATAATAACTAGGCTCCTTATAGGCGGGACTTTCCTTTGTTGCAAACATGGCTTATTTAGGCATTGCTGAAAGGGGAGGAGCTTTGATTATTTGCCTTAAACATAACTTTATTAATAACATTATGACCTGCTGTTTCTTCAAGCTGAATAACAGCTGTAAGTGTTTGCTGTGAAATTTTATTTTTTTGGAAGAAAAATAAAGATTTGTATTAAAGCCTCCTCATCTGTTTTGTGTTTTATTTGTTTTTGTTTTTTAACACATTTAGACTTACTTCACCAACTTATTGTCAGCTGTATGTACTTATTTTATTTATCTTCATTCATTTTCAATGCATAATTAGTTTTTTTTATTTTATTTTGAATGGTTGTGGTTTGATGTTTATTTGCATTATTTTATCCACATAACCCAATTTAATCGCTTAATATTTTTAAACAATAAATGAGAAGTAAATAAAATGGAAAGTAAATGACAGTAAGAGCATCTTAATCTCTGACTCTTTAATGAGTTTGTGGTCTCTGAATGAAACATGAGCTTCACTGAGTTAATTATGTTAACATGAAAGTCAGAATGGAGCAAAAACCAGGATTTTTGGCCACATCTACCACTTACCTATCACTCATGGTTTTAACACCATCACCAAGATGTATATTTTTAAAAATATTCAGCATTCAGAGGACAACAGATCCTCTTAGATCTCTTATATCCACTATATAGATTATAATTATCCTATGAACTGGCGAGAATGGTGGGTTATGTTGCTCAGTTCTTGACAGCAGCTGTAACTCATAAGCTATGGATGATAGGTAAGAGTTGAAACTGTTGCTGAGGGCCACTGTTGACCTACTGGTCATACTTTAAGAACCCTGGGCCTACTCTGCGTTGACCTGAACACGATGGATGCTTAATAGTCGCCTCTATAAAAGATATTTGGCTCAACTACTGACAATGATGTCCCAGATATATTCTTTCGCTGATTCGTGACATCCTCTTTTGAAAGTAAATTGGGCAGTTCTGACTTCAAGTTTTCAGTTTTGATCTGTCATGACTGGACAAATAATTCTGAGCTGACACCATCAAGTTTTTTATTTGAAATTTACAAAACTAAATAAAGTAATCGAAGGAAACAACCATGAGCTGTGTCAGTCCATGAGTCAGTCATATTGGCATGTTTGCTGGCGTAGTGAGTGAAATGTTGTTTGGGTAGACATGAAAATAAGCTGTTATTCAGAATGTCCTTTTATGGGAATACAGGCCTTCTTGACTACACCCATTATGCACCTGCAACAGGAAACAGAAAGACAATTGCCAACCCGACAGCCCAAACAGGTGGAGTCATCAGATGGAAGTGATGAAAGCAACTACTAATTTGATAGATCCAGCCAAAAAACACTGGCCACTAGGGTTGACATCTCCAATAATGAGATGTACTTTGGCGTTGCTTTCCTGACCATAGACCATACATATCCACATGCAGTGTTGTACAAAAGTGTTTGCCCCCTTCCTGGTTTCCTATTAGACAAAGATAACACAAGTTAACACAAAATGCAGTTTCTAAATTAAGGTATTTATTATTGGGGGGGCAGGATGTCCACAAACACACGTAGCACTGTAAGAAAAAGTGATTGCCCCCTAAACCTACTAGCTTAATAGCAATAAATGCAATCAAGTGTTTGGGATACTTTTCAATTAGTCTTTTACAGCGCTGTGGAGGAATTTTGGCCCACTCATCTTTGCAGAATTGTTGCAATTCAGCCACATTGGAGCATTTTCAAGCATGGATGCATCACCACCAGCACATGAAAGGTCATGCGACAGCATCTCAATCAGACTGAGGTCAGGATTTTGACTAGGCCACTACAAAGTCTTAATTTTGTTTTTTGTTTTGTTTTTTAGAAACCATTAAGCCATCCGGGGTCTTTTGTGACCTCTTGGATGAATCGTCACTGTCCTCTTGGGAAAATGTTGGTTGGCCGGCCACTCCTGGGAAAGTTCACCGCTGTTCCATGTTTTAGCCATTTGTGGATAATGGCTCTCACTATGGTTTGCTTGAGTCCCACAGCTTTATTGAGGTTTTATTCTGAGACCTCAAGTTGAGCACTTTGGCAGTCACCATTTTGATTCTTTTAACCAGATATGATGCCAAGGACGACTAGCATAAACACTGCCACCAGAGACATTTTAAATCCAGGCAAATTAACTGTTAGCATTATTGAGTGGGCAAGTCTTGAGTTGAACTTCTCTCAGCTTTGACACAAATAACAAAAATGGACTGAAATAACTACCAGTGGAAGCAAAGGATATTGGTGCTTCATATGAGCTGGGGGTAAATAAATTGGAAAGTAATCTAATCAAAACAAGCCTTGAAATTCAACTATAATCAACAATCGGCCAGACAGTTTTGTCCTTCTGTCATCCAGTCCAGTTGCCAGCTGCAAGTAAATCTCTTTATATATGGAGGGAACTTTACGGTTTGAGGAAGTGATTTTGAAATACATTTCATTGGCTGTAGTTGGTGATTGCACTAGTTGTGGTACTTGACTAAATCCTGGGTAAAAGTCCTGACAAAGTAGTGGTGGCAGAGAGACCATCAGGAAACCACAGTTTGAGTTGCTTAGTTTTTACTTTCTGTTTGATTTGGGTTGGGGACTAAAACCACTTGACTAAGATAAAGTAAAGGTCATGGTTTAGTACCCAGCACATTAAAATGTCTTGAGTTTACACTCAAAAGTGACAACCTGTAAGTGAAACTGATCTACACAGCCTCTAGCACTGAAAACCAGCCTTAAAAAGAGAAAGGGTGATATAAATAATGTAAACAAAGAGTGCTTCAGATTTATTTTAAAAGATTTACTCTCAGTTACATAACCGTGTAAACATCAAAAGCAGGAATAGCTGGCAAAAGAAGAGGCTGAATTTGTTTTTCCATGTGTGCTACAGAGTGTGTTCATGTGTGGGAGAAAAGTTGATGTAAGTGTGTCGCTGAGTGTCACCTGGCACAGCAGCTCCTCACCACTTCCTGTTCCACATCGAGGCAACAGAGAAGGAAGATACTAGTTTAGTTCAGTCATCTCACTTCATCGCCGAAACCAGTTTGAAGAAACAACGTCGTCTGGGGATATTGGTTCGGGATGGCGCTCCAGATGTGGATATCTGGCCTGCTGGTCCTCGCCTCAATGGTCTCCCCGGCTGGTAAGACCCCGAACACACTTTGAAGTTCTACACATAGATTTGAAATAGAAGAATTGCAGAGGCATCACCTCCCTTCTAAAAGCGTGACAAAAGTTAAGACAGGTTTTTAAAAATAGTTTATGATTAACAGAAACATGATACGAAATCAGACCTAAACTTGGTTTAAATCCTGCTAGCTTTATTTTTTTTAAATGCTGATTTTGCAGAAGCTAAGAAAAAAATATTTTAGTCTCAGTCATGAAGCGACTGTCAGTATGATATGGTTGAACTTTCAGAGCAGTCACAATTCAAATGCATTAAATCAGTTTTCTTAATCGACAAGCAAAGTGCTAACCCTCAAACGGATCAGAAAATTTAAAAGAAAATACCAACCGTACTTGCATAGATGTGTGTCGTCTGAATAAATAACCCCACATATCTAACAGAACAGCATCTACATAAAGCAGATTTAAAATGTTTTCAAGCAGCAGAAAGTCTTAAGCTGAATATGTCTGTAGTGGAGAATTCTGGTAGCCATGTTGGATTCTGTATCGTGTTCGTCGCGACACAACCAAACAAAATTTAGATTTCTGTCATTTTTTTAGGGGTAAAAAGAAAAATGTTATCTAATGACCAATTTTAGATTTGAAAACCACAGTGCCATTAGCTAGCTAACACTATAAATCAGAAATGTTCTTGTGTTGATGCGTCTGATTATCACACAAGCTAATCTGTGTGGATTACCTTAAAAAAAAGGCCCATCATTGCCTAAATAAATAAGATATCTGACCCCTCTGTTTTTTAAAAAACATTACTTTTTATACTCAGAAGAAAAAGTTTATTATGTAACTTGAACCTGATAGCTAAGCTATCGGCTAACATCCACATCCGGACGTCGACTAATCAGTTTGTGCATGCTGTCGAGGTGTAAAAATGACGCATAATGCGTTAATCTTTCCTTCCAGTTTGTTTAAATTCTGACTTTATTATAAATATAGACTTTCATATTCATAGGCTTCTTTGGTAGAAGTTTAATCAAGTTAATCAATCTCATGTAACGACACATCTGAACTAAAGTTGGGCAAAACTCGATGTAACAAATGTACAATCTCACTCAACAATAGGTTTATTTCTTACACTGGTGAAAAAATAACCCAAAAGGAAATCCTCATCTCAGTAAACCTCAGAGTTACATACCAGAATACACAATAAAAAATCCGTTTCTAAGCAACTATAATTGAAGACATTACATAGCAGTTGAGTCCACTTTAGAGCCAGAATAAAGCAATTACATTGTCAAGCATTAAAGCCAAGTTTAGACTATTAAAAGTCCAGTTCAAGCCACCCAAACTTTAAAGTAAATTTTGGAATCAAAATATCTTCAGCGCTTAAAGTAAAACTCAAGCCCAATAAATGAATTAATATACAAATAATCGTAAAATTAAATTGAACAAGAGTTACCATAGGATTCATTTTTGGAGGCCCTGTCAAAGACTTCCAGGTCGTTTGGAGTACAAAACCTAAAAGCATTTTCTTCCAAACTCATTGCGAACTTTAGGGACCGTGTTTGTAGGGATGCAGAGGGCCAGTCAAGCACAGAAGTGATAGTTTCCCATTGAAAGTCTTATAAAATAAAATATACCGATCATCTTAAACCAAGGCCTAGAGCCATAGATTATGGTTTAGACCATCAAATGGTCAGTTTAGATCATTAACATACAAGTTTAAACTTAAAAAACGTGCGTCAAAGTTCAACTGTTTAAATACAAACTGAAACAAATAAAATGGAAAAGTTTTTCACTGGTTGTACCAGTATTGATCACAGGAAACACCGTTTAAACCAACAACAATTAAAAGCATTGCATACCAGTTGAGACCATTTCACGTAGCATTTCACAAGCGTTTGCGTAAAGTAAATGTTCATAGTTTACATAATCAAAACTCCAGTTTATTTAGGGTATTAAGTTGATTTAATATACTTTAGCTTGAATTCTCTTTGACAGCTGCAATAAAAAAAGGGGGGGGGGGGGGCAATAAACAAAACAATACAGAAATAAATCTAGATAATGGATAATTATAAATTTAAATTCACTAAGAGTTACCAAAACATTACATTCTGGAAACACACTTTCAGGTTTTTGGAGCAGTATTTCTTCCAAACACTTTAGGGAACAAGCTTGTTGGGACTCAGAGGAGCAGTCAGGCACAGAAGGGATTTAAAATGACTCCTTTCAATGAGAGCCTTGAAAGCATTAACACTGGCCTTTCATTATCACTTTCTAATGTAGGTCATCCGTGGTCTAGTGCCATAGATAACTGTCTAGACCATCAAATGACCAGTTTAGAACGCTAATGTACCAGTGGTAATACAAGTCTCAACAATTAGAAAAAGCAACTTAATCCAGCAGCGGTTTTCAGCGTCAGTACCAGTTTAGCCTATCAGAAATCCAGCTCAGACCATTCAAGATCCAAAGCCAGTCTAGACTATGAAATGACCTGTTTAGCGCTTTAATAGATCAGTTTAAAGCTGATAAGTGTGCGCCAAAGCGAAGTATTAAAAGCGGTCGCAAAGATTAAAAAAAGAAAACGGTTAAACAAAAAGCTTTTTTAAAAACTTAAGTACCAGTTTAGACCACAGGGAATCCAGTTTAAACCAACTACAATTGAAAGCATTGCATACCATTTAGACCAGTAGACCATTTCAAGATCAGTTTAAAACATTTATATTTTCAGACATTTAAAGCTAGTTTAGATTATCACAAACTTTGATTTCCCTAAATCAAAGTTTAGGGAATTCAATAACAAATTAAACAGTCAAAAACAAATTTAAGTCGTCTAAATATCGATCAAAGGATGAGCTAATCCGGTGTAGGCAGATCATGCTCGTTTAAAATAAGGGACCAATTCAATCACGTGTTTCCTGGACCCGAATAAAAGAATAGAAACAGTCGAGGGAAACTAAACGAAGTAGTTCCTCAAACTGTGGGGTGTAATTAGAAATGTGTAGATGTTTGATTCTAACAAAGACAAAGGGCTAGAAAATGGAGAGTTCCTCCATTTTACAGGTTGGTACACCACAGGCAGCAATACTTTTTCACACTTTAGAGCCATTTCAAGAATATAGTAACACAGATAAAAATCATTTTACCATCACCTTCCTCCGACGATGAAATAAAGTTGAGAATAAAAGCTAAAAGTAGGAGGAAATATTAACAGCAGAATTTGCAGAAATCAAGTTTGTCACTTTGGTTTTTATGAAAAAAATGAAGTTTGTGCAGCAGCACCATGAGACGTGTAGTTCGACACTTGTGGCTGCAGTGCTTCCTTAATAAGCGCTATATTGCGGCACGATAAAGGCACTACTTAGGTAACACATAAAATCATGCTCGTTAAACAAAGTATTTTCTTTACTAAACACAGCCTTACAGTAAGCATTAAAACTGCTCAGTTCACATGTTGTAAAGACAATTAGACTTTTGTATTTGGCCGACATGGTTATTAAATGGCTAAGTACGCCTCTGAAGTGAGAAATGAGGGCCGTTTTTGTAAGTTAGGGGACAAAAATTACATTTTAGAACTAAAATAAATGCATGGCATGTAGCTGTTTAAGACTTGCAGCTCATACTTCCTGAATAGCTGCTGTCTCTCAGCTTTAACATCAGATAAAAATCACTCTTCAAGAAAGACACACCCAGACCGCAGCACCACCTTATGCCGGCCTAGTGTCCAGTATTTTGACATTTGGAACATATCTGGCACATATTCACGCCTAACTTTGGTATAAGTGGCCAAAGTATCCCAGATTATTCCCAAATGTGTCTGTTATCATGATTTAAGTGCACTTTGTGAGAGTTACAATAAATAAACATCGTTAAGTTATAATAGCGTGACCAAGGAAGGGCTACTTTTTAATATAAGTTCAAGTCAAGAAATCAGTGTCTTCTTTGTAAGTTAGGGGCCAAAGATTACATTTAGAATTAAAATAAAGGCATGAAGTGCTGCCGTTTAAAACTTTCGGCTTCTATTTCCTGAAGAACTACTGCCTTTCAACTTTAATTTAGGTTAAACATGTATTACTCTTAAACGACAACAAACACACGCCACAGTAACACCTTATATGGCTTAATGTCCACGTTTCTATTACATTTGGGCCGCATCTGGCACACATAAGTGCCAAACTGTGCTAAAAGTGATTAGAGTATCGCAAATTAGGATTAAAATCTGTCTGCTATCATGATTTGAATGCACTTTGTGAAGTTTATCCAAACTAAACAGCATATTTAGTTTTGATGGCATGAATGAGAAAGGTTTAACTAGGACCTCAAATGTTCAAACTGAGGAATGAGGATCTTCTTTTTGATATAAGGAGCAAAACGTAAGACTTCAGCTTTTTAACACTTGCGGCTTCTGTTTCCTGAATAACTGCTGTCTAAACAGTATTAGTGGTGTTCATCACTTGCACGGCCTGTTTAAAAATAATAAAAAGGACTTTTGAGCGATTTCCTGGACCACGTGGCCCGTATGTGACATTATTTTTTGGGCTACATATGGTTTTGTCTGCCTGATGCAAGGAGCCACAGTTTTACACAATAATGGCCTAACAGTGTTGTGAAATTTAGACAACATCTGGCACACAAAATATTTTCTAGTACAGTAACTGAGCTGTAGATGCCCTGAGCAGCCAGATTTAGTAATAAAGAGCAATAAGTTATGATGACATGACTGAGAAAATACATTTGGCATCTGAAACTTTTTATTGAATGTTTAAACAGAGAAATGAAGGCCCTCTTTTCCAGATAAGGGGCAAAATCAAGATTCAGTAATGATATGAAGTGCAGCTGTGTAAAACCTGTGGTTTCTGTTTCCTGAATAACTCCTGTCTCTGAGCTTCATTTGACATTAAATGTGTAATAATACAAACTAGGATGAAAGATTTTCTGTGGGGCTTTCTGGGTATTTGGGCCACACCACAGGTCCACCTTATACAGGCCAGATGCCAGGTGTGTTGTAATGGTAGGGCAGAGCTGTAAGTACTCAGAGTTGCCCAGATTTTAATGCACTTTGTGAGCTTTACATTTAAAAAAACAAACAAAACAGCATTAAAATATAATGACCAAGAAAAGGTGCATTACATGTTACATTAGCATCCGACGATTAGCTCATATGTGCAGTTTTCTGTGGCGATGGGGCAGTTCTTCTTGGGCTCTCAGACGGCGCTGTTTCAGAGTAAGTCTGCGTGCTGCAAAGCAGCCACATGTCTACCTTAAGTGTCAGTCGTATTGTGACAACTGGGCCTTGTCTGGCCTACAAGATATTTTCCAGTGCAGTATCAGAGCTATAAGCGCCCAGAGTAACCAATGTTATGTCCAAAGGTGTGATTTTAATACTTTGTAAGGTTTAGGCAAAAAAAAAAAAAACACCATTTAGTTACAGTGACTTCTCAAACAGCATCTCAACCCTATTAGCAAATATTTAAACAGAGACAAAAGGGTCTTTTCTGATGTAATGCATTAAATACACCAACATGATGGCAGCTCTGAAACATTAAAAGATAAAGTGTAGAGTCGACTGTATGTATCAGACGTTTTAAAAGGATTTTTTTATGTATTGTCATTTTAATGAATTAAAATTGAAAGATTTAAAATATCCATATTAGTTTGCATTGGTTGGTTAGGTGTCTTTTGGATTAGTCTTTTCCACCATGTGATTAAGACTTTTACTTCTAATGTAGGTTTAGACCATTAAAAGATGATTTAATAACAATACAAACAGGCTTCAAGCTTGAAGTAGTCCTCTTTGTAAGTGTCTGAGGTCTAAAGGTGCCAGTGTAGTTGTGTTTTGTAGTTCAAGAGAAATAATTGACCACAAAAAGTAAAGACCCCCACTTCAGGAAGCAGTGTTGTGGTTTCTTTAGCTGTCAAAAGCGTGTTTCCCTAACTGAGCTGTACCTTGGCTCAATGTGGTGGCCAGAGAGCTGCACAAGGCACAACTCTCAGCCCCCGCTAAGGAAACACCCCGGTTCAACAGGAGGTTTAAAAGAAGCGCAAAAGATGACAGAAAATGCAACTCAAACAAAACGGCTATACTAAGCAGATGCTCAGCTTATTTTTACTGGTGTACTTTCTAGGCCCAAAGTGACACAATGAACACAGAGTAGAGGTGAAAAAAAAAACTCAACACACTAACATAAGAGAGAGCGGTGAGATGTCCTCGATTCGTTCAGGTGTTCGGATGCAAACTGCCAACTCTGACACCACAGCGGCATGTTTGCAAGTACATTTCAGGGTTTCTCAAGCTGTGAGCGTCTAACTGCCTTGGTTTTAATTGCATTTCACAAGTAGGTCTCATTGACATCGAAATGTTCTTCACCACATAGACCTGTTGTAAATGCAACCAAAACAATGAAACAGCAGTGGCCACTAATTGGAAGGTTGGTTGCTCGATCCCTCGCTGCTCCTGTCTGTATGCCAAATGTTCTTGGGCGAGATGCATCTATTGGAGTGTGAGGCATGTTGTATAAAGCACCTTGAGTGCTCATTTAGAATAAAAAACTTCTATATAAGACCTAATGGAGTTTTAGCCTCATCATTCAAAACCTTGGGTGCATTACAATTGAGACTTCAAGATAGTAACTATCTGAGCTGAAATAGAGACAGCGACAGATGCGAGCTGGAAGTTAACCCATATTCGCTTTACAGATATTTCAGCAAGTAGTCAGTGCCGACTCACCAAAGCATAATGAAGGGCTCATGTGTGTAACGAACCTTTGAAATAAATAGCACGCTTGATAAAAGCTCCTTGAAAGTGTGTATCACTATAATCAATAGCAGGCAGGAAAGTAGCTTCCACAGATTTCAACGTGGCATAAAAGGTTTAATTTATCCCTACAATAGAATCCCATCTGTACTGAAACAATGTACGCATAAAAGAAAAGCATCATAACTACTCATGTGCTTTAATGATTTTACAAGTGCACTTTTTTACACTGAACTTTGTTTGCTGGGCATTTGGAACCAGTTTTAACAGTTTTAGCCTGATTCAGCCCAAAGTTCTTGCACTTCCTACGGTTTAGAGGGAGAGTCACATGTATAAATAACAGCATTGTTAAAATAATGGTGGATTATATGCTTGAGTGTCCTTATCTAGGTTTCCAGGGTTAGGGTTTGAAGTGATTACCACTCTCAGTGAAGGTGGCAAATATGTTAAGGTGTTGTCACGCAACTGAAGCCTGTAATGTCTGTTAGTTGCCAACTATCAGTGGCAAACTGACACGTTGAGTAAATCGCCTCCTGCATTGATGTCCCTTTAAGCATTAACCAATTAGAATTTAGTTGTTGGCAGTCAAAACGCTGATCTCATAAAACATATTTTCCATAACTCACTCAGCGTTACCTATTGGAGTCGGCCCAACACTATATGATATTCAACTGTTTGATTTTTTAAAGAGCAGTTTAGATTAAAATGTCATGCAACTGAAAACTGAAAACTGTTGGGTATGATCACTTGACTGCAAAATCATTCTTGCGAGGACAAACACAGCTAACAACTAATCTTCAAGAGATTCATTTGCTCATCACAAAATCTACAGGAAGAAAGAACAAATCTTTGATCTTATTTGAATATTTTGCCTTTATATTTCTTTTTTCTTTCAAAACTGTCCCCTTTACTTTCTCTTAAGCAAACCTGCCACACCCTACAATGAACCACATAACCTGAGCCACTCGGCAGCAATGCAGAAATATGCCTTGATTTAGTGAATATACTCATTAGACTATAACTTGCTTTTAAGCGAGATTGCTGTTGTCTCAATCACATGTGTATATATTTCTTTCTTGAACTGTGTGTTACTTTAATTACAACAGGACTAGCCGTTAAGTTGTTTATGGATTATTCTTTGGTGGAGAGGGGTCGAGGGGCTCTCGCTCTATGTGACACCAGGCCATTAATATCTCTTTTTGCGGCGTTAATGTTTTGCCTTTTTCTCTTTACGCGGCGTAATGGAACCAAATTTCGGGTTACTAAATTAGAAGGAAGTTAAGGTGGGCAGAATCTGCGGCCTGCATCTACCAGTCGATGAGGTTAGCGCCTCCCATGGCAACTAACAATGATGGCTGCAAATTTGGACAGTTTTGTGCTTCTGTGCTGGTACCTGGGCTTTGTTTAATGGAAATGTGTAGAACCAGTTAGATATAGAACGATTTGTGGAAACAAGTTTTGAGAGGTGCAGGCAGGCAGTACGTCAAAATTTGTTAGGAATTCCTTGATTGATTGATTGTGTTGACTAGAGGCTCTAATTCTGTTGTCTTGGCTGGAGCTGAATGAGTCTTTTGAAAGTGGTGCCATAGCTGTTTGCTCTGATTATGTTCTTTTATCATACAAATTGGAGCCCAAACTCACAATTGAACACAAATTTTAACACCCAGAGCCAGCCAGTTTAACTGTCTTGCAGGCTAAAAACTAGACAGTGCTGCTGTACAGGAAGCTCAAAGGTGATGATTTTGATCTGTAAATGAAAATGTGATCATTTCTAAACAAACAAATGCTATCAACTCCTGAGAGTGAAGTTTCTCTGCCTGGAGACAAATACAAAATCATCTGACCGAGTTTCTCTGGTTTCATTTTTTCAGGGGAACACCTGAACACATCATTTCTAGAGGTGATAGAAATGAGTCAACAGGCATGAATGTAAACTATACACTGTGAGGAGATTTTCGGGTTTAGCCTCCTCAACTTTGCGGTAACAATGAAAAAAAAAAACAACAGTGGAAAGAGCAGCAAAGACTGGGTGACATATAAAAGGCAGTAATTGTAGTTTCTGCTTAAATTGAAATCATGTGGATGGAAACATGACTCTTATCTGGTGAAGATCATTTATTTCAGAGCATACAGGAAGCCTTAGGAAGAGACGTAATCTTACAACATGCACCTTATCTTTGATTGACAGCACCCAGGTCACGCCCTTTTCTTTGAGCATTAACTACATCTTGTCACATGCTCTTTAGGTCTCCTAGAAACGACATCCTTTTTGCTATAAGCGACAAGCTGGATTTTTAAAGGCGACCTCGGGTTCTTCATCTCTCTACTTTCATTCAGGAAACTGTCGCTGCTCTCAGAGTGTTTGAAGTCTCGCGTCTGTCAACACAACCAGTGCTTTAATATGGCTCAAACCTTTTACCCAGTCTGAAGTGTTTCACAGGCAGAGAAGCAGCCATCTGAGAATGAATGAATCCTAACAGAAGTCTGATCTGCTATCAGACATCTACACATGACACGCTGTAACGTCAGAGTAAAACTGATTTTTCCACCTCCTCACTGCTCTTTACTGTAAATGATCATTTCACATTTTAATTTCTCTTTCGGCATAAATGAAGATAAGTCTAAATTTAACATCTTCCAAATGAGTCTGTCAATGAGTCAGGAAAACCAGCCAAACATTGTGTTTCTACTTTTCTGTTAGCACTGTTAGCTCCTTGGTGTTGCATAAAAAACAAAGAAATAACTCATAAAATAACAATGTTAAAAAATTATAGGACTTTCCTGCTCAAAATTGCTTTTTGGTAAGACAAGAAATGCTAAGATTCTAAATATTGATCCCATCCCATTGCTCCATCCATCTTCTTCTGTTTGTCCTATATAGGTTGCAGGAGAGCTGGAGCCTATCTCACAGAAACCAAATATAACATGAAAAACAACTCATTATGTGGAGAAAATAAAGGGAAAAATGGAAAAAAATAAACTGTAAAGTCAGACTTTAACACTTTCATGCATGAATTATGACAATCTCAATCAGGAGTTTTTTCTTAAGTATTTTTATTTCTATTTAGGTATGAAAAAAATATTTTTGAACTTCATTTTTAAACATGAATTTTTCAAATGGTTTTGTGTCCACTTTTGGGGTGGGTGGCAGAGTATGGACACATCAGTGCCCAATGTAGTGGTTTATGTACAAGTAAACCATCAACACTGACACAAATACAAGAAAAGCCTTTGAATAGCTGTCGACTGTAGTGACCACTATCTGTAAAGGGTCAATACAACAAAGTGGTTCTATAGAGTAGTCTAAAGAGCTCGGAAAGAAAAGCGTCACTTTTCTTTCCGAGCTCTTTAGACTACCATGACCTGGATGGCTGAGAACCTTCACAGACATATTGTATCGAGTAGAATTATGCGCTAAATTTAATAAAACAAAGTAAAACTGGATTAAATGTCTCAACCAATGGTGTAAAAACCGAACTGACGTTAATATTGAAGTGTAATGGTTCACCTTAAGGAGCCGTTTCCTGTTATTTCTGCCCATTAGATAAACAAAGATATCTTTATTGCTCAAGTTTCCCTTGGAAGAACATTTTCAAGGGACACGATTCTTTTGTGTATGCAGCAAAAACACAGTGGATGTACAGTAGAAGTAAAATGGAGGTGTACAGATTGTGTCAGTGGATTTCCTGCCCAAGAAACCGGTCTGAGGACCTGCAGGTCAAGACCTCAAGGCTGCGATATCATCTGCATCGAGCTCAGACAGTCCACACAATCCTCAGAAGTCATGACGGTGCCCCTGAACCTCTGTTCTTCTGAACACCTACACGTATCACATACCACCTTTATCACCTTTATCAGCTGACGGAGGCAAAATATATGTCACTGCAACCCTGTGATAGGTCAAGTGTGCCAGGTAATCTGAAAACTTCATGTCTGTGTGGTCATGCAGCTGTGGGAGTGCATCGAGCTGCCGAGTGTTAGGCCACAGTAATCTGCTCTGTTTTTGCTTCGCTTGGACTTTACTGTGATTTTTATTTCCAACAGTGCCGACAAAACAAACCAGCAGCAATCTCTCATTCATATCAAATGCACGGCAATCCAGTCACAAAGTTCACGCTGAAAAGACACAGCAAACAACCATTTAATGTAAAACACTGAATGGTTGGTCACAATGTACAACCATTCAAATCAAACCTGTTTATAACAAACAGTTGTTCACGTTTCCTTCGCAGTAGATCCATACGCTCTATAAAACACCCCTTAACGATCGCTATTCTTTCCGGTGGGAACTTGACGTCATTCGTCTGTTTCACTGCGTAACCTGGGGTCAAGTTTTAGTTCTATTTGTATCCCTCAGCATCCAAACCAAGTAGAAACCGCTTTAGTTTGAGTCTTATATCTTTAGAAAAATGTTTGGATGGTCCTGAACCTTTAGCCTCTCGGCATTTCTTTGATTTTCATTCTAACTACTGAACTTGGCAGAAGTCTGAGCACAAGCTGATTTCCAAACCTCTGGTCAGATTTCATTTCCCAGAACTTCAGTTAATACATTGACAATCTAATGTGCGCTCTGTAACGAGTGCAGTGGAAATAGATTAGAAACTGATATGATGCCCTTTCCTAAACCCTCTTTTATGTCATTAGCAACTATTTGTGGGCGTCTAAGATGTGAATTATGTTAATTAGCTTTCAGAAAACTTCGATCTAATGCTTGATACCTAAATAAACACGTTTTAATACGTTGTCTCAGTTCTAAAGACTCCAGTCTTTCACAGCCTTTCTATGGTTTTGTGTCTGTGTATAAATGTCCTGTAAGAGAAGAGGTGGTTTTAAAAGATAAGAATCTGTGTGTGGCCATTAAATAAATACAACATAGTCAAACTCAGCTCAGTTCGTAACTATTTATTGACCAGTCAGCTTTCAACAACATCAATGGCACGGGGCCGTTTGTCGAGCAGGTTCATTGGCAACTGCCTTGTTTGAGCCACTGACTGAAATGAACTTTCAATAGTATTTTTATTCTTTTATTTGTTTTACTTCAATAAATATGACTTAAAATAAAAATTTTATTACAATGAAAGTGATTTGATTGACTGTGTGGATAGAAGACGTAGCTGCTTCCATCCACCGCTGGTTTGTTTGACACAACAACCTGAAATAAGGAGCTAAAATGAAAGACAGCAGCATGCAGGTAAACTGATATTTCAGTAAGGCAGATTTCTTGTAAACCTTGAAAGCAGCCAATTCATCTTTCCAGCAGCGATACCTGCAGCCTACAGGGGTTAGTCTAAAGAAGAGCTTAGTATTTACTCCACTTCTTTTATTCTGAAGGTTTACTTATCATTGTTTTTTGGTATTTCTGCTGTTTTATAACGCCGATGATAACACTGATATTCTGTATTTTTTTTAGATGAAGTTGGCAGTAAATAAAATAATTCAACTGATTTTTTTTTTTTTTTTTTGTGGGCCAGAAAAACATCTGATTGCTGACTGGAGAGAAAAAATGTTGTACTGAATGCTGAATGCTGCAAGAAATTTTTTAAAACATCAGTATTTAATAGACTCTTGAAATTTTAATCTGTATTGCTTTGTTGTTTTAACCACTAAGCTTTGCTACTATTTCTATTCTTGTACAGTTTTAATGTTGCAATAATTGCGTAAGAAGCTATAGGTTAAGCTGAGTAAAGCTGAGTGTTTCCATGTTGGCTCAGTGCATTACTGCAAATCAGGGCTGTGTTGTGATCCTGTGGTTGAACAGCAGATGCAGGAAACCTGCTGATGCTGCACTCACGGACACTCTGTGATGTTGGGATCCCTTACGAGAGGTTGTGATGGAAAACTCTGCAAAGCCAGTTTTGTGAATGGTGTCTGTGAATGTTTCTGATGAGTCACGAAGAATTCGTGTAAACATAAAAAATGTCACTGATCTTTCCGCTGATGTGTCAGTCAGTCAGATTAGACAGACCGGGTGTTTCTTGAACTGTTTTTAATGCAGTTTCAGTGGAAACTCCTCCGATTCTCCTCTTCTTTACTGTCATTTCCCTTTTAGGAGAAGCAAAAACAAATAACAAATGGACTAGTTATGAAGCAGTTTAATGCAACTAGTTTAAAAGCTTTATTGAACCTGTTCTTACTGACACAACAGGCATAAAAACTGTAGAAACAACCTCTAAAAATGTACTTGCAGAGGTGACAGAGGCATGTTCTGAGCAGCTGGGGGCATTTTATATGCTAAAATATGATGATTGCATGAATTATGAAGTCCTGATCTTTACTGTTCTACCACGAGGTAATCACTAACTTCAGCTAACAGAAACAAGAATTTAGACATATGAAGGAGAAGCAATTATGTCCATCAGATATTAATGCAAAGAAAAAAACCTCAAATACATCCACATTATGAAGCATATATGTTTAAATTGCTACATCTCTCAGTTGTTTTGATATACTCAATTAAAGACAGATTAAAGAGCTCAGAATATACTTGTACTTTCAGGACATAGTAAAAGAATTTCCGCTATATCAGCTTCTTCAGAAATAATATTGCTCATATGTGACGGGATTTTCATGTTTGAACTGTGGCTCGGGTTCATGTCCAGTTACAGGACTGGTATAAATATTTAAAACAATACTTAGAAAATACATCAGTTGCATTTGTATTACCAGTTTTCTGAATGTACTGAGCGCTGAATCTTAAAATGATTTGGAAAAGACCGTTTTTAATCTTTTTTTTAAAAGGTCATATTTGTCTATAATGTTATAAAGCATCTTGCTCAAAAATACATGAATGCAATTTAGTTTGTAAAAGCTGCTGAGAGTAAGTGCACGCTATGGCCAAAAACATGCATTTCCATGCCTTTCTGGTCGCAGCCTACTTTTCTTATTTGGGTCGGCTTCTGTTGGCGTAATCAAAGAAATCATCTGCATTAGTCCAAATTATATACAATAAAACTGTAGCTCTTGATCCTGATCTTCAGTAAATTAACGTACCCTGTTATATGTATTGACTATACATTATAGTCAATACATAATTATGTATATAATGTATTACTTGTTTGACCGCCAACTTAAACAGTGCAATGTCCCAAATCCTTCAAAAACACACTGATGAAAAAAAAGGTGCAAACTTTTTAACGCAGTATTTTTTCACTATTCAGTGTATGCATGTGTACACATTTTTAATGGTTTTACTATGTTTATTATATACATACATAATGCTGACTGCGTTATATGTAATATATGTATGTATATATGTACATAAATATGTTCATTTGATTTTTTGTGACGGAGCACCAGAACAGTACTGCCAGCACCTCTTTCAGTCACTCGTGGGTCGACATAGCGAAGGTGACACTGTGTTATATTGTAATATTACACAAGCTCAACAATGTAGGTACACTTCTCAAGTAGATATCTTTAGCTAGCTTACATATCATAAATGCCTATTTTTTCATTTGAAAATAATTTCCTATTATGATGGTGACACTGACGCCTGGATTTCTTATAGGAAAGATGCTTTACAGAGTGACCAATCGTATTTGAATTATTAGAGCACTACCTGCATGCATATACTACTAAAACCTAACTTCTTCTGCTACTAGAACTACTACGCCACAAAAAATGATAAAACAACATTTGAAAAAGTACGTCTAAAGTACACGGTCTCATATGAAGTATTTCTAATTGTCTGCAAGTTTTAAATTAAACCAATTTAAATATTTCTTCCAGATATTTAAGTCTGTCTGTATTTAAAACTATACCTTGCATTAAGCCACTTACAGAACTACCTGCATGTGTGTGCTTAAACTGAAGCATTTTTCAGGCAGGTGTGTGACCTACATGCACAATGGTAGTTAGTGTGACTTCATCAACACAGGTATATTACTGGTAGAGTCTACCTATTTAAAAGCAGGCCTGGCACATGTTTTTGCACCTAAATTGATGCATCTTTAAGCAGGTGTGGTGCTGAACTTTATGTGCATTTCTTCTTCAGCTATCATTTCATTAAAGCAGCCACATAATGAATATTCAAACTTCAATTTAAACTTTTGAAAAAACCAGTTGTGGTACAGAAAGTGTGACCACATTAGTGTAATATTATCGAAGCACTATTGTAAAGATCTTACAAATCTTTAGTTAGTTGTAGTAACTAGCTGACATTATGACATCTTCACGCAAGCTTACGTTAGAGCTACCTGTAAGTGTGCGCTTATACTGAGGCTTCGGTTTAAGCGCATATGTTTTTGTACCTAAATTGAGGCATCTTTTTAAAGTCATAGTGGTGCAGAACGTCATGTGCATGTGTATTTAACCTGCAAAGCATGTCCAAACTTTTATGAAAGCAGGTCTGAAACAGATATATTTGTGTGTGAGTTTAAATTGTAAATCTTTTGAAAGAATACTGGTATCGAGCTGCATGCACGACAGTAGCTGGTGTCACGTTATCAGATACATAACTGTTGGGCTTTGCTGACGCCATTCTGTATCTGAGCCTTGCGAGTCTGTATTTAAAAATGTAACCTGCATGTGTCCACTGGCATTATGACTTTATGTGCGCTCATTACAGAGCTATGTACACATGTGCACTTAGATTTCTTTTTAAAAAGCCATAGTGGTGGAGAACTTTGTGTGCATGTGTATTTATAAAAAGAATTCATAAGCCATGTTCAAACCTAAATTTTGACTTTTAGTAGATACAGATCTACTGTGCATGTGTGTGTGTGTGTGTGTGTGTGTGTGTGTGTGTGTGTGTGTGTGTGTGTGTGTGTGTGTGCCACCTACAGTTGCATATTTTTTGATGAAAGTCTGGTACAGTGTTGCATAAACCGTTAACCTGCGCTGACTGTAGCTAGTGTAACTTCATCACAGCAGACATACTGATATAGTTTGCCTTTTTAAAAGCAGGCCTTGTATATGAGTGTGTGAAACTGAACATGAAACTGCACTGTGCTCATCAGATTAAACCCTAACCTCGACCACACACACACACACACACACGGGCTTCCTGATGCGTATATTTTCAGTTTATCTTTGCTCTTATCTAACCAGACGTGTTGTCAGCTTAAAATGACCATGAAATGAAACGTGCAGTGAAAGGAGGCGTTGCAGCTGTGATGTGGGCTTCCTTTCAGCTTCAGATGCAGAAACTTCAGGTGGATCTTTATGAGAATGAACAGAGTGGCACTCAGCTGAAAATTGTTATCTTTATTGATTAAGAAAAAAAAAGTTTGAGCATGCGGTTTAAGCACCTCTGAGCTGATGTTTTTCATATCATCACCATCATGATGTGTGAAAGTGACTTTTCACTATTCTGTCATAGTTTCTCAACACAAAACTATAATTCTGTCTGACCATTCAGTTAGAAGTGTGAAAGCAGAGTTTCTTTATAAACGATGTTGATAGATGCTCGCTCTAAGCTCATACGATCACTGATTAAGGGCAAAAACCGTTTCCTGGAAACTGATGATAAGAAAAAGACGAGGAGAGGGCTTCAAACCACACAGATGAAGCAGTTAACCGCAGAGAAATGTGACCAAAGATAAAAATATATCTCATTTACAGGGTTAGGAAATACAAGATTGACGACACTGTTGATTCCTCACACGTCAGCATGTGTTTAGCCAAACTTTATATAAATGAATTTAAATGAATCTTGTGTATTTGCATGCGTGTGTGTGTTTTGTTATTTTTTTTGTTTTGTTTTTTGGGGGTGGTGATTGGTTGAGAGTCTAAAAACATTTACAACATTAACGGTGTTTCAGCACAGCACATTTCAGCGTTCACGATAACAAACATTTGATTACAATTACAGAGTTACGTGAGTGGAGTTTAACCTGTTTATCTATCTGAAGTTTGAAGAAAAGTCTGTCGAGTTTGGTGTAAAATTTGAAGTTTTAAACTCCATCTTCATTCATTTGAGCTGCTTGTATTGCAAAGAAAATGCACAGACTTCATTAAACTTTAACAAAAAAGAAAAAGCAACAACTTTATTTTCTCATGAACTACGTCTCTTTTTTTTTCTCTCTGGAGAAAATATGTTCTCATCAGAATCACATGACTGACTCACATATTTTTACTGAAACTAAACAGCCCACTCCAAACAAGAAATTAAAATAATACCACATATATACATGGAAAACAGCCTCCATACAGTTTGGGCCAAAAACAGTAATCGCCAGGCTTTTCAAACTAAACACTGCTCGCGTGTTTGTTTGTCTGTTTAGCGATACAGTTACAAGAAGAAATGACGAATTTCATCAAATTTCTAATTTACTTTGGTGGGAAAATGCTTCTTTATGGTGCGTTTTCTCATAAATCACTTCTCTTTCCTGTTGAATGCCACAAGAATCACATGACTGAGGCATGTGTCAGTTATGTGGATAGGTGCGTGGCAAAGAGATTTAAAATCGAAATGCATTTAGTGCACTTTTACTAAAACCTGTCTCTATACACATCTTTATAGAGCAAATTCAGCCAAACTTCATCACCTTTAATACATTTCTTTATATTTATATAAACAACATGAATGAAAATGAAACCCGAGGTTTATTGACAGTGAAGTATTTTCTTGTGTATTTTTTGTCTCTTAAAATGCAGTTTAAGAGCGACTCTGACCTGCTTAAATGTTTAATGAGCGTCTGTGATGTGAAAACAGGCTCTGCTGCATCTTTTGGCTATATCGACACACACCGACACAAACACACACGCCCACACTGAACCACACACGAACACACACCTGTCAGTTAATGAGCCACAGCGAGCACTCGGCAGCAGCTGAGGAAACCGCCGAGCTCCTTCACACTGACGCGCTGCACAAACAAAGACTGTCGACTGCTGTTGCTGTCAACCTTATTTTTATTCAGTTTTAGTCAAAATGATAGGAAGAAGTTTTTTCTTCTATAGCTTTATTTTAAACAGTCTTTTATCAGGGTTTATTTAACACATGGAAGCCCGAACTTTTTTCTTTACATTTTAGTGAAATGCGGAAAGTTTTACAACGTTCAAAGCTTGATTAGAAGCGTAGAAGTTGTAACAACAGTTCGTGAACTGTTACCAACATTAGAATCATTTTTGTTGTGTACTATCATTTTATTGGGGCTCTTAGTTGAACACAGAACTCAGTCAAGTTTGTGTTTCCTCTAACCTTTGAACTCTGATCTCCACAGAGGCAATGGACTTGTACGACCCTCAACTGTGTTACATCCTGGATGGCTTCCTCGGCATTTATGGCCTCATCATCACTGCCATGTTCATCAAAGAGAAGGTGGGTTTGTTTCTTTTTAATATTTACTGCTGATTGGATTCTAGTCTAGGAGTAAAAACAGATTCAAATCCAATTTTCATCTCTGAACCAAATCAGACCTGTTCAATAATGACTCTATAGCCTTCTTACTTCGCACTCCACAAAAGGCTGTTTTTGATTAACAGTCATTGATATTTTTCTGTAGTTCTTCAAATCGAAAGCGAAGATGGAGGAGGAGGGCTTATACAGTGTAAGTTACTATCACCTAACACCATAAACTGCTCGTTAGCCTGTTTTCCCCAATTTTAAGAGTGAATATTGGCACTGTACTGATCTTAGAATGGGAATAACTGTTGATGAGGAGAATGATGTGGATTAAAACGTGTTCTTGTTCAGGACCTGAAAGGTCAGGATCCAGGTACTTACGAACCACTGAGAACGGGAGACCCCGAGATTGCACGAGGAAGAGTAAGTCTGCTATTCTCATACAACACATCTAATTAAGTACTGAAGTCAAATGTTTAAACACAAAAGACAAAAAAACAAATTTAGAATGTTTATATGTTTGATTCCACTTTTTTGATTCTGGAGGATAAGGCGCATTGTTGTCACACTGGATCGCCATCCTGCAGTAGTGACTGTTGCTGAGAGAACCTTAAAGTTTTTCCTAAACATCTCTAAAGTTATTTACAGTTTTATAATTCCGGTTCATTTAAAATTCCCAGATCTTTTAGACCTCATGGACTTGGCGTTTTAAGTGGTAGAAAGATATTGTCACTAATCCCATTTCCTTACCTGAATGATTGAGCATGCATTGAGATTTAATGTATTAGATAAGATCAACAAAATAACAGAGCCTCAAATCTTCTTCTAGAACACGTGTAGAAAGAGCAATCCTGGATTCTAAACGAAGAACATTAGAAGAATTGTGACAAACTAAAATACTGGAGACAAACTGCAAGAACTCCCAAACTGTGGACTTCTTAAAGAAACTGGGAACCACAAACCTGTGAAAAACCTAAACCACACCAAGAACCACAATAAACGCAAAATCTTGAGTTTGTTGTTGAGTACTCTAAAATAATTATTAGGAAATGTCCTCAGGAATAAATCTAAAGGACAAGAAAACAACTAATTTGCAGGAATTTTAAAAGACTCGTCAATATCTGGAAGATGTTTGAAGAACACTAAAACGCTTCTTAAAAGTTATGAATGGAATAAATGCATGGATCAAACATATCTGGGAGAAACTGTGACAAACTAAGTGGAATAGGACAAGTTTGAAAGAATTCATTAACTATGGACTTCTTAAATAAACCCTGTTCAGAGATCAGGAAGAACAAAAACCACTGAAGAACCCAAACCACTTCTGCAAGTAGTACAATTAATTGTACAATAACCGCAGCAAATGAAGTTCAGAAGAACTTAAGTAGACTATAAGAATAACTTATACCTAGCTTATACTGTATTTGGTAGTTTTTGCAAGTGGTTTGGGTTCTTCAGTGGTTTTTGTCCTTATTGGATTCATGTTTCCCTAAAAAATAAAACAGGGACCATGAACCATGACAAGGACAATTCGATAAAAATTAAGAAACAAACAAACAAACTGTTAACTACTTTTCAAAAACACTACAGGCTCCAAACCACCTGTACAAGAACTACAATAAATGTGAAGTATTCTTAAGAACTTGCAGATCATAAGTGTCAAACTCTGGCCCGCGGGCCAAATTTGGCCCTCAGCCTAATTACATTTGGCCCGCGAAGCCATACCAAATTACTATTAGAGCTGGCCTACTGGTATTATACAGCTAATAAATATATCGTTTAGTATTAAGCTTTGATTGTTCCATACTCAGTTTTTCAGCAAAACTTGTTTGAGTCCATAAGAAAAGATTCATTCTTATATCTGGAGGAAGATTTTTTTTTTCAATAAATATTAACGTTAGCCCGCGACTTTGTTCCAGTTTTGAATTTTGGCCCACTGTGTATTTGAGTTTGACACCCCTGTTGTAGATTATGTCCAAAGAAGTTTCAAAAACAACAAAAGAATGGTTTCTCAGGAATTTTAAAGACTTGAAAGTTGTTGAAGAACCCTCAATTCCTTCTTAGAGGAAGAAGGAAAAGAACCCAACATAGGTTCACTATTTTAAAGTCTGTTAGAACCTCCTGACTTAAAATTGCACTTGTGACTTCTGTTCCTTTCTACAGAACCGCAGGGTAGCTGATGACGCCACGTACACGGTAACAAACAATATCTTATTATTAATATTATTATTATTATTATTAATAAACTTTTTGTAAACACAGAACTCTTGGAAGTTTGCATACTAACACAGAAAACTCGTATCTGAACTTGTTATATTTTTAAATTCAGGGCCTGAACAAACGCACAGATGGAGAATATAAGGAGCTTCCTCTGAAGGTTTGTAATAAATGACCGAAACAAATTGGTCAGTTTCTCACTTCTTGTTTATCATCTACTTAATTAAATTCCATCAACAAAAACCTGATGTCTAATTATTTACACTGACATTTTTACAGCGTCCAAAAAAGAACGAACAGGTTTACCAGGTGAGTGTAAAAGCTTCATTAGCTTTAAAGAGATAAATCAAAATTAACCATATCACTTGAATATAATTTTGTGATTAAATTAAAAAAAACAACAACCTGATGATCGATTGATTTTGGTCATTTTTAGGGTCTGAGTTCGGCCACCAGGGACACCTACGACTCCCTCCAGATGCAATCGCTTCCACCTCGCTAAGAAGCCACCAAAGAGCTGCTGATGAGCCCCGTCCAGACGTCTGCTCCAGAGATTATTCATGGGAATTTTCACACCAACTGAGAACAGCTTGAGCATCTTTGTTTTACTTTGAAGATATTAAGGTTTGCCAAGTTTATAATAAGTCTGTAAATGGACTGAAAATTTTAGCCTTTCTCAGACTTTATATTTAACAAAACATCTGGAAGGTCTGTTTTCCATCAGACTTCAAACGTGCATTTAAAATTTGTCTTTTTAATGACTTAATGTCCAATATTTTACAAATATTTTTACACATTCAATAGTGATCAACTGAGATCCAACTTTTCATTCTTTTTTTACCTAACTTTTTTGCAGTTTTATAGCTTGACCTTTTGAAGTATATTAGTACATAACGAGTTAATATCCAATGTCTATCTGACTGTAATGCAAATTTAAGACCCATAAAGACAACATAGTAAAAACCAGTACGACATGTACTGGAATTTAAACAAATTTAAATTTGAAATAAATTTTTGTGCTTTTTTTTTAAACAAATATTCATATTATGTTGTGTAGTATTATGAAATCTTTTTAACTGTTTACAACTACATTACAGTGATTTATGAAACGTTTATTAATTAATTACTATACAGTCACTATACAGTCAACTAATACCAATTTTTATTTTTATTCATTTTACTTGTTGTTTTATTTTATTTTATTTTATTTTATTTTTTCTTACAAAAGGTTACCCTTTGCACATTGTATTTACTTTAAATATAAAAAAAATTCATAAGAGTTTTCAAGAATTCCAGGATTCAGGAAATCAGAGTTGGAACGATTAATCATTTAATTGATTACCTGATTAAAAGAATGTTCAATTCTTTTACATTTTTAACACATTTTTAGATTTTGGATTAAATCATCGGTGCTGTCGGATGTAATAACTGGTATTAGAGGCTTGAAACTTACTCGGTGACATATCCGACCTCTATAAATTTTCACATTCACGTAGAAAAAAAAAGCTTACATGATTATTTCTGAATCCATATTGAGTATGTTATGACCTGGTTCTCAGTTTAAAACTGTAAACAAACAAACTGCAGTTTGTACCTTGTTTACATAGGTTGTTTAATTTAACACAGTTATATATCAGGGTATTTGTTGTGGATTAATAGCACAGTTCAAAGATTTTTAAGGCTGAAACACCTTTAAAACTGATCCAAAGCGAATTTATGAGAAAAAATAATGTAGAACTTATTTTATGATTTGAAATGGAGGCTTGCCTCTTTTGAAATGCTTTCAAATTTGATAAAGATCCGTAAAAAATGGATAAATGCCATTAACACCAAGTCTGTCTTAAATAATGAACATCTGTAAAATTTAAAAGCTGCACTAATGTGGTGTGGAAGACAGATGTTTCACAATATTCCTGAAAAGAGCTTGGTGCCGTTTCAGTGGACACTCGAGGAGCTATTTTTCACTGATGTATATATTAGGTTGTAAAATAAAAAGACATCAAAGAACTTCAGTCTGCACTTAGATCAACACAGAAAAGCTGCAGCTTCATTTCTGCTTTTTATATTTATCATCTAAAAATGATGAAGTCTTGAGTAACATCTGGAGAATCACAGCTGCAAAGAAAGAAAAACCTCAAGATTGAATCAATCAATATTCATTACATGAGTGATGGCAAAATATGAAACGATATGAAAAATGAAATAAATGTAATATTTTTAAGTATGTATTTTGAAACATTTCTTCATTTGGTCTTTTTCACAATAAAAGACAAAAAAACTTTCAAATGAGCAATAAAACCCGTAAAATAAATAAAACAAAATTGGTTGAAAAATGTTCAAAAGCTTATTATTATTATTTTCCGGTTCAAATTTCTGCAATAATGAATGGGCTTCCACACTTTTCAGGTCTAAGATTTAGTTGTAATTTTTAAAAGAGCACTGCAGCTTTAAGTTACTATATGTTTTGCCTTGTCCTGTATAGAGTTATTTGTAGTTTTCTGTGTTCATGTATTTCATCTGATGTTTTGGATAGTTTGCATGGTAGTTTCTTTTTTTCCTGATATTTTCCTGAGAAGTTGTGCTGCAAACAGTTATTCTATTCCTGTATGAATATCATTGCTTCATTATTAAAGTTTGCAAAATTCTGAGGGTTTTTTTTCTCATTTCAAAATGTGTCATGAATAAATAAACAATGGCAAATGGCCTGTATTTGTATAACATTTACTAGTCCCTAAGGACCCCAAAGCGCTTTACACATCCAGTCATCCACCCATTCACACACTGGTGATGGCAAGCTATATTGTAGCCACAGCCACCCTTGGTCGCACTGACAGAGGCGAGGCTGCCGGACACTGGCGCCACCGGGCCCTCTGACCACCACCAGTAGGCAACGGGTGAAGTGTCTTGCCCAAGGACACAACGACCAAGACTGTCAGAGCCGGGGCTCGAACCGGCAACCTGCAAACTCTTGAGCCACGATCGCCCCTGTATAAATAAACGTGAGAGTTTTCAGAGGACTTGAAGATGAGATGCTGGATGCTTCTGCCACCTGATGGACAAACATTAAAGTACATCTCTGAACAAAAACGACTTTACAATTAGTTTTTCACTTTATGATGAAAAAGAACAACTTTTACCCTTAAAGTCCAGTTAATCTAAAATTTCATGATGAGTGATTAATGGATTAATGGGTAAATTACAGAATTTAATGGATTAATTACATGTAAACCGTTAAACGTGTTTCTTTAAAGGTCTTAATATGTTTAGAAAAAAGTTATAGCTCTTTTTTGGTAATTAAAAATAGCAAAAAAGGCTTTGTGACAATAACAGTTAAAGAACCTTTATTTTTAAATAAGTGAGGTTCAAATTTGTTGATTATCCGATGATTTTAAAACACATACATATTAAAACTGAAGAAATGAAGGGAACCTTAAGGTAACACTTAAGTATAAGTATAGAGTAGAATAGCCCCTGAGGGTGGTTTATCCTACAAGCTCAGGTCTTCTACCACAGGCCTGGGAGTTTGAGGGTCCTGTGCAGTATCTTAGCTGTTCCTGGGACTGCGCTCTTCTGGACAGAGATCTTCGATGTTGCTGTTGTAGCCACTTGCCTATAGCCCACATCTTCTCCAGCTCTTCTCTGAGCCTTTGGTATTTCTTGAGGTCCTTCATCCTGATGTTGCTCTCATTCTGTATCACTACATCTATCACTACGGCCATCTTCTTCTTCATCTTCTTCATATATCTACATTTTATTGGATTTCATGTCATGAATGCATAAATGTACAGAGCCCCGCAGGGGACATGGGAGAAAAAAAAATTAAGACGGACTTTTGTGAGATCTCGCAAAACTTTTGCGAGATCTCACAAAAGTTTGCGAGATCTCGCAAAACTAAGTCGGGATATCTCGCAAAAGTTTTAGCCGCATTCTTCGGACGCCGGCTCAAAGCCGACCGGGAGGTTGAGGCACGATGTGCCGGGAAAGCGGTGTTCCTCCCGGCTGTAGTAGGTCTCGACCTCCCGTTAGCTCGAAGCTAACGGGAGGTCGAAGGCCGAAGATTGCGGCTAAAACTTTTGCGAGATCTCGCAAAACTTTTGCAAGATCCCGAGTTAGTTTTCCGAGATCTCACAAAAGTACGTCTTAATTTTTTTTTCTCCCATGTCCCCTACGGGGCTCCGTAATAAAAGTAATACAATCTTTGATGTGATGAAATTTTAAATTGTATTGTTCTTAAAATATTTCAAATTCTGAAAATTACAACTTGTTACATTTTTGAAAACTATTTTTCATAAAATGAATTAATTTAGTAATTAATATATTGTTAAATTACATTGTTTAAACTTACAGTAATAGCTTTTCAGTGGTTTTACGTTGTCCGGTATTCGTTTTTCAAAAATAAAACTGAATAGTCTTTGACTATAAAATAAAAGACCTTGATGTAAAATTAGGTTTTTGTGTATGGGCAGAAATCTGTGCCATCAGAAACTGAATTTGAATAAGTTCATTTTGAATTTGAATTGCTCAGATTGAATCTGAATTGTAACTTGAATAAATGCTTTTGAAAAACGAATTTGAATTAGTCTAATTTGAAATTGAATTTATGGTTTGAAAATGATCATCACTAAATTGAAATTGAATTTTATATTTTGAAAATGAATTGATTTGCTTTGAAACTGCATTTTATCCTTTAAAAATTCAGCTCTCGAATAATTTCAGTTTCACTTCTCACCATTCAATTTCAGTTCCAAAATTCAGTTTTTTGGAACTTACATCCGGTTCCGGTTCAAGCGCAGATTAATAGAACTACGTTTTACTAGCGGACCGAAAGTGTTACCGACGGGAATCTACAGCGTCTTGAGCTGAATTAAGACTTCAGAAGTCATTCGTCATGTCGAATGACCAGCGGATAAACTCTCAGGTTGGTAATAAATGTATTACATGTATAAGAACAAGCGTCATGTTAACAAATGATAGCCGTACGGTAACTTTTATGCTTATTGTAGCTGTTAGCTAAAAACGCTAATTTAGCGTAGTTTGCCCTGAATTCAGCTTTGACAAACAAATATGATCGACTGTTTCTAGTAGAATTCCAAAGTTGTCATCTTGGACCCTCTCAGAGTACCCCCTCTGTATGCTTGCAGAAACCCCTACAGTAGGGAAACATGCAAAACGGTGTCCAAACCTTTGTGTTTTAGCTTTATTTATGTCTTACACAGCATCCCAACTCTTTAGCTAACTTAATAACTTTAGCTAAAGTGAATAGTTAGTCTAATTCATTAGTGCAGCATTACTGGATCACCTCTGTTTGAAGTGATATAATATGATATACAACTTTCACTGTGTTTAACTACCATAATAATTCTACTTAATTAAATTTTTTTTTAAAGCATACTGCTCCATTAATATGTTTGACAGGCTGAAGTTGTCGGGTCACCTCCTAAATCGACCATCTTTTACAGGTGTTTTGTGCCAGAAATGGAGTGTCCACTGAAGACTGAAGATACTGAATCTCTACGCCTTGCCATCCATCCCTCTTGTGCCTTCATCTAGACAAGAGACAAACTTAACCACTCTCATATGCTCTGTACCTACATCACCTTCCCTGACAGTCGTAGCTTGGCTCATCTGAGGGTGAAATTATAAGAATGTGTTATTTTGCAAAGTGCTCTCTAGGGTTCCTAAATAAAATATGGCATTGAGGTCTTTTGAATTAATCCCTTCTTCTGAAATATAAGAACCTCTCCTGGTTTTAATGGCACTTTGGATTTCCTTACTTTCTGTTCCACTCCCAACCCCAAATAGATGCTGACAAGCTGCCACAGTAACATGGAAGAGGGAAAGAAGTTGGAAAGGACTACTACAAATAAACCTAATGCCTAACAATGTAAAATAAGAACAATAATAAAGATAAGATGAAGTAACAAGTTTTTTGTTTATTCCAAATGATCATCCAGATGCCTGTGACATGTGATGACAAACACCATAAATGAAGGCCTTGGTCATCACATGCTTAAACTCATATATTTTTGCATATGCTGAACAGGCAGTCAGACATGCTGTAACTGTGGGGTAGAAAACAGCATAAACACCATACGGCAGTCCTCGAGGGCATGGAAAAGTTGCATGACACTGGCCCTTGAGGACTGGAGTTTGAGACCCCTGTCATATGGAATATGACAGGTGTGGTTGAAATGCATGAAGACTCTGAAGCTTCTCTTCTCTTCTGGCAGGACAGGAATGTGGCCTTGTCCTGTGAGCCACTGTAAGGATGTACTTAGAGTAGAACTGGACTGTCACCGGCCTCAGGCTCTTCACCCTTTTCAAAGACAAAGCAGTCATTTAGATAAAATATTAGATATTGTTTACCTGTAAATGCACAAAGTAAATTTAGAAATATAATTATTGTCAAGAGTGAACAAGCACTGATAGTGTAATCTACAGCTGTGGCCAAACGTTTAGAGAATGAGATGTGTTGTTTGCTTATTTACAAAGTTTGCCGTTTCAGTGATAGTTGTAAATCACATTATATCACTTCAAACAGAGGTGATCCAGTAATGCTGCACTAATGAATTAGACTAACTATTCACTTTAGCTAAAGTTATTAAGTTAGCTAAAGAGTTGGGATGCTGTGTAAGACAAATAAAGCTAAAACACAAAGGTTTGGGCACCGTTTTGCATGTTTCCCTACTGTAGGGGTCTCTGCAAGCATACAGAGGGGGTACTCTGAGAGGGTCCAAGATGACAACTTTGGAATTCTACTAGAAACAGTCGATCATATTTGTTGTCAAAGCTGAATTCAGGGCAAACTACGCTAAATTAGCGTTTTTAGCTAACAGCTACAATAAGCATAAAAGTTACCGTACGGCTATCATTTGTTAACATGACGCTTGTTCTTATACATGTAATACATTTATTACCAACCTGAGAGTTTATCCGCTGGTCATTCGACATGACGAATGACTTCTGAAGTCTTAATTCAGCTCAAGACGCTGTAGATTCCCGTCGGTAACACTTTCGGTCCGCTAGTAAAACGTAGTTCTATTAATCTGCGCTTGAACCGGAACCGGATGTAAGTTCCAAAAAACTGAATTTTGGAACTGAAATTGAATTGTAGAACTGAAACTGAATGGTGAGAAGTGAAACTGAAATTATTCGAGAGCTGAATTTTTAAAGCATAAAATGCAGTTTCAAAGCAAATCAATTCATTTTCAAAATATAAAATTCAATTTCAATTTAGTGATGATCATTTTCAAACCATAAATTCAATTTCAAATTAGACTAATTCAAATTCGGTTTTCAAAAGCATTTATTCAAGTTACAATTCAGATTCAATCTGAGCAATTCAAATTCGAATTTAACTTATTCAAATTCAGTTTCTGATGGCACAGATTTCTGCCCATATTTGTGTTTTTAAAATCATATACATAGCATTTTGTGTGCACATTTCTTGCTTTGGTAAGTATACGAAAAACCTCAAAGCTACAATTTTCCCTAAATGTAGTTTTATTTTGAAAACAAAGGGGGAAGTTGAGTAAGCAGCTAACTCCATGCTAGACCCAAACAGCTGATTAGCATAAAGGCTATGAGGCCAGCAGGGTCTCTGGTTGTCTGCTGCACGCAAACGTCAACATTAGAGCTGAAGTTAAACGATGCGATGAGATTAATGAATCTGGAAATAATCCCGTTTAAGGGCTGTGAGAGATACTAACCAGCGTGCTAACAACTAGTTAGCCCTGTTAGCTCCGCTCACAATAATAATATCAGCAGCGGCTGTATTCCGGCACAGTCCCGTCTCTTTAAACGCCAAAAAACTTTAGAATTTAAACAATCCAAATGGAAACAAACCCGCCGAAAAGACGAGACAACAAGAAGTCTCTTCGGGTGAAGGTGATTAGCCTCGGAAACGCCGAGGTCGGAAAGGTATGAGACCCCCTGTTTGTTTTAGCTCAAACCTAAAATAGAGTCTGGTTCATTTACTTGAGCTTGTTATAAACCACCTGTACTGTACTACTGTGAGTTTATGGCTTATAATGTCATATTTGAAACAATTGCATAAAGGTCGTGAAAGATTTTTTTCTGTAGTCTTTATTCTGTTTTGGATGTCAGTTTTGTTGTTTTTGCGCTCTGGTTTATTTTGTTCACTCTGTCGCCAGACTTCGTTTAAAACCGATTTTAATTACATCTCACCACACGATCTCACAGATTACAGCACCCAGGTAAAATTATTTTCAATATGGTTGCATTAGGCATAATTCGGCGCAGATTTTGGTCATAAAAAGAAAGAATTTATTGTTTTATTACCTTTAATATTTGGAGCATCATGGAGCAGACAGCAACAACTAGCAGGGCACACTTAAACAACGTTTGTTTTATTGTGCTGATACAGCACAATAAAACAAACGTTGTTTGATGTGTGATATTATTGATCAGGCTAGTTTAACCCTGAGAAATCTTTGTTTGGAATTAATGTAAATTTTGACATGAATGTGCTTTTAAAGGGCAGAAGGCTAAAAAAGTTCAAGTTATTAAGGCGTAACAGCTTATTTTTGAAGCCAAATTTTCCAAAATAGGCTCAGAATTGTAGACTGATGATTATTTGAAACACAGTGTCTGCAAATGGGATTATCCAATTAAAACCTAACAAGACACAAATTATCTAAATAAAAACATTAAAAAATTAATAAATCTCAGTTTGATGGATGGTCTGGCGTGAAAGGCAGTGGAGCTCATCTTTAAATATTGTTTATTCTTCAGAGCTGTATCATCAAGCGTTACTGCGAGAAGAGGTTTGTTCCAAAGTATCTGGCAACCATTGGAATCGACTATGGCGTCACCAAGTGAGTTTACAGACTGCTTCCTGTCACTGTGTGTGTAGTGATGTTTTTTACTGAGCACTAACATGTGTTTTATCTGCCAACAGAGTTCAGGTTCGAGACAGAGAAATCAAGGTGAACATCTTTGATATGGCCGGCCACCCGTTCTTCTATGAAGTGAGTTAAAAACTAGCAATTTATGTTGTTCACATCAGAAGAAATGTATAAAACACATGTATGTTAGAGCGCCACCAAAGATGCTGTGAAAGAGAAATATGAGATAATTCAGATTTACAAGAAAAGAAAACTAGTGAGTAAAATTTACATAAAATTACATAAAATTGCATAAAAGTAAAATGTCTGGAAATTTTATGACAAAAATCCTATTAGATTAAAAAAAGACCAATATGCAACAAGAAGATTTCAAATTCTGACTTATTTTCTCTGAATTTCTTTAACATCAATGGCTGTGACAGACTGTCGTAAAACAAGATATTTTCAAAGGCCAAAAATAAGCCTTCTTGTAATGTTTGCACCCACACAGCAGGCGGCGCTCTGTGAACATGTTTCTTTCTCTATGGTGTTGGTCAGGTGCGTAACGAGTTCTACAAAGACAGCCAGGGCGTGCTGCTCGTGTATGATGTCGGCCTGAGGGAGAGCTTCGATGCCCTCGACAGCTGGCTCGGCGAGATGAAACAAGAAATGGGCTCTCAGGCCAACATGGACAGCATCGTGTTTGTCGTCTGCGCCAACAAGGTCAGACCGAGTGCAGCTTAAAGAGAGAGGAGCTGAAGCAGCTTGATTCAAACTGAGGATGTGCTGTGGAGATGTATTAAGGCCCTGAATGAGATAAAGAAGGATTATTTTGAACTGTGACTCATACTAAGCTGCTCCAGCACAGTCAGAGAACTAAAAAGTATCTGTTTTGTAAAATGTATTGTTTAAAGTGAGTAGGAAATCTTTTATTGAGGTTTATTAAACACACATGCAGCTGGAGGTAAATGTCTGCGTGTTCATACAGGTGGACCTGACAAAGCGGCGAGTGGTGGATGAGGGCGAGGGGCGCCTGTGGGCGGAGTCCAGAGGCTTTCATTACTTTGAGACATCAGCACAGAGCGGCGAGGGCATCAACGAGATGTTTCAGGTATTTCTCGCACACATGCGCAGCTTCCTGTACATGTTTTTTTTATGGACCGTGTTTCAGTGAGTGCCGTGTTCTCCACAGGCGTTCTTCTCCTCCATCACTGACATGTGCGAGAACGGCGGAAAGCGCCCGGTGTCGGAGGTCAGCGTCGGCTTCACCAAAGAGCAGGCTGACACCATCCGACGTATCCGCAACAGCAAAGACTCGTGGGATATGTTGGGAGTCAAACCCGGGGCCACGCGGTGAGTCGCCAGCATACAGGCCATCTTTTCAATAAAGTTGTTTTGTTTTTTTGCCACATTGTGTCTAATGCAGTTTACTATCTTTTCATTTCTAGGGAGGAAGTGAACAAGGCGTACAGGAAGCTGGCAGTCCTGCTGCATCCAGATAAATGTGTTGCCCCCGGCAGTGAAGACGCGTTCAAGGCGGTGGTGAACGCCCGCACCTCACTGCTAAAGAACATTAAATAACACACACACACACACACACAACCACACACACACAGACACACACACACACACAGAAACAACTGGACCTGCTGTCACTCAGACACAAACTGATGACGAACTTTATTTATTTATTTATTTATTTCTGTATTTATTCAGCGTACGTGTCATGTGTGCCATTTTGCTTGCCACAGTGCGGTATGCCAACATAAACCAGTTTTAACTTATTATATGATATTTTAAACACTACACTGGAGAGAGTATGGAAGACGATGAGTGCCACACAAATGAAAAAGATACAAACTCTGTGAAAAACATTTCAAAATTAAATTATTTCAAATTTTTACTCTTTAAAGGTACTTGTCCTGTGTGTGTCCACTTAAAGCTGTCAAAAACAAATTAAAGGCATAATCACTTAAACTGCATGCTGAATATTTAAAAAAAAGAACTTTAAATTTCAATGTAGCAAAAACCTGCCAAATCCTCATCGTCAAAAACGAATCTGAAACCAAAATGGGTTAAACTTGTAGGCACGGTGGAGTTAAACTACCAGCTTTGCTTTCTTTGTGACTGGAAATAAACCCATCAAAATGTTCTTCTCTGTAATGTCGGGGTTAGTTTAATGTACTTCTCCTGGACAAATCAGAATACTTTATTAATCCCTTAGCTAAGGAGTTTCACATAGTTTCCTATATTCATGTCAATGTCAATTAGGTCACCCACACATGCTGCCCCATTTAAATTAATTTGTTTCTGTAAGTGTTTATATGGAGCTCCTCACATTTGTTCCCTGAAAAAGCATATCTCTACTCTCACACTACTAATTTCCTCCATTAAAATCACTCACCCCAAGTAGCTGACTTGTTCCCTTAACTAGTTAATTTAACCTGTTTCTCGGTTGATTATTGGCCTAAAAGTTTAGTTTGTGTCCAAACTATTAATTTTATTTTTTTTTGTACATTGTTTGTTTTATTGACTTACTCCATTATTTCTCTGATTTGTTCCCTCCTACTGTGGATAAAGTGAAAATGTTAATGCATGCCCTTAAATCACTTTTTTCTCCAAAGTGCCAACCTATTCTTTTAACTCATCGAATAGTTTGCTGAACATATTTTTAAGTCTTGTTTCTTTAAAATCAATGGAATCACTTGTGCATGTTTATATTTTCTTGGTTTGTTGCCTCAGTTCATTAATTTTTTTCCCTCAAACTGCCAAATATTGTATTGGTTCCCTAATGTTATTTGTTATTACATTTATCCCAAGTAAACTATTACCTAAAAAATATATTTAAAAAATGAATAACTGATTTATTTCTTTGGCAGTTGATAGAAATTACACATTTTGTTAAGATTCAAAATTCCTTGTTGGTTTTCTTATTAAGTTATTTTCATTTGAACAAAAATGAACAAAAATATTTCTTGAAGAAAAACAAATTTAAAAAAAAGATTCAACATGGTCATCCCATCACCACATTTTAACGTGTGATTCGTCTTCCATGAGATGAGAGTCATAGTTGATGTTTACATGATGGTAATTAACACGATTGGTTGTTAAAAGAGAGACTTGTGCCCGTTTACTGACTTTGTATCACACAAAATGTCTTGTTAAAGCAGAAAAGTGTTTCATATTGTAAAGAACTCATAGGCAGCATGAATATGTTATCATAGTTTTATATTTTTACATATGTGCAACCAAACAATCCAGAAAGAGGTTCCACTTGTTGCTTTAATGTGATTTTTATGTTATGCTTTAAAGTTCAAGTCAATTGATCTTGATTAGAACATATTGCAAATGTGGCTTTTTATCAACATTTTACATCAGCCCTGTTAATACTCAGCTATATTAATATCTGTGGATGTGAATATATATATATATATAATATTTTCAAAATACTAAATTGTAAAGCAACTTTAATTCAGTTTTCCACAGAAGTGATAATATTGTAAGCCAAACCAGTGAATTGAGAAAAGTAAAAAGAGAGAGTAGTCAGAAAAGATAATATTAAATTATGTGAAAAATATTACAAAAGACTATTTTCAAACAAAAAATCTGTAATGATTTATGCGTTATATATTATGAAAATTTCTTAAAGGGATTTCAAATAATTTAAATCCCTTTAATAAAAAAAAAAAAGATAAATCCCCCAAATTGAAATCTGTAATGAAAACAAAACATTTTGATGAAAACACTATAAAGTCAATTTAACTTACTTTAGAAAAAATATATTAATGCATAATATAAAAGTAAAGTAAGAGGTTAAAAAATAAAAATCACACTAAACTTGAAAGTGGAAGAGGAGTTTTAATGAGCGTTGGCCAATCAGTCATGTTATTTCAACCAGTTTTCTCTCTGTATTCTTTATTTTAATCACATGATTTATGTTACAAACACTCTGAGCTAACTCCTAATGTGACTGTGTGTTTGACGGATGTGTGATTTGGCACAGTTTGAACTCTGTACCTCATGGCTCAAACATAATGAATTCCTGTTGCCTGATGTTTAATTTATACATGTGCACTGAATCTATGTAGAGCCTACGACATAGATTTAACACAAAAGTACAAATTTCCCCTTAGTTTGTGCAGTCATCAGTCACATGATGACGTGCGAGCGCTGGAGTGAGTGTGTGTTACAGTTACAGACTAAATGTTGTTCTGCTAGATTGTTTTTAATTAATAAAAAGTCACAAAAATGAATTCTGATGTCAGCCTGTTCTGATTTTTATCTTGAGGTGTTTTACCTGCTGCCAGATCCGGGATTTCCTTTGATATCTCAAGATTTTAGGAAATCCTTAAATCATTCTGAAATATACCGTGAGTGTTTTATTTTTGTCATTTATATTAGTTTATATTTATAATTTACTATAATTTAGTATTTTATAATTAGTAATTAATAATAAACCTGGAATGATTCAGAAATTCAGATTGTGTCATGGAAATAATACAAAAAATAAATATAAAACTTTTTTCTTTTTAATTTTTTATATTTTAAACCTCTGAACACAACTTGTTATAATTGTTTGACTATTTCAGAATATTTTCAAATTGAAAGTATTTAACCTTTTTGGGGAAAATGAATTATTATTAGTTTATTTTATTGTTTTGTAACTTAGTCAGTTATTTGGGTTTTTTAATGTTCTGTAACTTTAGGTATGTTAAGGTTGAGTCATCACTGAGTTTGTTTTTTACAAATAATTCTCCACAACTTTGTGTCTAATTTCTTGCAAACGGTCAGTTAATCTGATTCTAATAGCTGTGGTCTACTTAATAAAGCTATAGTTTGTTTTTTTCAGTGAGAAAACTTTTTTCAGCCAAAGTCGACCTTCATGTGCTCATATAACCATTAAACTTTAAGAATTTAGTGAAACCGGACCAGCAGGATGCACCACCACAAACAAAGGACTGAATTTAATGCAGTTCTGACTTCTTGTTGTCTGTACTTCATCTTGTCTTCACTGAACCGAGTTTAATGAAGTGAGCTCAATGGCTTAGCGTGCTCTGTTGAGTTTCAAGTCAGTTTGCTGTGTCTATACCTGGCTAAATCACCACGGTAACATATGCACATAATCTGGTCAGGAGCAGGTTATGTTCAGAGTTTGGGTTTAATATCAGATAGAATTGCCCTTTGATTCTTCTATTTATTTTAAGTGCAAATATAATACGTAATATAATATTGCTTTGTGCAATATTATATTACGTATTATATTTTTTTCTATATTATGTATAATATGTAAGATGACCTGATGTGCAAAAAATTATTATTACTGTTCAAAATGGGTCAGCTGTTCAAGAGTCTGATGGCAGTGGGCAAGAAGGAGTTGTTGAGTCTCGATATTCTGGATTTCAAACTTCTGAACCTCCGCCCTGAAGGCAGAAGTGTGAACGGTCTGTGTTGGGGGTGTGTGGGGTCTTTGAGGATGGAGGCAGCTCTCCTCTGGACTCGATGATGGTAGATGCTCTGCAGAGAGGGCAGCGGTGTCCTGGTGATCTTCTCCACAGTTGTTATCACTCTCTGCAGGCGTTTGTGGTCCATAGCAGTAGTGCTGCCGTACCATGCAGTGATGCAGCTGGTCAGTGTGCTCTCCACAGTGCAGCTGTAGAAGCTGCTGAGGATCTTGGCCGACATACCAAATTTCCTCAGCCTCCTCAGGAAATACAGCCGCTGCTGAGCCTTCTTGACCAGCTGTGTGGTGTTCAGTGACCAGGTGAGGTCCTCGGTGATGTAGACGCCCAGGCACCTGAAGCTGCTCACCCTCTCCACTTCAAGGCCTGTTGCCAGCTTGTGAGTGAGTTTGTGTGCAATGTGGCTGCTGTGTGGTTAATTGTACTAACAGACCATCAAACTTCCAACTATGGTGTTGATTGATAGGAAAACATCAACTTTGTCATTAATGTTTTGTCTTGTTCACTATTTAATTTGTCTGAACACCCTGAGGTGACCTTATGAAGTTTTCTCTTGAGTTTCAGTTGTTTCTATCCTGAACTGAACCGTGCTGACTCCATCTGACCTGGTTGGAGGTCTGCCAATCCCATCAGGCACCTGAACCTCCCCACACACAGTTAATCTGTCTGATTAATGAAGGGCCATTTGTCTTTGTTTCGGGGATTTCTTTTGGGATTAACATGCTCAGTCAGACATCTGCTGCTTCACATCAGCTCATTACTCAAATCCTCATCTCCTGACTTGGCCTCGCTCTGCTCTGTTTGTCGCTTCTGGTTCTTTTTATCCTCATTTTTCTGATTTTTGGGACATTGTTAAAGCTGCAGGAATGACAAGAAACAGCCATAGTGACCTTCACTACCTCACTGGGTTCATTTTGTTCCGCTGAGGTTAACTAATGACTCGTTGTCATTGTAATTTTGCAGTTTTCCTCTCAGAGAAAGAGTACTGCTCTTATGAAGCATAAACTCAACATCAGAGAGAAACATGATGGAGATGTTCGACAAGAGACGACAAACACAAAGCATGTTTTAAAGAAGAAACTTTGAGGCTCAAGAGCAAAAGTGAAATGAAGACAAAATATACTGGACTGAAAAGGAAAAACTGTGAATTTGAAATGTGAGAGAAACCAAAGAAAGCAGGAAGAGTGTTTGAAGGATCAAACTGCGGTCAAACCTTTATCTGGACAGGATCAAAGCAACAAGTAGGTACAACACAAACACTCAAACTTCACACTTTCCACACAGTTTAATCGAGGTGAATTCATGTTGTATATGCTGCCAACTCCTGTTGATCACAGGGGGTCAGGGGTGACTGTTGGGCTTTTCTCCATGTTCTTTGTATTACTGTAGGGTGTTTACCGTACAATATAAAGAACCTTTAGGCATCTGGTGTTGTGATTTGGTGCTGTATAAATAAAACTGAACTGAAACTGAATTGAGTCTCATATCCAGTAATCCTCTGTTTGTTCGTGACCATAAAGCACTTAAGCAGTTTTTGCTTTCTGAAGGACACTCCTAGGTTAAACTCCTTAAACTGTTAAAAACCTTAAACTGCAGAGTTACATCAATTTCTATTCAAACAAAAATAAATGTATATAAATAATAAAATTAAATAATATTAATATTAATAGATTTTAGAGAAACAAAATACATTTTTAGCTATTTCCAACAGCTTAGGAGTTGCTTTTAAAAACCTCCAGTAAAAGGTCAAACAATGACAGAATAAGTTAAAACTATAATAGTTTCCTCTTTGCTCCTCACACATATGGTTCTTGTGATGAATGTATGTTTTCATCTTGATTTAGATTGATTGTAGATGTTAATATTTTTCTTTCATTTGTAGAGGAGTCTGGAACATCTCTGATAAATGATAAAAGCTTCCCTCACATCAACAGAATCTGCATTTGACACACACTATTTAGTATCGTGGATCTAACACAGAAAGCTAACCAACAAGCATTTATTTCAGTAAAACTTGTAATATTAGCTGATAAAGTGAAAATGGCAGCTAAGTTTCCAGATCAGCTGTAGAAGTTTGGATTAATTAGTTAACCTTATCAACTAAAGATGGGATTTAGCTATGTGACACTAACCCTAACATGCTAATATTAATGATGCTAATATTACACAGAAAAAAAGAGCTCAAAATCATGATCGATCCAGAAAACCATGTAAATTGACTGGTATGAACTATCCGGTCGTTAAGTGATGTAGTGACGAATCCTACTTATGGGCCTAAAGTAGTCTGCGTTTAATATGGCTTTTGTGTTGTTAACATGTTTAATGTTTTGTATTTTCTTCTATTTAATCTCAAAAAGCTCCTAAATCATTTATTTAAGCCTAGTTTTTAAAACCTTAGGATGTAACTACAGCCCAGCCCATGCAGTAGTATATGAATGACTAACCTCGTATTGTGGATGGATTATCTCAGTTGTTCTCCTGGCTGAAGTTTGGTCCTTTTACAACATCCTGCCATGCGATTACATTTGTTCCAGACCACCGAGAACACTCACGTTAACTTTTATCGAGTGGAAAAAAAGTTAGCTTGTTTATATTATGCTAACATAGCTGTGTCGCTAGCGATCACGTAGCACATCATTATATACCAGCTAGCCCAACTTCAGTAACCCTACAAACGTCACTGCTGTTTAGTTTTCTGTCTTCATTTATGTTGGAAGTGATAACAGAGCTGTACGTTTTAATTTGTTTCCAAAACCCCGCAGTCAGGACATGCTATATTGTATTTAGATAGAAGCTAGCGAGCTAACTTCCTGCTAACTTCTAACTCCGTTAAATGTCATAAATTCCGTTTTCATGGATGTGTGGATGTTAAACTCAATTGTTACTCCTGGTAGAGCAGAACGCTGATCATTTTATTAAAGATGAAAGACTTTAGACAGTTTTTCAACTCTCAGTAATGCCATAGTGATCGTTTGATATATGGACCTGCAGCGGAGTTTAGGCCCAGACACGGCTAGTGACGTCAGACTTAACGACTGGATAGTTATCAAAAGATGGTCAAAGTTGTGTTTGTTATGGACCAGTTTAAAACTGAATTTATACTGGCTAATGTTGGCTTACCTATGCAGACAAGTTGCTTAGTACATGGCATAGTAGCTATCTGACATATTATGAGGAGAATAAGAAAAGAGAGCAATCAAATGCAATTTGAACTGAGTAAAGGTTATTTTAAAGCTCATAATTTTCCTTTTTTTCTTTTTTTATCCCATGTTCAGACATCCTGCATCTAAAGCCCAAATTTAAAGCTTCACTTGCTGAAATTTATCTTACTGTAAATATTGTTGTTTTATTAAGTGTCTGATAGCCAGTCCAGGTGAACGGATTTTAGAGTGCTGACAAGTAATTTTTCTTCCATTTACCAACCCAGACATCTGATAATAGAGATTTAATGTCCTGTCAACAGTCAGGTTAGTGTGTTGCTACCTGATTGGATTAACCCTGAAACCTGGACCTGATCTGGGCCAAGACTGCGTTCAGCCAACTGTGCCACTGAAAGGCGTCTTAGATTTTTGGCAGAGAGACCTGAAACCATTTATAGTCAGCAGCCACTTTATTAGATACACCTGAGAGGTTGAATGCAGTCCAGTACAACAACTTGGCAATGATTTATTTTATTTTTTCAATATTTCTGTTAATCATTACATTTTACATATCTATATGACATTTACAGTGTGGAGTATAAAATATTAGGAACTCATTTAAATGCAATCCAGAGCAGCCACTTCAGTAATACACAAGATATCTCCCTTTTGACAGTCAAAAGAAAAATTAAAAATGTAAGTTGAATATTGAAAATCAAATAGCCTGGAGGTTTTTATCTTAGTTATTCTCCAAATATTTTTATTTATTGATTGATTTTGTTTCTTTTCTGTGCACGTGTTTCACATTTAAAGTGAGAAGTTTGTGGAAAAAAAACAGTTTATGACCTTTGTGTAACTGCAAAAAATGTAATAAAACCAATAAAATATAATAAATGATGCTCAACCAAATGGTAGAACAAATTTTCAGGCTTTCACTGAAATTAACCTACCTTATTGAGTCTTTTCTAACAATTGGTTTACATCTGTAATGCCCAAAAAATCCACCAGAAGGCACTGTGAATGTAAACGATTGGCTCTTCTTATCCCTCTACCAACCAGGTAGTCAGAAACAAAAAAACATCAAACATATTTTGAGTGTTTTTGATGAAACTAAGGCAGGAAGATATAATTTTTTGATTTATAATAGTGTTAGAGGAATTACTAAACAGATGTATGTCACTTGACAGCATTAAAAAAGTGAAATTAAATGCTTAATAATGTTTTTTAAAAAGTGGTCAACCAAACGGTTGATTTGTCCCTTTATGGTGCTAATGCTAACATAACCTAAATGTTATTAAAATTGATTATTTGCCATAAACTCAGACCACTAGACCCATTTTGTTTATCCATTGCTGTTGATAAATCACATTAACAGTGTTGGGGAGTAACGGAATACATGTACCACCGTTACGTATTTAAAATACAAAATATGAGTAACTGTATTCCGCTACAGTTACCGTTTAAAAAGATGGTATTCAGAATACAGTTACTTTTTCCTGTTTCATATTGTCGTGGGTCAGGACTGTTTGGGTTTTGCTATGTTCTGTTATTCCAGGTGGCAGCGTTGTGGTTGCCATGGTTACAGGGTGACGCGGGCTCTCTCTGCCTGTTTCCTGGGTGAGAGAGCACCTTTTTGTTGTTGTTGTTGTGCTAAGCTAATAGGCAGAATGCTACAGTCATAGCCCTAAAGAATGTAGCTTCATGGGCAGTGTAGTCCGTGCTGCAGGGAGAATGGACTGCCATACACATTATGTGTCTGTGAGCGCGAGGAGGAAGAAGAAAAAAGAGAGTGGAAAAGTACTAGTTGTCATTGAGCAGAAACGGGAGCTGGAAGCATGTAAATATAATAATAACCACTGCAGCCAAGAAGAGTGCCTGACGAGCCCAGTTGTAAGTAAGCTATTAAGACTCGACTGTGTTCGTGTTTTCTTCCGAAACAATAAGTTCTGTTGGAGCAGCCTTTCAACGCCTCTCTGTCTCAAACTTGACCCAGACAACAAAGTAAAGCTATTTTTCGGCTACTAGCCTGACAGGAAACGATGTATTAGCCAGAGGTCCATTTACTATGGTTCGGAGCCACGGACCTTCAGTAATAGTAATAAATCACACAGCAATAGTACATTCATGTAGTTGTAAAAAGCATGATAATATATTAAGTAATCCAAAGTATTCAGAATACGTTACTCTCATTGAGTAACGTAACGGAATACGTTACAAGATACATTTTGGGGCATGTATTCTGTAATCTGTAGTGGAATACATTTTAAAAGTAACCTTCCCAACACTGCACATTAAGTGTTAGCACAGCAAGAATATGCTGAAATAATTTCCTCAGTAAGTCATTTTTGTAACTTTCTGAGTTAATATTAGTAAATATTGTAAAAATCAAGAATAACATGTGGAAATCACAAATATCACAACCGATTACCTTTTAACCAAATTACAGTAGCTGGTAAATTAATATTACTAAATTGTCAAAATTATAATTTCATGTTGAACAAGTACTATATGGACGCTAAACAATTATATGGCTAAAAATCATACGTCCTGTGGCATGATACTCATGATACCATCCACCTTCAACCACAGTGTGTTTGAGGTCATGGTTTCATATGAAGCCACAAGGTCTGATGAAGGTCTGATTGCAATGAAATGGTTTGACAAGAAATGTGTCAACCTCCTAAACAATGCCTGTGGGTTCATGCCTCTTTCATTGGTCAAACGGTGGAGCAAAGAGTCCAATGCAAAGATCACCATTCCATGCCCATCACTCATCCCTGTATATAATTAGCATATGGGAGGAATTAAACTTTCTGATATGCTATTACACCTGTATAAGACAAGTTATAAGTTACAAGTTAAGGAGATGGCATATTCCACTGTTCGGATACATCTTTGACTTGAATACCTGGTCTACAAGAGGGACTGTGCCCTACTGGACCAGAAACCAATGGCTCTCAAAAGGTTTCCACCTGGCTGTGTCTGAACCAAGTTAACAAGCCAGCATCTAGATTTGGACAACCATGATTCAGCTCTCCAAGACCACAGAGTAAATGCTACACCCTAAGACCCCAACGACCAAAACTACAAGCAGATGTGATTGATTTGCACTGTCTTTAGTTTTTTGTTTTTTTTTTAAACAAAAATGATTTTGCACAGTAGCATTCAATCAGAAGTGGCCCGAATGTGAGTATTTTGTGCTGTTGCACATTTTTCACATTTGCAGATTTAAAAAAATATGTACTTTGTTGTTTGATATAATAGTTTCCTTTGATGGAATGAAAACCAGCAATGTTCACTGGCATGCTACTAGAAATGCCCTGGATAGTTTTTGTTATTAATTTAATTATAATTTGGCCCTTTATTTGATTTTTTCAACTGTATTATCTACTGTACTTGTATTTGCATGACATTTCATACTTTTACCATGAAGTGACATCTCAAATGTTTGGTAGAGATCAATATTTTAAAAACTACAGGGTCTATTGAAAAAAAATTATTGATTGTGGTTATTACTCACCCAAGTCAATAAGAAATGCAAACAAAAAAAATTTCCATTGCTTTTTTCTTGCTGTGGATCTCAAAGGGTCAAAAGACTGATAAGTGTAAAAACTGAAAAGCTATGAAGTGGCTAGCTTGTCCAAACTGCATCCCTCCTTTTATCCCATGTTTGGGTTCAACTCCACCACACTGTAAAATTTAGTAAGTTGTCATTACAAAAAACAAAACAAAAACAAAACTGGTCTTAGAGGAAATGCAAATATGTTACATTATAATTTGGAGGGTATTTGCACTCATATATCAAATAAACACCTTATTCAGTGATTGCAACTAAAACCTGAGTGGACTTCATCACTTGGACAAACTTCATATCATCACCATCAACACCAGCTTCTATAAAAAAAAAAAAGGTATTTACTAGAAATTAAAATTGTCCCATGCACCGCACAAGTACAGGAAATCTGATTTTATTAACATTTTAAGCACAAGCCTGAACAAAATTAGTCAAGGTGACTTTTACACTGGAAATCTGTTACACACCCACAAAAGCCAAATCTGCACACACCCAAACTGAATGAAGGATCACAATTACTTAGTGAAGCACATTTACACAACTATACTCTTCAGTGTGCATTATTCAATGCAGTTAACAAACTTCAAAAAATATATATACATAACGTTAAATGCACTGATGTAATTTAAGGTTGTTGTATTTACTGAGTAACACTCCTTAGGCAATTATTTTGTGTAAAATGGATTTTAATGACAAATCATCATTACTGGTGCCACTTTTTTTCTAAGTGCTTCTTCTGGTTTGTTTTCAGCCCTGTGTACGGGAGCCTGGATGTTTCCTCAACACTGAAAGACAGAACAGTTTTGCTGCTGTTATCACTGATGTAAATCTGTTTGACACCAATCAGCTCACAGAAGAGCCAGGCCTTACAACTCTGTAACCATGGGTGAAGATTGCAGCGAGCTGTTAAATGGTGACTGTGAGGCGGCGCGGCAGACTAGCGACATCACCTTTAGCACTGGGATAAGCCCCACCTCCAACCTGCGCAGGAAGCAGCTGCTGTGGCAGAACGCCGTCAGGAACATCATTGACCAGCACAACCTGTACACACTGAGGCTCGCTGGGGGTTTGGAGCGAGGCAAGCACCATATCAAAGTCACCGATGCCTACATCGCGGACATCAACAGGTAGAAAGAAACTGATTTCTGAGTTAACTGAACCTTAACTATAATAAACGTTGGTATTAAGGTTAACTTCATCCTGCTGAAATTGCAAATGATCTCAATTAAAACGTTGAAATAACATTCCTGATTACTTTTTTCTTGATCGTTAATTAACTATAAACATATTAGTTAACTCCTAAAATGTGAATTTTTCCTGATTAATGTACAAATTAATGTAATCTTAAAGTTATTTAAAGTGTTATTTTACATTCCTTCCAGAATAATTTATGTGTTTATTAAAAATACATTGATTCATAGTAATTTCATGATTGAATTGATTGAATAACCTTAATAAATGTATGAACTGTCGGCATCTTAATTATTAATACAAGTTATCCTTATCCAAAACAGTTTACAAGTTACTGAATTAAGAACATTTAACAAAAAAAAAACGTTTTTCACATAATATTTTTTGTCTATTCTCTTAAATCAAACTTGAAGTATTACACAAGTTCTTCGGTCTGTGTTGTCTTGCAGGCAGATCCGCAATAAAGCGTCTCGTGGAGTATTTTGGCAGAAGCGCCGTTCGTCAGCAGCTCGCATTCACCCAACAGTCACCACAGCAACACAGAGCAAACACGACCCACTCAGTGATGCTGACTTCTTTGTGTCGTCTGGGTGGACGGTGCGAGGCGTCTTCATCCCCACACTGCAGCACAAATTCAAGTAAAGACATTCAAATGGACATTTTAACTAAAAACCATACAATTATTAGCTGTATAATAACAATTATGATACAGTCATAAAATTAATGATCTTTGTTTAAATATGCTTTGTAGCATAAACCTTGATAGTATTTAGAATTTTTTACATATTTAATCATAAATCTTTACTTGCCTATTTTATTTATTCAGGTGTCTTATTGACTATATTGTTGCTTATTGTCAATGGTATAAAAATAAGTAATGCTGATGCTTATAACCTCTTCAGGTCTGCAGACTTGGAGCAGCTCTACCAGCAGTTCTCCTCGGCTCAGAGAAGAACCTCACTGGTCGTCACTGTTGTCGTTGACATCCTGACCCGCCTTCTTGTCTCATTGCTGACATGGCCGCTGGGCTGGTGGGGCATGGCCTGTGATTGGCTTACCGGTCTGTCTGTAGTCTTGTGGATAGGAATCTGCCTGGTGGTTCTGACCAGAAAGGAAGTCTTGTCATCACCTCAGTGGCTTAGGTACACTGGGATGTAGCAGACCTGCTTGCTATGTGGGAGGGCTCCTTATAAGGATCTCTGTGCCAACTTAGCGACATCCTACATGAACTAAGTTACTATGTCTTTTAATGTAATCTGTCGCTAATATTATAGTACCTTGATGTGCGAAACAATATGGATTTATTTGTTTATTTATTTGGCTGTTATTAGGAAAGAAGCACTGCACTGCAGAGGGCATGTTTAGTTTTCTTTAAGATAAATATCAAGTTATATGCAGATGACATTTCATCCTACCAGCAGAATCTAAACAGTAGCTCAAATTTTAAACCACAGATAAGTCAATGTGACTGCTTGACTGCATTTACCAACACAGAAGTGATTTTCTAAAACAAATTCCTGACATTGAAAGCTGTAAGATGTCATAAATTCTTTTGGAAGAACGTTTGTTATTCTCTCCAGAAAAGGAAAGAAGAACTACGACTTCAGAAGCTGAAGGAACCTCTAAAATTCTTCAGTTTTCCAGAGTCTTATTCTGAAAATGTTTCACTTAAAAATTTGAAGACAGTGACCTGTTCTTCCTTTAAATCTACCTCAGGTATCTGTCAGTGGTCAGCTGGCTGTCTCAGACCTTCCAAGTGCTGGTTGGTGTTTTCAGTTGGGCGGAGAGCGATCACTCTTGGTATGTCTTCTTCACGCTTTTCTCCACTTACACCCTCCTGCCCCTCCCCCTCCTCTGGTCCATCATTGCGGGGGGAACCACCTCCACTCTGCACCTCCTGGTGGATTTCTGCTGTCACTATAATGACCACAGCTTCATCAGAAAGGTAACAAAATTGCTACATTTTATTGGCTGCTTTCTGTCACTGTGCAGTTAAACTGTCTGGTTGTACACGTGCAGGTGTTGTCCAAGGCTCTGCTGTATCTGGCTATGAACACTGCGGGTCTGTTCATTCACTACCTGTCTGATTGGACTCAGAGACAGTCTTTCCTGGAGACCAGGCGCTGTATCGAAGGACGAGTCAGACTAGAGAGGGAGAACAACAGACAAGTGAGGATGATATTTAAGGGTTCCCTAATCTTTTGTGTCCCTATTGAAGTGGAAGAAGTATTAGGATCATTTGTAAATGTGGTCAACCTATTCATCTATTTATTAATGATCTCAGTTATCAGCATAAAGTCAAATCATCATTTTTCTGACCAAACGTAACAAGATGTTTAACTAAGAAACAGCTAGGTAGCAAGTCATGTGAAACAAAGTATTTGGGATATGTCTGGACCTCATATATCCTAAAGCTAATGATGTGTGCGTCTTTGTGCTGTCAGGAACGCCTGGTGATGTCAATCCTACCTCAATTTCTGGTGCTTGAGATGACTGGTGACATGGCCGTCATGGAAGATTATCTGCTGCCTCAGCAGTTGCACAAGATCTACATTCACCATTACAAGGATGTCAGGTAATACAACCCACTTCTTTATGATGACGAGCCAGCTGGACACACATGCTATAAATGTAGTTTTAAAAGAATGAAGAACTTTGAGGAGCTTCAACAGACTAACAACTCTACTATAGTTATTGTATCGACTGAAATGACTTGTTATGGCAGTCAAATGAGCAGTTAACCTTTAACCACAGAGTTTTTTATCAAAAACCTCTAACTTTAGGCTCTAGTTTAGCTTACTAATTGTGGAGCCAACCACATACCACACAGCTATAACGTAGTCCAACTCATGGACCTTTGCTGAGTTTCTTCCTCCATTGTCCCATCTTTCTATCTACTTTAAAAAAAAAAAAAAGCCCCCAAAATTGATTAACGCTTGAACATCCAGCAGGTGTGATTTTTTGTTCTGCAACAACACCAGTAATAATGCAAAGGCATAATTTCTTAAAGAAGTTTTTAGCTTTCATCTAATGTAAAATAAGACTGAACAGGTATTGTTAGTGGTTTTATAAATTATTTCGATGATTTCATTACAGATTGTAAAGTTAAAAATGTAGAGGATGAATAAAGAATATGTAAAGGTCATTTAGCCAAAAATGTATTGCAGTAGTGGTTTTACATTGGTTTCAGTGGGATTAAAATGATATTCTCATGATGAGAATTTTGCCTCTCCACAGCATCCTGTTTGCAGACATCATCGGCTTCACATCGCTGTCATTGATTCTTTCGGCTCAGGATCTCGTTAAAACCCTCAATGAACTCTTTGGTCGCTTCGACAGGCTGGCTGAGGTCAGATCACCTTGTCAACTGCATCAGCTCCTGTTTTATGTGTTTGTACCAGTTAAAGGATTGGTGTATTTGTTATTCTACTAGGGGTTCTTTTGTTAAGTTTTGTATAAAGTTTTTTCATTTGAATTTAATCTTTATTTGGCTTTTGCCATTTATTTATTTATTTAGTGTTTTTTAAATGTACAAGGCCACAGTTTTTCTTTTTTCCCCTGTGTTTGAGTACAGGACCACCAGTGTTTGCGCATTAAGATTCTGGGTGATTGTTATTACTGCGTATCAGGAGTCCCAGAGCCTCAGAGAGGACATGCCCGCTGCTGTGTGGAGATGGGCCTCAGTATGATCAACACTATACGGTACCAATCATCTGTGGCTAACACAGCCCTACAGCTGTTTCCACAAAACTTCACAGGTGTATTTCATTTTAGTTACGTTCGTCGGGAGCTCCAACAGGAGGTGGACATGCGAATAGGCGTCCACTCTGGCTCCGTTCTTTGTGGTGTTTTGGGTCTTCAGAAGTGGCAGTTTGACATCTGGAGCTGGGACGTGGACGTCGCCAACAGTTTGGAGGCTGCAGGAGTGCCTGGGTAAGACAAATTAATACATAATATATCCTTATTACTTAATTGCCAAACTGCAGTTTGCTATAGGTGTCATCCCATAAAGTTAATCTTAATGATTAAAATACAGAAGATTTTTGTGATGTGTTCATGTAACACTGTTGTACATTTTCATCTCCTTTCAGTCAGGTTCACATCTCCAAGGCCACTCTGGACTGTCTGGGTGGGATCTATGAGACAGAGGCGGGACATGGCCAGGATCGTAGCGAGTTTCTACGGAAACACAACATCGACACATACCTGGTCCGTCCGGCATCGAAGGAAGATGTGGAGCCGCCTAAAGCAAGGCGCCCCAGTTATGACGAGATAACAATGTGGAGTGCTGAGCTGCCATTTGGAGACATCCTAGGAAAGAATTTTGTGAGTGCAGAAGACAGATTCAAAGTCCATTAGTACTTTTCTGATTGAATTTCAATAACCTTTGACCTTTTGTTGTATTCTTTGTTGGTTCACAGATCCTTGCTACTTTTACCAATGGTTCACTGACCCAGCTGCCCAATAATATAGCAGCTCAGCGCTCAGGAACACGGGAGGTGAACAAGAGGATTCGCCAGGCCATGGAGGTGCGCAGCAGTGAGCGAATGAGGAAGGAGCACATCACGACCTTTACTCAGGTGTTTAAGGACTCCCATGTGGAGGGAAAGGTAACACGAGAATCTTTTTTCTTAGTAGGTTTTTTTGGGGGGGGGGTGAAACTGGCACCTTGAAAACAGTCATTAATAAAATGTTTGTCTCTCAGTATTCTCAGATGAGAGACGAACTCTTCAAATCTAACATGGTTTGCTCCTTCATTCTGCTGCTGCTTTTAATGACAGTCCAGGTGCTAATCCCAGCCCCAAGGTATAGATTTTCCTTTTGTTAAATGATGTAAATAATTGTAAATGATGTTTGTCCAATTATCCAACAATTGGAAAAACATAAGCTTAACATGTTGTAAAAAACAAAACCATAGAATTTGTATTTAATCTTCAGATAAAACTGAAGACACTGCTATTGGTCCTGATCATATTTCAACTAGTGTTACTTTCTACTGTAACACGTTCAAAGTCACTGAAATCACCTTTTTCCATTCTGACCTTTATCTTGACCGTGTCTACATGCCAAATACATTAAATTGCTGCCATGAGATTAGATATTTGTGTAAATGAGCAGCTGTAATTAAATATATATTGAAAATATAAGACTTTGTGATCTTTTCAGCACCAAAATGTAACAGTACAAAAACAAGCTTCTGCAAATGCTTTTTTGTTTTTTATGTTAATAGATATTATTTTAACAGCCCTCACATCTAAAAGAGAAAATCATCTGCATAGGATCAGGTACCAATTGTTTCTCTGCACTTTTTGGCTCGATATAATAATTTATCTGGTCATGCTTAGAGATAAATGAAGCTAAAGATGAAACAAATTTGTTTTCCCCTTAAAAATATTATAAATGTTATACAAGGAGAGGAAACATCTTGTTCATGCTGACCGGAACTTCTATAACAGCTGACATGTGTGTGTTTAGTAACTTTTTGTTCCCACAGATTGTGTCCAATGGTCGTTCAGTTTGTGGTCAGTGGCGGCATTTACTTCCTGCTCTTGCTGCTGACTCTGGGGGAGGAATTTAAGCATTGTCCTGCTCCCCTCCAGTCAATCTGCTGTTGGGTGCATGAAAACAAGAGTGCCCGCATGCTGCTCACACTCACTGCCATCACTGTCAACTTTGGAATCGCCTCTGCAGACATTGTAAGTCTGATATTGTTTTTATCAAATCAACAACTAAGATATGTTATAGGTCATAAATACCGAACGATCATAAGAAAAGATTTGAAAACCAAACAAGCTAACATATTAAAATCGATTAAAAGAACATCATTGTCCGCCTCAGCATCACTTCTGTAACAGTTGCTGATGTGAATGCTGAGAAATGCAAAGAATGAAGCAATTTGGGGGAAAATGAATTCTCCAGAAATATTGTTTTACATTTTAAGCAGCAATGTTGACACAACACAGTGTGAGGATTACTGTTTGATGATGAGTCTCCATCAGTATAAAAGAGTATCAAGAGTATTGATTGTAATCACCTTGAATTTCTAAAGTTTTGCAAAAATGTGTTCTCTGTAAACGAAGTGTGAAATTACATCACTTTGACAGCATTGTCGTTTCAACAACTAAAAATGTGTATTTACACATTCTTTAGTTGCACCGGAACAGTGTTAACAGCAACATAAGATAAAATTAAAAATTTTCTTACAACAATGGGAATGTTTGTTTGAAGCATTTCAAGAAGTCCCTCCATTTTTGCATTGCTAGTGTTTTCGTTTAGTTTCTTGGTATTTTGTGCCAAAAAGTAATGACTCACCTGCAATAACGTGCACATCTTATTGTCTATTATGATTTCCCATATACTGACAACCAATCTTTTATGTTAAACATTTTTAAAAACCTCAGTGGGAATAATAGCTTCTTCCAGCAACTTACTGAAAGGCTTTAGTACAAAGAATTTAGTACAAAATAACTTGTTAGAAAGCTTCTTGCTTGCTTCCACTAGCTGTGGTGTGATTCATCAGAAACTGACATCAGCAACAGGGACTCCCTGCTGGCTCCGCCTCCCTCGGCTTGGACCGATATCAACATTTGCACATATCCAGAGGTGAACACTCAAACATCACATGAACTCAGAATCATGATGACATTGTTTTGATTAGTCAGTAACCATTTTTAAAATTATCACTGGCCTTTCTGTGTACAGTACATGGTTCTAAGTGGCGTGGTTGCTATGGTTACCTGTGCCGTGTTCCTCAGACTGAGCTGCGTGTTGCAGCTGGCCGTTCTACTGCTGTTTGCTGCCCTCTACACCTACATAATCAAGAATTACAGGTACAAGTTCCATTCAGGTCATGTTCCTGTGTTTTTGTGTAAAGGTGTGGAAAATAAAATGTGGTCTCCTCTGTTGTTGTCAGGTCTCATCACTTGTGCAGGAATGGAGTCTGTGTTGTTCTTATGCTGATGTTTGTGGTGGCTGTCCTCTTCAACAGCAGACAGGTGGATTCTGTTAAACACGCTACCAGCTTTTATTGCTATCAAGCAAACAATGATAACCCTGATATGAATTCAGTATGCTAATATCCACCACTTCCCTCTTCCATTTCTTCACTGGTAGCTGGAGGCGACAGCACGGCTGGACTTCCTCTGGGGCCTTCAGTCAAAGAAGGAGGTGGAGGACATGAAGGAGCAGCGGGAGCACAATGAGTGTCTGCTGCTCAATATCCTGCCCGCACATGTTGCCCAGCACTTCTTGGAGAGAGACCGCAATGATGAGGTACCTGATGCCTTTCACATAGCAGCCAACTTGATTTCCTATTGAGTTTTGGAGCTTCAGCATTAGCATTCTGGTCACTGTCATTTAGTTTTTTCTAGTCAGAAGTGACCATATCTTTATGAGAGAGGATAACGAAGTTATCAGTTAATCAAAGCTAACTTCATTATCATGCTCTGGCCATGGGAGCATCACAGGACTACTGGGACCATTACACAGACACAGATAACTGTTAATCAGAGTGTAAAAAAATCCTAGACTTCCTTCAGCAAAACAGGAGCACAGACTTCTTGGGTGATTTATGAGTGCAAGTAACCATGCAGCAGACATATTATTGGTCAGATAATTGTATTAAAGTGTTCCGAAAAAAGGTCCAAAAAGAGGGTAAAATATCACTGTATACTCATGATGTGATTCTGTATATTACCAAATTACACAAATCAGTTCAAACACTGTATAACCTCCTATGTCATCATCCACCTGTCATCCAGAGGCCACTCCTCCAGACTTTCAGCCTTGATAAAATTTAGGCACGTGATTTCTAAAAAATTAAAAACAAACAACACTCGTACAGTTACATTTATTATAAATATATAAATATATATATAAAAATTACTGTATAGAACAGCTGAGACTTTGTAAGAATTGGAAGTGGTTTAGATAATATTTTGTGGCCATTTGCACATTTTTTGAGTCTTTCGTGACTTTTTCAAGTTTTTGTATAATTGTTTCTCATCTTTAAATGCAAGGTGTGACATATGCCCTCAGACCTCATGACCAGTAGGCCTGATCAATAATCGATATTTACTTATTCTATTAGTATGAGTCATATTAACAGAGCATTAAAGTGTGTGTGTGTGTGTGTGTGTGTGTGCGCGCGTGCGTGCGTGCGTGTTATCAGGAGTTGTACTCACAGTCGTATGAGCGAGTGGGCGTGCTGTTTGCCTCTCTGCCCGGATTCTCCGACTTCTACGAGGAAAAGGAGGTCCTTCATCAGCATGTTGAGTGTCTCCGCCTCCTTAACCACGTCATCAGCGACTTTGATGAGGTCATAAATCACACACACACACACACAAACGAGATATGTTTTGTAAACTTTATTAAATGTAGTATTTTTTACCTTTGTGTTTGTGTGTTGTAGCTGCTGGATGAATGCTACTTTCAGCAGGTGGAGAAGATCAAAACCACTGGCAGCTGCTACATGGCAGCTTCAGGCCTCTCACCTGACAGGCAGGTGAGTCCTGCTGTTACATCACAACACTTAAATGCTCCCTCTGAGCCTCTTGTCAAAGGCTCTGATGTCCATACACTCTTCATTCAGACGTGCATGTGTGTGTTCAGGATTGTGAGGATGGCTGGAATCACCTCAGTGAGTTGGTCCTGTTCGCACTCGCTATGCAAGAAACTCTCAAACACATCAACACACAGACAGGAAACAACTTCCAGCTCCGTGTTGGTAAGTACCACACACGCACACGCACACACACACACACACACACACACATATAAATACCACTTTAGTACTCAAAGAAAAAAATAAAAATCTCTCTAGTTAGAAAGAGTTTAGAGGGAGAATTTGAAAGTTTTAAACAAACAGTTAAACCAGTAGTTTAGGTGCAAAGGTGAAAGATTTTCATCAAGAATGGGAATCATAAAAACATCAGAAATGTAAAAATGAACAATTTCACAAATGTATTTACTTCTTTTTATTTTATCTATAAAAAAATCATTCTTTAAAATTCTTTGAAATAGATTCTTTAAAAATCATTCTTCTTTATATATTTTAAATGAATCATTGGTAAACAGTAACAAATATTTTAATATAATGTTTTTGAATAATGAACTTTTTAAAAGAATTACAAAATTACAAACATGTCTAGAAAATAATTTTTAAACAAAGTTTAATGTAATATTATTATTTTCATTATTATTATTACATTTTTAAAAGCTTTAGCAAAAATTTTAAAAAAAAGTGTATCTTTTTCCCTTATTATTATTGTGTATTATTTAAACACTCCATGACCTTTGACCTCTAACATCACTTCGAGGTGTGGCTCACGGTCCGGTGATAGCAGGTGTGATTGGAGCCACCAAACCTCAGTACGACATCTGGGGGATGACGGTGAACATGGCGAGCAGGATGGAGAGCACCGGTGTGAGCGGGCGGATACAGGTGAGCTCACCTGTTTGCAGAAACATGAGGTCATCACTTCAACAGGTTTTTAAATGTCGTCCTTTGTGTTTAGGTCTCAGAACACACCAGCTCTATTCTGGTTGAACGAGGCTTTCTGAGGCAGCTCAGAGGGGACGTTTATCTCAAAGGGATTAGTGAACGCCACGGAAAGGTGAGCCATCATCATCATGTGACCACACACATGACCTAAAGATCTAAACTATGAGATTTAGGTGCAGGTATGAACAAATGAGTTTGAAAATAGTTACATTTAACATAAAATTAACATAACATAAAAAAAACTGCATTTTAACTTGGAGGGTTTATATTTAAACAAAAAAGTATATATCAAGAGTATGACAAAAAATTTGGAATTTTTATCATACAAATCAAAAGAAGTCAAAATGATGAGAAAGTGCATGACACAATTGTGCAGGAAAAGTGTGTCATACATTTTTGTAAAATTTGCCTAACACAAGGAGATCATTTTTATACATTTTTACCCCAAAAATATAAACAGAACTTTTCATAAACATGAGAAAAATATTTCAGATAAGAAAAATATCATGTTTAACCCTTTACAGCCGATCGGAGCGGGCACGCTCTGTTTTGCGTAACTATTTTTAAATCCCAGTAGCACTGCAACCACGTAAGCTAGCGCAAAAATTTTTTTTGCATATGAAACCGGAGGAGTTGTACTCACATCTTATGCCATCAGCTTGTCCTAGGTCACGGTTTCCTTCCACATAAAGCTTTGCAAAAACTGCATAAAAAGCGCTTGCAGGAACAAAAACATAATATTCCAGAAACACGCTGTGCCGGTCCGATCAGCTGTTCATAACACTTCCTACGTTGGAATAGACGTCAGCGCGAACTTTTGCATTTCCGCCATTACCTGCCCGAAACCGGAAGTGACGTCATTTTCGCGGAAATGTAGTCTTTTTTACTATCAGGCCCTCAGGGCCTATACTCGTCTTTTTAAAAGTTATGTTTGAGTTTATGACTTTCTGTGTCGTTTCTGGGATGCTTAGGACTCATATTGCACTGCTGGAAATAGTTTATTTTGATGCATATGCTGCTTTTTTGCAAATTTGCAGTATAATATTTATTTTCGTTTTTCCTGCAGTGTATAAAAATTGGTGTATTTCAAAAATAAAACTATGAAGACACTCAAAATAAATTTCCTGTGGTGGGAAACTATTTTGTGCAACTTTTTTGTATTTACAGTTTTGAGGGATAAGCCTCTTAAATTTCTCTAACTAGAAATATATGTTAAAAAACAAAAACGATTTTCAATTTTTTTTGTAGTTTATTGCACTTTTTTGCAATTTATGTAATTACTATGCACTTAATGAATACATATTATTAAAATCTGGGCTATAATGGTTGTATTGATGTATAGCAACTTCAAATGCTCCCAAAAATGGCTCCACAGCAGGTAAAAATATAATATAAGCTCTGGCGGACTTGGTTCTATGGTAGGTCTTAAAGGGTTAATGTATTAGTTACATAAACTGTACACACCACTGATCAAAGTGTTTTCCCTTCAGGTTCGAACATACTTCGTGAGCAGTCGGGAGGAGCGATCCAGCTTTATAGAGCGTGGTGGGGGGCGGGGCTTCAGCCTCAATAGGAACACACTGGGAGCTGTGGTCTACAGTTTGGTTCAAGCCCAGAAAAGGGAGAAGATGAGGGAGGAGAACGGAGGCTTCCACCTGGTGGAGGCGTCGTGAGGAGGAAAAAAAGGTTTGGTTTTGAGGGTAAAAGGTAAAACTGTCAACATTTGTGAAAGCTGAAATGTTGAAGGGGGTAAGGAGTTTGAACATTCATCTGCATCGTCTTAAAGTAAAGGAAAGATTAGTAATGATGGTGATGGATTGTTGTACTTTTGCTCTGTGTTTTGGAACAAACAGCTCCTGTGGTGCTTTGCAGAGCAAAGCTAACAACATGGAATCATGCATGTGCAAATTAAACATCACTAATCACTGAGACACTGAAGGACCTCTCATGTGTCTGTTACTCTGGTTTCTAAGTGGATTCCTGAAGGTTTATTCTGGATATTCAAGCAGCCTTCCTTTATAAGACTCGTCATTCTGCCAAGACTTTGATGCAGAAAAACATTCATGTTTTATTTTATGTGTTTGTGTAGGTTTGATTTCCTCATATGAAACTATGGGTTTTAAGTCAATAAAAGATTATAGTTAAAATTTTAACACAACATGTAACTTTTTACAAAACATATTTGTAAAAAGATTTTATGAAAGTGTGAAGAATTTTCTTATATTTCTTATATTAAGCATTTATTTACTGTGTTTTTATTCTTGCTGTTAAAGGTTTCAAACTCTTCTAGCAAATTTTTTTTAAATTGTCATAACTTTGTCTGACCACCAGATGGAGCCGCGTGCAGGACCAAAAACATTTCAGGATCAAAGCACTTTACATTTAGATATTTTAGATTTGTGGATATATAAGAGACACATTAAGTTGTGACAGAACTTTGTTTGTCTACAGAGGACAAAGTGTGTCTATAAGAAGCGTTGATTTAAAAAAAAAATAAATAAAAAGGAAAAATAAACGTGGGTTTGTCCCTTGCAGTGTTTTTTTATGGTTAAATGTTTGAGCGCTCTTATATTGTGGCTAATTTACATTAAAGATCTGCCTAATATTTGACAGCTGTTAATGATACTATTTTGTTATTCTAATAAAATAAACAGGAAAAGAGAAATTGCTAATTTCACATGTGTTTACCTTTAAACTTGAGTAGATTTTTCATTTCTAAAAACACTGAAACTTTTCTTTTAGTAAATCCAGCTCCCAGCTTAGGTGTAACTACTAACAGGGTGGTTGTTGTTCTTTTCATAACTAGATTAGGATGATGTAAATCTAATCTTATGTGAAGCCTGTATTAAATGTACCTCAGTGCTCAATCTTATGACTCTTGTGATTGCTGAAAGTAAAAGTCACAGGAAAAGGAAAGTAGATGCTGCGTTAATTCAAAGGTTAATATACCAGAAAATTATATAAGTAATCTGGACCTTACAGGGACAACTACGACTCAGGTGAATAACAACAAATGACATATTACAGTATGCCATGTATGTCCTGCAGTATGACCAACAGGTCCAAGTTTTGGACACAGAGTTACACCTGACTCTAGAATTCACTGGTACAGATTTCATGTTCAAATTCACGGTTGACTCAGCAACTGTCCGAGTCCCGTTGCAAAACCACAAGACCAATTGCTCATGGTTAGTATGAAGTGTTTGTGCTGAAACGCTGTGTTTGGTTTTGTGCATTACGACCAGACATCTCCACTTTGGTCTTGTCTGTCCCATAGACATTGTTCCAGAAGTCTTGTGGGTTGTTCAGATGCTACTTTGCAAACCTAAACTGTGTTTAAATTTTGGAAGGCAGCCCTTCCAAACCACCAGCTTTCCGTGTGTTTCACACACTACTCGTGCATTCTGGCTTAATTTTTGTTTAAAAAAATAATAAAATGGTTCAGTATGTCATGTTTTGTAGTTCTGCTGAGGTTTTCTTTACCTAATTGAAAGACCTACTAAGTACATGTTCAAGTTCATGGTTGATTCATATCATGTTGTGAAAAACCTTATAATATAAAGAGAATTTAATTTGTTTTTGCCATAAGCGGACTGAGATGGAAAATGTGTTTTAGGAAACTTTCGGGTCGTACAAACACTAAATGCTTTCTGTTAGCAAATCAAACTAGAATGGCACAAATGGCATAAGAACTCATTCACTACTACTTTAAAAACGACTTTCACCGTTAATATTTGTTGGCTAACCTCATGTGAAGATTGTAGCCAGCGCCATTAAATATGATGTACCTCAGGGCTCAGTCATAGGCCCACTGTGACTGTGAATTTAAAAGTCAGTTGTTTATAGGCAAAACAGTTCTATTTGTCTCTTGTATAAACCTTAAAATCCTCCACAACAAACACATCCATGTACATGTGTAACAGAGAAGCAGAATAATTGTGTGGAGTCTGGTTGAACTTTCATTTATCAGCATCTCCTGACTATAAGCGGGGGCCTTTGAGGCTACGGAGGGCAAATCAAATGGATTCACAGCTGGAATCCAGATCACATGAGTCTGTGAGTGATCTGATGTACAGTGGGGCAAAAAAGTATTTAGTCAGCTACCGATTGTGCAAGTTCCCCCACCTAAAATGATGACAGAGGTCAGTAATTTGCACCAGAGGTACACTTCAACTGTGAGAGACAGAATGTGAAAAAAAAATCCATGAATTCACATGGTAGGATTTGTAAAGAATTTATTTGTAAATTAGGGTGGAAAATAAGTATTTGGTCACCTCAAACAAGGAAAATCTCTGGCTCTCACAGACCTGTAACGTCTTCTGTAAGAAGCTTTTCTGTCCCCCACGCGTTACCTGTATGGATGGCGCCTGTTTGAACTCATCATCTGTATAAAAGACACCTGTCCACAGCCTCAAACAGTCAGACTCCAAACTCCGCCATGGCCAAGACCAAAGAGCTTTCGAAGGACACCAGGAAAAGTATTGTAGACCTGCACCAGACTGGGAAGAGTGAATCTACAATAGGCAAGCAGCTTGGTGTGAAAAAATCAACTGTGGGAGCAATCATCAGAAAATGGAAGACATACAAGACCACTGATAATCTCCCTCGATCTGGGGCTCCACGCAAGATCTCATCCCGTGGGGTCAAAATGATCATGAAAAAGGTGAGCAAAGATCCCAGAACCACACGGGGGGACCTGGTGAATGACCTGCAGAGAGCTGGGACCAAAGTAACAAAGGTCACCATCAGTAACACACTACAACGGCAGGGAATCAAATCCCGCAGTGCCAGACGTGTTCCGCTGCTGAAGCCAGTGCATGTCCAGGCCCGTCTGAAGTTTGCCAGAGAGCACATGGATGATACAGCAGAGGATTGGGAGAATGTCATGTGGTCAGATGAAACCAAAGTAGAACTTTTTGGTATAAACTCAACTCGTCGTGTTTGGAGGACGAAGAATACCGAGTTGCATCCCAAGAACACCATACCTACTGTGAAGCATGGGGGTGGAAACATCATGCTATGGGGCTGTTTTTCTGCCAAGGGGACAGGACGACTGATCCATGTTAAGGACAGAATGAATGGGGCCATGTATCGTGAGATTTTGAGCCAAAACCTCCTTCCATCAGTGAGAACTTTGAAGATGAAACGAGGCTGGGTCTTCCAACATGACAATGATCCAAAACACACCGCCCGGGCAACAAAGGAGTGGCTCCGTAAGAAGCATTTGAAAGTCCTGGAGTGGCCTAGCCAGTCTCCAGACCTCAACCCCATAGAAAATCTGTGGCGGGAGTTGAAAGTCCGTGTTGCTCGGCGACAGCCCCAAAACATCACTGCTCTCGAGAAGATCTGCATGGAGGAATGGGCCAAAATACCAGCTACTGTGTGTGCAAACCTGGTAAAGACCTATAGTAAACGTTTGACCTCTGTTATTGCCAACAAAGGTTATGTTACAAAGTATTGAGTTGTATTTTTGTTATTGACCAAATACTTATTTTCCACCCTGATTTACGAATAAATTCTTTACAAATCCTACCATGTGGATTCATGGATTTTTTTTCACATTCTGTCTCTCACAGTTGAAGTGTACCTCTGGTGCAAATTACTGACCTCTGTCATCATTTTAGGTGGGGGAACTTGCACAGTCGGTGGCTGACTAAATACTTTTTTGCCCCACTGTATGTGTGAGGAGAAAGCAGTCTATTCATTGTGCTGTGTTACAAAACTGCATGTTGGCTGACAGGTCTTGTGACATGAATAAATATTTCCGCTCTACAGTCTATAAACCATATAATAATAATAATAATAATAATAATAATAATAATAATAATAATAATAATAATGATATAAAGTTTAAAATCACTGAATTAATTGTTTTACACTTTGAGCTGATGGCGATGTAGTGGATTTAAACTCTTTAAAATGAATAAACTCTTAAAAACTGGTGTTATGTTTAAAAAAAAACCCTTTAACTTTAAGGAAATGTTTTCACTGTATTTGTTTCATTTTATACCTTTTACTTCTTTTTATTGTTTTGTCAGTATTTATGGTTGAATTATATTCATACTACAAATTATAATTCTTTTCATTATTTATGTACATTTGAATTCTGAGTTTATTATGCATTTCATTTTTCCATTTGAGTATGTTAGTATGTTTTCATAGTCATCTGTTTTATATTTACTTTATCATCATTGTTTTATTACATAGATCTTGTTGTTACATATTTTAAATTTGAATTTCTGGTTTTGTCTCTATTTCCACCTTTATTCAATCACAGTTTGTTTTCTGGCTGTGACCTTCAGTGGGGAGGACTTTGTTGTTGTTTCCAGTCATTGTTCATTAAAGCTGCTGATAAGCTGTGATTTACCATGATTTTCATGTGTATTTGATGTCAATAGATGTAGTTTGAGGGTTCTGTCAAATGCAAAGATAAATTTTCAGTCTTTACTTCAAGGTAAATAAAAACTGAGCAGGAAGCTGACCTGACAGACTGGAACTCGTGAGCGGCTGTGTCAGCTTGAAATTCGTATAATAGTTATCCAGTAACTAGTTTACAGCTATTACACAACTATTATACAGGACTGTGACCTTTGACCTCCAGGTATGCTCATAGCTGTGAATAATTGTTCAGAACAGGAACATCTGCAATGTTAGTTCTGCAGGTCATTCACACGTTTATTTTATTTTTTTAAGTGAGGGGAAAGAAGTTTCAGACTTTATCAGTTAATCCGCACATGATTGATCATGATTTAACGTTTGATTATTGAGCGCGATCGAAACATCTGAGGGATTGCTACGCTCCTGAACGCACCATCAGGTTTTTGTGGGAGGAGAAGGGGGGCCGGACAGGACATGCCTCCCTCCAGATAACTGAGCCCACGAGGCCGGATCATTAAAGACCAGAAACACCAGCACCATGGAGAGGGCACAGGAGACCGGCAACATGGGGGACCGGACAGGAACCAAGACCCGGTCTGGGTCTGATGAACTCATCTTCTTTGTTAATGGGAAGAAGGTAAAAATATTCATCTTTTAGCTAATTCGTAGTGACTTTACTGTGATCTCAGTCTGCCTCTGTAACATTTATATCATGCTTAATCCATCTTAACGATAACAAAGACCATGAACACTTAATTATGTAAGAATTTAGACTGTGCTTCAAATTGCAGCTGAATCTCCTGATTTTTTTTTTATTGTAATCCAAGTAAATTGATTCTATTAATGTTATATTTTTTCACAAATAAAAGAACAAATGAGCAAAAAACTAGTAAAGTAATTAGAAAAAACAGAAGTTTGTTCAGCTGAATAAAAAGTTGGGATGAAAAACTGAAGTATTTCAGAATGTGGAACAAAATGTTGGTGAAAGCAAAACATTGATGACTTACAGGCGACACGGTGCATTAAAAACACATAATAACATTCAGTTTGCTTCTGATAAGTGAGACAAACACAAAAAAGCTGGTAAAATAAATCATAGTAAGCTGTGCATGTGTAGCTGATACTCAGTGAAAGCTTTAATGTTTGTGAGAGGGAGCAAAATGAAAGATTCATTCATTAAAATACAGGATTAATTCAAAATATTCAGAATGTTACATTGGTCAGTTATACTACGCTTAAACCAGAGTCCATGCAAGTTTTAGTATATTTTTAATTACTAAAATCTAGACCAACATTTAATGTTTTATTTCTGATTCAGAATGTTTGATTAATGTAAATTAAGTTTATTTTGACTTTATAGCTGCAGCGTCCTCCTGGTAACTGACTGTTAGTTTGTTTCTGTAAATTTAAACTGGAAGGACATGAGCTGCACTCAGTTTACCTCAGCTGCCATCACTTTTCTGTCTCAGAGCAGTGAATAACTTGTTGATAATTAACTGTAAAACACTGATTTATATGTCCTGGTGTATTTTTCTGTGTATTTTTAGTCTTTTCATGTTGATTAAAATGTAACTTTTGAGCTTCTCTGTACTCTGAAAGATTGATTTGTGTTTGTGCTGCAGATTGTTGAGAAGAACCCAGACCCTGAGATGACCCTGCTGACATATCTGCGGAGAAAATGTATGATCACACATAAAAACACACACACGTCTGTACAGTGTGTAGTATAATCTATAGAGTAACACATATAGTGTAGTGGTAGATAGACTTTGTCCTCAGTCAGTGGTTTTTTCAAGTTCAGCCTTGTTTTTTTCACTGTGCAGACGTTCCTGTTTATCTTTTTCTGTCACTGGTCACGTTTCCACCTTCAGCCTCGCGCACACTACATGAAGAAAAAGGGGAAGAACCCAAAGTAACAACCTAACCCAATAACGCAGCTGTTGATGTCTTTAATATGAATACAGAGGTTTAAATCAGTGGTGTTTTTAAGTGCTGGTTTGGTTTATTGTTTTTCTCATGATGAGCGGCTGCGAGGTCAGTGACTGTCTCTGCAATCAAACAGTCAAAGTCCAGCACTTTCCAGCATTTGGGATTTGTGCCAGAAAGCTTTCCTCTCTCATTTCCTGAGTGTTCATCTGTCATTTGTATTTCATAATTTATGAAATATTAAACTGTGACTGATGTTTCAGACTGCCCTCACAGCACAGCAGTATCTTTCGTGTCCCACTAGAGGAAACTGAATTCACAGGAACTATTAAATTGCCTTTAATAATAGTAAATAAAAGGAGCTAATTACAGGAAATGAAAGCAATCATACCAAAATTGTGCAGTATTGTTCACCATTAGATGTGTATACCACAAGTGTACCGTTTGTTACTAATGGGTATAAATATAAAAACATATTCCCAACTTTGATTTTTAGTTCAGTTTATTTAAATCTTATTTATATAGCACCAAATCAGAAGAGTCACCTAAAGCCACTTTATGTTGGCTTTAGGTGACTAACAGAGATGGGCAGTAACGCGTTACTGTAATCTGATTACTTTTTCCGAGTAACGAGTAAAGTAAGGGATTACTATTGCAAAAACGGTAATTAGATTACCGTTACTTTCCCGTAGGAATGCTGCGTTACTAAAACTGTGATTTTTTGCGAGAATGTCTCACGACAGTGACGTAAGCGAGTGCGCCGTTAGTGACAACAGCTGTGTGCAGATCAACAATGGATCACATATCGATTGTGGGAGAGAGTATGAGTGTGCAGCGTGGAAGTACTGACCTTACTTTGAGTTCGATTCCATAAAAAGTGACAAAAACATTAGCGTCCATCGTGCGTGGGAAGAAAACTTCTTTTTACAGCGAAAAAAACCCCTAAACTTCCAAGCCAGCTCCGAGAGCGCAACGACGTAATGGGAAACTCACAGAGACACTGCCGTATCCTTCCACTGACCGCTGCACACCTGCACCAGGGTAAACCTCCGCCTACCACAGTCCTGCTTTACAGGTGAAAATAGAGCAACAGGACCGCTGAGTCTTTGACTTTATTTATGTTCTGCTGTGTTTTACTTGCATCTATTTGAAAGAGTGAGTGTAAACAAAAAAAATATTTTATTTTATGTGCTGGAATGTGCAGAAAATAGGTTTAAATGTTAAACTAATTTATTCAACTCAGAGAATGTTGCATATAATTAAATTTTTGCTTGATGCATAAAGTTAAAAGATTAAAACTGATGAAACAAGTTAAAAAAAGAGACTTTTCCATTTGATTACATTTTGTATGATGGATTATGTAGAAAAAGTAGAATTGGGCTGAAAGATCTATCGCTTTATCACCTCTTCAGGTTGTAAATCGTGTTTTTAAAAAGTAACTAAGTAACTAAGTAATTAATTACTTTTGAAAATAAGTAATCAGTAAAGTAACAGGATTACTTTTTTGGGGAAGTAATCAGTAATTAGTTACTGATTACTTTTTTCAAGTAACTTGACCAACACTGGTGACTAAAGCCACCTAAAGCCAGAGAAATTAAACAGATTCAGAGCATCACACTTTTTAGGTGTTACAAAAAAAATTCCAAGAAATATTCCATCCACAGTTCGGAAGCTTCTTCTTGCAGTTTGTTGAATTACAGCTATTCACTGAGACTGCTATCTGCAATTTTCCGTTACAACAATATTCTTGTAAATGCTGTGGTTACAAGTTTACGTTCATTATTATTCTATAAATGTTACAATGAGAGCAGCAACAACAGATTTCAGATTATTTAGAACCAAACTAAAACCTATTTTTTCATTTGTATAGCACTTAGAATAACAGGTTATCCTGGATGCAAATTACCCAATAAAGGGTCTCTAGTGCCTTTTGAAGCACCTGAACCAATTACAGAGCAGCATTTTTAGTTCTATGAGAGTGATTAGAGATTTGTAAAAAAAACTGAAAACTGTGTTTGATCGGTCTCAAATTATTTACTGAAATGATTTCCATCATATAGTACCATAACATAATCCCAAATCAATACAAATACAAAATTCCTCAGCCCTTTCAGCCTGACCTGGCCCTGGATGAAGACGATGATGAAGAAGGCCCTGCTAGCAAGCAGATGGCTTTGAAGCAACAATTATTCTCTGTAAAAATGCTTACAAATGTATGTCAAAGGTGTCCTAAAGCTCAGGAAAATGGGATGATGCTCTTGAACACAAGGTTATCTTTGGCACTTTTTTGACAGTAATCCGTCGCCTAAAAGTAATCATTTATAGTTGTGTTGGTCTTTTCCTAAACCTCACAGAATAGTTTTTAATGTCTAACTCTAAGTGAGTTCAGTGTCTAAACCAAATAGCGTAATTTTAGTACACACCAGGATCAAAACACATTATACTCCTTATACTTGGAAGAACATCATTTTCCCTCTTATTGTGTATTTCGTTTGTATGTTCGTTCTTAAATTTCTTTAAAAGTGGTTTTAAAATGTCTTTTAAAGTCTTAAACTTGACCTGTTTATGGCTGCAGTAGCCTGCCCGTACTTGTATATATCTGTTTATATTCCACACAAAGACAAAATGAGTCGAGTATCATGTCGTATGAGAACATCTCATCTCAGTGACGTGTTCAGTAACAGTCAGAGTTGCTGATTCAGGTTTTACAGCCGGTCTCTGAGAGCATAACTGTACTCCGACACGCTTCATGACCACATCCAGTGATTTAGTGATTTCACAGTAAAAGTGTGTGTGTGTGTGTGTGTGTGTGTGTGTGTGTGTGTGTGTGTGTGTGTGTGTGTGTGTGTGTGTGTGTTCAGTGGGTCTAACAGGAACCAAGCTGGGCTGTGCTGAGGGCGGCTGTGGAGCCTGTACTGTAATGCTGTCCAGATACCAAACACACACTAAGCAGCTGCTGTATCCTTACTCTGTGTGTGTTTATACTTGCGTGTGTTTAAAATGTATGTTGTCGATCAGCTGCACTCATGTGCTCCATCCATAACAAACTGATTTCACAGCTGCTAAATAAAACATTTGAGAGCACGTGAACAGTCTTTAACTGCATCCAGTCATTACGCCATCAACGCTTGCCTGGCCCCTCTCTGCTCCCTGCACCTGGTGGCCGTGACGACTGTGGAGGGAATCGGCAGCGTGGCGAGGAAGTTGCACCCTGTCCAGGTTAGAAAAAACAACAAAAAAACAACACATACCTGAACACAAAGGAACATAAGGAACTTGTGTTTCTGCAACTGAAACAAAATGGATTCCATAAATCAAAAATGTAGGTTATTATCTCAAAATTGTTGAAAACATTAAGAGACAATGTTAGAAACAAGTTTCCATGGTAACATATTGCCTTAATGACCTGTATTAAAGAGGCATTTGTCTATGTTTGACCACCAGGGGGAAGAAATTTTACCTACCAGCTGGAAAATGACTGCATTACCTCCTTCTAACAAAGCATTTTTACTCAATTAATTATTTGTATATTTGTACAAAGTTACTAATGAAGCAACTTTTTCAGGTATTAAATTGTTTTTATTGCAAATATTTAAATGGACTTTAATATGACCTGTAGCAATGTGAAACTTTGCAGTTTTCTACTAGCTAGCTAAAACTAGTTTCCTTCCTAATGGAATTGCCGTTGAAGAAAACTGTTGAGGAACCATTACAATGTTTTCCTAAAGCTTTTTCCTGAGGCTTCAATTGCAGTAAATACTTGTACATGTATTTACTTTTGTAAATATTTCCCCTAATGGGAGTTTTTTTTCATCATTCAGGAACGAATTGCAAAGGCTCATGGCTCTCAGTGTGGTTTCTGCACGCCAGGTATCGTCATGTCCATGTACGCCCTGCTGAGGAACAATCCCACACCTATGATGGCCGATATGGAGGAGGCTTTCCAAGGTCCTGCCAGAGACAGACTGACTTTTGCTGTTTATTAAATAGGGAAAGAAACTACGGAAGCAGTGATCAGACCTGATGTTTCAACACAAATTATCACATTTTCAGGAAATCTGTGTCGTTGCACTGGATACAGGCCAATACTGGAAGGATACAAGACTTTCACTGTGGTGAGAAGACACCCATGGAGAAGGTTTATTTTTGCCATTACTCTGTTGATGACAGTCCGTTTGTGTGTTTTCCACCAGGAGGGGGGATGCTGTGGAGGGAGGGGGCAGAAAAATGGCTGCTGTATGAGTAATGTGAATGGAGCACAGAATGGTTCAGAGGAGCAAATCAATGTAAGTGATCTTCATTCTTGTTGTTAAAAACTATTGAACAGCCTGTTGAAGGTGTTTGGATGTAAACTGCGTGTATGTTTTTACACAGGAAGCTACGTCTCTTTTTAACCCTGCAGAATTTGCACCCTTTGACCCGACGCAGGAAGTCATCTTTCCTCCTGAACTCATGGTAAATTCACACAAACCCAAGCACACAATCAAGCACAATCACGTTGGGGTAATTTTGGGGAAAAAAACAAAGTACCTACTCTAGGTGTAGGAGCTTCTGAAAAAAATGCTAGGAGGTCTTGACATTGATGGGTTAAACCTAAAAAAACATCAACATCTACCATTTTCCATATGGACGTCTTTTCTTCTAAAGCACCTGTGTAAATGTAAAATGACATAATGGAAACAGAACAAAATTATCAGTATACAAGCACCTTGATTTGATTTGAACATGAGGCCAAGATCCTGAGAAACAGATGGGTGCATCCAGGTGTAACAGGAAGTTAGTTCTTGAGCTCTGGCTGATTTGATCACTAAACAAAGGCAGGTGAAGCTTCAGAGGTGGCTGTGACACATCAAGCTACATTTCCATAAGCACCATGTGAGCTGTAGTTCCACAGTTTCCCTCCAGTCATTTGTTGTGCTATTGATATGTATAATGAACTGATTTCGCACATTGTGTTTGTCCCTCTCCTTCCACTTTATTCCACCCAGACTCTCTCTAAAGATCGGAAGCCACATTCGCTGTGTTTCCATGGTGAGCGAATGACATGGCTGCAGCCTGACAGTCTGGATGAGTTTCTGAATCTGAAATGGAAACATCCAGATGCCCGTGTGGTGGTGGGAAACACCGAAGTTGGTCAGTCTGGTTCACTCAGATCATTCATTCACTCCTTCATTTCACAATTAGCACTCATTTACTCAGATAAATACTAACTTACTGACTCATTCACTCTTTCATTTATGCCTTCAGGTGTTGAAGTTAAGTTTAAGAACATGGTTTACCCAGTCATCCTAGCTCCAACCTTCATTCCTGAACTGAGCGCAGTGACTCACGCTGAAGATGGTGAGTACAACTCACGTTGATACCACTGCTAATAAACGTTTCCTTCTGATTGCAAATGAATGAATTAAATAAGAAAGTGGAAAGTAAATAAGAAAGCAAACTGGTTCTTATCACTGAAGAGTAAGTGTTAAGAGAACATAGATTGTCTTCTAAATCAAAAAGGTTAAAGGTTGCTGTAGCTCAGCGATGGGAGAAGAAGCAGTGATGAGAAAATCTCTTTGTTTCAGGGATTGTGTTTGGTGCAGCATGCACTCTCAGCCACATGGCGGTGGTGCTGAGGCAGGCAGTGGAAAGTCTTCCTCCTCATAAGACTGAGGTGTTCCTCGCTGTCCTGGAGCAGCTGCGCTGGTTTGCTGGAGTGCAGATTCGTAATGTAGCGGTGAGTTACCTGGACTGACTGGTACAAAAGTTGTTTGATTCTAGGACACTAGACCTTTTCCAAGACACAAGTGGGTACTTTGGTGGGGTAAATTTAGGTTCTATGTTATAATGGACCTTTTTGAAGAGATACCCAGTGTGCCTAGGCATGAGGGGCCAATGGAGAGTGTAACATCACCAATCAATACACAGAGACAGCAGAAAATGTCAATAATTTCAAAGTTAATTGACATTTTCAATGATACTCTGGTCCAATGACAATTAAGGTTTAGCTTTGGGGATTATGGAGTGTTTCAAACAATTATATAATTTCTATGATAGTACAGGAGGTGCGTGAAAACAAGAAAGTACTTTGGGGGGCAAGAGAGTGGGAACATCCCAATATATGCAGGTTTCATGGGGGAGTTTAGGGTACATACAGAGAGGTAGTAAGAGGTTTGTGGTTGATGCCCTGTAAGACAAAACATTTCTTCTATGACATACACCAAGTTAGTGGGAAGTTTCATTCGTCTTGGATGTGGCAAAATATACAGAGCAATTTGCATTCAGTTGGATTTGGACCTTTCCAAGGAAATACCCACTGTAGCATAGTAGAAATATACCAGTAAATACACAGAGCTATTTTGTTGTTCACAAGCCCTCAATGACTGGGTATAGAGTAAATTTAGAAGCAAATTTAATCCAGTATGATTTTGAAAAAGGAGTTTTGCTCAACAATAGCTACTGAACCATGCCTATAAGTTTAAAGAACACCTTACGTCATAAAAACATTACTGTGATATAAAAAGTTGAGACTGTCTTGTTTTCTGTGACATTGTGATAAGACGTGATTGTGTCGCGTTTTTCAGGCTGTCGGTGGAAACATCATGACAGCCAGCCCCATATCGGACCTGAACCCGGTCTTTATGGCAGCCGGCTGCAAGCTCACTCTGGTGGACAAAGGTAACAGCACACACTTTTATTCTGGTTGACATAAGGTGCTGATAAAAATTCAAACTAAACTATCCATTCAAGGTAAACCTCCAGAAAAAACATCAGACAAATCTCATTCAGAGCCTGCCTGAGAATCTGCCTGATTTTAGGTTTTTCTTCAGTCTCACAGTGATCAGGTGTCTGATCATCTATCATGTGCCAGGCGCTGCTCACAGGAAATTCAGCTGTTTCCTGGTTACATTTCTCTAAGCTGTAGTTTACGTGTTCATAATAATAACTGTATAAATGTTTGAATAAGAATTACCATTGACAACCAGCTGTTCTTGTGGCTTCCATGTGTTTTGTCTTGTTGACCCTCGCTTTTGACCTCTGACTGTCCTTCAGATGGAAGCCGTGAGATTCAGATGGATGATGGGTTCTTCACAGGTTACAGGAGGACAGCTCTGCAACCTCAGCAGATCCTACTCTCAATTCATATCCCATACAGCAAAAAGGTCGAAGCAGTTTTGTTGATGCAATTACTTCCTGTTACATTTAAACCCCTCCAACCATTTCCTGTGACCACCTCATGTGTTCTGTCAGTCAGCGACTTTGTTTTCTACCTGCAGACTCAGTTTGTGTCTGCCTACAAACAATCCCCTCGCCGTGAGGATGACATCAGTATCGTCACAGCAGCGATGAGCGTCACCTTCACCCCTGGGACCGATGTTGTTGAGAACCTGAGGCTGAGTTTTGGTGGCATGGCACCGACCACAGTACTGGCTAAGAAGACGGCAAACAGACTGATTGGAAGGTAAGAAGGAGTCAAAGGAAAGAAAGATAAAAAATAGAGAAGGGAGGAAGGAAGGAATGGAAGAAAATGGAAATAAGTATACAGGGAAAGAATCAAGAAATTGTCAAAAGAAGTGATGATTTAAGAAGAAAGAAAGGAAGGTAGCAGGAATTATGGGAGGAAGGAAAAATATGAAAGGATGTAAGCACATAGGATGAATGAAAGAAAGTCATTAAGCATTAAAGAAGGGAGGAAGTAAAAAAGGGACGAAGGTCAGGATGAACAAAAAAGGAAAGGAAAAGAAAGGAAAGTAACAAAGAAGAAAAATAAGAAGGAAGGATAGAAGGCTGTAAGAATGTTTGGTATCGTACAGGCCGTGGGGAGAGGAGCTTCTAGAGGAGGCTTGCAACTCAATGGCTGAGGAGATGAGCCTGGATCCGTCTGTGCCGGGTGGCATGGTGACATACCGAAGAACTTTAACTCTGAGCCTCTTCTACAAGTTCTACCTGACAGTGCTGCAGAAGCTCCGACTGCAGGTCTGTCTGTTTCCCATCATCAGATTTAAACAACAATTGTCATGTGATTGTTTTTAACAGCTTCTCATTGGTCCATCTCTCAGGGGCTAAAGGTGGCCGAGGTCACCTCAGATTGTCTGAGTGCGACTGAAGTGTACCATCCAGAGACGCCATCCAGCGTTCAGATCTACCAGGTACAACAAAGTGTTTTATGTTATTCTTAAATGAATGTCTACAAAATATTCTAATTTTTCAATTTTCTATGAAATTTCAGAGTTTAATTAAAGTAAATATTTATACATATATAATCTCTGGAAATGTAACAGATTGAGATTTATTGTCCATGTATGTATTTCGAATCTCCTCTTGTAGGCCGTGGCAAAGGGGCAGAACCAGGATGATGTGGTGGGCCGTCCCATAATGCACCTGTCGGCCATGAAGCAGGCAACAGGTGAGGCGGTTTACTGCGATGACGTGCCGCTGTACGAGAACGAGCTCTACCTGTCACTCATCACCAGCAGCAAGGCCCACGCTCGAATATTGTAAGACACCTGTAGAAAACACCCCTGTACTACACTCACCTGTCCAACAGATATATGTCATGTGTAACCAGTTATGTGTTACAGGTCTATAGACACGTCAGGTGCTGAGCGTTGCCCTGGTGTCGTCTGCTTCCTGTTTGCTGATGACATCCCTGGCAGTAACACCGCCGGATCTCTCAAATTTGATGAGACTGTCCTTGCTGACGGCGAGGTTTGTTTTCTTCCAACCAATCATCAGGCTTTGTAGGGTTGAGGTTGATATCTCGTCTGTCCTGTGTGCAGGTGACTTGTGTGGGTCATATCATTGGTGCTGTGGTGGCCAAAACTCAGCTTCAAGCTCAGAGAGCCGCCAAAGCCGTGAGGATCGAGTATGAAGAGCGGCAGCCTGTCATAACCATACAGGTGAGAGCTGACACACCTGAGCTGCTATTGACCAATCATTGATGATCTTTGATGGTTATGTATCCAGAGTGAATGCTGATGTAACATTTTAAACATGTCGATGTAATTTGACACAAAAATAAATCTGCTACCATCTTAATTTCTCAATGTAAATTTACATTTAAAGAAAAAATTAAATTAAATGTAACTTAAATTTACATTATAAAATAAATTTGCACTTACAGTTAACATTGTTAAATTTTTACCATTTCATTCTATTCTATGTATTTCAAGAATTTCTAGCTTCACTTTTTAAAGCATTTTCTGTTGTGTAGAATATAATCTACCTCTAGAATATGTACCTATCTTTTTTATTGCATAAAGTCCAGTAAAATGTTGTAACTTTGTGTTTTTCTAGCAGCTGAGAACCATAAAATAATATTATTTAAATTTTGACTTTTATGCTTAAAATAAAATGTTGTGTTGGTTTGATTGACAGGAGGCTATTGCTACCCAGTCCTTCTATCAGCCAATCAGAACCATACAAAAGGGGGATTTGGAGTTGGGGTTTAAACATGCTGACCACATCCTGGAGGGTAGGACTGTCTCTGTGACTCTATGTGACTCCTCACTTTTCCAGCTGGCATTAATTTTTGATTTGCTGTCTGTCAGGTGAGATGCACATCGGTGGTCAGGAGCATTTCTACTTGGAGACAAATGTTACTCTGGCTGTTCCCCGAGGAGAGGATGGAGAGATGGAGCTCTTTGTTTCCACCCAGGCACCCACCCATACACAGGTAACTCCAATGCTCCAAAACACAGGTAACAATAGCATAAAAACACACACAAAATAAGATGTAATAAATTAACCTATAAGTGTGTCTCTGATTCAGTCTCTGGTGGCAATGGCATTGGGTGTCCCTGCAAACAGGGTGGTGGTCCGCGTGAAGAGGATGGGCGGAGGTTTTGGAGGAAAAGAATCGCGGACCACTTTGCTATCCACTGTGGTTGCTGTGGCAGCAAATAAGTAAGTCCATCAATTTTTAAAACCTCAAGAATCTAACATTGGTAAGAATCTGGCTTTCTGTACTTCAGACTGAAGAGGCCTGTCAGGTGTATGTTGGACAGAGACGAGGACATGCTAATTACTGGAGGAAGACATCCCTTCTATGGTAAATATAAGGTATGAGGAATAGTACTACTATCAGTGTTGGCAGTAGCAGCAGCTATGATACTTATGGCAGTAATTTTAATTTTTGAAGGTAATTTTACTGATCCTTTTCTCTTGCTGCAGGTTGGGTTTTTAAACAGTGGGAGAGTTGTTGCCCTGGATGTGACGTACTATGGTAATGCTGGAAACTCCATGGATCTCTCTCAGGCAGTGAGTATTATTATGAACCACAGACCTTATTCATCTAATTACATGGTATGCTGATAACGCCCTAAAGTTAGCTGTGTATTCAAAAAGATTGTGGAGCGAGCTCTGTTTCACATGGAGAACTCATATAGAGTGCCAAATATACGTGGCCGAGGTTTCCTGTGCCGCACCAACCTGCCATCCAACACCGCTTTCAGAGGCTTTGGAGGGCCACAGGGTATGATGGTGGCAGAGAACTGGATGACCGATGTGGCTCAGAGTCTGGGGAAGTCGCCTGAGGAGGTTGGTGGATAACTGAAGTTGGATAAACAACTAAGTCTAGTTAATGAATGGCAGTCCAGTCAGTGTCTCCATCCTCCTGTAGGTTCGGCGGTTGAACTTGTATATGAAAGGTGATTCAACTCCATTTAATCAAGTCCTGGACCAGATCACCTTAGACCGCTGCTGGGATGAATGCATGTCACGCTCTGGATACCAGCAACGTCGAATTGCCATTGACCTCTACAACAGGTAAGAGAAATTTATTTAGACCAAAATTTCAGTACTTTTGAGTGGATAAGAACAAGTTTCGAAGCAATTTTAGCAACGCAAGAGGTAATAATTATCCAGTCTGCATAACTTCTAAAAATGTACTTTGTGGGATGAGACGCAAAAAGGTTTGAGAAAAGAAATAAAAACATGAAACTTACTTTTTCAAAATGATCATTTTCTGTTTTCTGGGCAGACAGAACCGATGGACCAAACGGGGAATTGCTGTTGTTCCTACCAAATTTGGCATCAGCTTCACTGCACTTTTCCTAAACCAGGTCTGATACACAAACAAACAAATATTTTAAGTTTAAACAGTTCCTATTATTCTTTTATCGTGAGCAGCCTTGATTGGTTGTTTTGATTTGTCTTCAGGCTGGAGCTCTGGTTCATATCTACACAGATGGCTCAGTGTTGTTGACTCATGGAGGGACTGAAATGGGACAAGGACTTCACACCAAGATGGTTCAGGTAAAGGACTCCACTCATCTATTTAAAATCCACATATTTATTTCAAACATCACATTGGATGTTTACAGTTTTTACACTACTGCAATTTAGTGAGAAGCTGTTCAGCCATTCAGAAGCATTCAGAACTGTCTTCGCTGTGTGTTTTCAGGTTGCCAGCAGAGTTCTGGGTATCCCCTCCTCAAAGATCCACATATCAGAGACCAGCACCAACACAGTTCCCAACACCAGTGCAACCGCTGCCTCTGCATCCTCAGACCTCAATGGTGCTGCCTTGAAGAATGCCTGCGAGATCCTGCTGAAACGTCTTGAGCCATTCAAGGCCAAGAATCCTAATGGAACGTGGGAGGACTGGGTAAACAGGGCTAAATTTGTCATAGTACTTTTTTGGGGGGGGGGTTATTCCCATTAAATATTCATCTTTTAACTGTACTTGGTGTATTTGTGTCTGTTTACCAGGTGAAAGCAGCTTACTTTGACAGAGTCAGCCTCAGTGCAAATGGTTTTTATAAGTGAGTTCACCAAATGAATCATTGATTAACTTCATATTACAACAAAATGAAAGGTTTCACTGTTTCCCGCTTTCTTATCAGGACTCCAGATATTGGTTATGACTTTGAAACAAACTCAGGCAGAGCCTTCAGCTATTTCTCCTACGGAGTGGCCTGTTCAGAGGTGGAGATAGACTGTTTGACCGGATCACATAAGGTCTGCACCAAGTACAGCTACATTTATCTGAGTTCAAACTCTTGAATCAAATGTTTAAAACGTTTTAAGGAACTCTGACTGATTTTATCACCTCTGTCAATCTGATTAAGGTGTTTAACACCACATTTTTTTTCACTTTTTCAATTTTACTGGTAAATTCTGACTTGAGATATTTTCATGACGTATTTGTCTTACAGAACTTGAGTACCACCATAGTGATGGATGTTGGCAACAGTCTCAACCCAGCTATAGATATCGGGCAGGTGAGATATTCAAGTATTATTCATACATAAAGACAACTGATGGATCAATGAACCAATAAAAGAAACAAAAACCACATTTTTATGGTACTGATTCGTTCCTCATGTCTACATTTAGGTTGAGGGAGCATTCATGCAGGGTCTGGGTCTCTTCACCCTGGAAGAGCTTCATTATTCACCCCAGGGAGTCCTCCTCACTCGGGGTCCTGGTTCTTATAAAATCCCTGCCTTCGGTGACATTCCTACCCAGCTTACGGTCTCGTTGCTTCGTGATGCTCCTAATGACAAGGCCATCTTTGCCTCCAAGGTAAGAAATCTGGTAATGCTCAAGACAGTTTAAAAACTGATGATCCTGGATCTAACGGACTTATACTTTTTGTTTTTCCTTTCCCAGGCTGTAGGTGAGCCTCCTCTCTTCTTGGCATCTTCAGTTTTTTATGCCATCAAAGATGCCATCAGTGCTGCACGGGCAGAGTCAGGGATTACCGGGCCATTTAGATTGGACAGCCCTGCTTCTGCCGAGAGGATCCGCAATGCCTGCAGTGACCGCTTCACTAAACTGGTATGAAAATCTTGTGAAAGATCTGGCTTGACAAATCAGGCATAAAAGTTTACACTCAGTACATAAAAATGAGAGTAACTACATCGTCCATGTTCTCATTGCAGCATAACTCCAACTTTTAACAAAATACTTTTTGTGATGTTCAAGTTTCCATTAGCTTTTATTGTTAGCTTTTATGCCGACGACGGCATCCTGTCCATGAAAAGGTTTAGTGAGAATCAGGTCTTGTTACAGCTCTGGATTAACAGTTTTATTTCTTTTCTGCCCAGCTGACTCAAACTGCACTGTTGTCAGATTTGAAGAGATAGAATCCAGATAAACATGCAAAGAAAAAATAAAAAAAATCAAAAGAATTTCAGCTTTGTGGGTATAAAAAAGAACGGATGAAACAAATGACAACATTTAGGTTTTACATTGTGAGATGGTTAAATCTTTTTCATGTCTTTAAAGGAGAAATTGAAAATATGCAGAAAGGTCATTTGGATAAAAGAAACTGAGAGACCTAAAACTGTTTATATTTGAACTTACCAGCTGTTTTTCTATTGCAGTGTCCTCTGGCTGAAGCAGGAACCTTTATCCCCTGGTCTGTTCAGGTGTAGGACGCTCCACTGATGATCAATCAAAAAACCTCAAGAACACATTAAGCCACGTTTAGCCTTGTTACCAGAAAAGCTCCTGAAGGACCAAATATTACGCAATTATGATAGGATTAGAATATTAGGATATCCTGGTGCTACTCTAATATTTGTCTACTGATACAGCATTAATAGGAAAGAATTCAATATTTTTTGTTACACTTTCACTTTAATATTTCAGTTGTAATTTTGTAAACTCGGTATTAATCAAAGGGGACCTTTTCTGCATTTTCTGTTGCAGAGTATATATAATATTGCAGTGTTACAGAGCTAACGTTAGGTCATTATACAGACAAAGCACAGCTCATAGCCAAGAGCTGCTGCACTTCTCCAGCCTTTCATGAGCTGTCCAGTTATTAGAATGTGAGCTTTTCTGTGGGACGGTTGTTAAAAAAGGTTTAGATAACCACCGTGACCTAATTTCCTATTGATTTGGAAAGTCTTGTTGTCAAGCCTCAACATTTTGACCACTATAGTCTTTTTTTCAAGCCAGAAGTGACCATATTTGGAACAAGAGGGAGAGCTGTACATACACAGATATCTGCTTATAGGTGCTAAATAATGCAATAAAAGTCCTGCAATTAGCAGTTAGCCAAAGAGGTCACACATTAAATAATGCAAACTTTAAGCCTCTGTTAAATTTAAACAGGCTAAAAACATGTTTATTTCAATTATAAAGCTGGACATTTTAACATAGGAGTTTATTGGGACTGACTCACTTTTAGAGCCTCACAGGCACATTAGGGGAACTGTAGGTGTTGGCTACACTTTTCAATCCCAGCAACTACTTCTTAGTTTCGCAGATGATAAACTGGGAACTACACCAAGTCCCAGTGTGAGATAAATAAGGATAATTTTGAACAGTGATTCCTAGAATTAAAAACAAGCAGAAAAGGTCCAGTTTAAATTCTGACTGCTTTGCTCAAAGCAATTGTTGCAATATGAATGAAATAAACATATTAAACACATCTGTTGGTTTGGCTTTTCTTCCTTTGACTCATGTTGTCAAAGTTAACATTCAGTCGTCCAGAGCCACCACTAAAGTCCTGTAAATAAAATGATGCTGCATGTGGTTTAAAACTCAAGAATAAATCTTTCAGGGGATGAAATGTATTTCACAGAGCTCAAACATGTTTATCAATGTGACTGAAAGGAAGCACATTGAGTTGACATTTTGCTGACTGCATTAATGATCTGATTGATTGGTCTGAAAGCTGCAGCAGATTGACGTGAAGAGACTAAAGGATTCGTGCAGGTTTGGTTGGTGGTTAGAAAGTGATGGTACAAACACGCGAGCCTCATTCTTCACACACTGACCACACAATTAACATGGTGGTGATTATCAGTGAGTCTGAGCTGCTGTTACACCTGCCTGTGAAGGCCCAGCACACCTCACCCATTAAACAGAGCTTGGTTACTTGAAATATTTATATATGTATGTGCACTACAGACACTGTAGTATGACTAAAACTGATTCACATCTAGAGTGGAGCCGTCTGAGAGGCTCAACATGGTCTAATGGACAGATTTAGACAAAGAACTTAGACTCAAAGCAGGCTATCAGAGGGGAAAGGAGCAGCACCACACTTAACACTTACCCTGCTACACATAAATGTCCCCCATTATGAGTTTGACTTGAAGTATTGGCTTCAGAATGTGCCTAAATTAAAAGGACTTTACATGCAAAATGTCCATAAGGGTTTATGTTCAAAGATTGAATGGGGAATATTTGTGTTTGTATGAATGTTTTATTTGTTAAATCGTAATGTTGAAAATCATGTATTATACTTGTGTTTGTCTGTAATTAATGTGAGGTTAATACAGATAAACTAATAACATAAAACATGAGGAGCTTGCTCTGTTGTGCAGTTACTGGTAAAACCAGCAGAGGGGGCTGAGCGGTTGTCATCGTGAGGGAGAGGTTTCCCTCTTCCTGTGGTGATAAAAGAGAGAAAGACGAGCGGAGTTCTGGTTTTGGTCCCTCAGTCTCAGATGGATTATGGCTCCCAGGAGGATGGAAACCAAACCGGCGATCTTCTGCCTGAAGACGCTGCTGCTGCTCTACTCCTTCATCTTCTGGGTAAGAAAACCTGTTCTTCATGTCTTATTTTAACTTCAGCTAAATCCTGTCTCACAATCAGATCCAAGAGCTCAACGGGTTTGTTTAAAACATGTTTAAACTGCTGAAATGTCATTGAAATCCTCAGACTGAAATAGTTTGAATAGGTGTAAATTTGATAAATTTTAGAATAAGCTGCATTAATTAAACATGCAGGTGAGTAGATAAAAACTTCAACAATTTATCTATTTTTAAAGTGGACAAAGTCAAAGGTCATAGGATCGGTAATTATCTGGATTCTGAGGAATGAGTAGGATGAAGCCAGAGCTCTGACACCAACCTGAAAATGAAGACATGGACCTCTGGAGAGGGCACTGCTGAAACAACACCTGATAACAGGAAGCAGTCATGTCAGTAGAGCTGATCAGAATATTCTTTCTGTCTCTTTCAGGCTCAGGTCTGGTTGTCTTAGTCCAGCTCCTGTTTTGTTTCATAATCAATAGTCTGTATTTCCTAACCATCTTTAATTTGTTGTTGTTAGTTTGTCCAACTTTTCACTCAACCTTTATTTTCTAGGCCTGATCAGTTGCTCAGTCCTATTTCTTATTATTGTTCACTAGTTTGTTTGTTTGTTTTTTTCCTGGTCCCAGTTATTTCCTTTCTCAATACATTGCCCTGTTGATTAGCAGCCTAGACGTGGTTGTTTATTGTTAGTTGCTTTCCACTGTAACCCATACAGCTATATTGCCCTAGACTGATTTTTTTAAACCATTCAGGTGGCTGTGTACCATTGATTGTTACCTAATGGATTATGCTAGTTACTTTCTAGTCCTCAGTTATGTTTCTTCCCAGTTGTCCTAACAAGGCCTGAATTCTGGTGCTAATTTTAGTCCAGTCCCATTTACAGTCTAGTCTGGGCTGCTACCTGTTCCTCATTACAATCTTCTCCCAGCTGTTGTCTTTTTTTTTACACAGTCCTGTTTGCAGCCCTCTGTGTAGTTTCTATCTCAGTTTGTTGATTACTCTGAGTTGATGTTTTCTAGTTGCTTGTTGCCTAGGCCGCCTTGATGCCGATGACCTAGGTTTTTCAAAGAGTCTGGCCATATCATTGCTGCAGCAGTTGACTAACACTACTATCTAGCCAGTCCACATTGTTTCCTTTTTAGCTAACTGTTGCCTAAAAAACCCAGATTGTTGACTTGTCTGGTTTCTCGTCTTGTAATGCCTAAAGTTGCCATACCCTGTTGTTGAGGAGGATTCATTGTTTTGTATTCCTGATTGTTTACTTCACTGCTGTTTTTTACGGGTTGTTGCCTTGTTTGAATTGTTTGCCCAATCCTGCAAATTGGGCTACATTTGTTTTTTGACTTTTCATTTATGCTGTTAGTTTTATAGGTGATAAACATTTTCTTGTCATTGTTGTTGCTTCCTATTTATCCTAACAAGGCCTACTTTCTGTTAAGAGTTTAGAGTATCCCTACTTGTTGCCTACAGTAGTCCTGTTTTTCCCCATTTTGTTTCCTATCCCTAATTTCTAAGCAGTCTGTCCTGTGGTTTTCTATTGCCTAAATCTGCTTAATCTACTTGTCATGAAAACAATGGTTGTGGCTGCAACAACTGATTGTTGCCTACCTCTGGCTGTATCCTAACATTGCTGGTAAGCCCCAGTTATTGACTGGTCTGTGTTGTTGTCATATAGAGTTTAAGTCACTTGGCTGTGGTTAATGCCTAGAGATTTGGGAGCCCAAATCATGATCTTGTCCAGGTTGTTGCCTTGTCCTGGTAGTTGCCTAGCCATTTTTATTGCTGTTCTTTCTATTGCAGTCCAGTTAGCTGTATTGCCCAAGATATTGCCCCAGCTTTAGCTGTTGCTTAGACTGAGTTCATTGAGTTCAGCTTCTTTTCCAGTCTTGGTTGCTATTGGATTTTTAGCATCTGATCATTGTCAGGTCCTTCCTATTGCAGTGGCCCATTTGTCCTAATGAGGACTGTGTTTTGTGTGGTCTTAGAGATCTAACCAATAGCACAGACTAACTTCCTCTTGCTCTGAATGAGATTTCAGTGTTGGAGAGACTGTTTTCTCTCGATGGACGCTGACTGTAGTTCAGTCTGTCAGAAAAATTTTACCTGCTGAGTATTAAATTAAATTTAATTATCATTAAATTAATATTTAATATTGACCTTATCTGATCTATTTCTTTTCCAGATTCAAACGTTAGTCTTTCATAACAGATTTTACAACAAAATAATCTAGTGCAGAATCATGTGAGTCACATTTTACTATAAATGCCATTGTCTTTGTTGCTGGCACAAAGTAAATGATAAAGATATCGAACATTATTTCCCGCTCCATTTATTGTTGAAGTGAATCAGATTTTTTTTTTAATCTTCCCAGACACAATCTGTTGTCTGCTGCACAAACACAAACTCCCACTTTTATCCCGAATCAAACCAACCTGACGTGACTCCAGCTGACAGACGGCTTTCTTGTCATCTGCGGAGTGTTTCAACATCCCAGCATGACTCCTTTTGAAACGCTCATACAGGCGCAGCAGGCAGCCCGGCACGACCGGGAGTCAAAATCAAATGCCTCCTTCATTTATCTCCTGCCAGCAGCCAGTGCCTTTTCTCCTCTTTCATCCTGTGTCGGTCTTACTCCCAAATCTGATCAGGCGTCCTCATAAACCACCTGAACAAGACATAGTATCCAGATAGAGAGCTGGCTCATCAGAAAAATTAGTTATAAATCATGAAACTGATATTTGCATGAGAGGTCCTCAAGAGAATTTACAGTGATTTTCAAAACAAGGGAATTTCACCTTGTTAGAACCTTTTAAACAAACCTTTTAATAAATATGTCAGGTGATTTTGTTTGTACACTGTGCTCAAATATTGTTATATTTTTAGTTTGAAAGGCTGAAATCAGATCCACGGACTCATGTAGCATAGAGAAAAATTAAGAACCAAACTGCAAGAAGAAGAAGAAGAAGAACTGCAGATTTGAATCACATTTCATATGTTTTTTGTTTTTATTTATTTATTTTTATAATTACCAGTTTTGACAAGGAGGCTGGTATTGAGAGTTGGTGATGGTGGCCCGGGTGCTTTTAAGTGCTTTGGTAATTATTTTTTATTGATTTTTATGATGTCTGTGGACAGTTGACTTCAAAATAAAGGCTGAGATTGGTGTTGGGAATGATGTGACCTATGGACGCCTACCCTCCTCCCATTATGCCCCACAATCTTTTTCTTTTAAACACAAATATATTTAAATATATTTGTATCATTATAGAAACCTGGTCTATAAACACAAACCTACCACCTACTCTAGTAATCTCAGTGTCCATCTTGTACTACATCTACTGACAACCATTCATCCAATCCACTCTGACTGGGTGGAGCACACATTTCCACAGTGGTGTTTTTTGGGAATGTTTTTGAGGACATTCCCTGACATTAGTGCACTCTGAAACCTCTTTGCTGCTAAATTTAACTGTCACAACTAAGTGCCGAACCGTAAAATGGATGCAATTATTATTGAAGACATCCGATGAGCTACCCCGGAGCACAACGAGTGAATTAAACTGGAGTGAAAACACCACTGCAGACATTATGAGTTTGTCAGAGTTACTTTTGCTCTTCTTCTGTGTGCTCTGACTGTGTCTGCAGCTGCTGAGCTAATTTCTTTCAGCTGGTTTCAGCTGTATGTAGCATCCAGTTTGTCATGGGGATGCTGGTCCAGCTTCTTTTCCCATCTGTTTGTCACTTTGTCACTTCACTGTCAGAGTCTGCAGAGACATGTGGTGCTTAATTACAGTCCCAGCTTCTGTGTGCGGTTCAACACGTCTGCTGCACAGCTTTAACTTCTTTTGCAGATTAAACTTTTGCAATAAGAATGATTTCTTTTGACTGGACAGAAAACATTGTAACTTGCTTTACGTACCAACTGTATAAAACTAAAACGCCTTTATGCTTCCTTATGAATGAATGATGAGTTTATAAGGGATCTGTGGTCATATGAGGTTCATGTCTTCATCAGCTGTTTGTGAACACTAAAGTTTTTGTTGATTTTTATTTTTTATCATGGCTATGTAGTCTTTTCACTAAATTACTAAATAAATAAATAAATAAATAAGAAGTCTACGTCTTTTTTTTGTCTCATATTATAATAAATTATTCAATCCCCAACCAAGTAAAATGATAAAAACAGCCCAGGTCATTACCAAAATTATTTGTTACTCTTTTTCTACACTTGCACATCAGTGATTTGTCTCTAATTTGAAATTGTACTGTATAACTGTATATTTAAATGCTGCTTTTGTCCAGTTCTTCAAAATAGCCACTAAATATAGCAACAGGCATATCATCATAAAAATGATGTTAGCTAACATAACATATATATTTTAAAAAGAGAGAAATTCGCACTAATAAACCATCTACCAAAATGTTAGTGGGTTATTTTGTTTTTTTTTAATAGAGCAGTTAATACAATGAACTGAAATAGATTAAAATGCAAATTACAATCAATCAATGTAGAGTTTTTAAGTTTTTCTTTTCTTTTTCTTTTACACTCATTTTTTAAACACTCCTTCAGGTGACAGGGGTGGTCCTGCTGGTGGTGGGGTTATGGTGGAAGTTCATGTTGGGTCCCTACATGTTGCTGATCTCTAGCAGCCCTTCCAGTGCTCCCTACGTCCTCACTGGCACCGGCGCTGCCATTGCCCTGTTCGGACTGTTCGGCTGTTTTGCCACCTGTAGGGGGCGTCCTTGGATGTTAAAACTGGTGGGTCTTCCAGCTTACTCGGAATTTGTTAACAAATGTCTGACTAAACCTTTTATGAGGTTTTTTTTTATGTGACTAAAGGTTTCAAAATTAAAAAATCTCTGCTAACTAATACATCTATCAAGTTTTTAGGTTTAATGACCAGTTAACTTGCTCATTCCGTATGGTGTGACTCCTTGTCCAACCTCATGACCTTTGATCTCTCCTCAGTACGCAGTGTTTCTGTCTCTGGTCTTCATGACTGAACTCATTGCTGGGATCTCTGGATTTGTCTTTCGTCATGAGGTCAAAACACACTTGAGAGTTTTCAGAATACCTTCAAAAAACACAGCTGCTCATTCTGACCAATATCTGTCTGTGTTTGCATGTTTAGATTAAAGGGACATTCCTCACTGCCTACAGTGCAGCAGTGATGAGATACGACGGACGAGATGACAGGAGTGTGGCAGTGGATGGTGTCCAACGCAGAGTAGGTGTTTTCCATGATCCACTCATTAATGTTTCGTAAGTAGTATATTGGAAACTAAAAAGTTACCTCTAAACTTGCCAAGTATCTTAATAAAAGAAGCAACTTTTGGGTGGTCCCTTATTCACAAAGGGTCACCATGGGAGGAAGTGGCACGTTTTATGCTGGTTGCCCTTCCTGACATAACCCCAAAGGATTTTGTGTCCTCTACTGAGACCAAACCAGGGATCTTTTACTTGTCAAGTTAAAGTCCAAACTGCTAGTCTATGGAGCATTTTACCTTATTACCAACACCTACATTTGTTCTTTCTTTTGGGTGTTCCTCAGGGTCATATTGTTGGTCTCTTATAGTTTTAACTTTTAAACAACCCTCTGTGGCATTAATTTTATTTTATTTCTTTAGAGAGCAAATATTTCACTTTACTTCTTGCAAGCCTGTCGGTCCCTATTCATGGATCAGTCAACAAAGTTGTCCTCCCCTTGTTTTACTAAAGGCAATAAGGGGTACCAAAAATGTCAGTGTCACTGTTATATATACATACACACACACACATATACACACTCCTGTGGTAGCAATCAAATATATTTCAAATATTGATGCACATGTTTTATTAATGCAGTTATTCAAACATATAAAAATGATATAACTACTTTTATTTTATTAAACATGTCTCATGTCATTAAAGAACTTCTGAGCCCCGCAGGGGACATGGGAGAAAAAAAAATTAAGACGGACTTTTGCGAGATCTCGCAAAACTATCTTGGGATCTCGCAAAAGTTTTAGCCGCATTCTTCCCGTTAGCTCGAAGCTAACGGGAGGTCGAGACCTACTACAGCCGGGAGGAACACTGCTTTCCCGGCACATCGTGTCTCGACCTCCCGGTCGGCTTCGAGCCGGCGTCCGAAGAATGCGGCTAAAAGTTTTGCGAGATCTCGCAAAAGTCCGTCTTAATTTTTTTTTCTCCCATGTCCCCTGCGGGGCTCCGTAAAGAATAAAGATTTTAAGGGTTGGTGTGATAACTAAATATGCAGTCTGCATGAGGACAATAACATACAATAGAGATAATTAATTTCCTAATTAAAAAAAACAAACAAAAAGAAGCAAAAGGAACAATGTCAGAGACTTCATAGGCAGAGAAACTTGCTGATATGTCCAGCGTTCTTTTATGCAGATTTTACACTGATGACGTCTTTCACACATTCAGAAACAAACATGATGAGATGTTGAAAAGTGGTGATTTGGTTGTCTCTGTTTCTTCAGTTACACTGCTGTGGAGTTTATAATTACACCAGCTGGTTCAGCAGTGTGTATTTTCCCATCAGTGGGATTCCTACCAGCTGTTGTGTTCATGTCTCTGACTGCAATGAAGCAGACCTGAAGAACACCACTCTGGCAGCACAGAAGGTCTACAAAGAGGTCAGGAAGGCACAAATAATACATGAAGAAAATTCAGTTCCCAAAAGTTTTCATTTGCATTTGCTTTTTTGTGGAGATTATTAAGATTATTATAATTATTAAGTCTAACAACCACAATTATGCTAAGTGGTCACATGATGGTGATCCATCAGTCTGTATTTACTGCAAATCACTTTACCCTGTCTCCGCAGGGTTGCTATGAGCTGGTTGTGTCCTTCATAGAGAGCAACATGGGAATCATTGCTGGAGTTACCTTTGGTATTGCCTTCTCTCAGGTACTAAACATGGCCTTTGGAATCTATAGGAGACAATAGGAGACAGTGACACTGAAGCAGAAATAAAATCCATCTCTCTGTGTTTTTTAGCTGGTCGGTGTAACTCTGGCCTGCTGCTTGTCTCACTTCATCAACAGCAACCAGTACGAGATGATCTAACAGGTAATCCACACGTCCCCGGCACTAACCTATCACTTTCTGATGGACACTAACTAACCAACCAAGGTGTAGCGTAACTAACCAAAGCTACACTTAACCCACCTGAAAGTGAGATCTAACAACAAAAGTATCCTAAACTAGAGTGTTTATGCATAGGAAAAAATATAATAGGAATGTGTGCATAAAGCATAAAACACAGCTTTGGTAAGAAAGTACTTACCAGTAGAAAAAGGCTATATAAGTCACAAATCTAGATCTTAACCTACTTCTAACTCATATCTACCTTACTTCAAACCTACATGTAGACCTTGAACTAAACCTAACTTACATCAAACACAGAGAACCTAGCCCAAATCTACACTTAAAACTACCCCAAACCTAGAGATACACAACCAATGCAAGTCTAGATCTTGACCTAAATCAAGCCTAACTAATACAAACTGAGACCTTCACCTATACAAAACATTAACCTTTACCCAACCTATATAACCTTTCACAATCCTACATCTATCCTGACCTACCTCAATCTACCATCTACCCCAAGACTATACCTTAAACCTACTCCTAACCTAAACTACACCTTACCTGCGGGGATAGCTGGGGCCAGGGATAGCTCAGTAGGTAGAGTGGTTGCCCCATGATCGGAAGGTCGGGGGTTTGACTCCACTGAACGGCTACCCTGAGGTACCGTCCCTACACACTGCTCCCCGGGTGCTGCATTGGTGGCTGCCCACTGCTTCACTGGGTGAATGAGTTAAATGCAGAGGAGTAAATTCCCCATGGGGACTAGCACATACACATTATGACATTATTATTATTATTATTATTATTATCTCAAACCAAGCTAAAACCTAAAGCTACACCTAGCCTACCCCAAGACTCAACATTAAACTTACTCCCAACCTAACTCCAACCTCATAACTATATTTGATGTACCCCCAATATAGACCTACACCTAACTTACACTAAAGCTGAACACACCCAACTTTAATCTAAAGTTTACCTGACCACATTCTCAACTCTTTAAGTGAATGTAAAACAAGCATGTGCTGTTGTTTACCTCCATCTCCTTTGTCTGTGTTTTCTTTTGCAGGAAAGTGAATAAGATGTACATCACCATGGAAACCTTAGGAAAAACACACACATACAAACACTGTTAGCATTCCTCTTGTATTTATTTTGTGTCTTGCTGTGAAATACTGAAAATTGACCCCTTTGTGTTCTCTCTCTTTGTGTTGTTAGGATCTTTCTTTGTATGTGTGTCAGGCTCAGGTCCTGAAAAAACCTGTTGTCAGTAACAATCATATTCAGAAAGCCCTCTTAGGGGCACCAGAACACTTGAAAGGCTTTCACATTTTTAGGTTAAAGTTGAAATTTGATTCTGTGGCAGTGTGCTGTGTTTGAAAGACGTGTTGTTCATGTTTCATATTCTGTGTACTGTGATGTGACAGATTTTATATTTCTGTTTTCTGAATGACAAACTCACTGATAACTATTTGAGACATGCAATGTTTTCAACAAAATAAAGGAGGCTGCGTGTTGTGTCGATAAATCCAACATAAGAAAACCTTACATGTAACTTTACCTTGACATAATAGCATCACACAGTTGCTGCAGCTTTGTCAGCTCCACATCCATGTGAATCCATCCACAAGAATCTCCTGTTTACCCACATCCCCAAAGGTGCTCCATTAGATTGAGGATATGGTGTCTGTGGAGGCCAGTGGAGTACAGAGAACTCACTGTCAGGTTCAAGAAATCACTTTGAGATATAGTTTCGTGACATGGTGCGTTTTCCTAATGGAAGAATTATTAGGATAGTTAACAATACATAGGTAGACTGTGGCTTTTAAACAATGCTCAGCAAGAAAATATCCATCACACCTTTACACCAGAAAAAAACTAAACCACTGATACAAAGCTGGAGAGACCCTTTCTTGCATGTCATTCATCAAATTGTAAACCCACCATCTGAATACTAAAGCTGCCATCTTCTTGAGCTATTTTGTCTTAGAGAGCAATCATATGTTCAGAGTCGCTTAAATCAACTTTCTTTTCCCTTCTCATGCTCACTTTGAACTTCAGCAGGTTGTCTTGATTATTTTATACATGCCTAAATGCATTAGTGCCATGTGATTGGCTGATAAGATATTTGTGTTAATAAGAAGCTGACAAGTATACCTACTGCTGTTTGGCATTATTTAAAAAAAGAGCATCCTGGTAATAAACTAAAATACACAGTGAAAATAAATACTTTATGGCTGGGGAAGAATTCAGTCGTAATACTAGAAAAAATTTGCATTTCCTGCGAAAATGCAGTGTGGATGCCTTAACGCTGAAGATGTCTGCTGAAAAAAGCTGAAAAAGTTGAAACAAAAAAAAAAAAAAAAAAAGCTGCCCTGAGCAGGATTTGAACCTGGCCCTCCTGGTCAAAGGAGCTAACTGAGCCAAACACTTTCTCACAAAGAAGAGGTGGAGAGATTGACAATTGTGCTGAAATGAGCAGAAGCTGCTGAGAATTGTGCTGATAAGAGGTGGAAAGGCTGAAAATTTTTCAGAAGAGGTGAATAAGCAGAATTTGGGCAAAAAAAGAGGTGAAAATTCTGCTGAAAAGAGTTCAATCAGCAGAATTTCTGCTGAAAAGAGGTGAATGAGCAGAATTCTGCTGAAAAGAGGTTTTTGCTGAAAAAGAGCTGAAAAAGTTTGGATTTGTCCTGAAAAGGGGTTTAAAAAACTGAAAATTTTGCTGAAAAGGGGTGAAAAAGATGAAATTTGTGTTGAAAAGAGTTAAAAAAAAGTTTAACTGTTAAGTGAAAGAAATGTTGCCATAAGCTGGATTTGAACCCAGGCCTCCCAGTCTGAGAACGGATGCTTATCTCACTGAGCTAAAACACAGCTCAGCCCATCATGCAAAATCAGTGACCACATTGATAATGTGTTCCATTCATTTCAATGGTCAAAAGTCATAACACACATCATCAGAAATAGCAGAATTTTTTAAAGTTTAAACATAGTATTTCTGCTCAAACTTAGTATTTATACTAAATAATATTTTTTTCCTGCCAAATCATAGCATTTGTGCTGGAACACAGAAAGTTCTGCCAAATCATACAATTTGTACTAAAACATTATTTATGATTTAGCAGAAACACTGGGACTTGGTAGAAATACTATGATTTACATGAAATACTTTGACTTAGCAGAAGTACTACAATCTAGAAAAAAGTACTACAGCATAGCAGAAATTCTATCATTGAGCAGAATTACTAGGATTTAGAAGAAATACTAAGATTTGGCACAACCACTGATGTGGCTCAAGAACCTTTATTGTGCAGTTATACTATGATTTGGAAGAAATACTATACTTTGGCACAAATACTATGATTTGGAAGAAATACTATGTTTTAGCACAAATACTATGATTTGGCTCAAATACTATAACTATCCTCGGTCAGAAGGAGAGGCTGACATCCAGGGATTAGATTACCACAGGTGGAGTTTATTGCGGTCAGATGGATGGTACAGGGAGGTATGGCATACAGTAGGAGGATGTGGAGAGGTGATATGGTGTGGTTTCTATGATTAAGAACAGGGTATGCATTACAACATGCATACAGATTAAAGATTAAGAAAACTGGCAACAAATTCCTCCACTACAAATCAGTCTGATGCCACTTTTTACAGGGTAGTAATACTTAGTAGTAATACTATAACATAACAGAATTATTATTTGGGCACAAATACCACGATTTGGCAAAAATGCCATGATTCAGCACAAATATGATGACATGGCAAAAATACTATGATTGGGTAGAAATACTATGATTTGGCAATAATACTGCATTTTAACACAACTACTGAGATTTGATTGAAATACTATGATTTAGAAGAAATACTATGACTCCATACAAATACGATGCTTTGGGACAAATACTATGTTTTGATTCCAATACTATGATGTGCAACAAATACTATGATTTGGCACAAGTACTATGATTTAGTACAAATACTCTGATTTGGCAGAAATACTCTGATTTGGCAGAAATACTCTGATTTAGCAGAAGTACTATCTTTTGGTAGAAATTCCTGCTAAAAGGTAGTATTTCTGCGTTTTAGCAGAAATACTGTAATTTGGCATACATACTATGATTTGGCATAAATACTATGCCTTAGTAGTAATACTATAACATAAGAGATATACTATGGTTTTGCAGACATACTATGTTTTTGCACAAATACCATGATTTGGCACAAATACTGTGATTTAGCAGAAATACTATGATTGGGTTCAAATACTATGATTTGGCAATAATACTGCGTTTTAACAACAACTACTGAGATTTGATTGAAATACTATGATTTAGAAGAACTACTATGACTCCATACAAATACGATGCTTTGGCACAAATACTATGATTTGGCAGAAATACTATGACTTAGTAGTAATACTATAACATAACAGATTTCCTAAAAAAAACTATGAAATTGCATTAATTCTATGACTTGGCAGAGATACTACGTTTTAGCACAAATACTATAACAACGCAGAAATACTATGACTTAGTAGTAATGCTATAACATAACAGTTCAATGTTCTTGCACAAATACCACAATATGGCAGAAATACTATGTTTTAGCACAGATACTGTGATTTGGTATAAATACTATGATTTGGCACACATACTATATTTCGCAGATACACTATAACATAACAGATATTCTACGACTTAGTAGTAATACTATAACATAACAGAATTATTAATTGGGCGCAAATACCACGATTTGGCAAAAATACTATGATTGGGTACAAATACTATGATTTGGCAATAATACTGCATTTTAACACAACTACTGAGATTTGATTGAAATACTATGATTTAGAAGAAATACTATTACTCCATACAAATACGATGCTTTGAGACAAATACTATGTTTTGGTTCCAATACTATGATGTGCAACAAATACTATGATTTGGCACAAGTACTATGATTCAGTACAAATACTATGATTTGGCAGAAATACTATGCCTTAGTAGTAATACTATAACATAAGAGATATACTATGGTTTTGCAGACATACTATGTTTTTGCACAAATACCATGATTTGGCACAAATGCTATGATTTAGCAGAAATACTATGAATGGGTACAAATACTATGATTTGGCAATAATACTGCGTTTTAACAACAACTACTAAGATTTGATTGAAATACTATGATTTAGAAGAAATACTATGACTCCATACAAATACGATGCTTTGGCACAAATACTATGTTTTGGCAGAAATACTATGACTTAGTAGTAATACTATAACATAACAGTTCAATGTTCTTGCACAAATACCACACTATGGCAGAAATACTGTGTTTTAGCACAAATACTGTGATTTGGTATAAATACTACGATTTGGCACACATACTATATTCCGCAGATACACTATAACATAACAGATATTCTACGACTTAGTAGTAATACTATAACATAACAGAATTATTAATTGGGCACAAATATCACGATTTGGCAAAAATACCATGATTCGGCACACATACGATGACATGGCAAAAATACTATGATTGGGTACAAATACTATGATTTGGCAATAATACTGCATTTTAACACAACTACTGAGATTTGATTGAAATACTATGATTTAGAAGAAATACTATTACTCCATACAAATACGATGCTTTGGGACAAATACTATGTTTTGGTTCCAATACTATGATGTGCAACAAATACTATTATTTGGCACAAGTACTATGCCTTAGTAGTAATACTATAACATAAGAGATATACTATGGTTTTTCAGACATACTATGTTTTTGCACAAATACCATGATTTGGCACAAATGCTATGATTTAGCAGAAATACTATGATTGGGTTCAAATACTATGATTTGGCAATAATACTGCGTTTTGGCAGAAATTCCTGCTAAAAAGGACTATTTCTGCTTTTTAGCAGAAATACTGTAATTTGGCATAAATACTATAATTTGGGATAAATACTATGATTTGGCACATATAATATATTCAGCACATATATTATAAAATAACAGAAATATTATGATTTGGCCTCAAAACCATGATTTTGCACAAATACCATGATTCTGCAAAAATACTATGATTTAGCAAAAATACTATGATTTAGCAGAAGTACTGAGATGTAGCAGAAGTACTTTGTTTTAGCAGAAATACTATGATTGAGGAGTAATACTTAAACATAGGAGAAATATTGATACACAGACACACATACACAGACAGTAAAGGGAACAGGAGCTGTGGAGAGTCTGGGCTTGGTATATGTAGGTCAGTTAAATTAGCTGCACCTGCTGTAGTCAGCCCTTACACACACAGACACAGAGAGAGGTGTGAGTTTTCTTCAGTGTATTTCTGACATTCAGGATTCCACTCGAACAAATGGCCATAATTCCCTAACCGTAGAGGCTAGAACGGTCATTCAGGCATCGTTTTATTCAGAAGAGATGGGGGAATCTTCAGGTCTTCATAATTCAGAGATAAAACATAAATTATTAAAGATATATGACTTGTAATACACTGTAACTGAGTAGAGGCGAAGCAAAAACTGCCTTGACTTGCGCTCAAACAACCTTTGGTAACTCTAAATCTATATGGAGCATCAAAATCATTCTTTCACCGTAAGAAACAGCAGGCTTTGGTGAACAGTTATGGAAATTTTCAGGGCTCTGTGGAAATCCATCAAAAAGATATGACGAGAGAAAAAAGTGCCTCATTTCCAGTGTTTGAAATCTGATGAAATCTGAGCGAGGGACAAATTTCCTACCCTCAAACAAGTCCAACTCATTTCAGAACGGTAATAGGTGAGAAAGAAATTCTTGAATTGTGAGCGTCAGGAGTGTCTGAACATATACGGGGACAAGCCTCATGTCTTAACTTTGCTTCGTTAAGGAGATATGACAATTTGAAAATGCCTCTCATTAGAGAAATCCAGCGGTGATTTTGAACAAACTCTCCATTGAGTTTATATGGAGAGTTTTCTGACTTTGTGTTACTCTGAGGAGATTTGCAAAATATCTATGAGTCCCACAACAATGATAGGGACATTTTCTGAAAGCCAGCAAAAATACCTACGTTTTGATGTATAATTTGTGGGGCTTGAGTGGAAATTGAGCGAGTAGCAAGAAGTTGTTTGGACATGAAGAGAAAATTCAAACAGTTTCACTGTCCCCTCTGAGTTAATTGCATAGCAACCATAGCAACGCATGTATTTTCTGAAAAATCACAATTTTGCAACTGAAAACTAAAAGAGGGATAAGATTAAAACGGTAGAAGATCTGAAAAAGCTGAATCATACAGGAATAGCCAAATCATTTGAGAACATTTTAAAGTTTGAATGGAGTTTCTAGGTGAAAGTATGAGGCAGTAGTTAAGTTTCAAAGACAAGCAAGTTTTAGCAGAATTGTGGAAGTTTCCCATTCATTTCAATGGGACAAATTAAAGGAAAAAAGTGTAATATTTTAAAAAGTATAATAGTAATAAACACCAAAAGTCATAGCCGGCATTAGCAGAAAGAGCAGAACAGTTTAGAGTTTGAACGGTGAAAATAGCACAAAAATTGTGGAAGTAGATCCACGGCGAAAAGTGTACGGAAACACCCGGAATAATAATAAAGAAGAAAGAGAAACAGGATCTCAATAGTGTGGATGCCTATTAAGGCATCCACACAATAATGTGGAGCCAGACGGGGGCAATGTTTTACACATCCATCCATTAGAGACAGACCACCATAATCACACATAACACACAATTTAGGATCACCAGTTAAGCTAGCATGCATGTTTTAGAACTGACTGTGGGGAACCAGAATTCCCTGAGTGGATCCATGCAAACACGTTAGAACATGTGAAATAATCTTTAAAATAGTCATTTGTGGACATGAAAACAACAGCATGAGATTGTGAAAACCTTCCTTATATGGAATCAGAAACTTCTAGTGAGTTTTAAAAGTTGTAATATTTTAAATTAAATTTGTAATGAACATTTAGTAACATCATCCTTGACTCCTTTGAAATATAATCTAGTCTGATTTATAATCATTATCATTATATATATTATTTGATCTATATCTTTTGATTTATTTGAGCTACCTTACTAAGTCCTGATGTACTAAATAAAGGACATCTTGGGCTTTCCGTTGATATCTGATGTGTTTGGGTGGTCTCTGTTACCTCCAAATAGGAAGGAAATCACAAAAAACGTTTCATGGGAAGATTCTTTTTTCCTGGGTTCTCAGGAGGATATTGATGTTTATTTGTTTGTTCATACAAAAGTAACATTTATTTCTCCCCAAAGAGGGGGGACAAGGTTGCATCAGTCAAAACGTGACAAACAATATAAAATAAAACAAAGTCTTAATAATATATTTAAATTTTAATGTAACTACTGTTTTCGTTGTAAACCTTAAATGTAAATAAATATATTATTTCCAAAGCTTTATTTTTATTCAAGTCAGTTTATAAACAATGCAACACTAGCCGACGTTCTCCGTGACGTCACACCCTCTGTGATTGGCTGTGATCGTGATCCCATGTTTTGCTCCGCCCCGACTCTCCTGCCTCCCTAACAACCACCACCGGCCCGACCATCTGCAAGATCCCTTTTCCGGACAGCTTTAACGGGCAGAAGCAGCGACTTGGTACCCAGGAACCACAGCCGACATACGGTAAGCTGACGTAGGCGCACTGCCGCCGGTGTTTACCCGTTTTAAAAGTAGACTTAGCGAGCTAACGGTACCCGGAATCACCCGCTGGCTGGGGTGGCGAGGCTAATAAGAGCAGCCCGACGGTCATTTGTTCCGGTTAAAATGAAGATTCAAGCGGTGTAAGCGTCGCTAATTCACAGTTACATAGACTGGAAGGATGGTTTATTGGGCCCGCCTGTTCAAAGGTCCCCTGGTTTAGCTTTAGAATGAAGCAGGTAGAGGCCGGTGCCGTGATTCCCCTTCATTTCCGTGTTTTCTCCTGCAGACCCCCCTCCTCCTCTGCCCGGGCTGCCACCGCAGGTGTTCACGCTGTTTTTAAAAAAAACGTTGCCAGCACCTCACGTTTATTTGCATGCGAGGCTGTGACTGTGCAGCACAGAGAGATTTAAATAATGCAAACCGATCTTCAGCAGCAACAGAGGTGGCTGAATATGAAGTGAGTAACGGCGGTGAGGCGGGGGGAATCCGATGTCCGATAATGGATGCAGGATATACTGTTAAAGCTGGCTAGTTCCCCCATCCCTGAGCTTTGTAGTTAAATCATGAAGGCCTCAAATGACCCTGCAGATGTCATGGGTGTCCAGCATGTCCAGGAGATGTCCTGGATATGCTGGGTCTCCATTTGAAGCTGCTTTATCCTTCCTCCTCTTCCTTTTGTGTTTTTATATCAGGTTTATGCCTCTGGGGTCAGCTGGAGTCCTGCAGCAGAAACACGGGGCCCTCAGCTCAGGAGCTGGCCCATTTTGGAGCAGTGAGTGCCTCCGCAGTCTCTCAGTAATCCTTTAAGGAGCATTAGCGGGCTAAGTTTGGCGCTGCGACCGCTGGCCAACACGGGCCCTCACCAGCCGCCGTCATGCAGATACCTGACTCCTACAACCAGAAAAACTCGCTCTTCAACGCCATGAACCGCTTCATTGGCGCTGTCAACAACATGGACCAGACAGTGATGTTGCCCAGCCTGCTGCGGGACGTCCCGCTGGACGACAGGGATGACCTGAAGCCGACAGAGAACGGAGATGGTGGGGATGACGGTGGTGGCACAGGTAGCACCAGCCCCACTCACGACAGCGCCTACTTCCAGCCTGATACTGACATGTACAGCTCATACATCCTGCTTAAATCCATCCGCAATGACATCGAGTGGGGCGTCGTGCAAGGCGAGGAGTTGCGGAAGGAGAAGGCGGGTGTGGCCAGCATGGTGGTGGCAGAGGAGGATGACCTGGAGAAGCAGTTTCACTTCCACCTGAATGGACTCCACGCGGTTCTGTCGAAACTGACGCATAAAGCTAACACACTGACGAATCGCTACAAGGAGGAGATCGGCTGCAGAAACTGAGCGCTGAATGTCCTGACGGTTGGCGCTCTATGGGTTTTAGCTCAGTAACTACAAGCGAAGGAAGGAGCATGTGCAGACGCCAGAATTCACTTAAAAGCTTTTTCACAGCCCACAGTGGTGGATATCATTGTGTTAAATTAACTAGCCAGTCCCAAAAACGGTGAATAAAAATATCTGCAGATTGATTGTGTGACTGGAACAATTTGGGCATTTTTTGTCAAATAATGAGAACTACAATTTTAATAACAGTTATTCAGTCAACTGAGTCCTTGTAAGGGTCGTTAAATCATCTTAAATGCCACGTTTTTGTATTCACCGGCAGCTTTTTGGATCTCATTTTGGCACATGCACTGATGCTGACTTCATTCATTATAGCCGATTTATGCTTTGGTCTTTTTGAAGAGACTTGGCAGGGACATCAGTATATGTCACTAAGCACAAAGCTGATTCAAGCTTTAAAATTCTGAATTAAGTCTGGATCTGTGCTACTAAAGTCAGTACAGTAATGAATTTGTAGAGAATGTTTTCACATGAAATCAAATCACCTCAAATTAATACGTTTAAGAGATAGATGATGGGTATGCAGGAGAAGGACAAAGGATCTAAAATTGATTAATTTTGAATATTTGGGTGGTTTCATCAGAAGAAATCTGTTGCACTTCTAAACTACTGTAAACAAACATAACCTTAAAAAAACAAACAAACCCTAAACTAAACCATTTTAAATGAAATAGGATCCTGGTATAATCCCTGTGGAATGCCACTGATCCAAAAATCTGTCTCTGATTCCAATAACTCTTTCTTTGGCATACTTTAAACACCTGAATCCACTGTTTGTCTTCTGGATATGACATCTTGTTAAGATTCGGCAGATTAGAGTGTCTCTGCTCTGACCTCCCTACAGCAGTTTGTAGTTAAAGAGCTAAAACATGTTCTTCATGGACTTCCCTTTTTTTTTTTTTTTTTTTTTTTTTTTTTTTCTCCCTTGAAGACTTCGTCGAGGTGGTGGGCTGCTTGCATTCTATTTTCAGGGTTGACGTCTGTCCGTTTAAAAGAAACAAAAAAAAAATCTCCTGACATCCTTCATTTCATGCTGCAAATTCCAAACTATGCAAACACACGAGAGCACAAAAGAAGCTGGCTTGACATTTCTGTACAGCTTTAGACGCACAAAAAGGAGAAAATATGAATCCTTAAATTTCCCAATCGTAATAAGAACCCAGTTCTCATGGTGCATGATCGTTCATAACCTGTTAACATCTCCTGACAATCGATTGTAACCAGACCACAAATTCTCAGTTCTTTGGTTTAACTTAAATGTGGAAGTTCTGATATTTTAAAGATGCCACAGTTTGTCCATTTATTAAAGGACTAAAGCACCTTATTTTTAAAATTTTAAGGAGTTTGGCAGAAACCCATTGTTTTTGTCTGGTTTCAGCTGAATAAAAGAGAAGGTGTAATGAATGGTTATTGGCTGATTTTTGAACTGAACTTAAAGAAGCGAATGTTTTGTTTGTCGTCTCAAAGCTTTGTTAATGAATTGAACACTGTGCTTGATGGTCGATGACATGTGAAGGCGTTCTGGAGTCTGTGTGTGTGAAGAATGCTGGGTGTACATATACTGATGTTTATTGGTTTTTCTATTTCTGTCCAGTTTGACCATTAAAAGATTTTGGTGTGTATTTTTGGTCTTTTCGTTCATCAAAACTTACTGACCACATTTGGGGGAAAAAATGGTTTCCGTATTGCTGCAACCATCTACAGCTCCAGACCACGTGTTACCATGACAGCACTAGTGGCATGTCAGCATGCCGAAGAAAGGTGACACTGTGACGTTTTCTGTTCTCATTTCTGTCTCTGCGCTTGAAACAGAGCTTCTTCCTGGAGTTTTTAGAAAAGTGGCAACTGTTGTAGTTTAACCCCAACAATGATCTTTGTCCAACACTAACCCAGCAGTTTTAATGGTAATTAAAAACTGAATCTGCTAAGTTTCAGAGGTAGAGGTGGTTTCAGATGCTTTTTTAAGGGATCATTTTGCATTTCATTATGTTGTGGTTTTGCAGACATGTGACCACTAACCACATGACATTAAGTTATGGTAAATGGTCTATATTTGTATAGCGCTTTTACTAGTCCCCAAGGACCCCAAAACGCTTTACACAACCAGTCATCCACCCATTCACACACACATTCATACACTGGTGATGGCAAGCTACATTGTAGCCACAGCCACCCTGGGGCGCACTGACAGAGGCGAGGCTGCCGGACACTTGCCCACTGACCACCACCAGTGGGCAACGGGTAAAGTGTCTTGCCCAAGGACACAATGACAGAGACTGTCCAAGCCAGGGCTCGAACCGGCAACCTTCCGATTACAAGGCGAACTCCCAAGTTATCATTTGTGATGTGTGACAATCATGGTAACTGAATGATCAAGTAAATAAGGCCCCAGTCACAGGCCTAGAAACCAGTCTGAAACCACTTGTCATGAAGGAATTCATATTATTGTTATTAAGTATTTACCAACTGTTTGCTGATGGTTGATTGCATTCAAAGGGGAAATGATAGCTAAAGCCTCTGTTACACAGTCATGTTAGTGACCACCTGGCACTAGGAACAAATGTCTATTCCCCAACCAGGTGACAAATACCTCCTTATGCTTGGTTTAGTTGTTGGCGTCTTGCAGAGGTCATATTTTGCTTTGAAGTGATGGATTTGTCCACAAACTCCATCCAGCTGCCCTCTGAGCTGTAGTGAAACAAAAAATGTAACGAACTGGAAATGGCGGCCCTTTGCCTCATGCCTTGTGGGCACGACATCACATGAGAAACCTCAGCAGAAAACCCCTTAATAAATGTTTTAGGCGGAATATCTGGGAGCATGTTTCTATGAATGTGGACTCCCAGAAGTGAAGCTCTAGGTAAAGTATTTAGATATCTGGCAGCAGATTTGCCTGTAGAAACCAGAGCTTCTCATGTACGAGGCACATATTCACAGGGCTCACCACAGCAGGTAGCGCCACATGTTTGATTTGGCATATTTATGCCAGATGCCCCGTAAGGATTTGTGTATCCTCCTGGTCTCAAACCTTCATGTGTTAAGGAACATAATATCTTTGAAATAATGCAGGTAGTTTCACAGATATCAAAACAAATGTCCAACTTCATTGTGATATTCCCCATGTATGACACCATACACCAAATCCAGATGGACTTCTTTAGACAATGGAAATTTCTAATAAATAAATAAGTGCATCTTTGCCCTGAAATGTGTTTCCAGGCAAATCTGTGATGGTCAGGTGGGAGGAATTTAATGAGCTGGCATTGAATGACCCAGTTTTATTTAAAGAGCAAGGAAGCTCCAGTAAAAAGACATGTATTTTTAAAGTTCAACAAATATATGACAGTTAAGTGAATGAATAGTTACAATTATGTTTGTTTTTGCTGAGTTTTGCCTAAATTGAGCAGCCCGACCTTCAGGTTTAGGGTTTGACATTATATTAGTCATAACCTATAAGATACAGCAAAGACTGGGGATCTTACAGATGGCTCTAGATGTATTAATAAATAAAAAAAATAACTAATAAATCTAGGTCATCCACAGCAAATTGGTACAAATTAAAGATATAAGCAACATCTCTCCAAAATCCTAACATATTAAAAATTAACCAGTGCTGATAATCTTTTTCTTCAGATTTTTTGCTTGCTCTAAACTCCAGAAAGGTTCCCATTAATGCCCTGTGTGACAAAGAAAAGCATCAAATACTGTCTTAATCTTTTTTTTTTTTTTTTTGATCTGTAAAAATGCTGATTAACAGGAAGTCGTCATCGCCGGGTTATTCTGGGTTGTATCAGATCAGCAGGTGAATCTTGTCGATCATTAAATTCATGGAAAGACTAACAGGACATCTGCAGCCAATCACACCTCCATTCACCTGTAATCTTCCATAATCCCTCCGACCTCGGAGCTGAAATGACTAAACTCAGCTGCCAGATAGTTTCCAGCACAGAGGAGTCAGTGAACGCCCCTTCACCCGCCAGAAACCATCTGCTGCTTAGTGTTATGGAGCGATTGTGGCTCAAGAGTTGGCAGTTTGTCTTGTAATCGGAAGGTTGCTGGTTCGAGCCCCGGCTCGGACAGTCTCAGTCGTTGTGTCCTTGGGCAAGACACTTCACCCATTGCCTACTGGTGGTGGTCAGAGGGCCCGGTGGCGCCAGTGTCTGGCAGCCTCGCCTCTGTCAGTGCGCCCCAGGGCGGCTGTGGCTACAATGTAGCTTGCCATCACCAGTGTGTGAATGGGTGGATGACTGAATGTGTAAAGCGCTTTGGGGTCCTTAGGGACTAGTAAAGCGCTATACAAATACAGGCCATTTACCATTTATGTTGATTCATCAGTTATTTATACATAAAGAAAATAATATATAAAGAAGAAAAACTAATTAAGGAACAAATATTAAGAAGAGTAGCCTTATAGAAGGTTAGAAAAGTGACCAAAAAAAATTATTTTAATGTTTTTAAGATGGACCAATTTTATTATATTTTACTATTATATTATTTAATATTATATTATTATATTTTACTATAACAGTATGACAGGTTTGGATAGGAACACTCCCCTTAATTTGTTTGTCTCAATTAGGTAAAATACCATTCAGGTGAATCAGCCATGCAATGAGCACATAATGCCCATCCAAAAGTCACTGAATAGCTCCGTGAAATCACCTGGCCTAAGATGATGTTTGGATAATGTTGGTTTCTGTTTTTACTTCTTCTGGGCCTCAAACAAAACCCATAAATATCAAAACGTTACATTCAAAATGTAGGGTTATTGTCTCAAAATTTTAGGTAATTGTCTCAACACTGTCAAAATTTGGGGTCATTATCTAAAGATTTAGGGTTATCTCAAAATTTGTGTTCACTATTCCAGATTTCAGATAGTTTACTTCAAATTTAGGGTTAGTATGTCAGGATTGTGGGTTATCTCAAAATATTGGGTCATTATCTCTTTTTTTTTGTTTGTTTAGATTATCTAAAATGCTTGGTAAATGTTCTAAAAAATTGCCATTTATCTAAAAGGCCTGGGTTACCTCAAAACATGGGGTTAATATCTCAGTATTTTGGGTAAATTATATCAAATTTATAGATCATTTATCCCACATGTCTAAAATTTAGGGTTTTCTCAAGATCTTGGGTGAACATTTCAAATTTTTGAGATAGTTTACCCCAAATTTATGGTATCTCAGAATGTTTGGTTATTATTTGAAAATATTGGGTAAATAGCTCATAATTCTGGGTTATGAAAACCTTTTGGTCATCATCTCAATATTTTGAGTGAATTATCTGAAATTGTTTGGTCAATTGTCATCTCAAAATTTTGAGATTTACCCAATAGTTCTGATTAGTATCTCAAATCTCATTTTAAGATTATTGTCTCAAAATACTGGTCAATTATCTCAAAATAATAATTCACTACTGCATGTTTTTGGTTCACCAGAATTTATCAGGCTTTCTGTGAAGTGCAACCTGGTGGTGGAAAAAAAGGGATAAAGTTGTTGGGCCATTTCAACAATATAGTTAATGGAAATTTGTCTTGGTGTGCTCACACATACAGCAAAGTCAAGTTTATTTATACAGCACATTTCCAAAGTCCATGATGCAAGTGCTTAACAATGTAAAATGCCACTAAAATAAATAAAATGCACAACAACAATGCAGTAAAATATAGAAAAATTAATTAATAAATAAAATAGTCAATAAAAACAACTAAAACAACAACCACAAAAACCAAAATGTTTAGGTCAATGTGTTTTAAATGCTAGACTATAAAAATGTGTCTTTAGTAAAGGTTTAAAGTGTTTGAGCATTTGTATGATCTAATATTAAGAGGAAGACTATTCCAGAGTCTGGGACCTGCCACAGAGAAGGCTCTGTCACCATGAGATTTCAGTTTAGCGCGTGGAATAGTTAAAGGGTAGTTTTGACCTGGACCTCACGGTTCTTTCTGGAGCATAATTAAATAGGAGCTCAGACAGGTAAGAAGGAGTTTGGCCGTTAAGTGATTTAAAAACAAAAAGTAAGATTTTAAATTGGATCCTGTAAGGAACAGGAAGCCAGTGTAGAGAGGCCAACACTGAGGTAATATGCAGCTGCAGTTTGGACCAACTGGAGACGATACAGTAAGGCACATAACAGCACAACATGATACAAAACACAAGTGCATGCAACCCTGTCATACTACAGGGGGTGTCCCTATCTTTAAAGTGCTTTTCAGTGCAATGAGTTGCAGTCAAGATTGCAGGAGTGAAAAGCCCATACTGCAGAAGGTACAGTTAATGTTGCAAGTGCATGATGCATATGTATGAGATTCAGGGCATAATACACTCTGACTTCAAAATAAAAGCCCAGAGGGTTTTTTAAAGAAGGCTGCCAGGTAGTAAGACTTACCTATAAAGGGACTGGATTGACGCCCGAAAACAACATGCTTGATCTAAATAAAACAATGTTCTAATTTTTTTTAAATCTAAAATTGTTTTTTATACATTTTATTGAAAGTTAAAGTTTCCATTCATTTAATTTATTGCAGTTTGTCCTCTAACAGACTTCAATAAAAATGTCAGCAGGGGGCGCTGTGGTAACACCACTGTACACACACACACACACACACACACACACACCTCATATCACTGTGCAGCAGAGTGAGTGTGTGTATGTGTCTGTGTGTGTGTGCGTGTCAGAGTGCCAATTAGTGTTTGGGAGGTTGGGCCCAGAATAATTAACACACACATACACACACCCACACACAAAAACGGTTTTCATTAGTTTGTGTGTAAATGTTTGCGTGCGGAGGAATGAAGGCAAAGTGTGAAAATTAAAGGTCAAAGGTCAGCAGCAGGAGGGGGTGGAGGAGCGTGTTTAAAGTTTTTGTGTGATTGATTGCTGATCAGTGTGTGTGTGTGTGTGTGTGTGTGTGTGTGTGTGTATTTGTACTTTAAACCTAATCCCAGCCCTCCTCTTTATGTGTGTGTGTGTGTGTGTGTGTGTGTGTGTGAGTGTGTGTTTCTTTGTGTGCGTGTCTCCGGCGTTGTCGGTGCTGTCAGGCCTCGTTTCCGTGACGGCCGGCGCTGCAGCTCTGATTATTCACCTGTCACGCCGCTCGCTCTCTCTCCCACACGATGTTTCTCGCCTGCGCGCGTGTGTCTCCCTCCTCCCTCTGCGGCTCACTGCTTTGACAGACAGTCGGAGGTTTCCACAGCCTGTACACACACACACACATGCACACATCCCAAATGTCTCTGTTATGACAGCTTTCACACATTTTCTAGGTAAAATTTTTTTAATCACAATCCGACCACCAGGGGGCACCAAAACAAGAACTGTATTGTTACACTAAAAAACACCTTTTTTGCCAAGTTAACAGCAAATAATTTATGATAATAAAAAGTAGAAGAATAAAAATTATGTTATTTATTTTACTCAAGTATCTGACCTAACATGACCTTCATGTTTGTAGCTACTGTGGTCAATATTTTTAATCATCTTTCTGCCATTATTGGATTGACTGACGGATTAAATCTTTCGGGTCAATTTCCTATTTGTTAATGGGCATCCAAATGTCCAGAGTCAAGCATTGCTTTGTCACTGGCAGATGATCGCTGGTGCCCATCGAAGGTTCTAGGTGGATAAGTAACGTTTTCATTTGTCACTTAACTGTATCCCTTACTCTTATTAGTAGTCACTTAAGTCGCTTTCCTTCAAGCTGAGAAATGTTTACTTCAATTGTTCCACTTTGCATCGCCGGAAATTTCTTCACCTGCTATCTTGTGGAGCTGCTGAACATCATAAACTTTTAATGGTTCACAATCCAGCCTTGACGACCTGGCCAGAGTGTGTCCCAACTCTTGCCCAGTGACAGCTGGGATAGGCTCCATCACCCAGGCGACACTGATAAAGAAAGGAGAAAGAAAAGCAGAAGAGAATGGATGGCCGTATGGATGGATGATCATGGATGATTCATGAGCACAACATCTCTGCTAGTCACTTCCTGTGTGGACTTCCTTTTAGATTGTGTTTCTTCAAGCTAACATTAGTTTAATTGCTAAGAGGAGAATGAAACACAAATATAGCTTGACATCACCCATTGGTTAGAGAAGCCCCAATCCGAAGCCTCAAAAATGAATTTGATCACCTCTGCCTAGTTTGCAGTCAAGTGACCACTAATGACATTAATTTATCCACCTTTTTGGGCGTATGACAATGTAAAGTCAATCCAGATCTGATCCATGACTGTTTGCTATGTGGTTGCTGGAGACTGATGAGAGTTAGATAGTGACTGATCAGTGAGAACCTGGTAACCTCTGCCTCCTATGGAAAAATTTGTATTCCCCGAATGGTTGGTGAATGTCTTCTGGCAAACACTTTGGTTGTTAGCAGATTGCCGTGGTTGTCTGTGCTTTCCACTGAAGACGGCTACTTTAGTGAAACACGAAAATGGAGAACATTTGCCTTCAAAGTCTAAAGTAAGTATGTAAGTAGTGGCACAATTTTACTCTGGTTGCCAGCAGAATTATTTTAAGTTTTAGTACCATTTGGCTAATAGTCAGCAAGTGCTTGCAGACAAATCACTCTCTGCCAGACAAACTATGGGAAACTGATAACCAAAAAGGGAGTGGCAAGTGTAACCTTTGTTTTTTTTAACCATGGGTAGCTTGTGTTCAAAATAGTTCACAGTCACTTTCTGTTATTTAGGCGAGAGTCTGTTTGTTGACTAACATTAGTAAACATTAGTTAATGTTCCACTTGTTTTTGGCTTGTTATTGTTTTTTTTTTTTGTTGTTTTTTTTTTTATTATATTTTATTTTCAGATGTTACAGACGGGACAGACATGAGTGAGGGATAGGAAAGGGAGAAAGAAAGAGGAAGGAAAGGAAAAACAGAAGGGGAGAGGGACAGTGAGAAAGGGGGGGAGAAAAAAAATAAAAATCTCCTGGATCACCTGTTGAGAGAGGAATAGAAAACAAGCAAAAAAGACAAAAAAAACAAAACAAAGCAACATACTAAACACAACACCATCGCATTAATCTAGCTAAGTGTAAACAGCAGTAAATACTAAATATTCAATGTTGTTGTGCAGCACGCAGGACAGATGTGCCTCGAAGTAGCAGCCAAGAAAGGTGTAATTTGGGTCTACGAGCAGTGAACACCCGTGTGCATACCTGTGTGGATCAGCGCGCTTGTATTCCAAAGGTTTCTCCATGTAACGATCTGCTAGGGAGTGTGGGGGGGCCACAGCCCTGTCCTCCAGGGTGTGAAGCAGGTATGGAGGAGATCAAAACTCCAGACATCCAGAGGCCCCCAGAACACAAGAGACCATGGAAGACCAACAGAGGGGCAGCCGCGCCACTGTCCCAGAAAGAGCTGAGGAGAGTCCCAGATGAGGGCTCACTCAGCAGCCGCGGAGCAGAAGCCAGGGGGAGTTGCAGTGATGCGCCCATGAGCTCCGCCGGCCGCCAGCTGTTCCTGAGTGACCGAGCCCCAGGCCGAGAGGCCGGGGGCACCCCACCTCCGAAGTGGCCCGAGCGAGCCCCAGGCTCCAGGCCCCGATAAGCGGCCGCCAAGGAGTGAGCCGGTGTGTACCTGGACGCCTATCCCCAGACACAAAGAACCACCAACGCACCGACACCTGAGGGAGTCCGCCACCGGCAGGGGAAGTGGTGGTGGGTGGAGATAGGCCTCCAAACCTTGGAGGGCCTGAGGTGTCCCCAGAGAGGTGGTGTCTGATACCCAACCTGACATATAGACACAGACATACAGGCACACACAGACACAAACATCCATTCCCCCCCTCATGCTCTCATATGCACTCACTCCACACTCAACCAACGTGGAGACAGACATAAAGAGACGCTGTACACACGATCACACGCCCCAAGCGTACTCTACAAACCGGGTCTAGGTACCCTTGCCCCTGGAGGGGGGAACTGCACCCAGACCCAGGTGGTGTTACCCTTTTCCCTGCGGTGGGGGGAGGCAGACCGCCCCGACTCCACAGCAGCAGGGAGGCCCCACACTCCAGACCGCAGTCGGACGGCCAACTCCTCCTAGCCCTCCCGCTCCAGCAGGCCGCAGAGAATGGGGGTGGGAGAAGACTCCAAACCTCCCTCCACCCGCTCATTGTAGTGTTGATGCATGTGTGTTCTAAAGTGCAATTAAAACCCAGGAGGGCATGGAGCTACCTGCCAAGGAGCAGCAGGTAAGCGCATAGTCCCTCCTGCTAGCCCTCAATGTCTAAGTGTGTTTAAAATTGAGAGGTGGGCAACGACGCCAGGGGTGAGGTGTACACCCTGATGGTAATTTGGACTCCGTGATTGTGCCCACCCCCAAGATCCTATATGTATGTGTAATGAGAGTGTGAATAATGTGAATGTCTAAGTTGTGGGATAAAATTGAGGCAGAGGCAGCCAGAAGGGGACAGAGGGGGGGGGGGGGGGGGGGGGGGTAGCCTCCTCTGCACCCTGGTGACATACCCCTACTCCAAGGCCCTGCATGTGTGGGTGGTTGTGGTGGAGCGGGAAGAGGGAGGCAGCTGGAGATGGGGAGGGAAGGAAGGGAGGGGCAGGTAACCCCTCCCTGGGGCCAGCTCCCCCGCTGACCCCAGTAGGCACTCCCACACTCCGCGACCCGCCAGGGAAAGGGGGCCCAGGCCCATCCAGACCGGGGCCCAGTGCAGCAGCGCCCCCCAGCCCCACAGAGCCCGGGACAGTCCACCCAACCCCACCACAGAGAAAACTGCACCCACCCCACCATCCACTCATCTTCCAGACTACATAAGACAGTAAACGCCCAGGCTGAGATCTTCCTCCACCTCTCCTGTATCTCCCCCTCCTGCAGAGAGAGTTCCTGAAGAGAGGAAAGCTCCTGCAAGATGTGACCATCTCCCCCACCAGTTGAAGGGCCCCCCAGGTGGCTCGACACACCGGTGGCACCCTGCTCCAGGGCTGGGCCCCCATGCACCCACCCGCCCGCCCACAACCCTGGCAACACACCAACCAGGACCCAAGCCCCCGAGGCCCGGCCCGGGCCCCAGCCCAGAGACGGAGCGCCCCCAGAACCTCACGCCCATCCCGGACCCACCCAGGGCCAGCCAGGCTACCAGGTCAGTAACCCACGTCCGTCAGCACAGACCCTCCCCTAGCCCCGCTGCACGCAGCCACGAGGACACAGTCACCTGAGAGCCAACAGAGCCCCCAACCGGACATGACCGCTACCCCGGGTTGAGCCCCCCAAGGAAGATGCCTCCGGGGAACCCCCCGACGCCCTAAGCCTGTCCCTACCCCCACACCAATCACAACAGTGAATTGAGAGGTGGCTTGTTATTGTTGCCGCATCCATTTCTGCTCACCATTATGGATGTGGCTCATTACCGGTGGTGCAAGAGAAGAAGTCAAAACTGGAAATAATGTAATTGCATTTGAGTTTTTTTCCACAAACTGGATTTTTTTCCCAACCGTTGTAACATTTCTATCATGTATGATGTCAGATATCGACATTGTCAAAGCAACATCAGTGCGTCAAGTCGTAAAATCTGTGTACCACAAGTGTATGATTGAATCTCTTCAAGTTGGCAATTTCATGCAAACTGTGCAAACTTTTAATAGTGCAGTAGTATAGTAGCTACAGCCTTGTCTTTATACAGTAATATCACAGAAATACAAACAGCTGAGTTGAGTCCCATGTGGCAAAAAGGGATGATGAGTTGCTTTCATCTGAGTTACATTGATAAGCTGCGATCAGATTGATTGCAATGTGTTGGCATTTACAAATTAGACTGCAATTATTTGCACACCTTCAACAATCTGTCTGAGACTGAGCTGTAGTCAGTGTGAATCAGACCGTGATTGTTTGCAGACAGGTTGCCTCCTATCAAGCAACCTGTGCTAGTGTGTTACAAAAGTGGTCGCCCAGAGCTTCAGAGTGTTGCTCACTGAACTGTGGGATGAACAGGTGCAACTGGTTGCCTAATGCAGCGGTCCCCAACCCCCGGGCCTCGGACCGGTACCGGTCCGTGAGTCGTTTGGTACCGGGCTGCGAGAGTTGAGGCTCAGGTGTGAAATGTATAGTTTAAGGTTTTTATCGGTTTCCAGCGTTATTTTGTTATCGTTTTTATCGTTAACTCGGTTTTCCTGGGTCTTTTCACGTGTGTTATAAATAAATCTTTTTTTCGGTACCGGTACTAGTTTTGTTTTGTTGTATTTATCCGTGACACCTTAAAGGCCGGTCCGTGAAAATATTGTCGGGCATAAACCGGTCCGTGGCGCAAAATGCAATGAATTTCAATGCAAAAACAAGGCATCCACCAATTTCCCCTAGTTGCAAAGAGGTTGCTGTCCTATTTTGACTCTAGAGGGACTGAGCCATTAGAGGCAACACAGAGTTTGATCAGCCCCTCTTAACCTTTCCTTCAGTCTGTTTTCCATCTTCTTGTTTCAGTTCTTTCTCCTTCTATCTCTGCTGTATCCTGTTGGCTCCTCCTGAAAGCACACACACACTCAAACATGCACACAGTGCCTGTCAGTTGCTGCACTGGGGGAAATTTGCAGCACGGCGATCAATTTGTCACACAGAATGTGTGTGATTTATGCGACCCTGTAGACATCCATTAGCCTCCGTCTCTTTCTGTTTCCCTCCGCTCGTCCTTTCTTCTCGCCTCTTTTCCATTTCTTTCCATCACCCCCTCTCTCTCTGCTACTGTTTCTCATGCCATCATCAGCGGTGATTAGATGCAAAATGAAATGAGCAGCAGAAGATCATAAAAACATGAAAAAAGAACAGCAGATTTTCACAGTTACAGTAAAGTGAAGTTTGCATGGAGAGTCGACACTGACATCATGCCGCAGCTCGTGTAGCACATGAAATCTGATAACACGTTCATCGCACAGAGAAACCCACTCCAAACACAAATCCTTAAAAGCAGGATGTAAATGTACACAATAAACTGATGGCCACATTAGTCTCATCATATTTGTTTTAAAACACCAAGATAGTGGTGGCAATATTTGACTTGAAGCTTTGTGACGGAAGTTTACTATCCAGTTAGTGAGATCACAGTACTTACATCCACATCCAGACCACATCCTCTGGTTGCTTTGGGAAGAATGTGCATTTCGTGAGTGGTTACTTACTGTTTCTAGGTAAAATCGGTAACTGAAAGGATGCTGCATCAATCCTTGCAATTAATTTTTCTAATAGATTCCCACAATTGCTCATGGTTTGCTTGGAAGATGCCAACTTGTCTGTGTAAAGTAGTCAGACTTGAACGTCAAGGAAGGTGGTAGGGAAGCAGACTATGCAGACATTTTAGGTTTCCAAGGTGAGCAATTTATTTACAGTGAACTTAATTTAATGTATAACTTAACAAAACTTCCCCCAAATCAATTCAATTAACAAAAGTCAACATAACATGGCTCTGGTGACACAGTTCTCCTCTCCTCTCCTGCATCTGGTAGAGACTGGCTTTAAATAGGGCCATCAATTTCCCTCCAATTGCCCAGCCAGTACCACTCACTCAACTGAGGGATCTAAAACTCTACACAGATTATCTAAAAACACAAAACCTCTACACACTTCTAACATGCACATTTACACAACTAAATGGCAGTATTAACAAAAGGAAAAACATTCAACAAATCTCTTTAAACATTAACACAGACAAAAGGAAGCATCTCTCTGGAAAAAGAAACCCCTCCACTTGGTTTGACCTGATGATGTCATGTGTGACATGATCAGGACTTTAAAATGAGGAAATGCCAGGCGGGCGTTTCCCCACACCTGACACTCATGATGACTGAAAAGACAAACAGCGTAAGTATGAACAAATGACTTAATCTGTAACATAATAAAGTATAAAGAAACATAACTTAGTATTTGTCTTAATTTGCAGAATGTTTGATTTGCCGGCAACAAAACGCTTACACAAACAAACCCGGGATAGTGAGTGAAGCAATGTTACTTGACAAATAGCAAATACCTAGAAACAGAATAATGTGTACAATGTGCAAAAAAAAGGTAAACACATATGGGACAAATGGAGAGAATTGCAACTGCTTCTCCACTTTGTCACAGTCTGCAAATAGTTGCCAACTGAAACTGAAAAGTGCAAAACGTCAGTATAAAAGTTAAGCCTCACTGATGCGGCCAACACATTTCAAAGGCACAACTTTTATTTTGAAGGTTAGCTTTTAACAGTTTGTATTACTGCCTGGCAAGTAGTTAACAAGTCAGCAGACAAGTTGGGATCTTCCATACAATCTATGGGCAACTGCAGCAACTTGCTAATGATAAATTCAAATTCAAATTCAAATTTTATTTGTCACGTACACAGTCATACACAGTACGATATGTAGTGAAATGCTTGGACAACTGCTCGTGACCTAAAGAGAACAAAAAAGGAAAAGGCTATGAATAAGATAGGAAATAAATATGAAAAATTAAAAAGGGTAAATTTAACTAGGAAGGAATAAAATATAAATTAAGGTTAAAAATGAAATAACTGTACAACACAAATTAGAATGAAGGGTAAATTTAACTGGGAAGAATAAGATAAAGATAAATATATAAATTAAAGTTGAAAATAAAATAACTGTACAACAAAATACACAATACACAATATAGAACTATATAAGAATGTATGAAGAAATCTAAATCTAAATAAATATATACACAATAACAGCAGCTGTACAAGTATTAACTGGAAATGAAGAATATAGTGACCAGTGTTGTGCAAAACCAAAGTCCAGAAAGTCCAGTGTGTGTGTAAGAACTGTGAGTGTGGGTCAGTACTGTGTGGTGGTGTGATTGAGAGACCGTATCGCCTGCGGGAAGAAGCTCCTCCTCAGTCTCTCTGTGTTGGTCTTCAGGGAGCGGAATCGCTTTCCTGACCTCAGCAGAGAGAACAGTCTGTTGTTGGGATGGCTGAGGTCCTTCACGATCTTCCTGGCCTTGGTCCAGCACCGCCTGCTGTAGATTGAGTGCAGGTCAGGGAGCTCGGAGCGGATGGTGCGCTCAGCTGACCGCACAACCCTCTGTAGAGCTCGTCTGTCCTGCATGGTGCTGTTCCCGAACCAGGTTAAGATGTTTCCCGCCAGGATGCTCTCTATGGTGCACGAGTAAAAGTTCCTGAGCACCTTGGAGGGCAGTTGGAAGTCTCTCAAGCGTCTGAGGTGGTAGAGACGCTGTCGGGCCTTTTTCACCACGGTGTTGATGTGACAGGACCATGACAGGTCCTGCGTGATGTGAACTCCGAGGTATTTGAAGCTGTCCACTCTCTCCACTGGGCACTCGTTGATGACGGGGGTCTGGTAGTTCCTCTCCTGCTTAGTGCTGAAGTCCACTATCAGCTCCTTTGTCTTACTGACGTTTAGAAGGAGGTTGTTCCTCTGGCACCAGTTCTCCAGATTCCTAATCTCCTTCGGGTAGGCCGTCTCGTTGTTATCAGAGATCAGGCCCACCACGACGGTGTCGTCAGCAAACTTGATGATGGTGGTGGAGCTGGTAGTGGCCACACAGTCATATGTGTACAAAGAGTACAGCAGGGGGCTCAGAACACACCCCTGGGGGGCTCCAGTGCTGAGAGTGGTGGAGGCTGAGACATGTCCGCCCATCCTTACTGCCTGTGGTCTGCCAGTTAGGAAGTTGGAGATCCACTGACACATAGATGAGCTGAGTCCCAGATGCTCCAGCTTGGTGGTGAGTGTGGAGGGAATTATGGTGTTAAATGCAGAGCTGTAGTCTATGAAGAGCATTTTAACATAATTCCCCCTTCTAGTGTCCAAGTGAGTGAGTGATGTGTGGAGGAGATGAGAGATGGCATCGTCTGTGGAACGATTTGGACGGTAAGCGAACTGTAGTGGGTCCAGTGTGTCTGGTAGTGAAGAAATGATGAAGTCTCTGACCAGGCGTTCAAAGCACTTCATCACTACTGAGGTGAGGGCTACAGGGCGATAGTCATTGAGAGAAGCAGGGTGGGGTTTCTTCGGGACAGGAACAATGATGGACTCTTTGAAGCATGTGGGGATCACCGACTGAGATAAAGAGATGTTGAATATCTCAGTAAACACAGGAGCTAGCTGGTATGCGCAGTCTCTTAGGATACGACCTGGGATGCCGTCTGGTCCTGCTGCTTTCCTGGTGTTCAAAGTAATCAAAAGTTTTTTGGTCAATTTTTACAATTTCACCTGGCTCCTAGATCATTACCCAACACGATGTTCACCGACTTCAGTGTTATCGTTGGTGTCTCAAAGTGATCAGGTCTAGAATCAAACTTTTTATCATTTTTGTGGTGACAGATTGAAGCGACTGTAAGTGACAGTGAAGGATACCAGCTTACAGAGTTACCCAAGCAACATGAACCAGAGACCCCCACATGACAATGCATTGTATGCTGAGTGAATTGCTTCATGAGTGGACGCCCGAAACAAAGAAGAGTTTAACCGCCAGGCTAAAACTGGGGTCAGTGTCAGCATAGATTGTCCGTTTTTGGGGATTAAATCCAGCTGTTGGAAAACATACATTCATGTATCAGTAAAGTAACCTGATGGAGCAGGGCAGCCTGTGGATGACTCATTAATGATTTGGTCGATGCTAGCACGTACACGGAGAGCAAATATCTGATGCGGCGTCATTAATAATGATTTATGATGGTTATGCAGAGAACCTTTAAATTCTTTCTCTCCGTCTCACCAACTAGTCCAATGTGCATTTCTATAAGGAGATGGAAAAAGGTAAGAGTGTGTGTGTGTTTGTGAGTGTGTGCGTGTGCAGAGTGATGCATGGTGGGAAATCGTTTAGCGCCCTCGCCGGTCCTCGGCGACAGCCCTCGGCGACGGGATGAGAAACGAGGCGGCAACGAGGATGTAATTTGAGAAGGAGAGAACGAGGGGGAGGAAGGAGTGACAGATCGGAGGACGAGAAGGAGGAGGAGGGGAGGAGGGGTGAGGGTGATGGAGAGAGGGATGAGGGAGAGGAAGAGGAAGGAGAGGAGGGTATAGTGAGTGACAGAGGAGACGGGGGCGGGAGAGGACAAAGGGACGGTGAATGACAGAACGAGGAGACGGAGGAGGAAGGCGGGAGGAGGGAGTGACAGATCGGGGAGCTCTCGCTCTGCCTCTCTCCCCCTCTCTTTCTCTGTTGAGGCGTAAACGAGGCGAGTGCGTCGTTTCTCCTTCGAGCCAATTTGAATAATGAGGCAGTCTAATTTCCCTCTCTCTCTCTCACACACACACACACACACACACACACACACACACACACACACACACACACACTTTTAGCCTTCCATGTGACGCCCTGATTGCCTGTGTGTGTGTGTGTGTGCTAATGCGCGCACACGGATGTTTTTTTTCCTCTGCAGCTGCGGGCGAAGCTCGGCTCTATTTTTCTCTTCCAGCCAGCAGCCGGCACACAGAAAAAGAAAACCCACCAGCAGGAGCAATAAATCCTGCAGGTTTGCTTAAAATACCACCTGCGACGCCTTAATGCAGCATAGCTAGGGGGCGCTACAGCGTGAAACTGTCATGTATTTAATGCTGCATGAGAGTAGCACAGCTCATTTGAATCTAAACTGTTTACAGGGTGAATAAACAACAAAAGAAAAATGCTAACATGAGCGGAACCTTGCAAAACACAGGACATTTTTTACAAAACGTCCACTAAAACATTGTTGCACAAAGTCTGTTGTTAGCATTTTTATGAGTACTGATCGATGAGCTCCAGTTGACTTCATGTTAATAAATTTGCACGAAACCTGTAGCACAGCAGAGGGCGCTGGTCCTTACTCTCTAGCTACAAATCCTTCTGCAAACATATGCCGTACCTGGCGTGCACCTCCATAGAAATGAAAGTACATGTCGTTCTGTACCTCCTACAGTGCTTGAACTGCCCATATTTCTTAAATTGACTACTAGATTGTTGTATTGCTGATAATGTTTGCACTCCGTGCTTACTGTCCCTTGTGGTCCACCGTAGTGGCAACGGGGAGTGTTTGCTGTCACGAAAGTGGGTGTGTTTTATGTTGAAATGGACGAGCGGCAATAAAGATAATGGTGGCTCACGAAGCAGATTATGAACACGTTATTCATAAGTTTGAGACAGAATATTACATGGTGTCAGAGTAAATCGAACTAAACGCCCACCGACAGAGCGAAATGGATTCGTCGGGAGTTCCTGCACCACGGATGGACTGGGATTCAGCCAATCTTCCCGATGCCTGGCGGAGGTTCGTGCAACATGTGAAGCTAATGTTTAGCGGCCCGCTAAGCGGCAAGCCCGAGGAGACCCAGTGCAGCTATCTTCTTCTGTGGGTAGGAGAAAGAGGCAGGGACATTTATAACACATGGCAGCTGTCTGATGAAGAAGCTAAAAAGCTGACCACATATCTCGACAGGTTTGAACAGTACCTCATGCCGAAAACGAACACCATTTTCGCCAGATACAAGTTTAATGAAAGACTCCAAGGTGAAGGGGAGTCATTTGAACACTTTGTGACCGAGTTAAAGTTACTCGTCAAGCAGTGTGGCTACGTTAACAGTGATGAAATGGTCCGAGACAGGATTGTCTTTGCAACCAGTTTACCACAAGTCAGAGAAAAGCTGCTGAGCCAAGGGTCAGATTTGACTCTAGAAAAAGCCATAGACATTGCACGCTCCTATGAGATCGCACGAGAGCAATTGAAAGCCATGGTTGACCCACACACGAGCCTGCAGGGAGCAGTGCCCGCGCATGCAGTATCCGCTAAGCGCCAGAGTACGCAGCAAAAAGATAGGAGGGCACCTCATTATAATAAGATGGGAAAAGTGTGTGGAAGATGTGCACGAGCACACAGCCAGAAGGAGGAGTGTCCTGCAAAAGGGAAGAGGTGCAAAAAGTGCAATAAAATGAACCACTTTGCCAAAGCATGCCGTTCACAAGCACCACACCAACCCAACCCAGTGTACTCTATTAACCCTGACACTCCAAGCGATGAAGCGGAGCTATTCATAGATTCCATAACAAAGTGCAACGAAGGGGAGGCCGATGAACAGGCTTACGCCGACGTAGAAGTAGGCTCACTGCATCACACCGTGAGTTTTAAGCTTGACACAGGAGCCACTGCTAACGTCATCCCTGCCCGATTGTTTAAGAAGTGTTTTAAGCAGGTTAGCTTGGCACCGCCCACACGCACACTATCTGGCTATGGAGGAGAAAAACTCAACATCAAGGGCACATGCCAGTTGAAGTGCAGGTGGAAAGGCATTCACAAGATGCTGACATTTGACATAGTAGACACTGCAGCACCCCCCATCCTAGGGTTGAGAGCATGCCTGGATCTAAACCTAGTCAAGCTGGTCATATCAGTACAGATCACAAATGTCATGGAGGAGTTTGCCGATGTGTTCGAGGGCATAGGGAAATTCCCAGGAGAATGCGACTTACACATTGACCCAGACGCCATGCCCGTTGTGTGCCCCCCCCCGGAGGATCCCTTTCACACTGCGGGAACGACTGAAACGGGAGTTGGATGACATGGAGAAAAACGGCATAATCATCAAAGTAAAAGAACCCACAGAATGGGTAAACGGACTGGTGGTCGCAGAGAAGCGTACTGGGAAGCTCAGAGTATGCCTCGATCCTCGCGAATTAAACAAAGCCATCAAAAGACCTCATTACCCGCTTCCAACATTGGATGACATCACACCAAAGCTGGCAGGAGCACAGTACTTCAGTGTCATGGATGCTCGCTCAGGCTATTGGGCCATCCAACTAACCACCAAGTCATCGCTCCTCACCACCTTCAACACGACCTTTGGCAGGTACCGTTTTCTGCGCCTTCCTTTTGGGATAATATCAGCACAGGACATTTTCCAAAGGAAAATCGATGAGACGTATGAAGGGCTCAATGGAGTGGCAGCCATCGTGGATGACATCCTCGTGTTTGGCAGGACAAAGGAGGAACACGACGAGAACCTCCGTGCCATGCTTGAGCGCACACGGGAGCGAGGAGTACGTCTCAATCCAGAGAAATGTGTCATAGGCGCCACAGAAGTGAGCTACTTTGGACACAAACTCACCCGGGAGGGCATCCAGCCAGACCCAAAGAAACTGCAGGCCATAAAGGACATGCCACCTCCTGAGAATAAGAATGAGCTTGAGACAATCCTTGGAATGGCGAACTACCTGTCCAGATTCGCACCACGACTATCAGAGGTGAACGCACCGCTGCGTCAGCTGCTCAAACAAGACTCAGAGTTCATCTGGGATCAGACCCACGACAGAGTCTTCCAGCAAATGAAAGATCTCATAACCAGAGAACCAGGCCCCATACTGGCATACTACGACACGACCAAGGAGCTACGGCTACAGGTAGATGCATCAAAGTATGGTTTGGGAGCTGTGTTAATGCAGGACGGACATCCAATAGCATATGCTTCAAAGACACTGACCCTAACAGAAGTCAACTATGCACAGATCGAAAAAGAGCTCTTTGCAGTGCTGTTTGGATGCAAGCGTTTCCACACGTACATATACGGCAGGAGAGTCATCGTAGAGTCGGACCACAAGCCGTTGGAGCACATACTGAAGAAACCAATCTCTGTAGCCCCTGCTCGTCTGCAGCGCATGCTGTTACAGCTGCAGAGATACGACATAGAGATCGTGCACCGGCCCGGAAAAGACATACCTGTGGCCGACACACTGTCCAGGAAACCATTGCCCGACCAAGACAGCACGCTGAGTGAAGGCATGGAGGACCAGATCCACTCGGTGATAAACAGCCTCCCAGTAAGTGACAAAAAACTCTCAGAGATACAGGCTGCAACAGGATGCGACCCGCAGCTCACCCTGCTGAAGCAAACTGTGCAGGATGGCTGGCCTGAGGACAGAAAAAAATGCCCCAAAACCCTTTTGGACTTCTGGACTTTCAGAGATGAAATTTCACACTCCCATGGCATCATCTTCAAAGGTGACAAAATTATAGTGCCAATAGCCCTAAGAAACAACATGCTGGAGAGAATCCACACTGGGCACATGGGGATTGAGAGGAGTAAGCAGAGAGCAAGGGACGCCCTCTTCTGGCCAGGCATGGGCAAGGACATAGCTGCCACGGTGGAAAACTGTTCCATATGTCAGGAGAGGCGCGCGGCGAATCCCAAAGAACCTCTCATCCCACACCAGATCCCTGAGAGGCCATGGCAGGCAGTGGCCTCAGATCTCTTCACATGGCGTGGACGGGACTACTTGGTAGTTGTGGACTACTACAGCCGCTACTTTGAGGTCGAAAGGCTATTCTCTACCACTGCAGGGTCCGTCATCAAAAAGCTCAAGGCCATATTCGCCAGACATGGTATACCAGAGACGCTTATCTCAGATAACGGCCCACAATACAGCTCTCGAGAGTTCAAGGATTTTGCAGTCACATGGGACTTTGTCCACACGACCTCAAGTCCTTTGTACCCGCAAAGCAACGGCCTTGCCGAAAGAACAGTCAAGACGGCCAAATCAGTTCTGGATAAAGCTCATGCTCAGGGAGTAGATCCCTACCTGTCCCTATTGGAGCAAAGGAACACGCCAGTCGACAGCTTCAGGTCACCCGCGCAGCTCCTCATGAGTCGACGTCTACGCTCAGTGCTTCCTGTTACCGGATGCCACCTGGTACCTCGCATCATAAGCCCGACGGTTGTGCAAAAAACACGGATGGAAAGACAAGAGCATCAGAGGCGTTACTACAATCGCAGCGCCACACCACTACCGAGGCTGCAGCAGGGGGACCACATTCGCTTTCAGCACGAGTCCGGAGCCTGGAAACCGGCTGTCATCATCCGACCTGCAGAGACTGCCCGCTCTTTCGTGATCCGCACTGGCGAGGGACAGACTATACGGCGTAACCGACGGCACCTGAGAGGCGCCAAGGCTTCACCGGCACCTTCAGCACCAACATCCGATCTGGTAACCCAGCCAGATAGTGCGGCTCAACAACAAGCAGAGCCCCTGTCACTATCTAGAGACACTACAACACCAACCATGGACACTAGCCCTGCACTGACCACCAGATCAGGACGAGTGGTCAAACCGAGGGTTATTCTTGACCTGTGATGTAAAGGGTGTAGGCGGATCGCTGCCCTAACAAAAAACAAAAAGGAAACATGTCAAATGTCCATGTACTAATGAGTGCATATCCCACATCGCATTGTTGTTGTTAGTTTAGGCCGCAGTAATTTTACACATGGCAATGTTGAAAGACTGTTCCTTATCCTCAGGTTCGGGATGTTCTATTTTGAAATGTATACCAGCTGTGTCACTGGTGGGCATCTAAAAAAAAAGGGAGATGTTGTATTGCTGATAATGTTTGCACTCCGTGCTTACTGTCCCTTGTGGTCCACCGTAGTGGCAACGGGGAGTGTTTGCTGTCACGAAAGTGGGTGTGTTTTATGTTGAAATGGACGAGCGGCAATAAAGATAATGGTGGCTCACGAAGCAGATTATGAACACGTTATTCATAAGTTTGAGACAGAATATTACATAGATAACTTGGAGAGAGAAACTCCACCACCAAACTATTGTTTTGACCATGAAATCACAGAGCAACACAAGCACACTGACAGTGGCACTGGCCATGTGCACAGGCTACATCCTAGGTGCTATGATCGAGGTTTCATTAATCAGGCAACGATTATGTGTACGAACTGAAAGAAACAGTTCCCCTTTAGTTTTTCCTACAGAAAAGCTGGTTTTGACCATAAAACACTGTTTGTAATACATGATGATTGGCCGGTTAAAGATTTAGGACAGTCAGGACATGCTCTCTTGATTGGCGTCCATTTAGAAACGATAACTCCATAAGGCGTTCGGAGTGTTGTTAAAGCCCAGAATTAACCTCTGTCGAGTGAAACCCTGGGAATACACAAAGTAGACATCTTTGACAACAGGACTTCGGTGCAGTTTTGTTCCGTCCCTTTTCTTTTGAAAATTGCACAGATACGGCAAACTGTTCATGTGTCCAACTTCCTACTATCCTCACCTAGTCTGTGGATTGTAACATAAAAAATATACCTGCTGTTATTGTAAGTGATCTAGAGTGACAGGTGCTGCAGCATTGCATGCTGGTGATCCTGCATTGTTTTTGAGTGGGTGTGGTCAGCACTGGAGCTGGAAAGGAGGATAAGAATTCCCAGGTTGCAAAGCAGCTGGTTGGGGTGGTTAAATATTAGGCCATCAGGAGGCTCTTGCTTGCATGCCTTATACCAAAATGATGGATTGGTGGATACTATAAAGTGGCTTCAATGTAGTTCAGTATGCAAACAACATACTTGAGTTTTGCAGTGTGAATACTTACTGGAAATAATGGTGGAAAGGTGTGTCCATGATTGTCTTGCTAGAGGTCACATTTTGTAGAATTGAAGGCTTTTGGCATCTTCAAAGAGTCTTCAGTCCATCAATCCATCTTCTTCTGCTTATCCATTTCAGGGTCATAAAGGGTTGGGGGGCTGGGAGTGTGCACCTTAGTTGTCATAGAGCAAGAGGTAGGGTACGCCATGGATAGATCACCAAAACTATTGCAAGTGTAACCAGTATGTAACAAAATATATAAACAATGGGCAAATCAGAAGATTTCAGGAACGGCAGAAGCCTAGAGGATGGCTAACCACAATGAAAACACAATCACAAATGATGAAGCAATGGTTCAACTGTATTTGAAATTTGTGTACTGTATTGCATTTAACAATAATAACCAAAATTGTGTGCGCGCGCACAGATACCCAAAATAAAAGAAAAGAAAGGAATGTCAGACCAGGGTCTTTTAAAGTGTCAATAGAATCCAGTTCAGGCCTGTTTGGTGATCTGGCAGTTTATTGATGTGAGTTCAGTCCTCGATCGATGTATGTTTTGCACAGTTTTGTCCTACCACCGTTCAGGCAACCAGAAGTCAAGATTCAGTTCCATATGGGCTGTGGCTCGCCATCCATTGCAATGGAAAATTATTCCTCTTCTATGGATTTCCACAAAGTCTGTAATCCAAAGTTCTCCATGGAGTCTCAGCTCCTTTCTCCAAATCAAAAAAAAAAACCTTACCAGTGCAAAGCACTTCGTAGTCATAAAATTAGCTTTGGATATCCAAATCTGGTGGCTAATCAAACAGCTTCACTGTTTCAACAGCAACTACGTTTTCCCACAGGTACAGCTATGGCGCGTGTGGTCTAAGCAGCCTTAGCAGCGCAACAAAACTGGAAAACACAAGGCGGGACAAACAATCCGATTGGTTGAACCGACAAAATATAACCTTTGAGAAACAAAAATAAATAAATAACACAAATAATACAATTCCATACAAAATAATTTGGGTTTTTTCTTTAGAGTCTCTCTCCAATTATGAGTGTTTTTAACTGAACAGAATAAAACCCCTTTAATAATAATTACAATAAACAGTCTCTAATTGCATCTGTTTGCCACTGGGCTACACTCTCCCCTCCTAAAGTCATGCAAGTCCCTTTGCATGGGAGATGGCTGTGACCTCACCACTTGAGAGAGTGGCTCCTGGCAAGTTCCAAACTCTTTACTCTCTTGCAAAGCATCAGTAAAAGCTAAGTTCAAGCCTTGGAATAAGAATTGCACAACAGATATCAGTGGATTTCTCAACTGGGTATACTGCAGTCTTTCTGGCGGAACTCTACTTCTCACTGAACGATGAAGAGTGTCCATTTTATCACCTTCCACACTTTGTTGCGAATCTTTGTTGTTAATGGCCTTAGGCTCAACGTCAGAGTCTTCTCTGCTTAGAAGAACATCTCCCTGAAAAGTAGATTTGTCTGCTAAGTCACTTTCACTTTCAGGAACATCAGCAGCCGAGCGTTTTTCACTCATGGCATCCAAGGCAGTATCCTCAACAATGATTTCTTGATTTTCATGAGACAAGTCTTCTCTGACTACTGTATCATCAACAGCTAAGCAGTCTTCAGTTAAATTCGTCTGTGCTGCCTCACCATCATCTGCATCAGAGCATGATTTTGGAACCTCGTACACTGTGGTGAATTGAATGGTTTCTTTGGGAAGCCTCTCACGAAACCAAATGGTATCCTCCTCTGTCTCAGAAGGTTCAGTCTCATCAGACTGTTTAGCTGATTGCCGTGTTACAGGCTTGCGTGTGAAGTTTGTCATAACAGGCTTCTCCTTAGTAGGTGTGACAAAACCACAAGGAAGTAGGAGGTCTCGATGGATAGTTCGCCAAGGAGCGTCCTTGTTCTCAGGTTTTGTGGTGTAAACTGGGAGTCCCGCCTGCTGTACCACATAAACATAAACATCTGATTCCCACTTATCAGCAAGTTTATTTTTCCTCTCAGGCATACAGCACGCACTAAAACTCTGTCTCCTTCTTCCAATTTAGAAGCAGTTACACGCAAGCCAAATCTGGTCTTATTCTTGTCAGCAATTTTTGCTACATTTTGTGCCGCGATCCTGTGACTCTCTTCCAGACGTGACTTCAAACTTTGCACATATTGCGAATGTGACTTGTAGCCGTTGTCTCTGAGGGGAAGACCAAAAGCCAGGTGGGCAATCTGGGTTTACGGCCATACATTAATTCATAAGGTGAGTATCCTGTTACGTCGTTCTTTGTACAATTGTACGCATGAACCAACGGTTTCACAAAGCTATGCCACTGTGATTTGTCCTTGTTTTCCAATGTACCAAGCATGTTCAACACCGTCCTATTACAATGCTCTACAGCAGCGGTCCCCAATCCCTGGGCCTCGGACCAGTACCGGTCCGTGAGTTGTTTGGTACCGGGCCGCGACAGTTGGGGCTCAGGTCTGAAATGTATGGTTTTCGGGGTTTTTAATCGGTTTTCAGCGTTCTTTTGTCATCGTTTTTATCATTAACTCGGTTTTCCTTGGTCTTTTCACGTGTGTTATAAATAAATCTTATTTTTTTCGGTACCGGTACTAGTTTTATTTTGTTGTATTTATCCGCGACACCTTAAAGGCCGGTCCATGCAAATATTGTCGGGCATAAACCGGTCCGTGGCGCAAAAAAGGTTGGAGACCGCTCCTCCACAGGGTTTCCCCTGAGATGGTAGGGTGTAGTATGGATCTTGTGAACACCCATGATGTTGCATAGTTCCTTGATGATGTGTGACTCAAAGTCAGGCCCTTGGTCACTATGCAAACGTTCAGGAATGCCATAGTGGACAATGAAATTATCCCACAGGCACTTAGCAACTGTTTGAGCTTTCTGATTGGGTGTTGGGACTGCAATGGCATAAAGTGGTCTGTAAGTACGAGAACATCCTTAATATTGCTCCTATCAGGCTCAGTGGACAAAAAGTCCATACAAACAAGCTCAAGAGGTCTGGTGGACTTTATTGTGACCAAAGGAGCAGCTCTTTCAGGGAGAGATTTTCTCAGAACACAGCGATCACAGGTTTGAACCTTTTTGTGAACATCTGCAGCCATCCTTGGCGAGTAAAACCTTGTTCTCACCAGGTCGAGAGTGCGTTGAATCCCTAAGTGGCCCATATCATCATGGAGGCTACGGAGGACTGTGTCTCGAAACTGCTCTGGAAGAACAAGTTGCCAGGTTACACAAACTCCATCTTGTTGTGTTCGGTACAGTATTTGATTGTGTAGCTCAAGGCGACTGAATTCCCTAATTAATAAGGGAATATCCAGCAGTTGCTTTCTAACGGTGGGTGGAACCTTGTTCCCAGTCTCAAATTGAGCAATAATTTCCCTCAAACATGGGTCAGCTCATTGTTCTGCTCTTAGATGCTCTACTGGCATATGGGGAATAATTGGTAAACCACCACACTGATCTTCATTCACAAACTCATCTGGTATAGCAGATGCAAACATGGCTAAAGAATCTACCAGGGTGAAAGCACAGTCCATCTCTTTGTTTTCACTTGGGCTACAGCCAGAGGTGCCTCTCACAGATAGCTGGGACCACATCTGGGCCAAGAGTGACTGCTTGACCAGACAGATGTGTTTCAATGAACCGCTGTATACGTTCCTGCTTTTTTTGTGAAATGGTGTCATTGAGCAGTCCTCCATTTGGTCATCTTGAAAGACCGTTTGCATCAGAATTTAACCTCCCAGCTCTGATTCAAGTAGCTACTGAAGTCAATGATTTTTGTATATATTTGAATAACTCAGTGTAGCTGAAATTATGTTTTGTTTTTGTTGTTTAAAAGACGGATATTTTGGTAGAACATTTTTAACATTTTGTTAAAACTTTCAGGATAAATGTTAAAGGCTGATCCTGCACTCTTATTTCTGCTCCATATGATATGTTAAACCTTCATAAACCCTCCGCCTGCATCAGTCGCAGCACTTCTAGTTGAACATCTAAAAACTGAACGTAACAAAACACCAGAAGATCTGAAAGACGAGAAGTCGGGTCCGTGCCGGATGAAATCGCCCACATCAGAAAGGACTGAAGGGGGGAGGGAGGAGGCGGGGGGAGAAGGAGGAGGTGGGGAGTCTAATTGATTTCCTCATTTTCCCTCCCTGGAAAGAGAGCGAGCAGGTCAGACGAGTGCAGCGGCGAGCGAGCGAGCAAGTGTCTGCATTTCAGCGAGAAAGAGAGCGAGAGAGAAAAGAGACCGTTGAAGGCTTTGGCAGTGAAGCATGAAAACGTGTGTGTGTGTGTGTGTGTGTGTGTGTGTGTGTGTGTGTGTGTGTGTGTGTGAGACCTTGTCTGGCAGCGTGTGTGTGTGTATGTGCGATAGAGAGAGAGCAAGACAACGAGGGCGAGCGAGCGAATAGAAAGGGGGAGCCTTGAAACTGTCTTGATTCCCTCCTCCATTATTCTCTCTCTCTCCCACACACATGCAGACACATACTCGCTTACCCTCGTGCATTCCTCCAAACCTTTTTCCTCTCCTTCTTTTCTCTTTGTGTTTGTTTGTCTCCTGCTGTCAGCACCGCCTCGGAGGTCACCCCCACTGACCTTTGCCCTCTTGCCTTCCTGTTGACGTGTAAACATTAAACGACCTCCCTTCCTCTTTCTCTTTGAAAGATGAGAGCTGAGAGAAGCAGCAATTATTGTGCCAGTGAAGCAAAAGCAGAGGGTGAAAGTGATGGAGGAAGTTTTTCATGACGCAAAGCCAAACTCCAGCATCCATTTCACTGAGCTGTATAGGCTGTGATTAATGGGTTTATATAATGGTTAATGCACCATTAACTTCAAATTTAGTCCCTTAATTGATGTGGAAATGCCTCCAAAAGAATGTTTTTAACTGAGCCTGATGAATCGCTATAATAAAGAAAGAGCCTACAGCTTCCACAGTAACAGTAAGTAACATTAAGATAAGTTACAGTTAAGTTACTAGCTTAGTTTAGCCAAGGGATTGTTTATAAAGATGGACGAAGCTCCTGCTTTGCAGCAACAAAACCCACATTTTTGATCACCCCTAGTGGTGGTTCTATATAGGTCATAAAACCGCATATTTAACATTCAGTTGTCAATCCCACCTCCTAAACTGGCATCTCAAGACTCGATTCAATGATTCTAACTTTATTTGCAGATTCACCCTCATGCAACTAGGCTGATTTGAAGGGATGTGTTTTTGTTGTTTGTTTGTTTGAGCTTGCTGAGCTTGTAGTAATAACTGGATGATATTGAGAAATAAAGAAAAACCCTGCAGTTTATCTAATTTCCATTTGAGGTAGACTCCTAAAGGGAGTCAGTTGCATGTTACCAGGAAATGATGGACCCGTCTTGCCTATCACCAACATCTCAGACTGCTGGTCATGTTATGGTGTGGGATATAATTTTGTGGCACTCTTTGCACTCATTAGTACCAAGGCAGCATTGTTTAACCACCAGAGCCTACCTGCTGAGTATTGTTGCTGACCATGTCCATCCCTTTATGACCACAGTCTACAACAGCTTCCAGCAGGACTCACTATTTCACAAAGCTGAAATCAAACTGGTTTCTTGATCATGTGAAGTTCACTGTACTCAAATGGCCTCCATTGTCACAAGATTTCAATTCAACAGAGTCTGTTTGGGATGGAATGTGAGACTCGCATGGATTTGCAGTTGAAGTAGCTGTCTAAGTAAGTAATCTGGGCGCTACAGCTTTAAGCAGCTGTGTGCACTCCCATGGACGGCAATCACTTTCTGGCAGACAATCACTGTTTGGCACAACACCTGGAGCTGAGGGGGCAAAACAATCGCATGAGTGCTGCTGTTTGAATGAGGAAGAATTAAAGTAATCGTGGTAAACCAATCACATGACCACTTCAAGATGACAAAGCAACAAGATGATATATACCAGTTTTTAAAATTGTGTTGATAGGCCACATAAAACCAGAGTCATGATAAACAATGTATACGCGGCGTTTTCTCCTGAATACTTTCGTCACATTTACTCTCTAAGGCCAGCGCTAGCAAGGACTCTCTGCTTATGACCAAAAAACAAAACAAAACAAACCTGTAATTTCTAACATTACACTGTGACAGGTTGCGGGTGGTAGTAACTATGTAATCAAGCTCTAAACCATTACACTTAATGAAGTCCAGGCTAGACATTCAGGACAACTGATTTGATGGTTGTAGGGCATTGCCCATGATGTGTAAATAGATTATAAGAAACTTGTCATGTTTTGACTCAAAATTAACAGAGAAAATAGACCTAAAAATTTTATTTATTTTGTTTTAATGCAAAAGTGGATTTACTTGGAAGAAGTTAATAGGTTGAAAGGGAGGTTTCACAGCAGGAACGTTACTGTAAGCTTTAACAGAGAAAAGCAAACCTGTTATAAGTGGCCAAGGTGACTATGAAGCGATAGCCTTGAACTTGTGACTTAATTCAAAGGTTACAGACTGGAATTAAAGTTTCAGAGGGGTTATCAGTAGGCAGGCAGGATTCTAACATGCCTGGGAATGCAATGGTAGAAGGTGGGCAGGCATGTGATTTACAGGTAAGTACTTTCCATTCCTTTGCAGGTACAGACATCAACATACCTGTTGATTAGGCTCAGGTTAGAGTGGCAGGTTTGTCCATTCAAACTGTCTTCCAATGGATGACTAGAAAGATAGCACAATAAACTGCTAGTTTCAAAGATTGCTTGATTACTACCATACCAGTGACGATAATCTGGTGGAGAACAGCAGTAGCCAGCCAGCCTTAAAATAGCATTCTAATGCGTTAACTCGGAGCAGGTGCAGGAAGGAAAGTACAGAAAAGAGAAGCTCCTGTGGACCAGGCCAGGCAGACCAGTGAGAAAATGCCAACCCACAACTTCATCGTGGCTCTGAGATAGATAGGCTTCCGTGGGAAGCCTATCTCAGGCCCATAACAAACAAACAAAAAAAGGAAAACATCACAAATCTGGTGGGACCAAGAGAAAACTGGGAGATCTTCCACTTCTGGGGAAGTTCCTGGACATTCAGCTCCAAAGTTAAAGCAGTATTTACTTTTTTAAAAACTTTTTTCATGGTTAATTGAGTCATTCTTATACAATTCTTTTCTATTCCACTTGAGCACTCAAATCACAAAATATCTTATACAGCAATTTACGCGCACATTTATACAAGCACTTTTTCCCCATGTCCAAGTGGTCTAACACATTCACACAACAATGGATTTACTGAGAGGAACTTGGGGTTCGGTATCTTGCTGAATGATACTGCAGCCTACAGACTGGAGCAGCCAGGGATGACACCACCAACCTTCCAATTAGTACCTCTAACTTCATCCAGAAAATGGAATATCATCTCCAGATGTGAACTAGCTAGCTAAATTCCTGCTAACGCTGATCTCTGTTAAACTTCATTAATTGTCTCCTTTCGTGTATGCCATGGTTGGCTGTGTGGCAGGCAGGCAAGCAGGAGTGGTGGACCCATGCGGACGGCAATGGGGAAACAGTTCTGGGGGCCGACCGTGCGGGCGGCAACGGCGGCGACGGGGAAACAGTTCTGGGGGCCGACCTCGATGGCGATGATGTCCAGCTGGTGGCCCGGAAAGTGGCCGGCGATTCCGAGGTGCAGAACGTGGCTTCGGCGGCGGCGTGGCAGCCGCAGGACCAGGCGAGGCCGACGCAGAAGCAGAGGCAGGACCAGGCGAGGCCGGCGCAGAAGCAGAGGCTGGACCAGGCGAGGCCGACGCAGAAGCAGAGGCTGGACCAGGCGAGGCCGACGCAGAAGCAGAGGCAACGGCGTAGGCGCTGCAGGCCACGGCGTGGCAGCCCCAGGTGGTGGCTGGACGGGCTCCTCGGGCCCCCCAGCCGACGTGGCATGAGGCTGGACGGGCTCCTCGGGCCCTCCAGCTGGTGTGGCATGACCAGTAGGGGCAGAGACCACTGGCTGAACAGAAGGCTGAGCAGGTGGTGGAACAAATGACTGAGCTGAACACTGGGGAGATGGCAGAGCTGCACAGTGTGCTAAGGGCTGAGCTAACGGTAACACAGGAAATTGAACTATGGACTGGGCTGCTAACAGAGCTAATGACTGAGCTATAGACTGAAGCAGAGGATGGAGTGGTGGTTGTTGTAATGAAGTTTGTGGTGGTGGTGGATAAGCATTAAGCTGTACTAGTTCTCCTAAGCCTCCAAAACATGAGGCACCTGCTGGACACTGGACGCTCCCACCTGAGGAGTAGGTACGGGTGCGGAGACGGGCTGTATCCTGGCTGACCTCACCCTGGAGACCGGCGTGGGTGCAGGGGTGGACTGGTTCACGGCCCCCCCTCACCCTGGAAGCCGGGACAGGCACCGGCAATGGCTGGGCAGCTGCTGTTCCCACCCAAGGAGCTGGTACGGGTGCAGAAACGGACAGAGCCTCAGCCGGCCTGGAAACCAGAGCAGGGACCAACTGGACCTCAGCCTCCCTCACCCGAGGAACTGGTACGGGTGCAGGGTTACGCTGGGCCCAAGCTGCCCTGGCAGCAGGAACACGAGCAGGCAAAGGAGCAGGCTCAGAAAAAACAGTCTTAGAATGGGCAGGCTCAGGGTTAATATGTACCGGGTCAACAAAAACAGGCCTATCAAAAATACATTTTGCATCTTTCCCACCACATTTTACAGTCTTTGTTTTAGTAGAGTTTGAAGGTTTTGAAGTGTGTGACTTGTCCTTAATTAAACCCCCATCCCAGGGAGCTAAATGAAAGTAATTTTCCCAGTCAATTTCATCATCCAAAAAGGAGATTCCAACAGTGTCTGGGGTGAGTTTATTGTTCTTTTCAGTTATGGCTTCAGGTGAAATGTGTAAAAGGCAGTCATTATAACTCACCACTGGGAGTTGCTCAGCAGGTGAAAAGTGACGGCGGCATGAGCGCCGCTTCCTCTGAGGTGAGGAATATGACGGGGTGTACAGCTGAGCCTCTGACTTGCGGGACGGCAATGCAGAGGCTGGAGCGTGAGCATCAGAAGAAAAACGGAGCACTCCCACCTGAAGCGGCCCAGGCTTGGATGCGAGCGGGGCAACAGGCGGAGGCTTTTGGCAACTTCGGGGACCTCCAAAAGCCAGCCGAGTTCCACGGAATATGTGCTCAAAATCTGGAGCGTGCCATGGCTTCCACCGGAGCTCCTCCTCCAGCTGGGCAATGGCTGCTTCCTGGCGCTCATACAGCTCACTGTCTGCTGGGTCCATGTAATGGTCGCATCGTTCTGTCATGGTTGGCTGTGTGGCAGGCAGGCAAGCAGGAGTGGTGGACCCAAAATGCAGGACTCAGACTGGAGGGATGAACTCAAAATACTCAGCTTTATTTGCTGGCACGGGAAAACAAGCATACCAAGCAAGCTAAACTAAACTGGGAAACAACATAAACTCACAGGAAACACAGGGAGATCCACACAGCATGAGGGTGGACTGACGTTAACAATGCAACAACAAGAACTAACTGACAGGGACTAAAATACACTGGCAGGCACATGAGGAAACGAGGAACAGGTGGGCACACAGCTGGGACTCATTAGGCTAGTAAGGACAAGGAAGTAAAACAGAATACGCTAACATGAGACAAGACCTTCAAAGTAAAACAGGAACTCCACAGGCAGGATTCAGAGACAATACTAACACAGTACAGAGGAAACAGGAGGAACATGAGGGTAGAACTAAACCTAAGAGCTAGAAATCACAACTCAGAAGGACAAGAAATCTAGAAAAGCAAAACAGAACCCAATAAACAATAATGTAGAATCAAAACACTGGGCCACAGGCCCAGGACCGTGACAGTGTATGTCTTTTCATTAAACTTTACTGTAACACCTGGGAGAACAGCTACACTGATCGTAGTCAAAGGATCTGACTACGATCTGACTATGACCTGGATGACTGAGAACCTTCACAGACATAGCTACACTGATCATTTTATTGGAATGTAGACTGCTTTTAACTGTTTTTAACTCTTAGGAACTTTCAGTTTTAATGACTGGACAATTGAGCAATGCTAATAACCAACCAAAAGTTGTTTATTGAAACATCTGACTTTCACAAAGTTTATGTCAGCAGTGGAACACTTTTTTGATATCAGCTCCAAACTTTTGGTTGAAACTGGTGAGTCTGGATTCAAAACAATGCTCGTAACAAATTCTTAGATGATCTAAGAAACTTTTACCAAATCTTGCAAAGATCAAGAAGATTCCTGTTCTGAAGCCTCACATTCAGGCTTCTGCAGTTTCCCATACAGCCTCAGAGTCGACTTGCGCTCGGATGCCGGCTGTTTCCAGCACACACTCCTCTCCAGCGCTGTGTACACAGACAGGCTATTCATCTTTCCCTTCACCAACATCAATAAATGATGGCTGCTCTCTCTCTCTCTCTCTCTCTCTGTTTAAATATTCATCGGCAGCGCTGCTCGTCTCGCTCGCTAAACAGCCTCGCATGCTTGCCAGCCAGACGAACCACACACACATACACACACAGATACACACACGCACACAATCCCTGAGGCGCATTAGCAATTCAATCCGTCATCTTCAGCATCGTGTTAGGCAGCCACACACACACACACAGACACACACACACGGATACGTTTAGAGACACACAATCACGGTTACACACTCATTATACACACACATACACACACAGAAAACCACACACAAAAAGCCGGAGAGTAAGCGGCAGCTTTGACAGAGCTGCATGAAAGTGTGTGCCTCTGATGGGGGAGGTGAGGGTGATGAAACCCAAAGCCGCTGGACGCCTCGTTTATCATCACTTAAAGGAACAGTCCGTCACGCTAGGAAGTTTCCCAGAATTATTAATTTTAAAAAATGTATTCATGTTTTAACTCTAAACTGAATTAGTGACACAACTGAAACTGCTGCTGGAGTCATTGTGTCCTTTGAGAGGAAAAGGTGTTTAAGGCTTTAATAAAAACACTATGTGTTTGAGCAGCACTTTGAAGCAACGAAAAAAATGAAGCTGAAGCTGGAGTGCTGAAGGCATACAACATATTTCCACCAACATTAACGCCCAAACACACACACACACACACACACACACACACACACACACACACACACACACACACACACACACACACACACACACACACACAGCTGGTTCATATTCACATCACTCTGTATTCATCTCCACCTCTTTCACTTGTTCGGTCTTTAAGACTTTTTTTTCCCCCTCGCTAATTAAGCTCAGTTTGTTGCCATGGAGTTTCACAATAATGGAATATGTCTGTGTTCATTGTTGGCGGGTCAGTGAAAACCACATTTTAAAAAGCAGGAACGCACATGAAGGTTCCTTCACAAACCAGCTAGATCACTGATTAAATGCAGGAACTAATCAATATAAAATTAAACCAACACGAAATCATAGTAAGAAAGGACATAGCCATCATTACATCACTTGCTGGTTTGTGGACTTGGCTTAATGGCTATCACCATGTTAGTTGGAAGCCAGAAGTGACCTTATTTGGAAGAGAAAATGGAGTGCTAAGTTAACAGCTGTTGCTAGCAAACTTAGTACGCTGCATCCATAAACTAATAACATTTTATTTTCACTCACAAAAACTAGAGTACAGACTTCCTAGTGAGTCTGTTAGTAAATTAACCTCACAGCATCCATATTTCTTGTAGAAATGGAGCCTTTTGGAATATCCAAAAGGCTCCATTAGGACAAAATCAGTCCAGATGTTGAGTTCAGGGACTCTGGTTAGCTGAGGTGAAGCCTAAAAGATGGCTGGGGTTCAGGTGTAACCATTTTAATTACACTATTGTTTATATATTTAAATAAAAACTTGTCAGGTGCTGTAAGCTTCCCCGCCGCGAATCGCTACCTCATCGTGGTGGAGGGGTTTGTGTGTCCCAGGGATCCCAGGGGCTAGGGTTTTATCCCCTGGTAGGGTCTCTCATGGCAAATTGGTGGTCCTGGGTGAGAGACAAGACAAAGAGCGATTCAGACCATCGAGGAAACAGTTCACCCTGCCCGGGATAGGGGCCTTAGTCCATGGGGCCCAGCCGGGCACAGCCCAAAAAAGGGACATGGGCCCACCTCCTGCAGGCCCCCCACCCGCAGGAGGCACTGTAGGGGTCAGGTGCAATGTGATCCGGGCGGCGGCCAGGAGGGGAGGTCCTGGCGGACCAATCCCCAGCTACTAAGACTGGCAATTGGGGCATAGAATGTCACCTTTCTGGTGGGGAAGGCGCCTGAGCTAGTACGTGGTAGGTTGAGAGGTACCGGCTAGATATAGTCGGGCTCACCTTAAGGCCTGGGTTCTGGAACCAGCCTCCTGGAGAGGGGCTGGACTCTGTCTCAGTCTGGAGTTGCCCTTGGTGAGAGGCAGCAGGCTGGGGTGGGTATCTTGGTATCCACTTGGCTTGCTGCTGGTATGTTGGGGTTTCTCCCAGTGGACGAGAGGGTTTGTTCCCTTCACCTTAGTGTCGGGGAACGGGTCCTGACCGTCGTCTGCACTTATGCGCCGAGCGGCAGTTCAGAGTCCCCAGCCTTCTTGGAGTCCCTGGGTGGGGCAATGGAGGGTAATCCATTATTGTAAATTTAAATGTTTTTAGGAAATAACAGGACAAAAGAGGGTTTTCAGGAAACACTGTTAAATGTTCAGGTTCTATGACATATGTTAGAACAAGATCTAGAGTGTGATTAAAGTGGTGGGTGGGTTCTTTTATATGTTGAGAGAAGCCAATTGAGTCTAATAATAGATTAAATACCGTGTTGAAGCTGTCATTTTTAGTATCTACATGGATGTGAAAGTCACCCACAATATTTATTTTACCTGAGCTGAGCACTAAATCACATAAAAAGTCTGCAAAATCAGACAGAAATGCTGAGTAAGGTCCAGCTGGACAATAGATAACAACAAAACCAGGCACATCTGGTCCAATCATGTGGCTAAAGGTCATATTAGGAAAAAGCTTTAGTTTTAGTATAGCCCTTGCTCTTGTTTAATCTGAGCCTCCCCTCACCCCTCTCCGAAAACCCCCCAAAACATCTGCTGCAGTAATACTAATCAATATAATACTAACGGTTATGTTTTTCAGCAGAATAAGCAGCTTTACTTTTGATAATATGTGTACAATTTGCTAACAGTACAGTTTTTATATGTAGTTCTTCACCCAGGAAGGAAGGAGTGAAGAAGAACTGTATCTGTCAGCAGTGTGGTCATCGTCTCTGCTAGTCTTTGTGTAAAAGTCATGGCTCACCATAAATGTGTAGATCTCTGTTGATCTAGACTAAAGTATCACCAACAAATTAATCTAATTAACGAGACTGACAACTTCCCAATTTATTGATCCACCAAATTAATATTTATCACAAGCAAGCCCACTAATTCATCACCCAATGCTCAACTACCATTCAACATCCAACAAAATGACATCAGTTTAATATACCAAGAGATTCACTGTCAACTGACCAACAAAATGAAGTAATTTATCACACAAAATATTTGACTCAGGAACTTTTATCTTGTAGTTTGTATGCGTTTAAAAGACTGGATATCTATAGTTTTAGTTTTATTCTGACAAGTCTATTAGTATTCTCAGGGAGAAAACCACAGATTGTGTGAGTGTTTGCTTTCTCCTTCCCACACCTTTGTATTGTGTTTTGTGAGTACACCTGTGAGGACATTGTTTTGTGAGGACATTGTGTGTGGTTTCAGACTGATCGATGGGCCTCACAAGGAGAGAAGACCAAATGCGTGTGTCTTTGAGAGAAAAGTGAATAATGTGTGAATGACTCATCTCTCTCTCTCTCTCTTTTTCTATCAGGATAAATAGGGTGTGGGCGATCAAAAGTGAAGACAGCTGAGTGAGGGAGGGCGTGCGAGGCCAGCAGACACAGAGGAGAGAAAACATCCAGGATGCATGAATGGCCTCGCTCTCTTTCATATAAGAGAAAGTAGTTTGTCCCAGTTTCTGAGAATCCAGTGAGTCACCTCGTTTGCACTTTCCGTGTCTTTGTGAGGAACATCGGTCTCTGACTATCACAGCTAAACGTTGAAGGCTGTTAATGTAAAGAATGCAGCTTTAAACTTCCTGAATAAAATGCATTCAGCATGTCTGTGAGGCTTTGAGGACACATTGAGTGAGCGCGGTCAACAACTATGGGGTAAAAACTTCACACGTGTTTACATTCTTTTCCGTCAGCAACACCACGAGGAGGTGTCTGATCATTCCTGATTTCCTGTCCAAGACAGGGCCTGACATCGAAAAACACGACAGCCACTGTTTGAAAGCCAGATTTTAAACCAGTTCAAATGCCAAAAAAACACTCCAATATAGTGTAAAACCTAGTTTGAGCCAAAGTCAAAATAGTCTGAAACAAACAAATGAACAAAAAAAGTGCATAATGAGTCTCAAACCAAGTCTAACGCTAAGTCTGACAAAAAGTCTCAAAAATGAGTGTAAAACCATCCCAGAGCCATATTCCAAACTAATCTAATCCACAACTGAAGCCAAGGAAATGGTCAGAAAAGAAACTGGACATAAGGTCCCAAAGCTTCAGTATTAAACAGCCTGATATCAAACTGGTATTAGGACCACTGTGGGTTAATCTTTGTAGTGATACTCACTCCTTTTTTTTTATTTAGACCTGGTTTAATTCTGGGATAGTTGAATATTTGTATATAATCACCACTGACTGTTTTAGATTATATCTAATATATCCTTATAATTACAAAATGTTTTATGTAAGATTTATGTTTTGTAATTTGTAATTTTGTAATTTCAATAATGTATTTTGTAACTGCAGTACACATAATACTCATTTTAAACAATTTTGTCCAGGTTCCTTGCCACCGGGGACTCCTTCAGGACCATCGCGTTCAGTTTTCGAGTCGGTGTGTCCACGGTGAGCTAGATCATCCCCCAGGTAGCGACAGCCATCTGGGACTGTCTAGTGGACGATTTCATGGCTGTGCCTTCAACTGAAGACTGGCGGTCCATCGCAGAGGGATTCCAGGAGCGCTGAAACTTCCCTCTCTGCTGTGGAGCTCTGGATGGGAAGCACGTCCAGACGAAGGCACCCCCCAACTCAGGATCCATGTTCCACAACTACAAGGGAACTTTTTCCATTGTTCTCCTTGCAGTTGTGGATGCAGAGCATCGCTTCCGCGTCATTGATGTTGGGGGGTACAGGAGGACCAGCGACGGTGATATTCTGGCCAACTCCACCTTTGGTCAGGCTCTTCGGGCTGGGACTCTCCATCTGCCTCCTGACCAGCCTCTACCTGGTGGAGAACACCAGGTAGAGGCTGGAAAGGCGTGGGTCATCGCGCCTTTCCATTGACTTTACATGTGAACCTGACGCTCTTCATCAGCCCCATGTCTTTGTGGCTGATGAAGCATTCCCGCTGCGGCGTGAGCTCATGAGACCTTTCCCTGGACGCCTCCTCCCTTTAGAGAAGAGGATCTTTAACTATCGCCTTTCCAGGGCCAGGATGATAGTGGAGGGTGCCTTCGGTATCCTCTCCTCACAGTGGAGGTTGTATCGGCGCGCTATGGAGCGCCGTCCTGAAATTGCGGAGAAGTGTGCTCTGTGTGGACGAGAGAGGGGCACCTGCTGTGAGAGGTGTGGCACCTGCTGTGGTGGAGCCGTTGCAAGGCCTGGGTCGTATGGCAGCAAACAACTCCTCCAGAGAGGCTGTCCTGGTGAGGGAGAAATTCATGGCTCACTTCTCGACAGAGGGAGCTGTGTCTTGGCAACCAAAGGAGTAGCCTGTTTGAAGTCCGAGTGACTTCCCCACAACGGCTCTTTTAAGAGCCACCCACAAACCTCTAAAGAGTGTTCCTGTCTTTTTAAATTTTTCATAATAAATGGAGCTCTACTCCAAAATAAACTAACCTCTTTTTACTCTCTTAAGTAACTTGTCTTCACTATGTTCCTATATACAGTGTGGTACGCTAACCAGATAATGCGTTTATTCAGAGGACATCTGCAGGAGAAAGTGGAAGAGCCTCAGGGACACATATAATAAGGAGAAGAGGACAGAGAAGGAGAAGAGGAGTGGGTCTGCAGCAGGATCGGGGAGGAGATGGAAGTTCTTCGCGGTCATGGGGTTTCTGGACCCCTTCCTCACCCCGCGGGAGACTAGCGGCAATATGGTGCGGACCGTGGAGAACTTCTCCCCCGAGGACCAGGGACAGCCCGAAGAGGCAGCAGGGGTGTGTCAGTCAGAAGGTATGTTTACAATGATGTAAGATGTAAGATGGCGCCGGTGAGGTCGGCTGCCGTCACGACTGCTCTGACCACTTTTTCTTTGTCTTTGTTTTTTAAGTTAGTTTTCAGCGTTTCTAAATCGGCAAAATCATCACCATTGGGTACATTAGGTATGACAGTGACACTCTTGTTTCTATTGGTATACAATGTACTCATAATTCGAAGTTTTTAACTCCGGATCCGAGCTGGCCGAGTGAGATCTTGAGGGAGAACAAAGGGAAGCGGCGGCGGCCTAGAGGGAAGCGAGCCGGCGTCAGGAACAGGCTGAGAGCTCGTGCACACCGCACACCTCTGCCTAGCATCCTGCTCGCCAACGTCCAGTCACTGGAGAACAAGCTTGATGACCTCAGGGCCAGGATAAAGTTCCAGAGAGACATTCGGGACTGCAATCTCCTCTGCTTCACCGAGACATGGCTGAACCCAGCGGTGCCGGACCACGCCATCCAGCCGGCCGAGTTCTTCTCGGTTCACCGCATGGACAGGACACGGGACTCGGGGAAGTCAAGGGGAGGCGGCGTATGTTTAATGGTGAACAACAACTGGTGCAACAGTACGAACGTCGTTCCTCTCACACGCTCCTGCACACCAAATCTGGAACTACTGTCCATCATGTGTCGTCCTTTTTATCTACCTCGGGAATTTACATCGGTCATTATAAGTGCCGTTTATATTCCACCACAAGCGGACACGGTCACCGCCTTATGCGAGCTGCATTAGGCACTCACACAGCATCAGACACAACACCGGGACGCTGCGCTTATTGTGACGGGGGACTTTAATAGCGCCAACCTCAAACGCGCAGCGCTGAACTTTTATCAACACATCACCTGCCCCACCAGAGGTGAAAGGACACTGGACCACTGCTACACTACGGTCAAGGATGGCTACAAGGCACAATCCCGCCCTCCGTTTGGCAAATCTGATCACGCCGCCATCTTCCTCATGCCAAAATACAAACAAAGGCTGAAACAGGAAGTTCCGGTTCAGAGGAAGGTCGCGCGCTGGACGGATCAATCGGTGGCCGCGTTACAGGACGCACTCGATGACGCAGACTGGGGCATGTTCAGAAACAGCTCTGATGATGATGTCAACGTGTTTACGGAAGCGGTTGTGGGATTCATCGGGAAACTAGCGGATGATACCGTGGAGACAAAGACTATCACAACGTTTCCCAACCAGAAGCCGTGGGTGGATAAAACCATCCGCGACGCTCTGAGATCCCGCACCGCTGCCTACAACACGGGACTCACGACGGGGGACATGGACCCATACGAAGCCGCGTCATATAACGTGCGGAGGGCGGTGAAAGAGGCGAAGCAGCGCTACGGGAGGAAACTAGAGTCACAACTCCAACAGAGTGACTCTAGGAGCCTATGGCGGGGACTAAGGACAATAACGGACTATAAAGCACCAACAACCGGTATGACGAACGCGACCGTGACTCTGGCAGACAAGCTGAACACTTTCTATGCTCGCTTCGAGGCTGCAGCTAAGGACTCCAACAATGCTAGTGCTAGCGGCGCTAACGGCTGCAGACAGGAAGATACTGCCAGCACCGGAAACGTGCTCGTCATCTCCGAGCATGAAGTAAGGAGAGCCTTCAAAAGAGTGAACACCAGGAAAGCAGCAGGACCAGATGGCATCCCAGGTCGCATCCTAAGAGACTGCGCATACCAGCTAGCTCCTGTGTTCACTGAGATATTCAACATCTCTTTATCTCAGTCGGTGATCCCCACATGCTTCAAAGAGTCCATCATTGTTCCTGTCCCGAAGAAACCCCACCCTGCTTCTCTCAATGACTATCGCCCTGTAGCCCTCACCTCAGTAGTGATGAAGTGCTTTGAACGCCTGGTCAGAGACTTCATCATTTCTTCACTACCAGACACACTGGACCCACTACAGTTCGCTTACCGTCCAAATCGTTCCACAGACGATGCCATCTCTCATCTCCTCCACACATCACTCACTCACTTGGACACTAGAAGGGGGAACAGAGGAACAACCTCCTTCTAAACGTCAGTAAGACAAAGGAGCTGATAGTGGACTTCAGCACTAAGCAGGAGAGGAACTACCAGACCCCCGTCATCAACGAGTGCCCAGTGGAGAGAGTGGACAGCTTCAAATACCTCGGAGTTCACATCACGCAGGACCTGTCATGGTCCTGTCACATCAACACCGTGGTGAAAAAGGCCCGACAGCGTCTCTACCACCTCAGACGCTTGAGAGACTTCCAACTGCCCTCCAAGGTGCTCAGGAACTTTTACTCGTGCACCATAGAGAGCATCCTGACGGGAAACATCTTAACCTGGTTCGGGAACAGCACCATGCAGGACAGACGAGCTCTACAGAGGGTTGTGCGGTCAGCTGAGCGCACCATCCGCTCCGAGCTCCCTGACCTGCACTCAATCTACAGCAGGCGGTGCTGGACCAAGGCCAGGAAGATCGTGAAGGACCTCAGCCATCCCAACAACAGACTGTTCTCTCTGTTGAGGTCAGGAAAGCGATTCCGCTCCCTGAAGACCAACACAGAGAGACTGAGGAGGAGCTTCTTCCCGCAGGCGATACGGTCTCTCAATCACACCACCACACAGTACTGACCCACACTCACAGTTCTTACACACACACTGGACATTCTGGACATTGTTTTCACTTCATCACTTAACCTCTGGGTGGTCTTGGGTTGATTTGTGCCATTTTTCATTGTTCGTATACACGCCATTTGCACTGTGTTGAATGGAATATAGCGAAAGTCTGCAAAAAAAAGTTTGGTCACATTTACTGTTAAAATTTCAGTATGACTTCCGGAAATTAGCTTCAGTGGCTAAGCTACAGACAAACTTACACTATTGGTCTTAGTGGTCGATTTGTGCCCCATTGAAACCCATTATAAACGCTATTTTTCACTGCAGATTAATTACGGTTAAAGGGATCGTGATCGTTCCACCTTCAGTCTTTGTGGGGAGCTTGCCAGCAGCTGGCCGCCTGGAGGGCTTTTTATGCTCCTGCAAAAAAAAAAAAAAAAAAGTGGATCGAAATACATGTTGGTGCTAACCCTAACCCTAACCCTTACAACAACGAAACTATAATTAAAACTTTGTATGAATATTTCAGGGAGAAGTAGTTTTAAAAGACTGGCTAATTTAAAGTGGAAAGAAATATTAATATATAATCTTTTTATAGCACTTTTTATGGCGTGGTCGATTTGTGGCTCTAAGACCAATAGTGTATGCATTTTTCTAGGACCTCCCAGAGGTTAAATCACTTTAAGCATATTTGCACTGCACAAGACATAATGTGGATTGCACAACACTGGTCACTACATTCTTCATTTCCGGTTAATACTTGTACAGCTGCTGTTATTGTGTATATATTTATTTATATTTATATTTCTTCATACATTCTTATATAGTTCTATATTGTGTATTTTGTTGTACAGTTATTTTATTTTCAACTTTAATTTATATATTTTATCTTATTCTTTCCCAGTTAAATTTACCCTTCATTCTAATTTGTGTTGTACAGTTATTTCATTTTTAACCTTAACTCATTCACTGCCAATGGCTGGCAGTGAATGAGTTAATTTATATTTTATCCCTTCCTAGTTAAATTTACCCTTTTTAATTTTTCATATTTATTTCCTATCTTATTCATAGCCTTTTCCTTTTTTGTTTTCTTTAGGTCACGAGCAGTTGTCCAAGCATTTCACTACATATCGTACTGTGTATGACTGTGTACGTGACAAATAAAATTTGAATTTGAATTTGAATTAATGTAGGCAGTTAATTTATGCGTGTTGTCATACAGGAATATATTTTGTTTATTAATAAACAGTATATAGTAGTCCCGCTGATGGACCGTCACTGCCTCGCCTTTTCGCTGATTTTTTTTTATTGCACCGTACAGCTTTCAACAATGCGCATTGCATTCTGCAGCCCAAATGACAAATGTCCTCCGTGTCGTGTCTCCTGCGCTTGCCAAACTTATCATGTTTGGTTTTGATAACCATCACGTCCAATAGGAAAAAACAGCACAAAAACACTCTTAACTATGACCCTCATTCGGAAATAGACACCTGCACCGGGAGCGAAAAAGGCACACAAAAGTGGCGCCGCAGACGGAGAAAAAGCGCGGCATAATACTTTTACGTTTTAACATCGACAAAGGTTTGCACTTTGAGAATCAACTTGTGAGAACTGTGACTACTGTTCATGTGCTGCAATAAATGAGAGACCACTATATATAATAATAAGTATATAATAATATAATATTCTCTATGACTATTGTCTTCAACCTGTTAACATTTAATATTGTCTTGATAGAGTCAAGTAATCATGCAGCAGAGTCCTCCCCTGTTGCTTCTCCTGGCTCCCCAGTCCCTGGTCCCTCAGCTCCTGCTGCTGCACCCACAGGTATGAACATCAAGCACTGATAGCTTTTTACTTGCTTGAATCCCCTTGTGATCACCTTTACTAAATATCTACAACCAATCTGTTCATATCCTGTTTTTTTTTTTCAATTTTGAAAATGAAAATCTGGTTGCAGCCTTCTCATTACTTTGTGGTGTTTTGTGCTGTGTTTTACAGGCCCACAGAGGAGGACAGCTCGAAGGCGGGCGAGGGACGGGTCCCAGGACGGTCCATCAGCGGTGGAGCTGACTATCCTGGAGTCCCTAAAGGCGAGGCAGTGACGGTCCATCAGCGGGACTACTGTATACTGTTTATTAATAAACAAAATATATTCCTGTATGACAACACGCATAAATTAACTGCCTACATTAATTCATTGTAAACATACCTTCTGACTGACACACCCCTGCTGCCTCTTCGGGCTGTCCCTGGTCCTCGGGGGAGAAGTTCTCCACGGTCCGCACCATATTGCCGCTAGTCTCCCGCGGGGTGAGGAAGGGGTCTAGAAACCCCATGACCGCGAAGAGCTTCCATCTCCTCCCCGATCCTGCTGCAGACCCACTCCTCTTCTCCTTCTCTGTCCTCTTCTCCTTATTATATGTGTCCCTGAGGCTCTTCCACTTTCTCCTGCAGATGTCCTCTGAATAAACGCATTATCTGGTTAGCGTACCACACTGTATATAGGAACATAGTGAAGACAAGTTACTTAAGAGAGTAAAAAGAGGTTAGTTTATTTTGGAGTAGAGCTCCATTTATTATGAAAAATTTAAAAAGACAGGAACACTCGTTAGAGGTTTGTGGGTGGCTCTTAAAAGAGCCGTTGTGGGGAAGTCACTCGGACTTCAAACAGGCTACTCCTTTGGTTGCCAAGACACAGCTCCCTCTGTCGAGAAGTGAGCCCTCCCTCACCAGGACAGCCTCTCTGGAGGAGTTGTTTGCTGCCATACGACCCAGGCCTTGCAATGGCTCCACCACAGCAGGTGCCACACCTCTCACAGCAGGTGCCCCTCTCTCGTCCACACAGCGCAGAAAATTGTGGAGAACACAAGTTGCCTTCACACACTTCTCCGCAATTTCAGGACGGAGCTCCATAGCGCGCCGATACAACCTCCACTGTGAGGAGAGGATACCGAAGGCACCCTCCACTATCATCCTGGCCCTGGAAAGGCGATAGTTAAAGATCTTCTTCTCTAAAGGGAGGAGGCGTCCAGGGAAAGGTCTCATGAGCTCACGCCGCAGCGGGAATGCTTCATCAGCCACAAAGACATGGGGCTGGGCTCCACGGTGTTCTCCACCAGGTAGAGGCTGGTCAGGAGGCAGATGGAGAGTCCCAGCCCGAAGAGCCTGACCAAAGGTGGAGTTGGCCAGAATACCACCGTCGCTGGTCCTCCCGTACCCCCCAACATCAATGACGCGGAAGCGATGCTCTGCACTGTACAACAGTGGGAAAATCGCGGGACAGTAGGCGGGCTTGCTAGCTTTTGCGTGGCTTCATCGGGTCAGTCTGAAAATTAAAAAGAAGAAAGAATGAACTTACCAGGTTGCCCGATCTCCTCACTTATGTGTCTCCAAGCTAGGTCCTTTTTATTCCTGTCTCGGTAGAAATAGTATCTAGCATCATAGAGCTCGGGATGATTTGCCACGGCACTGATTAGCTTTTCCTCCATATTGAATGAAGAATGAAGGGCTTTGGCTGGATCTGCCCCTTTGACCTAGGTCAGAGCCATGTCACCAGCAGTGTTGGGGAGTAACGGAATACATGTACCGCCGTTACATATTTAGAATACAAAATATGAGTAACTGTATTCCGTTACAGTTACCGTTTAAAAAGGTGGTATTCAGAATACAGTTACTTTGTTGAAATAAATGGAATACACTGGGGTACTTTCCTGTTTCATTTTGTCGCGGGTCAGGACTGTTTGGGTTTTGTTTGACAGCTACGATCTGTTGTTCCAGGCGGCAGCGTTACGGTTGCCATGGTTACAGGGCGACGCTCTCTCTCTCTCTGCGACTGTGTGTTTCCTGGGTGAGAGAGCGCCTTTTCGTTGTTGTTGTGCTAAGCTAACAGGCAGAATGCTACAAGCATAGCTCTAAAGAATGTAGCATCATGTTCAGTGTAGTCCGTGCTGCTGGGAGAATGGACTGCCATACCTGTTATGTGTCTGTGAGCGCTAGGAGGGAGAAAAAGGGGAGTGGAAAGGTACGAGCAGTCATCGAGCAAAAACGGGAGCTGGAAGCATGTAAATATAATAATAACCACTGCAGCCAAGAAGAGTGCCTGACGAGCCCAGTTGTAAGTAAGCTATTAAGACTCGACTGTACACCGTGTTCGTGTTTTCCTCCGAAAACAACAAGTTCCGTTGGAGCAGCCTTTCAACGCCTCTCTCTGTCTGTCGCAAGAAAAGTTGACCCACACAACAAAGTAGAGCTATTTTTCGGCTACCAGCCGACAGGGACCCCGCCGTATTATGCTGGGCTTACACTGTGCGATTTTTTCAGTCGCGCGATTCAGCTCCTGCTCAAACTGTACGATTGACTCGCAGGGGTTATTAGTTCATAGGTCACGATGCAGGGTCTCACACTATACGGCCCGATGCTCTGATGCGACCTGAGTGCTCACACTGTGCGTCCATAAAAATGAAGGTTATAACAGAAATTCTGTCGCTCGCTCTCCCTCTCCGTCTTTCACTCACACAGACACACCACCACCATCAACTTTGCTAAATTGCTAATGAAAAACATTGGTCAGGCAGCTGTGATTGAGCAGCAGTGTCGATCCAACTATTTTCACGGTTGTTGTGGTCGTGATAATTTTGTGAGGCCACATCGAAAGGGCTCGGATGGTTCTACAGGTTGTGCCTCCATCGCTTGTGTCCAGATCACACGCTGCACTGCCGTGCTACGCCGTCTTTTTCGCTGACATTTGTGTTTGCGCGTGCGCAGTGTGGCAAACTGCGGTGACACCCTCACGACCAAGCGATTGATGATCGGGAGCTGGTCGTGAGGTGTCAATCGCTTCTCGTTACCCCACGTATACTACACAATGCACGACGCACGATGAAGGCCAAAATCGGGCCGATCGCCAAAACGATCGCACGACTCAAAAATCGGCTCAAAATGGGCCAAAAATCGCACAGTGTGAGCCCAGCATTAGTCAGAGGTCCCTTTACTACAGTTCGGAGTCGCGGACCTTCAGTAATAGTAATAAATCACACAGCAATAGTACATTCACGTTGTTGTAAAAAGCATGATAATATTGTAGCGGGTCAGGGCTGTTCGGGGTTCTGCTTGTACAGTTATGTTTTGTGTATGTTGCCATGGTGACGGGTGACGCCCTCTCGCTGCGACGGTGTGTCCTTCCGGGGTCAGAGGGCGCCCTATGTGTGTTGTGGTTGCCGCGCTGAGCAGTTAGCTAGTGGCAGTGTGTTCTTCTGCAAATGTAATAAACGGCTGTGCTCCCTGGCTAGCTCACGGGAAGCAAGACCAAACGATACCTCCGTCTCCTCCTTGTCTGAACTCGCCACAATATATTAAGTAATCCAAAGTATTCAGAACACGTTACTGTCATTGAGTAACGTAACGGAATAGGTTACAGAATACATTTTGGGGCATGTATTCTGTATTCTGTAATGGAATACATTTTAAAAGTAACCTTCCCAACACTGGTCACCAGGCTCCTGATTGGTTGTCGCGGCGCGATTTGACGCTGGAGTTCAGATTTTTCCAACTCAAGCGGTAGACGCGTAACGCGCGTATGCACAAAATGCAACACAAAAACTGACACGCGTGGTTTTTTTCGCGAGTCAAACACTCCAAACGTGCTACACTGACGCACATTTCAGGCGTTTTGGCATTTTAGCGACGCAAATCTGCTTCCCAATTTTCGCGGGAGCCGCAAACGCGGGTCATCGCGCCTTTCCATTGACTTTACATGTGAACCTGACGCTCTATTCGCATCCATCGCGTTCGGTGTGAACACACCGTTAGAGTCGACTCTTTGAAGTGAACAACGTGAGCGTGTTTTTTCTCTCTTTCTCTCACTCTCTCACACTTTTTTTCGCTTCACTCCGCACATGAGCCTTGTGCTTGCGCTGGGGAGAGGGGGGAAGGGCGGTAGTTACACTGGCCGTAGCACAGGAACAGAGCCGGCGGGACACAACAGATAACAGGCAACAATACATTTATTACATTTTAATGAAATTTGCAGACTGTTTCGGTGGAGTTTAATAAACTCAGCCGTCTGCTCCTTGCTATCTAAAATGTAACAGGACACCGGAGTATGTTCTCGAGCATCTCACATTTCTGATAATCATTTGACTGCTTGACGTTTATTCAGCTGTGTAAAAACTAGAAGTTTAATCTCAGCCAAACCGATTTACTCAGGAACAAATAAATACAAAAAACAAAACAAAAACGAACATTTTTAAGTTATCTAAGTGACTTCTATATCATGTTTAACCTGAGTAGCGAAAGACAGCGGCGGGTTTGAAAACGATTTGCCGGGAGTCCGGTGTTCTCACGGGCTCTAGTGAGCCTTGAACCCCGGCTAACTATCGAGCTGGTGGGTAACAGACGTCTCCAAAAACATCTGAACGCTTTTGAAAATATGTGGTGTCTTGATAAACTGAGCAGATATTTGAAGTTTACACAGCTACATTCTCGCCTGAAAATATGTTAAACATTTATTTTGTGACTGAGAAAGAATAATAAGAATAATATTAAAACTAACTAGCATCCGCCATTGTTGGAAACTGAGCAGGGCCGTGCTATGAATTCTGGGATAGGTTGGGCAGCAAAGTATACACCCGACCCATCTTTCAAATCTGGGGAAATGAAGGGCACATTTGTCGGCCGCATTTGTCAGAGTCTTCGAATTTGGACAGTCTTCGTCGTGTCGCTGTAACATAATTGGCCTACAAATGTGGGCACAGGAGGATGCGGTTCCTGAATTTGGACACAGCTACGATACCGGACACTGCTTCTTCTTCTTTGGGGTTTAACGGCAGCTGGCATCCTTGTACATGCAGTGCTGCCATCTTCTGTTTCAGTCCGTTATTACACTCTTAAATCCTACTACTTATTCCTGCGTCTTTTGGGATTTTGCAAAGCTTCAAGCGATGAGTCGACTATTAAATTAGCCGTCTACGATTTTGATAGTCGACATAATTGTGACTAGTCGACTAATTGTGGCAGCCCTAATCTAGGGGCCACCATATATATTTATAGATATTGGGTTGGCATTCTCTCAGCTTTAAAATCACTCTGGGTCCTTGGTTAGCTTTGCATTAGCATGCCCCTTTGCAGTTGTTTGCAAAGAGCGGAAGTTCAGTTAGCAGCATAATGCAGTTTTTCTATCATGGCCCCTGTTGCAATTTACAATCACATCATACCTCAACATCACTGAAATGCTGAAATTAGGACCTTAATAGAGCTGTTAATTAATGAATGCCAACAAACCTCAGTGAATGTAAGTAATGCTGTAAAGAAAAGTGAGCCAGTAGTGCTCAACAAAGATACAAGGGAATAATAAAGTTATACATAAAAAAGACTGCATCAAGTTATTGCTACTGACGGTGGTTCTACGAGCTACTGGATCATGAGGTGTACCTAATTTGCACCGGATTACAAAATCCGGTGCAAATTTTATTTTTTACATGACTGTAAAAATGAGTATATAAACTCAAGTCTTTGCAGTTTGCTCAGGATAATTCAGACAGTTAACTCATTTGTTTTCTTTCCTCATATTTATTGGACAGTAATAGATTGGTGACAAAAGCCAACAGGATGCTGAATACAAAATTACACACAAAGGTAACAAACAGCTTCCCAGACGTGAACCAACAATCTTAGCATGTCAACAGGAATGCCATTGTATTTACACCAGACTGCATTTACAAAGAAAAAAAATGATCCGTCAATTCTGTGCTCATAAATTAAAAAACAAACAAAACCCCGAAACAAACAAAGACTATTTACAGTTTACATATAACACACATTTAATACTGGTACAGTCTTGCCACAGAGTTAACTGTCTTTTCAATGTCCAGATATTAATTTACAATGTTTTTACATGTATGTTGGAATGCTTCTCAGTTTATTTCTGTCAGGATATGTCTCTTCAAATTTCCTGGTGTTTTGTCATTTCATGACTTCCCTTTGATCCTGGCACCCTTCCCAACCACTTTACCTGGCTCTTTCTTTAAGTCTCTTGGAACAGTGCCAACTTTCATTCCCAAGTCCCTGATATGAACTCTAACATTCGTCAAGTTCCTCTGCCAAGCAGGGTCCATCTTTATGTTCTTAGTGCATTCACCTTGGGTGACACAGGGATTAGCCTCTCTTTTTGGTGCTCCACTGTTGCTGCCCATTCTCTTTATTCCTTGACATTCCCATGTGGTGGCATCCACCCTGACATCCGACTTTGCAGGGCCAGAGATCCCAGCATTCTTACTTCGCAGTCGCTGGGGTTCCCAAGCACTACAGTCAACTGCAGCAGCTGGGTTTGTAGAGTCCAAAACCCTGTTGCTTATGTTTCCTTGATTTTCCCGTTTCCACACATTAGCATCCACTGCACCATTTGAATGAGTGGGAGTGGAATTCCCAATGTTCTTATTCCGAAGTCGTGGTGTTTCTAATACTGCTGTGTCCAATTTAGCATCAGAAATCCCAGGATTTCGACTTCGTAGTCGCTGTGGTTCCCACATGCTAGTCCCAGCCATCACATCAGATTTGACCGAAGTGATTTGGACCGTTTTATTGCCTTGCTGCGGTTGTTCCCACAGGTTTGAGTCCATCTTAGAGTCCGGATTAGCAGAACCCATGACCTGAGGATTCTTAGAACGCTGTCTTTGTGGTTCCCACAGGCTAGCATTCAATGTCATGTTTGGCTTAGTGGTTGAAGGACCCACAGCAATTTTAATTCCTTGCTTTTGTGGTTCCCATATGCTGGGATTTAGTTTAGTTTCTGCCTTTTCTGCTGGAGTAGAATATCCCAGGTTTTTAAATCCCTGACCCCTGGACTCAGTCTGGCTCAGCACCACATTTCCCACCTTAGGACCAGCATCTGGTCCATGTTGCTCTGGGGATAATGGTGGTGGAACACGCTGCAGCGGTCTTGGTGAATGTGGTGGAGATGGAGTTGGTGGTGGCGAAGCTTCCAGTGAGTCCCAGCGACTATCCACAAACTCCACTGAAGAGCCTAGCATGCCAGCCAGCTCGGGTGTGGCCTCCACCAGCTCCAGAGGGTCTTTGACATCTGGCCTGAAGGAGGCCAACTCCTGTTCATCAGGACCTGTCAGGAGCTGTGACAAGGATGCCTGCCGGTAGAACTCGTCTTCAGGGATGGACTGGACGTTGAGCTGTGGGAAGAGGCGGCGAAAGGACCGAGAAGTCATCCGAAGGCGACCCAAGACATCTGCAAGAAGGAGCCAGTTCCTGGGACTGGAGGAAACAAGAAGGGGAAATGTACAGATCAATTTCAAATGGTGTTTTAAAAGGCTCATAGAGTGATAAGTTCGATGTCAATATATATATATATTTTAATTTTTTTAACACATTGAACAGGTTCCTATGATTTGAACAACTTGAGTGAGATTAGTGCGTGTAGCCCTAATTTTGTCCCTGTGCTTTTGGCCTCTTGGAGCAAAATAATAAGAATTCAGGGGTGCCAAAAGGTTGATCCTGTTCATCTGGACATAAGTGTTTTCAGTGGGAGAAACTTTTCGTCACTCATCCACGTGACCTCTTCAGTCTCAGCTGACTGCAGGTTTCCCCAACCTTATAAACAATAAGCCGTTAAACATTTCATTCCCCACTCCCACTGAAAACGCTACGCCCCGATGAACAAAATCAACCTATTGGGATTTTCTTACCCGGAATGATTGAGCATGCATCAAGACAATTCAGGGGTGTCTCGATACTTTTCCATGGTACGCTATCATGTCAAAACTTGAGGAAAATTTTTTTGTTTTATTGGTAAAAATCTGGTCAAGTGGCTTGAATATGCCACTACAAAAAGTTGTCAAACTTGCAGCTCCCGCATTAGGCTTCCACTACATGTAACAGTTTTTAAGAACACATGTATCGTGTTTAACAAGTAAGCAAGTTAATTTTACTGTGTCACTATTGTGCAATTTTTTACACTGACACAATCTCCCAATGCATCCTGATTGGCCAGTAATCACTACAACTGAAACCACTAAAAGTGAAATGAATTCTACTGCAGTTTCACAGGGCCCTATCTTGAGAGTACCGCGCGTGAAACCAACAATCCAGTCGTGACATATTAGTGAGTGTTCTCTACTGCCGCATAGTGTACATTGAAAAAATAAGACTTCAGGTTTGAAGAGGTCTACATTGCCCATAATAAAACCCCTCACCCACTCATTGCTGCTCGAGCCCATAATTTAATATTGAACACTTTGGACTGCTGTATAATGACTGCAGTGGTGCTTGACAGATTATATATTATATATTCAGCTGAGGCAAAATTTTAAATTTGGCTTCCACGGATGCCAAAGAGGGAAGAGGAAGGTGGGAGGAAAAAAGAAGGTGACAGCTCCTCTTTTATATATTCTGCTGTAGCAACTGAAAACATCAATGGAGCTGTTATTGATTCACAATGTCTGTCAATGTGTGCGCGTGTCAAGGGCAGATTAACACACACACACACACACACACACACACACACACACACACACACACACATTCAGTGCCATGGACAAGGCCACATGTTGCTTTAAAGCCAGTTGCTGCCTGAATTTTAAACAGCTCGGTGAAATGTGTGTCGCTGCCCGGTGGCCTTGTATCCAGGAAGAGCCATTAATACAACATCAGACGGCAGAGAGGAAAAAAGAGAGTGAGCGAAGAAGAGAAAGAGAGAGGCGGAGAAAAGCGACAGGGGAGGAAGACGGAGTGGAAGCCAATTAGCTGCGTCGCCACAGCGATGCAATCCTCGTTAACGACCTCTCCGTCTGTCCTCCCTCTCCTCCGCCGAGGATCTTTTTTCTCTCCTTCTCGCACCACCCTTCATCCATTCTCCCTCCTCCGCTGCTCCCTTCTTTCCTTTCCGAGCTGCTTTCCGCCGCCTTAATTGGTGTCTGAGTGTGTGCGAGTGTGAAAAGACGTGTTAGAACAACACTGAGGAGGAATGTGTGAGTGTGAAGAAGATAAAATGAGTGTGAATAAGAAACACAAAGTGTGTACACAGGTGGGGTATTTGCTAGTCCCTCTTTCTTTAGTCACATCCATTTAGCACTATTTCCTGTAGCCCTTGGTCTTTTAGAATTAGTGCCTGTAGCCCTAATTTAGTCCCAGTGTGTTTGTCCTAGTTCTGTAGCCCCAATATTATTAATAAATTAGTCTTTGGTCTTTTTTTTTTTTAATCTCAGGTTAGACTTACTTAACCTTGCTGCTTTAGTTTGAGTTTGTTAAGCCCAGTTCTCCTGTACTATGTAGTCCTTAAACCTAATATTTGGTGTTTCTTTTAGTCTTAGTCCTTTTGGTTATACACGGGTTAGTCCCCGTTCCTTTAACCTACATTTTTTTTGTCCCTAGTCCTCTTAGCTTTCTACCTAATATACTTAGTTACGTTTCTGTTTTCTTTACCTCCTGTAGTCATTTTTTTGTCCTTTGTCCTTTAACTCTGTCACAATCTGCGAAGGCAGACCGTGCGGTGGTGTGTGTGGTGGACCCAGGTGCGAACACACGAGAGTAGACTGGAGTAAACTTAACTGAAAGCGAGCCTTTATTGTGGCTGGTGACAAGGAGTGCAGACAAGGCAGAAAGGCAGTGACAAACTAAACTATGACTAAACTGGGAAAGTAAAACAATAAAAAAAACTATGAAGACACAGGAAACCATAACTATGAATACTAAGACTGGCTGTGACAACATGGAGGGTGGGAACACAGACGACGCGACACAGACTATATGAAACACAGAGACTAAATACACATGAGGGATGATCAGGGGAAGTGGCCACACATGGGAGCACAGCTGACACACATGAACCTAACGACAGGACAGGAGAATTGAAACTAAATACACTGACAATGAATACAGACTTTCAAAGTAAAACAGGAAACATGGAGATTAGACATGACATGAACTAAACATAACCACGCAGACATGACGCATGAACCAGGGAGACTTAGTACAGGGGGAGATGACTTAAACAACTAAGGAACAAGACTAAACAGCAATCTAGAAATTAACTAGGTGAGCTAAACTAGGGCACAAATGAATACAAAAGATACATATAAGAACTCAAACACTGGGTCACAGACCTAGCCCATGACACTAACATTCAGTCCTGAATTTAGTTCTAGTTCAGTTTCTTACGGTACATGTTGTTTAAGCCTGTTCGATCCTTGTTTGTTTAACGCATACATTTTAAGTTCTCGTTCATCTCGCTTTGGCTTTTGTCTTAGATCCTTTGGTCCTTTTGGATTTAGCCCTGGTTCTTCTCATCCCAGCCTTCTTAGTCTTGGCCTGGATCTTTTAATCATAACCCTAACACACTTATGGCCCTTTTGTTTATCCTATTTCCTTTACTTCTAATTCCTTGACCCAGTGGTCCTGTAGTACTTCTAGGCATTTCATTCTCTGTCAGTGCGCCCCAGGGCAGCTGTGGCTACAATGTACATGTTGTTTTAGTTAGAAAAGACTAGGCTATTTTATATAGACATCCTCCATGGTTACACATGCATATATATTTAGCATATATATATCTATATCTATATCTATCTATACCTATCTATCTATCTATCTATCTATCTATCTATCTATCTATCTATCTATATATATATATATATATATATATATATATATAGATAGATAGATATTATTATAATTAATTTTTTTTTTTTAACTTATGTCCCAGACACTAGTTTATTGAGGTCTAATTTATTTTATCCACCTAGTACCTACAGTAATAGTTAATCAGGAGCACCACTAATCCTAATCCCATTCTAATGCCTGTTAATTCTAATACAGTCGATCCAAGTTTCTGTTTCCGCTATTCCGATGTGTTTAATCTACATCCTTGAGTCCAAGATCTTTTACGACAACAAAATTTGACATTTGTCCCTTTTCTCCATCTTTTAGGCCCATCAGGTTTTATCCTCTATATCCACCTCGCATTGTTCTAACAAGCTTTAGTCTTTCATGTCATTTACCTCTTTTCCAACAATGAGCTGCAGGTGCCCAATAAGGAAACATTTATTTCATTTCCACCAACAAGATCTGGTGCCAGCACCAAAAAGCTGGCATGAGCATGACACCACAAAAGGCACACAGCTGCAACCCGCAGTTCCTTGTTCACATGGATATTTTCCCACCTTTATATGTAATGTTTGTTTCTCAGAGCTGTCAAAATGCAGGTTGATGTCAAAGGCATCAAGCCAGAGCTGGCTCTGCATGGACAAGTATACTGTGCTGGTGGAAAAAGCTACCTAAACTCTTGCTCTATTAAATCTGTCCTCATTATTAGATTCTTAAGTTGATATTCTGAGCATACTTGCTCCTGTTTTTGACCTTTACGTTCTGGTTATGTAAGCTTCTAAGAGGGACATAAGGACGGTGGGTATTTTGGACTTACCCTTGGGAAAGTGACACCTGGATGTTGTAGCAGGGAAGCAACGGTCGGTCGGAGAGTTCAAACTCAAACACTTCCCTCCTAGCACGTTGCTCCTCCTCCTCCTCCTCTTCTTCATCTTCTTCCTCCTCCTCTGGTCCCGGTGGATCAGCAAGGATATTATATACACCTTCTTCACTGGATGGCTCTGCACAAACAAGAGTCCACAACAACACATAAAAATCATCATCGAAGGTCCTTTTCTGCACTAGTCCCAGTTTTAGTCTGGCTTTCTTTCCCTATTGTGAGTTGCTTTAACACCAATGGCCTCCTTGTAAATACTCTGGGAGCTAGCAGTTTGACTTGGTCACCTGTGATTTCCATGGTTGATGCTGACGTGATGGCAAACAGCTGTCTACTGCTCACTACCATGTGGTCTTAATTCTTTAATTGTAACTTTCCAAAGACCATTAATTCTCGAGCCCCAAACCTTCAGTTTAAATTTCTTAGTCCTATCCTAAACTTCAGTTCAATTGTTACTGGACAACGAGCTGCTCTTGTATTTACACTTAATTCTCATTTAACTGTTAACTGAAATATCGATAAATGCAAATGTTTTCAGTACCAGTGTCTTAGAGTTGGAATCATTACACACAGTTTAGTAGTTATGAGTGGTGTAATGGTAGTTCTTGTCATTGCAGTTGGGTTAGGGGTAATTATATATTCCTAATTAAATTCATGGCAGTGCCTTTACTCTTAACTGGTTTAGAGGTTAGAGGTTAGCTCTAACCGGTTTTGTTGTAGTTCCATCAGCTGTAATTGAGTTTGCTGTGGTTCTTTTAGTCCCGGCTGGTTTATCAAAGCTTCCTTTTGTCCTGATTTTTTCTGAGTCCCTGGATTTTTTTTTTTTTTTTAACAAAAGTTCAACTGCATTTCTTTTCATCTAACTTTTGTCTTCAGCTGCAGGCCATGCAATTCCTTTAATCCTAAATTATTTATCTTTCCCAGCCTTCCTGCCTTTCTCCTCTGACGATGTCATTGGTGTGTATGTGTGTGCACGTGTGTGTGTGTTTGTGTGTAAACTAACCGCAGACTGAGCTGCCGTAAAATTCCCAGTAGATTCCCGGATCGCCCTCCGACCTTCCATGGAGGTCAGAGAGATAGTCTGCAGGGAGAGAACGGCAGAGTCAGTGGCTTTTGTGGCTGATCAAAGAGCCGACCAATCAGAGAGGATGAAGGCAGCGAGATGAAAACAATAGAGCCACACACAGACGCACACGCATAGACACGCACACACAGACTCGCACACACAGACCCACAGTGAAAGATGGGAAGAAGAAGATGAGTGTTTGTGTTCAGACGGTGCCGGCTCGTCGCCGCGGCGCTTGGCGCTGAGTAGACGGATGCTGGCAGGAGTGTGTGTGTGTGTGTGTCTGTGTGTGTAGCAGTAAGCTGTTCTGGGATTCAGTAGCCAAGCCTCATTAAACCCCTCTGGAGAGAGAGAGAGGGAAAAAAGGGAGATGGAGAGAGAGAACAAATAGAGGCAGGGAATGGTAATCAGACAGGCTGGCGAGCGCACACACTAACACACAGAAACACACACACTCAGGCTGCATCGCTTTCCTTTCTGTTTCCCCCTTGTTTACTCCACTGTTTTTCTCGCTCTCACGATATGTTTAATTCTTTGTTTTTTCCACTTTCTTTTGTTCATTTTTCTTCGGAGGACAAAGGACTTTTTATGTGTAAATTTTAATGACTTTTGTAAACACAGCGAAGCGCATCAGGACAGAAAATGGGAGCAAGTGGGACAGTCGGTGGTTTTATCCTGTTTTGTGGATCTGAGTGTTGACAGCTGGCAGCCTGACTGCTTCATGAGGTCCCTTCAAAAAGGCAAGCCTTTCAGAAATGTAGATTCTTGACTGTGACCAGAAAAAAGCAAGGAAAGACAACATATATGGTGTTCTGAGTGCACCTTATCGATTCATCTACAGTAGTTCCTGTTTCAGGACACCACTCTGTGGCTCTGTTATGTCTCTCAGCAAAGAAATTCTGACTTGATAATCGTTTATAGGGAACCTTACAGGAAAAGCACTGGTGGAGCAAGATGAAGCTATTTCTTACTAATAACTACATCCCTACAGTGAAGCATGGTGGTGGTAGCATCGTGCTGAAGGAATGGTTTTTGGTGACCGGGGCTGAGAAAAGATGAATTTAGAAATATACAGAGCGATCCTGAAAACCTTTTCAGGAGGACAAACGATCTCAGGGTTTAGGTGTACATTTTAAGACAAAAACAAACTGAAGAATACTGCCTGGCTTTACGAAAAAATTCATCACAATCTTGGACACGAACTCAGCTAGAGTCCAGACCTGAGCATGTGAAAACGTCTGTGTAGTGATGCTCCATATTCATAACTGGCAGAGTATGCAAGACCTGAAACTGTCACTGCCACCTAAAACTTTTAGTCAATTAATGGCTCTGAAAACTTAAGTCCATCTGACCAGATAAGAAAGTGACAGATGTCAAAACATTATCATCAGCAGCACTTGATTTATGTGTAAAAAACAGCAACAGTTAACAGACAGCACACACAAATGTTCTTCCTTCTCCTTATTGTCCTACCCTCCAGAAAGGTTTCCATGGCAGCGCTGTGGGTCATGTTGATTGGTGCTCGTCCTGAGTAGGAGGTCAGAGTAGGGTCAGCGCCACAGGCCAACAGGAAGCGCACCACCTCCACGTGGTCGTTTTCCACAGCGTCATGAAGTGGCCTGATGAGAAAAGAAGAAAGAGAGACTGAATCTGTCCTCATCACTTGAAGGACTTTTTAAAATCTGTTTCAGCAGCAGCTGTTGCTACCTGACTTTAAATTACTTTATTTTGTGCTTAACAGTTTCTAATATTAATGTGCTCACTGGAAGAAGACACATAACCCATTATATTCACATAACCTTATTTAATTTAGATAAGGTAGATAATAAGATGTGAATCTGGACTGGATTTGAGTTCTTGGACTAGCTCAAACATAATAAGGCATCTAAAACACTTCTGACTCTGTATTCACATGGACAAACAATAAAAGCAATTTCTAAATTTATAAAGGTTATTCATTTCTAAAATTTGGTTCAAATGTGATTAAGCCTGCAAAACATTTACGTTTGCTGCAAGTCCATCTGATTTTTCATGACCTCAGTTTCAGCTTTGTCCCCATTTACACATCTTTCATGAATTACCGATAGTGGATAGGATTCAAACATCCAGGAAACCTGTGCAAGAACTCATATTACACTTTAATTTTATATTTTAATCTAACAAATGCAGAAATCTCCTTTGATGCAAGGTACCTGGTTCCATCTTGAGCACTGCAGTTGACATTGGCTCCATGCTCCACCAAGTGGCGTACAATGCCCAGCCAGCCACGGGCACAGGCCTCATGTAGGGCACAGTACCCAGCATTGTCTCTATGGTTGACATCACAGATTCGCCGCTCGAGACAATACAAGACCACCTCCTGCAAATGTGGAAACAAATTGAGACCACAGTAAATTTTCCCTCCTGTCACAAACCCATCACAGAATATGAACAACTTTTCATCTTGCATTCATTCTAATGTTGTAATCCTTCTGCAATAGTCCAGTGTGCACAATTTTGGCTATACACGCAAGATGTTGTGTCAGGCTGCAGTCACACAAGCCTTGAGACCTCTGTGAATACATCCCCTATGATACCCTGGAAACCACAGGTCACAAGGGGGAAAAAAGTGTATTTTCTTGCCAGTTGTTGTGTGGTTGCTCAGGGCCGATGGTAGTCACCACATGGAATTTGTTCTAAAAAGGATGCTGCATCAAAAACTTTCTAGTAGACTGCCATAGTCCTCTGCAGTTTGCATGGAAAATGGTGATTTGTCTACAAAGACACAAAGTTTGATACAAACCATAAAAGGGGACTAGTCACCTTCAAAGTAAAGGTTGTACTTTTTAAATTGTGCTGGTTGCAGTTGTAAGGCTCAACCTTACCTTGAAGGTGAATGTTTGCCATTTCTGTTTTGCTTTGCACTTTATCAGGTCTCACTATTATTTGGCAAGTAGCTGGTAAGTATTTGCAGACTGCAGCAATCTGCCAGTGAACAAAGCAATTTCAAAGAGCTTTTTAGTTCAGCATCAAATACCACCTTATGACTAATTTTACCTAGCTACTGCCAGTAAGTACTTGCCAACCATTCAGGAAATACAGATTTTCTCTTAGTGACCAGTGGGTTTCTGGCTGTTTTCTAGGTCTGTGTGACTTAGCCAAACGTGGCCACCAGTAGCAACTCTGGTTTTAGAAAGAGGTGATTTTTGGCTACATTTACCAACCAGTGCCACCAGAAAAATTTACTGTCTTTAAAAGATGTCCCCAAGTTAACAGTGCAAATGATAACTACAAATTGTACAACAAATGTAGAAACGTCTCAACATTCATTTCCATCTTCCCTGAATGTGACTTCAATTCATCATGGGAATATTAATTCTGTTAGCTGCACCATATGTTATCAATCCACAAACATCGTGCACTGTTGCTGGAACCAATCAGCAAATGACCACAAGAAGTTACTGAAATCCAGGAGAGAAAAAAATGACCTAAAAACAACAGAATGCCTAATATTATTTCCAAAATAAAGAAAAGAGTTTACTAATAAAATACATATAAAATTGACTTATTGTGAATATCATTTCCACTCTTTACTCATGCTGACTCCCCCCCCCTTACACATCCCACTTGACCTTCTGCAAGAATTGCACAGGACTAAATATATATCACCACAAACACACAAAAAAGTGATCAGATAAACAATGTTTTGTTGGGTTAATGTGGTAATATTTAGTTGTCTCTATGTAGATGATACAGTCATCTATACAAACAATAAAACCAACCACCTCAATCAAATTGTCCTTAGCTCTAAAAAATATATAGTAGCCCTTAAAGACACACCTTTGTTTCACAGGGCTTTATTATTCCACACTATATGGAGAACATACCAACATGGAAACATCATGTTACAAGTAAAGAGCAGTTCCACCTTAAGAATATAATTAAAGCCTCACTGTTTCTGTTCTTCTATACGTGTGCACGGAAACCTGTGTGTTAATGTGTGTGTGTATGCGATGATGGATGATGGCTTCATATGCAAACTGAGCTCATTAGCTTCACTGCTGCACCTCAATGAGAGAGAGAGAGCGAGCGAGAAGCTAGGCGACACCTGTGAGCCCTGACAGGAGCCGTCACACAGAGCATGAAATATTCACACCATGTGAATGTGTGTGTGTGACCCTGAAAACCCCCCAAAACAAAACAAAAATCCCAAACTAATTTTCAAGCCCATTGAGTGAATTTGAGTGAAATAACAAAAAAAAAAAAAAGTGCTGTGATGTTTGTAACACAATGTCACAAATTCAAGTTGATGTTACCTGAGATGACAGCCAGGAAAGCGGGACAGTAATATCAGCCTGCTTCCAACAATAGTTTACAACATATATTTACTAGCAGGTGGATATTTTTATCAGACTTTTCTGAATCAGATGTTTAATGTTAAAATTATTAAAAACAACAATAAAAATAAAAACCTTCATTAATCATCAGTTCAGCATCATTTAGAGGTAATTTTGGTAGTTGGCTGGTTTTCTTGGCATTCTGATGGTGAAGGAAAACCAAGAAGTCAAGGGAACGGGACCAAAGCTAAATATGGTCCAATATAATATTACACTGTCTGATACACTGTAGATAACTTTAAGAAAACCAATTATCATGAGGTTAATCAGAAAAAAAGGCTTTAGTTTGCTAGGGAACATACATAGACCGGACTCTCAAGCAATGGAAAATGTCATGGCGTTTGATGAGTTCACATTTAGCCTGTTCAGAGGTATGGGTGCATAAAGGTACGACGAGAGGTGGATGAAGTGAAGCACCCATCACGCCTGTTGCCTAATTTACAAATCTAAGTGGGCAACAATATTATCTGTTGCATCAGTTGGTCAGGTCGAGGTTCAGTGATATTATGTGCACAAAAAATGACGTCAGCTGACTATCGGACTGAATAATCAACAGTTTTTTCCCCTGATGGCGCGGGCATCTTCCCAGAAAACAATGGCAGGATTCATCGGGCTCACACTGAGTGTTTCAGGGAGCATGTGACATCATTTTATATTTTATTTATTTTTTTACACATGATTTGGCCGGCACAGAGTTCAGTCCTTCACCCTACTGAGAATCTTTGGGATGTGCTGTAGAAGTCTTTATACAACAGTCTTACTCATCATCTGTTCATGTGTTCACAATCCTGGTGAAAAATTATGCAAAACTGGACAGAAGCTTATTGAAACGATGCCATGATGCACTTGTGTTGTCATCAAAGCTAAACATGGTCCAATATAATATTACACTGTCTGATTTTTTTTTTCTTGGTCATGCAGTGTTTTAAAATGGTTCTGCATCTGATGAGTATTTTCATTTCCAATTATCATTCAAGAACACAGAGGAGCCTTTCCATTTTTTGTACAATCAGCAAAAAAAAAGAAAAGAAAAGAAAAACCCATTCACTTTACAGCAAAATTTCACATTTGAGAACAGAACATGAAAGCATCAGTTTTTTGCTTTGATTATGAACTGCAGTCATCTTGATCAACTGTTGCTGCTCTGAAATGCGGCAAAGAAAAGCTGAGACTCTTTACACACTTTTTCACTATTTCTGCACTTGCAATAACGAGACCAGTGCCTGATTTTTATCTCTTTTAACTGTTCCTTTCGGATCCAATTATTGCTTCGGTAATTTGAAAATATTGTTGCTGTAGATCGGTACACACGTGCGTTTCAGTTTGTGTTTAGATGAAGGTGAGACTTCATTTTTATGAAAAATGAATCAAACCAGGGAAAAAGAGGAATGAGTGAGTGGTGAGCCGAGGGCTAATTCAATTAGAGAGAGAGGGGATGTGAAAGGATGGGAAGCAAGTCTCTCTCTAATCTTTTTCATCTGGAAGCGGGGGATTAAAGTTCAAGGAAGGCGAGAAGAGGAGTGTGTGAATTAATGATCTCCGCTAAGAAAAAGAGTGAGTGAGGCAGAACAATGCTCAGCGGAGGAGGATGAATGGATGAATGTGTGAAAACGTCCAAGTGTATTTCGGTGTACATGTCTGATGTTCATAATGCCAAACTAAAATCTAAAAAACGAAAAGATTTTCTTTTAGCCTGACATCAAAGATAAAAAAAAAAACATTTATTTTTAAAGCATTTTGATGCAACAATCCAGAAGCCATGAATTCAGTGATGTTTGTTCTTGTTCTTAGAGTTTATAATCAGAACTGAATTTACTGATGAGAATGACATTTAAAAAAACCACTGAAGACAGTTGGATACAAATATAACAAAGAATAACTGGACTGGAAAACTAGACTTACATGTCAGAGAGGAAAACTGGACTCAGATTTTCATGTAAGAGAGGCAGCAGTTTAAGCAAAGATGCCAATTCTTCAGACAACAGGGACAGCAAGGCAACAGACTTAATCTCTCCAACATGTCCTGGGTCTCCTACCAGTTGAACATCTCACCAAGGAGGCATCTACAGCTGGCTGTGATAAGCTTTCTTGTGGTCACTACTCACAGCTCATGTTTATGTTTGAGGGCAAATCAACCAGTAAATCTACAGCATCTTCACCAATCTGTCTGTCAATGTCTTGCTCGAATCTTCCCTCAATTATGAACTTCTGAACAGCTTTACTTCATGTGAAACTTGCTGTCATCCTGGAGTGGGCTTCATCCTTTTCCAGCTGAGAACCTCAGAATTGAATGTGCTAATTATCGTTCCAGCCACTTCGCACTTGGCTGCACACCACCTCAGTGTGAGCTAGAGGTCAAGGCTCAGTAAATCCAACAAAACCACACAATCTGCAAAAGCAGAGACAAAAGTCTAAGACCACCAACCACTGCGGCTGTACAGGACCCAAATATCCTGTGACAACAAGCCCGATACCACATACCCTTGAATCCCTCCCCACGGGATACCTCAAGGCACATGGCTGAATAGCTTCTCCAAGTCCACAACGAGGATGAAAACTGCATCTTTCCACCTAAAGTTGAGGATTGACCAATAGGTGAAATCTCACCTTGAGTATGCCCTGATGTTGACCTTCTCAGAGAAACTGAGGAGTGGGATCCTGCTGAAGGAGAACATCCTCCGGTTGCCTTTCTTAAGAAGAGAAACCCCTACCCCAGTCAGTCCAATAAACAGCTGTTGAATTACTTCAGAGATTTTAACGACAGAAATGTGTGAGTCATCCTCCCCAGACTGCTTCCTCTGTGGATGACGTGTCAGTGGGTTTCAGGGGATCCTCAAATTATTCCTTTCCAACCATATCCACAGCTGAGGACAGCAGCACTCCACCCCCTCCACATAAACAGGAAACTACACATGAACAGGAAACAAATTCTCCAGAGTTGCCTGATGGGTTGCCAGAATCAATGCTGTTGTTCAATGGTTTCATCAAACTTCAGTTTTTGCTTCAACCTCTGCCAAAACCCCGCTCAAAGAGGAAAACTGGACTAAGATGGTAAAGGCACCAGTTGTACCTCTTTACTCTTAACTATCCTTTACGTGCTTTTTACACTGCAAGACACACAACATGCAGTTTACTTACCACATGCACACGTGCACACTGATGGAGGGAAACTGGACTAAAATAGCTCTCAAGGGGAAAATGGACTACATTGTCCTCGAGGGAAACTAGCCAAAAATGGCCCCGATAAATAAATGGACTAAAATGTTACAAACTGAACTAAAGTCAATCAAATTTGCACGTACAACCAACAGTTGTGACTGCCTAATTTAAAACTGTTACCCACCTCTCCGCACACCTGTGCGTGTGTCTGCATTTTATTACCTCGTATCCCAGCCGGGCGGCTCGCTGTAGCAGCGTCTCTCCGGCGTTTTTGTTCACAATGAGCCGGCGCACCTCTGGAGGGACGGGACGGGCGTTGTGGGTGTGTTGTGGGGAAGGAGGTCGATGACTGGGCGAGCGAGATGAGTCTGACAGAGCGACCTGTGTGTGTGTTTGGAGGAAAAAAAGGTGACATTTAAAGTGATTAACATGTGCTTGAGTTTTTTTTTTATACCCACAAAACAATTAAACACACACAAAAACATGTGCTCACTGTCTTTCTACATCTGTCATTGCCACATCCCCCCCCCCCCCCCCCCTCGAAAGCACACATGCACAGCCCTACTTTTTCAGGCTCGGTTGAAAATAGCACTGTCACCACCTCTGCTCCCGCGACTCTGTTTTCGTGTGATTTGTGTGTGTGTGTGTGTTTTCCTTTGTGAGTATGTGTGTGAAGCCTGAGGCTGATGACAGAAAGCTCAGGAGGAGATGGAGGAGGAGAAGGAGGAAGAGGAGGAGGGAGTGATGGTTTGTCTTAAAGTAAAAGACAGAGCAAAGGAGGAACAAATTAGGATTCTCTCTCCCTCTCCTCGCTGTTGGCATGCCTCTCTCGCCCCTCTCCCTACTGTTCCCCTTCATGTGTTTCCTCTTTATCTTGTTTCCTCAGGCGTGTTGTTGTGCGTTGTTGCCACTCAGGATCACACTTTGACTCTAACGCACAACAAAGAAAAGCTTTAGCAGGATTAGTAACGTCTTTTTTCTTGTGTGGGGTTCCACGTGGTGTCATTTTAGGTCCTCATGTGTTCTTGATGATCAGTTCTCTGCACAACTTTTTGGACTTGGAGAACTTGCTGCAGCTCCTGTGTGAATTTTTTCACATCATCTCATAAAATTAGATAATTTTTGGAGCTCAGGGTTTTGGCTTCACATTTGGTTAATATGTTATTAGTTTTAAGGTGGTATTTACAAGGTTTTTTGGACCACTGTTGTATAGATTTTAACTTGGTTTTCATCTGGTTTTGGACTAAATATTGGAACTGGTTTTGAGCTTATTTTACTACTTTTAGACTTTCGAACATGTACAGTATTCAGTGTTGGGGAGTAACGGAATACATGTACCGCCGTTACGTATTTAAAATACAAAATATGAGTAACTGTATTCCGTTACAGTTACCGTTTAAAAAGGTGGTATTCAGAATACAGTTACTTTGTTGAAATAAATGGATTACACGGCGGTATTTTCCTGTTTCATATTGTCGCGGGTCAGGACTGTTTGGGTTTTGTTTGACAGCTACGTTCTGTTGTTCCAGGCGGCAGCGTTACGGTTGCCATGGTTACAGGGTGACGCGCGTTCTCTCTGCGACTGTGTGTTTCCTGGGTGAGAGAGCGCCTTTTTGTTGTTGTTGTTGTGCTAAGCTAATAGGCAGAATGCTACAGGCATAGCCCTAAAGAATGTAGCTTCATGGGCAGTGTAGTCCATGTTGCAGGGAGAATGGACTGCCATACCTGTTATGTGTCTGTGAGCGCGAGGAGGGAGAAAAAGGCGTGTGGAAAACTACGAGTTGTCATCGAGCAGAAACGGGAGCTGGAAGCATGTAAATATAATAATAACCACTGCAGCCAAGAAGAGTGCCTGACGAGCCCAGTTGTAAGTAAGCTATTAAGACTCGACTGCATTTTTTGGCTACAAGCCCAACACGGAACCGACGTATTAGCCAGAGGTCCCTTTACCATGGTTCAGACCTTCAGTAATAGTAATAAATCACACAGCAATAGTACATTCATGTAGTTGTAAAAAGAATGATAATATATTAAGTAATCCAAAGTATTCAGAATACGTTACTCTCATTGAGTAACGTAACGGAATACGTTACAAAATACATTTTGGGGCATGTATTCTGTAATCTGTAGTGGAATACATTTTAAAAGTAACCTTCCCAACACTGACAGTATTGGACTGATTTTAAACAAATTGTGATTTCGACCTTGGACTGGTTTCTGGGTTTAGAATAGATTTGCAGTTGTTTTGGAATTGTTCCAGAGTGTGTAGTGGACTGGCTGCAAATTTGATCTTGGAACTGGTTTTAAACTGGTTTTAGACACGGTCTGGACTAATTTTCGAAAAAAATAATTGAGTTTAGTTTTGGACTGATTCTGATTATGACTTTGGACCAGGCTTTAGACGGCAGTGGATTTGGTCTTTGGCTCAAGATGTATTTGAGATGTATTTTGGGGTTGGTTGTGGATTTTATCTTGGAATTGGATTTTGACCTACTTTTGAAGTCTTTGATGTCTTTTAAGCTTGTTTTAGACTGGTTGTACATACTACCATCTACCAACTTTAGCTTATTTGGCTTACTATACTGTAATCATTTTGCTAAAAGAACATGCAACATCTGGCATTTTTGGTGTACTTTTTGAATCTTCTACACACCCACCAGCTAATTAATTACCCAGTTCACTGGATTGGACCCCAATTTGCATCCAGATGCCTTAATTGACCATGGCACAGATTCAACAAGGTGCTGGAAACATTCCTCAGAGATTTTGGTCCATGTTGACATGATAGCATTAAACAGTTACTGCAGATTTTTCAACTCCACACCCATGATGGAAATTTCCCATTCCACCACAAAGCTGATCTTTTGGATTAATGGTGTTTAAACAATGCCCCACCAGTAAGGGGCCCAATATGTGCCAAGAAATGACTCCGCAACACATGCTGTTTAACATAAGCACAGTCAGATCCAATCAGCTGGATATTTTCTTCTTCTTCATCTTTAGACTGCTCCTAAGGGATCATCTGCCTCCATCACAGTCTTCCTCTAGCCTCTTCTTTTGTTGCACCAATCTTCTGCCTCTGTCCTCTTTCACTACATCCATGAATCTTCTCTGAGTTTTTCCTCTTTTCTTCCTGCCTGGCAGCTCCATCTCCATCCTTTGCTCTATCCACTATCCCTCCTCTGGACATGTCCAAACCATCTCAGCCTTGCTTCTCTGTCTCCAGAATGCTCAACCTCAGCAGCTCAACCGCAGATGTACTCATTTCTAATCTTGTCCAGTCTCTAATCTTGTCAATTAAAATCTAAACATCTTCAGCTCAGCCTCCTGTCTTTTCACCAGTGCCATCATCTCCAAACCATACATCACAGCAATTCTTACTACCATCTTGTAAACATTCCATTTCAGTCTTGCTGCTGTCCTGTCACAAATCCCCCTGCACACCTGTCTCCACCCACTCCACCCTCCCTGCACTCTCTTCTTCAGCTCTCTTATGCACCGTCTTTTATTTTGGATGGTTGACCCCCAGGAATTTAAACTCATCAACTTTCACTACTTCTAATGTCTACTCTGACTACAGATCACAGTGTCATCTTTAAACATCACAGTCCATGGAGACTCCTGCCTGACCACATCTATCAGCCTGTCCATCATGCAAACAACAAGGAGGTCAGAATTGGATGATTTGGCGAAAAATCAAGATGACTTCTCTCTTTTGTATCGGCAGAGTAAACTGGATATAGCAGCAAACTGGGAAATCAGATCAAAACTAACAATGCAATTACTACTACTGCACCACACTACACAACTATCAGCCAACCAGAGGATACTGGGTCCTGCAAAGAGTTAATTATTTCGACATTAAGGTTCAAGGCTGTGAGTTCAACAAGTGTTCATCGCTCAGGAGCTCTTTGGCAGAACTGCCAGATTAATGAAAAACAAAACCAAGACCAACAAACACTAAACATTCACAATATTGGCAGAAGCAATTTGATAATGGTCCTAATATATTTACATTAAAATTAACTGGTCACTTTAATAAATGAGGACATTTTCTTGATCTTTTTCCAGTGATGAAAAGTATTTTCTGTGGTATTCAAGCAGAAACAAACCTAAATATACACAAATATATTCTGTACTTTTAATCAAATCAGAAGCAGGTAGAGCTGGATGAAAATGCAGCGCTGAGCTGCTGACGCCACCGTAACAGCCTCCACCGCTTAGCAGCCAGACGGTGTGTGCGTGTTAATGTTTTTATGTGTGTCAGGGTGTTTGTGTGAGTGTGTAATGTGCGTGTGCAGGCGTCTGTCAAACGAAGCCGCTCGCCGCCACGCATCGGCAAACAGGATGCGAGCTTTGCCCTGGAGGTGTGTGTGTGTGTGTTTTCTAGCGCAGCAGACTCCAACAAGGAGGAGGAGGGCTGAGCGAGAAGAGAGAGAAAGTGTGTGCGTGTGTGAGCGTGTGTTTGTGTCCTCGCTGCCCGGAGGAAATCTCCGGTGCAGCAGCTGTCAAAACGACACAATCCTCCGCCCGCACACACACACAGTATGAACACACACACGCACACCAGCAGTACATGTGGAGAATATTATTCTTCCTTCATAACCTTCAGTCACTCCATCCCTCCCTCCTTCCTTCGCTCGCTCTCTCCTTCAGTTTAATCTGCAGCGAATTGAATTACACGCGCATGCACACACACATACACGCAGACAGTAAAAACACACATACGTCCCTGCTGAGTTTTCCCAGTGAGCTCCAATCAGGACGATAATTGCAGCGATTGACAGAGACGGAAAAGAGACGAGAGGGAGGACAAACAACAAGACCGAAAAATAGAGTGTTGGAAAACCGTCCTGGCCATTTCTGCAGAAATTATGTTTTTACTTGGACTTGTTGCCATCTTGTTTTAGTCATGTGCGACTCGTTTAGGTTTTGTCATTATACCAAGACAGTTTTATGGGTATCTTGAACTGGTTACTGGTTTTATGGGCATTTTAGCTTAGACTTCTCTTGAGGATTAGGATATCTCACACTTATCTCATAGACTTTGACTTCTAGCCATCGTATTTCAAACCTATAGGGACCATTTTGTCCAGAGAGACTGGTGGGTGTTGTGACCTGGACTTGTTTTACCAAATATAAAACAACGGTTCCAGATGCCCTTTTCTTTTCGGTCCACAGACGAGCACCTGATTTAGACACTTAGATTTTACCTTCAGCTGTGGTGTATTACTACAGATATAAAACGATATCAAGGAGTTAAACAAGCGCTCCCTCTTGACATCATCCCTCTGGGTGAGTGTGTGGGCGTTTGAGTCATTCTGAGTCACATCATTTGCATGTGTTACCATTTCTGCATTTAAGTAAACAAGAAAACCAAAAACAAACTCAATTTCTCCACATTTGTGTGCATTTGAAGGGTGCAGTTTAAATCTAAGGTGGCCTGCCTGTCTCATTATTTTTATGTGTGATGGCAAAATAAAATGAATCACACTTTTCTATTTTCATATTTTGAGAGGAAATGAGTCAGAGGTCTTGTCCTCTATTCTTTTGATGTGGCCAGTAATCCCCTTGCTAATACGCAGCGGAAGAAATAGAGCACATAAACTAAGCATATACACAGATGACCTCTTGCACTTTCTCTCAGATGCTCACAGTTCTATTCAAGGTGTCCTTCAAAAATCCATTCGTTCTAAATAAATAATAAATAAATCACATTTTATAAAGAGAAAAAAACAAAAAAACTGACCTTCCCGTTCCTTTCTTCCTCATCACTTCCACCCTCGTCTTGTCCCTCCGCCTTTGCTGCTTCTCCTCTGGTGTGTTTCGTCTTGCAGGGACGCTTGCCTTTCGGCTTGTCTGGGTCATCATCATGGCAGCGGAATGGATGGGGGTCAGGTGATGAAGAGAAAGAGGGAGGAAGAGAAGGCAAGGAAGGAAGGAAATTTGACACCTTGTGGCTCTCCTTCAACTTCTGATGCTTGTCCTGAAGGTGGAAGGAAGTGAAGGTGGCAAAAGATGTGGGAGCAGGTTGCCGAGGTACAGAGCTGGATGGTTGCCGGGGTAGATGGGTAGGAGATGAGGGATGGGGGGCCATGTGGAAAACTGAAAGAAAAAACAAAAGACAAATCAGGGATGAATTGTTTCTGGTCAAAACATAAATTCTGGCAGAACTGATTCAAAATTACAAATGATATTAATAATAATTTTTTTAAAAAGTCATCAGGTATCAACTTGTTTATCGTGGTGGAAATACTTGAACAATGACTAAAAGCATTATGTTAGGTATAAAATCACTGTTTTGGCTGTGAACAGAACGCATGTCCTGCAGGTATCTGGTCACTAATTAAAGTTACATTAAAATGCTGACGGTCACAGTGATTCCAATTTATCCAGAGATAAGAATGACTTTTTATCACAATCCATCTAACAGATATCTCAGTCTTGAATCAGACGTTGTTAATTCTATTTTAGTTTTTATAAATCCTGAAGTGCAATTTATATGACGCTAGGAGAAAATATAATGGATTCAGTAATCTCTAGAAACAAATTTGTAGGTGAAAGTACAACATCCTCTTCTCTCCAGGGGAACATCCTAGGCATCTCCAGGCCGGCAGAGCGATATAACCTCCAGCGTGTCCTGGGTCTTCCTCAGGGCCTCCTCCCGGTTGGACATGGCTGGGATATCTCACCCAGGAGGCACCCTTGTCAGATGTCCAAACTACCTCAATAGGCTCCTTTCGCTGTGGAAGAGTAGCAGCTCTATTCTGAGCTGCTCTCAAATGACTGAACTCTTCATCCTATCTCTAAGGGAGATGCTAGCCACCACAACCTGACTTTGGATAAGCCAAGATAATAGATGGATGGATGAGGGTTAAAGAGACAGGATGGCTTGTTTCTGACAGAGAATATATTGAAGACCTAGAGTTGTTGTGAAAAAGTGTTTGGCCCCTTTCTGATCTCCTATTTTTTATGTTTGTAAGACTTTTTTTTTTCAGATCATTAAACAAATTCAAATATTAGACAACGATAACACAAGCAAACACAAAATTCACTTTCTAAACTAAGGTGTTTATTATTAAGGGGGAAAAAAATCCAAAACTACACAGCTCTGTGTGAAAAAGTGATTGCCCCCTAAACCTAATAACTGGTTAGGCCACCCTTAGCAGTGACAACTGCAATTCAAGTGTTTGTCATAACTGAGTCTTTTACAGCACTGTGGAGATTTTTTGACCTACTCATCTTGGCAGAATTATTGTAATTCAGTGAAAGTGGAGCGTTTTGGGGCATGAACCAGCTTTTTAAGGTCATGCAACAGCATTTCAATCAGATTCAGGTCAGGTCTTTGACTAGGCCACTCCAAATTCTTCAGTTTGTTCTTCTTCAGAGATGGACTGAAGTGCACTTCTTCTTGAGGTCATGAACAGATGCCTGGACATTCTTCTTAGGATGTTTTTGTAGACAGCAAAATTCCTGGTTCCATGAACCATGAATGTTGTTTCTTATGGAAGAGCCATGAACAGTGACTTTAACTGAGGCCTGCAATTCTTTGGATGTTGTTCTGGGGTCTTTGTGACCTCTTGGATGAGTCCTCACTGCACTCTTGGGGTAATTTTGGTTGGCCAGCCACTCCAGGGAAGGTTCACCACTGTTCCATGCTTTCGCCATTTGTGGATAATGGCTCTCACTGTGGTTTACTGGAATCCCACAGTTTTAGAAATGGCTTTATAATATTTTCCAGATTGATAGATCACAATTACCTTTCTCATTTGTTCCTGAATTTCCTTGGATTATGCTTGATGTCTAGCTTTTGAGGAGCTTTTGGTCTACTCCACTTTGTCAAACAGGTCCTATTTAAGTTATTTCTTGATTGACAACAGGTGTGGCAGTAAACAGGCCTAAGTATGGCTAGAAAAACGAAACTTCCAAAGATGTGATACACCACAGTTAATTTATTTTAGAACAATATGTCGTGTTCTAAGATTTTTCAGGGACTTGATGGAGATTTAGGCTGGATGGACATCAAGGATGATGATATCCCTTAGAAGTGCTGAGTTAGAGTTATGAATGAAAATGAGGACAGTTTAAAACACAGATCACACCAGATATGATAGAAAAATTAGTTCCATGGCTTTGTGTTAATGGTATTTTTTATCCAAGTTGCCAGCTATCAACGTATGTCCAACCTAAATGTGGACGTCACTTAAAAATTGTATTCTGTTAATCGGAGTCAATACATTTTCAGGGTGACCTTAAAAATGGCCAATTTGTGCGACAAACTTAAACTTTTCTTGCAGCTTGTGATCATTCTCCTGTTTGTGCAAAGACTCTATTCATCGCCCAAAATGAGCCGCCGTCTGTCCTTCAGCCGGGGACGGGTTAGATAATAAGAGACAGAGCAAGAGAGAGCGTGAGAGAGGAACAAAGAAACACACAGCTTCCTCGCTTGAGTGGAGCAGCGAGCAAGCAGGCGTGCGAGCGAGCGAGTGAACGGGCGAACGAGGTAGCAAATAGTGGGGGAGGGGAGGAGAGAGAGAGTGCTTGCAATGTTTTCCATTGCAGACGCCTGGAGGAAACACTCACACAGAAAAACACACACATGCTGTGCCGTCTCACACGCTCACGCACACACACACAACCGCTAATGTGTAAATGCCACTGCACGCGCATGCACACAGACACACACACAGCCAGAGGTTTTTTCTGAGAGCCGACGGGGAGTCACGCCGCTTCCATCTGCTGAATTATTTATCAGCCTGGACACACACAAACTCACACACACACAGAGACACACACACACACACACAGAGACACACACACACACACACACACACACACACACACACACACGCACACTTTATTCACCTACGTACTCATTCTCTGTGAATAGGATTAACATATACAGCACATAATGAGGGCGCACGTGAATGTGTGAAGCTACTAAACAGGAATTTATCATTTACTGGAAGCTAGTTTGCGCAGACGCACAAAATTAGAGACACGTGTAAAGACCCACACACATACAGGGCTAATACTGAGTGTGTGTGTCTGTGCGAATCCCTCTGGATGTGTCGCAGTAAAACAGCTCCTCATTTTAATCATCAAACTGCAGCATTCATTGTTTTCTCAAGCATGACATGATCATTATCTGGAATCACTGGCCACGCCCCTCTTGCAAACACCTGGTGCTTTCAGGTGCGACTGTGCATATCGATCGATCGTAGAAGAAAATTCTACTGTGTTCCCCAAGTTCCATTATCTCAGTTGTAAAGATCAGTGAACTGAATAAAACTAGGATTGAACATAGTCTTTATAGAACAGAATGGAGATGGCTATCTTTCAATATAGTTCAAAGTACACAGTAAATAGTAATTTTCCTTCAAATGCCCACGACCACACTCACTAGGAGAGGTTGCCTATAAATAATGTCACAACTGGTGACATTATCCCCAGGTCTAAAAAGTCATGAAATTGACCAACAAACGTTTTTCTTGAGCTTGTGAAGAAGAAGAGCCTTACGAATAGAATTCAACAGGAGCGTTTCTATCACTTTGTATCTTCCTCACTTGGCTTCAGGTTACAATGAGAACTTTTTAGAGTTGGAGCTTTTAATCTTTTCGCTCCTTTTGACACAATGAAGTAGTGACTCTGCTCCAATTTCCCTCCCATTATCTGAACTCTCCAATATATCTCATGGTGTTTTCACACCTTCGGTATTTAATCTGTTTTCCCCCTTGGCGCGGTTTGTTTGTGCAGGTGTGAACATAGTAATCGCACTGGGTCCAAAACAGCAGCACTGAGACCCTTTGAACAAGAGAGTTACAAATGAACTGTTACCAGTTATGTTGCAAGTTTTTTTAAATATATATTTTTGGCCCTTTTGACTAGCTTTATTGGATAAATACAGTGAATATATACTGGAAAGCGGAGGGGAAGAGAGAGGGGATGACATGCAGCAAAGGGCCACGGGCCAGACCCGAACCCGGGCTGGCTGCTTTCAACTAGGGCTGCCACGATTAGTCGAAGAGTCACGATTACGTCGACGATTTCGTCAACGATTTCGTCAACGACTGATTTGATAGTCGATGCGTCGTTTGAAGCTTTATGAGATCACAAAAGACGCAGGGATAAGTAGTAGGATTTAAGAGTGTAATAATGGACTGAAACAGAAGATGGCAGCACTGCATGTACAAGGATGCCAGCTGCCGTTAAACCCCGAAGAAGAAGAAACTGTATCACAGAATTAATAGCGCAGCCCAGCTCAGTTTCCAACAATGGTGGCTGCTAGTTAGTTTTAATATTACTCTTATTATTCTTTCTGGGTCACAAAATAAACGTTTAACATATTTTCAGACGAGAATGTAGCCGTGTAAATCTCAAATATCTGCTCAGTTTATCAAGACACCACATATTTTCAAAAGCGCTCCGACGTTTTCGGAGACGTCTGTTACCCACTAGCTCGATAGCTAGCCGGGGGCAAGGCTCACTAGAGCCCGTGAGAACAATGGACTCCCGGCAAATCGTTTTCAAACCCACCACTACTCAGGTTAAACATATATAAGTCACTTAGATAACTTAAATATGTTATTGTTTGGCTTTTTGTAGTATTTTATTTGTTCCTGAGTAAATCGGTTTGGCTGAGATTAAACTTCTAGTTTTTACACAGCTGAATAAACGTCAAGCAGACAAATGATTATCAGAAGTGTGAGATGCTGGAGAATATACTCCGGTGTCCTGTTATATTTTAGATAGCAAGGAGTTTATTAAACTTCACCAAAACAATCTGCAAATTTCATTAAAATTTAATAAACTATCATCTTGTCTTTATTTTTAGTTAGCACATACCTTACACACTTAAAGCTGTAAGCTAATGATAGTTATATAAGAGCAGATGCATGCTTGTGCAGTAAGCTGTACTTTTACGTCCAATGGATGCATGATCTGATTAGTCGACTAATCGCTAAAATAATCGGTGACTAGTCGACTATCAAAATAATAGTTTGTGGCAGCCCTACTTTCAACCATGTGGAACATGGTCGCTCGTTCATCCGACTGAGCCAAACCGGCACCCTAGTATGTTGTAAGTTTGAGCTAAAAAACTTACTTGTATGCTTTGCATTCTGGAATACTGAATTGCACTATGATGTACAAAGTTGTGTATGGACCAGCAACTAGCTGTGAGATGAACATGAATTCTCAGTGTTCTCGGATACATCAGAAGACTGCAATGTGTTCCTGTATTTACTTTTGTTGCTCCCAACCCAGACATCTCAGTAATAAGCAGACTGAACATTCTCACGTATTTCATTGTCATGTATTTTGGTTAACTTTGAGTTCACTCTGATTTTTCTCTGTGTGAAAACAACCCAAACCACATGGAAAAGCTACAAGGTTACAAACTCACCAACTGATTCAGACCAAAGTAATCAAACTATAGGTATGAAAACACCCTCAAAGAGTGATCCCAGATAAGGGTAGGGTGTCTGGTTGTCTGGTCTGGTACAACTCCCCTGTGGCTGTGAATGCAGCACTGGTCAATCTCATGGTCCACATTATCATCCTCTATAAACAAGATAAACTCTTTTACTTGGGGCAGCAACTCTCCTGCATCATAGAAGAACTTATCTGCTCTTTTCCTGCAGAGAATTATGGACTCAGACTAGAAATGTTGACACTCATATTAGTTGCTTCATACTCTGCTTCAGACGTCCCAGTATGTGTCAAAAGTATGTTCTGAGGCCTACAGAACCAGACCATCTGCAAAAATCAGATGCTATCCTGAAGTTCCCAAAATGGACACTCTCCACTTCCCAGCTATGCCTGAGATCCTGTCCATGAATAACAGAAATGGCAACAAGGGACATCCTCTATGGAGTTTAACACCCACCAAGACATGCTTGATATTATGTCAAGGCTTGCTTATACTGAGGTATGACCACAGGTAACTGTGACTCATGAAACCTGTAGTTATACAGTTAAGAGGACCTCTTACTTCACCTCAGGGAACCTGGAAAAAAATATTCTCCAAATTTATAAGACACATGCAGACTTGATTGTCAAACTCCCATGATCCCATGGGTACAGAGTAGGGGTGCAACGATATTCGTATCGATATTGAACCGTTCGATACAGTGCTTTTGGTTCGGTACGCATATGTATCGAACAATACAATTTTTTTCAATTTTTTTTTTTTCAATTTTTTTTTTTTTTTTTTTTTTTTTTGTGTCCCGTTTGGATCTATAGCCATCAGAATTGTTGTCTTGAGGCCAAGAAAGATGCCAAGAGGATTTGTTTTAAGTGGATCATCATATTGGTCCATTTGATTGACCTTTATTATAATTATGAATTTATTTTATTTTCAGTTGCAAACGGGACAGACATGACTGTGGGATAGGACAGGGGGAAAGAATGAAAGAAAGAGGGGGAGAGAAAGAAAGAAAACCAAAGGGGAGAAAAAAAAAGAACAATACAAAATTTGTAATTTATTTTATCAACTTTCCTTCTGACGATGCTGTCTGTGTTGAGCGCTCAGTGAATCTGCATTTGACTACTCCGCCTAGGCTCGAGAGTGCAGCCTAGGCGGAGTAGTCGAACGCAGATTCACTGAGCACTCAACACAGACAGGATGGTCAGAAGGAAGAGCGCAGGGCAAGCTAGCGAGACAGAAGTGGACCTCCCCACCCTCATTCAGATCTGGCGTTTGGAATTATTTTGGTTTTCATGTGACGTATGACCCTGAAGGTAAGCGAGTCATGGACTAAAGTAAAACAGTATGTTGGATGTGCCATGCAATGCTCAATTACATGGGTGGGAGCTAGTGTGTTAGCGCAGTTAGCTCGTTAACGTGTTGGCCGTCTAGCCCCTCTGTATAGGGTAGCTCGTTAACGGAGATTTGCCGTGTTGTGGCGTTAAGGTTATTTCAACGAGATTAACCTGAAAGCACTAGTGGGAACACAACGAATATGACTGCACATTTACACCGACATCATCCTAGTGCAAAGACAAAAACAACAAGCATGCATGCTACAAACTTTAGCCGAGTCATTTAGACAGCTGTTAGCACAGGATTCTCCTTATGGAGACCTGATATGTTTAATATGCTGCTGAGAATATAGCCCAGAAGAAGCGGATAGTATAGCTTTTATTTTGGAAAGAGACATTTCTCTGTAATAAACTCTCTTTTCCAAAGATGAGTGATTCCTCAATCAGATACAGGGCTCGCAATATCGCTAGCCCGACGTCCCGGGGCTATCTCTCCCCTGCCTGTCGGGCTATTGTAGGAAGAAAAAATATATGTCAATGCTTTTGCATTCTTTCAGAAATGTAGCTGGGTAATTATGTCATTGGGTGAGCCACTGTCAATATGTGACATATTGAAATCGTGTTTGAATTTGCGCTTGTTTTTTTGCTTTCACTTTGCAATCGTGCGAACTGTGTATAGAGAGCGACAGCACTGATCTGTGAGTGATGATAATTTGTGCACCAATTCCTCTGACATAGTCTTATTAATCGTTAGCTTACTATGCAAACATGACAAGTGAAATCTCCCGCAGCAAGCTTAAACATGTGAGAGGTTGGTCGCGCAGAGAATCGCTGAGCTTATGTGAGTGCGTGTGTAAAAGCATTTCAGTTCTGCTGAGCCAAATAAGACAGGTCAGGGTGAAGAAGTGACAGCCAAAGAAAAGCTTACCACAAAACGGAGAAGTTATGACAAATCAGACTATAAGGCAAAAAGAAAGTGCAGCTTTATGGTTTCATGGACAAAAGAATTTCTGTGGCTGCAATATGACGAGCTAAAAAACAACACGCACAAGGGTTAGGGTTAAATTTAAAAACTGTACTTTTGTGTTAAAATATATATTTATAATTTTAATAAATGACAAATTAAAAAGGCATGAACATTTTTTTTTGTATCGAAAAAATATCGAACCGTGACACCAAAGTATCGAACCGAACCGAATCGTGAATTTTGTGTATCGTTGCACCCCTAGTACAGAGCTTTCCCACTGTTCCAAGGTGGAATTTTTTGGAGAAGGAAAAGAGGGTCCAAGCTTCCGTCTCAGCTTTCTCCAACAGGCTGAACAGTGTGTTACCATGACAATTGAATCACATATGAGGGAACCCTTTTGCAAATGAGAACCACAATCTCTCCCAGCTACCTCATAGGTACTGTTCCAGATGTTCATGTATCCCTGAAAAGGTGTGTCTGAAGACTGCCCAACAATTTCTAGAGCTTTTAGGGGGAAACTTTTGCAACTTTTGCCCAGATATTCAGCAAGTTTTCAGTCTCTGCTTCCTTTGGTAAACTTGACCAACAACAGTGTTGTTGCAGGAAGGAAGGAGCTTTTCAAAGTACCACTTCCACCACATGGCAGTATTCACAATGTGCACCAGCAACTCCCCGACCAAAAATACCAAGCCCTGCTTTCCCTTCCTGAGTTTCTGAATGGTTTACTGGAACCTCTTTAAGGCCAACAAAAAGTCCTTCTGTATAGCCTCTGTTTTTGTCACGGCAGCAGTCTTTCTCGACCCCAGGTATTGGTGGTTTTTCAGGAGTCCCCTGGCCCAACAAAATTTGAAAGTACTCTTTCTACAGCCTGATGGCTTCTATTACCACCAACAACCATTAGTGGTTTCTTAGGTTACCACCAAGATTCACACCAATGACTGTCCTACGGGCTGCTTCTTAAATTGAGTATCATGGCCCAGTCAGATTCCATGTTACCCCATACATGCAGGAGGAGTTCTTATATGGCTTCAGTCTTATATAGAATGAGGCGTTTTTCATAAAAACAATATTACCTTATTTTGAGTGTAATGACAGAAAGACATGTCAATAAAGTTGGGAAGTGCCTGAAAAATCATTGGTGCTATAAAGAAACAATTGGAGGGCATTGTTATTAAGTTAACTGACTACATATCATTAATACGACTGGGTATAAAAAGAGCATCCATGAGAGGCAGATTTCACCAGTCTGTAAAAAATTGCAATTATTAATAGTTTATCAATATAAAATTGAAAAGAGTTGAAGATCTCTCATATAACATACACAATATCATCAAAAGATTCACTGAATTTGGAGGAATCTCTGTGTGTGAGGAAAAAGGCTTAAAATCAGTAATGAATGCTTCTGATCTCTGGGCTGTCAGGAAGCACTGCATTAAAAACAAAGATAATTCTGTCATGAAAACCACCTTATAGACTCAGGAACGCATCCAGAAATAGATAAAAAGAGTTTACCATGCCATCCACCATTGCAGGTTAAAGCTCTATCATGCAAAGAAGCTTTATGTGAACATTATACAGAAATGGGCAAAAGCTCATTTAAAATTGAGGCAAAATGGAAAACTGTTCTGTGATCAGACACATTGAAATAGTTTTTTTTTTTTTTTTTTTAAAACATGGAACACACAGCATCCTCTGGACTAAAAGAAGGGGGACCATCTGGCTTGTTATCAGTGCTCAGTTCAAAAGCCTGCGTCTCTGATGGTATGATGGCATATTAGGCCATCAGTGCTAAATGCAATAAACAGGTTTAGAGCAACATATGTTCCCATCTAGACAATGTCTTTATCAAAGAAGGCCTTGCCTATATCTTCAAAGTGCTTTAAGTCATTGGTAAAGTTAATCTTCTGGACAACAAAAACTGACATAACTTCAGTATTTACAGATTCATTCATACAGAGAAACAATCAGTGTGAGCAAAATCCTTGCAGTGCATGCTTTGGTAAATATAACTGCTCAGCGCTCCCAGCAAACTCCACGACAGCAGAAAAGTAACCATAAGCAGCCAATGGCTGTTCAAATTAAACACCTAAATTATTTCATAAATCTGGTGTACCACAGGGTGCTCCATTTGGTCCATTCCTATTTTGATGTAAATGGATCACATTTAAATCAATGCTTTTGATTGTATCATCTTGACAAATCAAGTTCCAACAGCATTCAAATGTGCTGCATTTGGGTTTATTTAAATTAATTACGTGTTGGTCTGCAATAATTCCAACTTGTTTCTCCTAAAAAGTAATAGCTTTACAGACCTTGTTATCAGCATCATTAGCATGTAGTAAATTTGCAGATCTTAGGCAAGTGCATGAAATCAGCAGAGACTTTGTAAGTCAGATGCACCAATACCACCACCACCACCACTAATGGCAGGTTTGGATTTAATTGGATTTATTTGGTTTGAGTTAAAGTGAATTTGACATCCTGAAGAGAACAAGCACAGACTGTGAGTGCCACTCCGAGCAGCCTTCAATAAACAGAGCAAGGAGACAAGGAGGAGGAGGCTGCTAACACATTCCCTATGTATTACTGCAAGTGTGACAGCTCCATCTGGGAGATGTTAGACGGCTATTAGCACGCCACGAGGCCGCACGGGTTCATACACACACAGATTTACACACACGCTCACATACACATACGTCGTTGGTGTAATTCCACTCGTGTGCTCCGGCAATCACAGAGAGAGGAAAAAGAGCTGTGAGGGAGAGACGAGAGGGGGTGGAGGAGGAAATGGAGAGGTGGAGGACTGATGACAGCAGAGAGACGCAGAGAGAGATTTCATCAGCACGAGCAGCAACAGCAGCAGAGCTTTCTGCTCTGAACCCACAGCTCTGCCTTCAGAATAAAAGTTGTTAGAGGTCTGCCGCTGACACATAAATGTGTGCCTCATGCAGCGTGGGTTAGAAGTGTGGTTTAATAAGTGAAACAAGTCCAAATCATCATGAAACTTGACATGGGCTGTCAGCTTATAGACATGTCTCTACTCGTGTCTAAACACATTTTATTCTTTAGTTTCCAGTTTCACAGTACATTAAATTTTTTTATTGTTCTTTAGTCGGATCCTGAATACACGTAGAATCATCTGAGGCAAAGTGTCAAGTTTAAAGAGCAAAATTTGAGGGTTTACCTCTCGTTCCATCCCTTCTCATAAATGTGGGCTCACACCAGCCTTCGCTGATGTCTGACCTCGCCCTGATGGATGGGACATCTGTTCTGAACTTCCTGTTGGCCTCTGCTGATCTCTGACCAGTGGGAAGCCATTGGTTGAACTCCCCGGGTAGGCGGGGCTTGTTGAGCCGAAGGCCATTCAACTCGATGCAGACCTTCAGCTTCTTCACGTCTTCCAGAGATGACTCTGTAATCAAGACCAGTGAGTCAGTAGGAGAAGACTCCAGCATCCCAACAGAAAAAGATAAAATCACAGACATGAAGACTTTCTGAATTCTTACCGTTTGTGAATTTGGCTTTCTTGCTCAGATTTTCCGTCCCCTCCTCCACCTCCATCTCCTCCTCTCTGTCCTCCTCCCTCCCTCTCTTCAGCCGGCTGTTTATGATGCTGCTCTGATGGAAAGGCTCAAGGCTGAAGATACGCCGCCGACTTATCTCCATATTCAGATTCGAACCTGTGAGGCCTGGGCTGGACATAAGGATGGAGGTGTTTCCCTGAAACAGGCCTCTGGATGGGGGGAAAAACCTTTGTTGTTGTTCTGTCTGTGAGCCAAAACAAGTGTTCTCTGTCTTTTTCTCCTGACCAGTTCCTCTTTCATGTTCATTCTTTTTCTCTTTCTCCATAAAGCCATCATTCTTCTCCTTGGGGATGGGAAGGTTGTCGGAGTTGCAACAAAGTGGCAAGACAGGGAGGTGGTTGTGAGGGCAGGGAGAGTGTAAACCTGCATGAAAAACAAAAAAAACAAACAAAAAATGTACATCTTAGTTTAACACCACTATTCATGTACAGGGCCTGAATCTTAAAATGACTGAGGGAAGACACTAACTACTGAAAACACATTGGCATAATTTGTAATAGTTTGAAGACACTGATTTCAATAAGTGATTTAAAGAAGAAGAAGAATGCACAGAAAAGACAGACAGCTAAGATTTTTGGTGGCGCTCCATAAGCCAAATGAAAATAGTTGCATTCAGTGCCAACAGACCTTGCATTATTAGTTACAACCAAAGACAACGACAGTTAGAGCTATGCATTCAGGTTGGTCAACTGGAGACAACTGATGTCAGTCGGTTAGTATTATTTCCAGTTGTTTCTGGGGTGTTTTTTTGTCATTTTACTTTGGAAAGTTTATGGCCTGCCTTTTACGAAATGTGACTTGGTAAATAATTGATCTAAAAAAACCTCAACTGAGACCATACATTAAAAACTGGAAGTTAGACTTAGGCGATATTACAGTATATGTGTTCTTGTTGCTCTTAACTGAACCAAAACCTACACAGCTGTGTGCCCTCATCATTTAACAGCATATGTTATCCCAACTTCCTTTATTTATGGTCTGCAAGCAGAGGAGTCCTTCATCTTGCAGCTTAATTTCAGGGGTTTATCCAGCTGCTTTCTTATAATTTTATTTGAAACATTTTTAATCTTCCCCTGGACACCACCACCACTGACCCAGATGGCATCCAGGACCTTCTGAAAAACCAGGGAAAAATGATGCCTTAACCTCATCTTCATCTTCAAGTGTCCTGATTTACCTTTTGCTTGTTTTTTGTCCCCATAAGGAAGCTGAGTCCTCACAAAGTGAGCAATACAAACACAGCTGTGTTCTGTTTTTCCGCTGAGAGGATCAAAGACAGGCGCCTTATACTCTCCCTCATCTTTTATGTCTCTCGCTCACTCTTTCCATCTTCATCTTCACATTTTCTCTTCTTCTCCTCATTCCTTTCTTTCTCTCTTCTGTCATCTTTTTTATTCTTCTTTCATCCTGTCTTTAATCATCCCGCCTCCCTATCTTTCTCCCTCCATATATTCCCATGCTCTCTCTTCTCTGAATCATCTGACTTGCCCTGCTTCCCGTTGCTTCCAGGCACATTATGCGCTATGGCAACGGGCCATCAAAGCAATCGTCATGGAAACGTTGTTGTCTGGCTGCGTGCACTAAAGACCGCCGCTTAGCACGCACACAGAGAATAAAACTGCCCTGAGAACAGCAGCGGCAGATTTGAGCAACTCTTGATTTTCCCGAAAACTTTTTAAGTTGCTGATTTGAATTTTGTCAAAAAAATACTTTCAATGTTTCTGAGATCCTTTCATTAGTTTAGGATTTCATTAAAAATCTTTTTTTGCAGCAGAGGTCAGCAATAATCTGACATAAAATCCCCTCCCAAAAAGTTGCCATATGTAAGGCAACACTATAATTCAAATGGAAAATGTTTGCATTCAAGGAAATGATTTTTGCACAGTCACAAAGTCAGATATATTTATAAAGGAGGCTTCTCCTAATCCTAAAATGTAATCCCACATTGCCTATAAAGCCATAAAAGCACAACTGTATCACCTTTCTGACAAAGCCAGCAAAACTGAAAATGCAGTAAGGCAGTAAAAGCACAACAGTGTATAGATGTTCACCGGTCTTTTATTTATTTGCTCTGTAGAAGCATGAGCCTGAACTTGTGTGACAGATCGAGAGATACTGGCTGGATATAGTGGGGGTCACCTCAACATGTTGCACTGGTTCTGAAACCAATCTCCTAGAGAGGGAATGGAGAGGGGATTTCCAAGGCTGAGAAGCAGCTACAAAGGGCAGGTTCACCTTTATTCCCTTTGCAGATCAGGGAACAAGCTCTGACTATTCTTTCACTTGTGTGTCAAGCAACAGTTAGGAGTACCTGAACCTTTACACAGTTCTTGGGTTGGGTGCTGGAGAGCGCACAATAGGTGATAACGGTGAAACCTGGAGGGGTTAGATTTGGAGAAACAGCCTGCCTGATCTGAACATGAGTGGTCTTCTGTGCTAACTACAGATGTGCAAAACAAACACGGTGTTCATGCATATGAGTGTTATTCAATACACATGGCACCAAGACACCTTTGGCTGCACATCAATAGTCAATACTGTAATAGAATAATTGGCTTTGCACGGCTGGGCCCCTCGGATGAAGACAGGAGAAGAGCTGACAGCCGATTGCAACCTGGTGATGCTTTGCATCAAGTAACAACGGTGGAGGAGGATGCTGGAGAGGCCTGGTGTGCCCAGTTGTGTAGGAAGGATACATTGTACGTGTCTAGCAGAAGTCGTGGTCCAGAAGATCTTCAAATTCCACCAGAACATCAAAGACCAGCAACACCGAGTCCAAACAGGCCAGGTCTGCCTCTATGTTGCTAGGGTCTGTAGCAAGATGGTAGATGCTTTCTGTAGCAGAAATCCCCAAACCCAATTAGGGACACCACAAGTTAAAAATGAGTCCTATCAAACTTATCTATCTTGTGGGGCTCTGGAAGAAGCTTACTACTACCAGCATACCAAGTGGAAAGTTGCTCTAGCAGTAGCTGAAGCAAATACATGGTTATGGAAGAAGTGGGGATCAGGTAGAGGACTTGATTGTAAGGGCAGAAGTTACTGGTTGCTGAAGTTTTCAAAGCACTCCTCTCTGGCAGGCCCCTGGGGCTGGATGATATTTGCCCTGAGGTCCTTAAAGCTCTGGCTGATGTGGGTTTTTCCTGGTTGACACACTTGAGCCTACATTTGATCACATCCCTCAGATGTTCTGTCCGAGTATGCTTAGGGAGAATGGGGTATCTGGCTCACTTTAATGGCTTATAAGTTCCCTGTTCAGACTGTCAGACTCGTTGCTGGTGGATAAGGAGAACACTCCATACTTATAACACAACCACAGTTTTGCAGAGCCTTTGCAGAGCCTACCACGTTCCCTTTGTAACTGTCTGACACTTTTATCAGCATTCATACTTTTCTTCCCCTCACCCCTATCCATTTGGGGTAGATGGCTGGTTCTGCTGGCGGTGTTTTCCTATTGAAAAGGAGTTTTTCCTTCCCACCGTTGCCAATTATTAAAGATTTTTGTAGGTTTTGCATTTTGTTTTCGTTACATATATGAGTCTTTATGTTGAGACAATGAGTGTACTCTTACCGATAAATAAACTGTAAAAAACAACAACAAAAAAACCCCTGCTAAAATGTTGAAAATGCTCAGGAGGAATCTACGGCACTGGTCAGGTCAACCACAATAGTCAGAGCCTGCACCAGCGCAGTGTGTAGTTACAAAGACACACTTTAGGATATGTTGTAGGGTTTCAGAGGGGCGTGTGGTTACAACGTATCTACAGTGTAGCTTTAACACAGAACTAAAAATTGTAATTTTACACTGCAAACAAAATAAACTGCTATATACCCAAGAATGACTCAATCTGAAACAAAAAAACAAACAAAAAACTGACAGCAGGTTAAACATAAGAATCCAGCCATGAGTAACACAACTGAACCTTAAAATGTCTCAGATTTCAGCCTGTGGAGCTGTGACTGCAAGAAATGCAAGTTAAAAATGACTTAAAGTGAATCATCACAGTCAGACTTGTTTGGTTAGTTTGAAAAACTCATTGAAACAAGCCAAAACCGACCACCTAAAAAACACCTACTGAATGATCCTGAAATAGCGTTTTGGGACTTTTTTTGTTTTTAGCAGCGTGAACCGAGCGTGAAACAAAACAAATCGGGACTCTGCGCTTAAAACTTTTACTTTTAAAAATGTGGAAGAGAAACCGCTGATGGTTTGCGTGTGCGACTGAACGGGCACGCTTGGCTTTCTAGAGAAAATGAGGGCAGCGGTTCGCTCAGTTTAAAAGGAGAGAAGTGCACCCAGAGTTCAAATGTGTGCGTGTATGTGAGATACACACACACACAAACAGACACACACACACAGATGGAGAGAGAGCACAAAAAGGAGAGAAAGAGACAAAGAAATTGAGCGACTTCAAGCGAGTGAGATCAACTGGAAAAAAGAAAGGCGTGTGTTTTTATGTCTTTGTGGGTCTGTGATGTGTGCATGTGTCTGTGTGCGTGTGCATGTGTGTGCGTCATCCTGCAGAACTCTCAGGAAATCCTCTTACCTCTTGGAGCCTCAGCAGCGGCTGCAGTGGGAGTTCTTCCTCCTCCCCCTCCTCGCCTCCCTTCACTCTGCTGGCAGCGTTCCCAACCCGCCTCATCTGTCTTCTTCTCCCCCTCCTCCTCCTCTTTTTCTTCTTCTTCTCCCTGCTGGCCTTCTGCCAGCTCCTTCTCCACTTCTTCTTCATCTCCTTCTCCTCCTCCTCGTCCTCTGTCTCCATCTTTCTCTTTCAGCTCCAGCTCGGAGAAGCGAAGCATGGCACGCTGAGAAAAACAGAAAAGCACATATGAGAGTTTGCGTCGGTCGAGCCTGAAACACGACTAAGTGTCAACATGTTGCTTTAGCCTGGAGGCGTTTGGACCCTCTTGACCTTCATTACACATCTTAAATTTATTATTTCCCCAGAAACCAACCAGCACTCCTAAAGCTGGATGGATCAGTACATTAATTAGTCCACTTATTCTGATTGATTTAGCCAACAGACAGCAGCTTATTCAATGAAACAAACAAACACACAAAAAAACAAAAAACAAGTGAGCTCAATAAAAAATGAAGGATAGAGGACTAGTTAAAAAAATTGAGATTGATCAAGCAGCAAAGTCTGGAGATAAAAATGTTAAATGTCCACATTTATGAAATAAACTTGTTTACAGCTTGATACAACGACTGTGTTGGTCTCTGTAGCTAATGTTCTCCTTTCCAAAGACTGTACTCAAAGTTTGCATTCTTAGGGACGTGGCCTCTTTGACTGATAGGTGGGTGGCGACACAGGTGGCTCTGGCTGCTCAGCTATCTGGAGTCCTTGAATTGGACCTCTGGACTATCTAACCAATGATGGGCCGCTGTGTGGTTAACTGTACTAACAGAGAAGAACACTGAGCTCCAGTTTTTGATTTTACTTCACACTAATTTGAAGGTATCTGTGTTTGTGTGTTTGTGTGATGCTTCCATACGGACTGTAGATGCAGCTTGCAAAACAAACCACCTGATATGAGGAGAAAAATTACAACTTGACCTTCTCGTCCAAAGATGGTCATTTCTGGCTTCAGAAAACCAACAGGACAACAAAGTAAACATATAGTAGGGTTGATGCTTTAAAAATTAGAGTCATAAAGAATCTTTTACATGGAGTTTATGCAGTACATACTGAGTTGATACCTGAGTTTTTAGAACCCTGGGCTTTTAATGTAAAGCATCATCCACACACGGTGAAGCAACATGGCAACCAGAGATGTAAGAAAGTCCATGACATTTACTGACTTTTCGTGATAATGGAGGACACATTTGCTGGCGTTGGATTGGTCTAGAGTTAAACTGTTCATTAAGTTACACAATTAAAGCGACTACCAATAAGTGCTAAGGATACCGCCAATATATGACTGGGTAGTAAATACTAGAGGGTTACCTAGGCAACCAGATTGAAACCCTGTGTGGACGGGGGTTTAGGCCCATCAAAACTGGAGTCATGCAGCGTTACTGTTTTGTTTCCATGTGAATATACGAAACCAAACAACCAGTACAGCACAGGTTTGATCTGTTTTCCTTGTTTTCAGTAATACATATTATTAAATGTAAACATTTCAGGAGTTTCAAATGAGGTAACTAAGGATGAAAGTGATCCCTATGAACCCAAAGCTGTGGTACTTTCAATATTGACCAGCTAACAAGCACTCGGTGCTGCTCCCAGGCAGACTTCCATGAGCTAGCCAATCAGAAGAAAGTGAACTTTTAATGAGGGCTTTAAGACACAGGACCCTAATACGGAGTGTGAACTGAGGAGATATATAAAGGGCTAGTATATAATACATGCGGATTATTCTGTACTGTCATTCAGAGTCCATCTTGGCATAGAAATATACGCAAGTAATTTTCAGGTAACATAATGAGCCCGCTAGAGGTTAGAGGTTTGTTTATTTGACAAATCTTAATCTTTTTAGATTTTGGGTCACCTTCCAGCTCTCAGGAAGAAGAGCTTCTGCTTTTGAACTGGATCCTGTTCACATTTGGTATTTGACCTCTTTCAGTCAATATTTGTAGGATTGGTCCCTAAAAAAGAATCAGCATTTGGTCGCCATCACCTTCCCTTCTTGACCTCTAACTCCGGACTTTCAGTGATCCTCACAGGCGGCGGCAGCTGTCAGCCAGAGGTACTCACCTCTGTTTCTCTGTGGCAGCTGGAGCCTCGAGAAGCTTCATGATTTCACTGCCTCAGAACACAAACACACCACAAATCCTAAACACTCAGAAGTCGCTCTGTGACCCCCCGACTCTGCTGCTTTGAAAGATAAAAAATACTCCCTGCTGGCATTGCAACAGACAAACGCAGAGAAATATGTGAAGCTGCTCCAAACAAACAGTGAACAGGTGCTGCTGGGATGAAGTCCAGAAAACAGCATCATATTTTGGAGAATCTTTCTTTCCTTCAAACGATCAACCAAAGGCAGCAAATTTAATGCATTTCTGTAAAATAACTGCATATGCTGTTAGTGACCAATCATTTATGACCAATTAAAGTACACTCATACTTTGATTCCTTTCAGGAAGCTTCAAACACAACAAAGTCCCTCAGTTCTTCTCCTCACAATCTGTCAGATTGTTTTTTTCAGTTCAACTGGGATCACAGTTTGCTTGAAACTTTTAGCATTTACACCTCAACTCCTTTCAGCATGTTCATCTCTTTTCATTTTTTTTTTTTTAACTTTATCTAACCTCTTTCACCTCTAACGCTTTCAAACTCAGCGCAATGATTTTGAATTTAGGGTTTTTAAAATCAGTTCATTCATTCATTTGAACTATGGATTAACAGTTCTGTTTAATAAAATCATAGTTCAGTGTTGGTATTTATGTATATGTCTGTCTCCACTTGGGCTTGTTTAACGTCACCTGTACGTAACTTAATGGTCAACAAAATTTTTATCCCTGCGTATTGTGTGACAGAATTTTATTTGAGTCACCGCAAAATACAGAATAAGGATTTTGAAAAAACACTGAAATCCTGGCAAAAATACCTACTTGGCTTGATTCGATGCAGCTTGACTCAGTTTTTGTCTTTTTCTATTTCAATGCAGTCACACAAGTACTGTTCTCTTAGCAACCACCAAACCCAGACTCATCCATTAGATTTCTAGACCATTTGATTTGTCACGCCAGAGAACACTTTTCCACTGCTCTAGAGTCCAGTGGGAGTGTGGTTTACACCACTGCATCCACTTGGAAACCCATTCCATGAAGGTCTCTGCCACTGTTCTTGAGCGAATCTGAAGGTCACATGAAGTTTGGAGGTCTGTAGCGACTGACTCTTCAGAAAGTTGGCAAGCTCTGCACTCTATGTGCTTCAGCATCTGCTGAGCCTGCTGCGTGAGTACTTAACTCCAAATGTTATTTTCTTTACATGATCAGATTTTCTTATTTACTGATTATTACATAAACCTCCGTAATGTAAAGTTTTTATTGCCTTTAAAGAGTTATTAATGGCATTAATAGTTGTTTTTTTTCTGTGCTTAACAGCAATTTGTCATTTGAGATTCTTTTAAAGACAGAGTTTCATGGCCATTTTAATAATAAAAAAAGACCTCGGCTTATTTTATTACTTAAATTCTAACCATTGGCAAGCGTTCTTGCAGTGCTCATCTCAAAAATCGCTTTATACTCCTTAAGTATTTTACCATCACCCGCCTCTCCCCATTCACTGTTACTGATGTCTTTTCAGATGCTCTTGTTTAGGATATTCTGTAGCCACCAGCACGTGATATTTTCTTTCAGAATTTAAATATTTGCCACTCCTGTTCTGCTCTGTTACCTGAACTAAGATACCAGAGACAAATCAAGAAACCTCCAATCATGTCTGAAAGACATTTTGTTATGATCCTAAAGAAGAAGATGCATGTTTACAGCTTACATCCCAAGATGCACCACACTCATTTCTGAAAGCTTCATCTTTGGTTTTACAGGCTTGTTATGCCCTTACTAACCATTGGTGCCTGCTCCCCTGATCCGCTGCCTGACATCCTGGTATTAGTCACTCACCTCACTCTGCCCTGACCGCAAACCCATTTTAAAAATTAATGGCCCGTGAAACGATCTACAAATCCATCCAACGCTGCTGCCCAGAGCTGAGAGCACCCAGGGGCATAGGAGCAAAAATGTGAGTTAATTTGAGCCGGCACCCTCCTTCAGGAGCCACGATTGACTGAGCAAACAGCTTTGTACAGGGAATAAACAGATGGACAGGAAACACATGAAAACATGGAGCCCAACATGAAGAATCAGTGCAACAATAAACCTGCATGTGCAACAGTAATGGCTAAATGTAATATTGCGTAATTAGTTTATCTGGTGCCTGGGCTTCAAGTGTCACCTGAAAAAAAAAGTTAAAAAAAAAAAAATAGTTAATAGAATTTTACTGAAAACACAAGACCCTGAAGTTGTTGTTTATCCTTGTGGAGCTGTTGGTTTAATGCTAAACTCAACACTGTAATTGATGAAGAATGGAACAAAAAGAGACACAAAATGAATAAAAATAAGTTAAAAATGACCATAAAGAAATAAAAAAAGACCAGAAAATGGCACAAAATGAAATAAACAGAAAATGATCAGAAAGCGATGCAAAATGATCACAAAGAGATAAAAAAACAAGAAATTGAAAGGCAAAATGACTGTAAATAGATATAAAATGACAACAAAGATGAAGAGAGTTAAAACACAGAGATAAAAAAGGACCACAAAAAGGCAAAAAATGACCATAAAACAAAGAGACATCAAATGATGACAAATTTAGGCAAATTGACCACAAAAAATTTATGCAAAAGAAAGGCAGAATTACCATAAGGACATATAAAATGACAACAAAGATGAAAAAGTACTACAAAGATACAGAAAATGAACAGAAATAGATAAAAAGGACCACAAAAAGAAAATGACCATAAGACGGTATAACGACCATAATAGAAAGAGTTAGAAAGTAGCCACAAAGAAAAGATGGAAAAATGACTGTAACAAAAAAGACATTCAAGAGATCCAGAAAGATGAAAAAGATAGAAGACGGAAAATGTCCATAAAAAGATACAAAACAACCACAAAAGATACAAATGTCTAGAAAGAGATCTAAAACAACAACGAATAGACTTAACAGAAGTGTGGTGCTTTTTGGGCTCAACCTTTCGTCTCACTATCTATTTGCCTGAATGTGGATATATATCTGAAAACTAATATATTAATTATAGAAATATTAATCACGTTATTTTAGACAGCTAATATTTTATTTTGCGTCCCAAATAATTCAATAGCGTTACATCAGCTGTAATGTAAAGTATAGGCTTTCTAAAGCTGCCTGTCTGGAAATGTACTTCATTATTCATTTAGCAGCTTCCATCAGTAAATAAAAAACAAAACAAAAACAAAAACTTTAAAGAAGTGAAAGCTAATCTGGGACTGCAGGATGAAGATGAGGACTTCTTAGGAAAAAAACCCAAAACAAAACAATGAATTCATCCTCTTCCATCTACTGAGAGGAGGATGAAGAGGAGGAGGTGAAGGAGGAACAAAGAAAGCAAAAATGATGTTCAGAGAGAAAGATGAAGAGAAAAAATAGAAAAAGCCAAGATAAACATATAAAAATAGAGACAGAAAGGAAGAAAAAACGCAAAAGAGACTTCTTCCTTCCTTCCTTCCTTCCACTGTTTCCTTCACAGTTTGGGGAAAAACCATCAGGTTAACAGTCGCCTGGAGCCACAGAGCCGCTGAGTTATCCTAACTCGACCTCAGCTCGACCCCAAATATCAGCAGGCAGAAAAGCAAAAGAGAGGAGGAGAAGGCAGCCACTCTCCTCCTAAATACCTCCTCATATCCGACCACTCTTCACTGCAGATTCAAACAAACCTCCTCTCCCGATTTACGGTTAAAATCCCATATTATGTCTGCTAAGTCTGTTGTTGACATTCTAGGTTGTTTTTCTTTGTATGGTTGGATTAGATCTGAACACTCTATGATCAGGGTTAACAATAAAAAAAATAGAAGCATTAACAGTAGACTCTGGCCCTGTGAGCGCAGCTGAAAGTGCTGATTTCTTTAAATGCAGACCAAAAATCCACCAGCTGGGGCTAACTTTAAGGTTGTGGCTTATAATTGCTTTTTAAAGCAACATTTTACTGTTTCTGTTTTACTTACCTCCTCTTTTACTGCCACATCACTGAATTAATTCAAATTCAAAATATTTTTCACTCATTAGCCACCTCATATAAGCCCATATTTACATTCAGTTTTTGTACATTGGGTCCTGTATAAACAAGGTTTAAGTGACTTGACTGTGCATGAAAGCAAAAGAAACAACCAACAATGAAAATGAACTTTAGAATCAGTCGGAGGGTTTTAGTTGTTCAGACATCTGCAAACGGTGATTCTATCCGAATGTTCATGTCCTTAACTGTCCACCACTTCCACAATAATTTAAAACTGCTGACGCTATGCTGTGGTTGTTTTGTTTTTGTTTTTTTCTTATTGAACAATCAGTTGATAAATCAAAACCGTAATTTAAAGACCAGCGCTCTGCAGCATATGCTGAGATTCACTCCTCCTACATAGAAGCCATAACAATCACAGCATTCTCTTTTTACTCCTCCTGCAACTTCCAAAGATAATTTGTAGGTGGGAAGCTAGTGAGGGACCGCATCCTCAGAGAAAACCAATTCCTGCTTCCTCCTACAAATATCTCCTTGGCTGCGCATCAGCAGGCAAAACTGACACATATGTTCATGTTTAATTTCTTAATAAAACCGAGAAACACCACAACAGTTGAGTTAAAAGCTGCATTCCAACCATATTTTAGCCAAAATGGCAAAGGAACTTAGCCACATATGAATGTTCATAAAAACCTATGATAAAGCTTTTTGATGCATGCTCAATCATCCAGCTAAGGAAGTCTCAATTTTTTAGGCTATCATAATGTTATAACTGCACAAGAAATTATTGAAATGACCTTCTTTCAGGCACAATTTATTATTTGGTAAATATTCTCAGTCTCCTGTGCATTTCCCTGCTCCAGGACTTTATTAGATAATGTCATTTTTAAAAAAGTAACCCTGGTTTAAAATACTTTTTCCATGTTTACAAGAAGCTTCACACTGTGGAATTGGACCACAGTGAATGGGGAGTCTGTTTCCTTTCAGTGAGTGTGACTTAAATTACCTTAATGAACAGTAAGCTGAAAAATCAATATCAGAAAACAAACCCAAAGAGGCAGCAGTGGTGTAATCATAGCACACCAGACCACCAGAGAAAATCTGATTTGCTCTCTCTGTCTCACCATACCATCATTGAATAACGAAGGGATGAGGACATGATGCCTTACCTGAAGTGCTCTCTGTTCTCTGCTCAGCTTGCTCGAGTCAGCGTAAAGCTCTGTGGTCACACATTTGAATCGGTCTCCCACGTAGCCAGATGAATTGGCAATGCGTTTGGTGAGGCCAGAGACACGGGATTTGCTGTGACCATCCTCTTCATCTGCCAGGGGATCCACGCAGTCTTGCATGTTGAATTCCTTCTCATTTCCACAGCTAATAGTAGAGGAAAGGTCTTTGTTAACTAACAGCTCCAGCATCGGATCCACTGGCATCGTGTTCAGACCATCACTGGTTGGTGAAAGGTGTTGACAGGTTGGGCCCTGGATAAAACTATTTCCATATGTGGGAACCCTGAGGGTGCTGCTTGCACCGGCTGTTTGGTAATTTCCAGAAGGCTGGCTCTTAGAGAGGGATCTTCCATAACTCTGACTACTAAACTTTCCAAATGCAGGAGCTCTGGCATTAGCATTTGATTGTACTGCATTGCAGTTCTCACCATGAGGGCTGTTGCTCCTGTAGCTTGTAGGCATAGAGTTAACATTTTCACGAGTTGGGCTGCTGAAAAGTTTCGGTTCAAAAGTTGGTGCCCTCACAGTCAGATTTCTGCAGCATGGCCCAACAAAATTTCTAAAATTTGGACTGTTTGCATTTCCGTTACATGATGAGGGGCCTCTTGGGTTGCTGTTGGCATATAGTTGGGCTCCTCCAGGTGATGGCCTGGAATTAAAACTTCTGGATGCTGGAACCTGAGGACTGAAGTCTCTACTACTCTGTCCCATACTGCTGTAAACGGGACTTTCTGATTGAGTGCTGCCATGGTGAGCTGAGCTCTTTGGGCTCATTGTACAGACTACTCCCATGCTGTTGTTGGAACTAGTACAATCACTAGAACTATTTTCTCTGCTTCCAGGAACCAAAGAGCTTACGTTTCTGGAAGGGCTTTGCTGAGGTTGAATATTTTTACTGCTTGAAACTTCTGATCTAACCTCACTTGTAACACTTTTCCCACCACCAGTAGCATTCAACGTTTGATTCCCAGAACCAGCAGAGGCTCCAGTTTTACATTTTCTAGAAAACTGCTGTGGAGACGTTCGGGCACATCGCATTGTCTCCTCCTCTGGGATATCTGGGAATGGACTAATTGCTTCTTCCTCCTCCTCCTCTGGGATTTCCACTGTGCTATCCTGACCAGTAGGAGGAGGTGAGGAAGAGGTGTGATGAGAAGTGTGGGATAGTGAACCTAGTCTCTGCTCTGTACCTTGAGTTGAAAGGATGCCTTTTGGAGGCCCTGGCTCTGTTTCTCTGATTTGTACATGTTTGGAGAAATCTTCGGTTCTGGTAGATGTGGAGCCACAATTACTGGTGGAAAAATCATCTTCTGCCTCATCATGCACCAGGTCAATGCAAACTATATCATCTCTTACGGCAGACAGGCCTTTACCTGAGGCCTTGGACTTGTCTTTCTCATTATCACGTGTGCGAGAGCTGTCAACATCTGGCTTTTCTAAAGTCCAGAGTTTATCCTGGCTCTTGGACCTGATCTCAAGCTGTTCTTTGCTTGTAAGACTTGAATATTTTGAAACTGGAGTTGAGGTAATCTCTTGGGAATTTGGATATGAATGAACTCCATATGGGAGGCCGTGTCTTGGTGGAATGTTAGATGAGTAAAAGCTGCTGCTACCGAGTAATAGTGGATGCGGGTACACATGTCCTTTACTTGCTATTGACAGTCGCTGCATGGATATATTTTCTGCAACTGAGTACGGGACATAGCGATTAGTATAACCTAAGCCAGGAGGAAGATAGGAATCACTATACATCTGGCTGGAGCCATTTCCATTTTCTAAACGAAATGGCTGCTGATGCTTAGTCTGGCTCTCTTTAACCTCTGGCTTAGCAGAAGTTAAGATTTGTTTTCCAGAGTGAGTTTCCCCTTTGCTGTTTGGAGGGACTTTGTCAGAGTCAGTAGGTGGGACTTGTGGCCACCCAACTTTGGCATTTAAAGAAGGAGATGCTGCAGAAGGTTGCCCTCCTGAGACAGTACTGGAAATACTGGCTAACTCAACTCTCTTAGAGCCAGGTGAGCCAGAAGGGTGCTGTTGGTGAACAGTATTGTCCACACTTCGGTTTTTCATAGACTGAGAGCCTCTGCTGTGGTCAGAGATGACAGCAGAGGAAGGACCTGGAGTAGCCCAGCTGGGGCCTGCAGTGCTGATCATTTCGGGATGATCTGAAGTCTTAGCTGATGTGCTAACAGGTCGGGTTAAACTCTCTTTGATCTGTTGGTCTTGACTAGTTAACAGCTTGTAATGAGATGGTGGCACATACCCCAACTTGGACAGAGTCTCTAATCTGGTTGGGAATCCACTTGGAAAACCTTCCATCTCTTTAGCAGACAAATCCAAAGGTTTTTCTCTGGGGTTTTTGGCAGCCTTATGAGGTCCTACTCTGTCAAGTGATGTCTTTGCAGGTGATATACACTTTTCTTTATTACTGCAGTCAGAGGTGACATCTTTGGTTTTACTGCTGCCTGAGTGTATAGGGGAGGAGCGCTCAGAGCTCATGTAAAAAGGGTGACACACTGAAATTGAGGTTGAGGATAAGGAAGTGCTTCTGCTAAGGGACTTTTGGAGTTCTGCAGAACTGTTGCTGAGATGGTGGGGTGTTGGAAGTGAGGAAGAAGGAAGGGTAACTGGGGATGACTCTAAGGCATCAGTACCAGCTGAGCTGGAAACATGGGTGCTACTGTTTCCACCAGTAGTTTTGCTGAGAGTATTTTTGGTAGAAGTGGTCTGAGTGGACTTTCCACCACTGCTGCTGCTACTCTCATGTTGTCGCTCTGTATGGTGAACAGCGTGAGCTTGGGTATCCTGATGATTCTGAGGACTGGTGCTGAAGGCAGAGGGTTCTTGATGTACCTGAGAACCAATGCCCTGCAATGTCTTGTCCTGGCTGTGGGGTAATGGTGAAAGTACTGTAGAAGCTGGGGTGGCTGTAGAAATCCTTATTGGAGGGCCTAGTGGAGAAGAGATATGGGCCGGTAAATAAGGAGGCAGGTAGAAAAGTCTCTCCTCTCCAGGCGTGCTGTTCCCAAGCCTGGAGGCACACAACGATTGATATGCCAGCTGTTGGTGGATGAAGGGTGGCTGCTGAGACAGGAATGAGGCCTTGTATGCCATGTCCAGGAAGGGGTACATTGTAGCATCGGTATAGGGGCTGATCCAAGGTAGTCTAAGAAAGCTACTGGTACCATTCAAACCCAGCTCTGGCTGTTTGTCACTGGATCCTACTCTGCGGTCCAAGCCCAAGCCATCACCAGCTGCAGCAGGAACAAGTAAAGGTTTCTGCAGTCCTGGTGCTGGGCTTTTATACAGTCCAACATATCCATTTGCAGATTTCTGGCCTTCAAGCAGGGATACATCTGGTTTATACAGGAGATCATAGCCAAGTGGCAGTGAGGTACCAGGCTCCTGGGGTTTTTCAGAAGACAGAGGATGGATGCCAGGATAAAAAATTCCTCCATGGGGGCGAAGGTTTTCCCCCACCAGAGCATTGCGGTCAATACTAAGGGCAGCTAACGGGTTCATCCTGTGAGCTGCACTGGCATCCACCTGTAACAGAGAGTAAGAGAAAATAATGAATAACTGTATTCTTTTGTAAAATCCTCAAGAACTGTTTTCTACAGTAATCATTAATTCTGACTAACAGAAAGTCAGAAAAACTTTCATGCACAAAAAAGGCAACAACCTTTCTGATTCTCAGATTGATACAGAAAATGCTAAGAATAATAGCAAATCTTTATATTTGAGTCAAGAAACAGTTTTTGAAATTTTATCTTATAATATTTTGCGATCCATTTCTTCATACGACATTTTGCAATGTGATGCAGCACACTGTGAAGCATTAAGTTGATACAATATTTTGTGATGAAATTTTGTGATCCAACTTTTCATGATATGACATTTTTCAATATGAGATTCCGCAGTGCATTTAATGGTTATATTTTATGATATGACATTTTGTGATATGAAATTACATATATGACTTTTGCTGAAGACTAAGTATCCCACACTGTCAGCTGGATGTTAGTGGGCTCTGCAGTGCAGGCGATTCTCCCTTTAGTACAGTACATACTCTGAAATATATGGTTAAGCACCACATGGTTAAATTCGCACTTCAAGGACAAACGGGAATGAAGAGAGGAAAAAAGAATTTTGTCTATTTAGGGGATCTCAACTGCAAGACATAAAGCCTGTGATTTCATTTTCCTGTCATGGAGAAAAATAAGAGCACTCTTTCCTTTTATTTATTTATTTTAGTATTCCTGGATGACATACGACGCCCGGAGCTACTCTTTCACTCTCTCTCTCTCGGCAGATCCAGGAAACAGAGAGATGAAAAAAAGAGAGGAGGCAGGGGGTGAGAGAGAAGAGCCAGAGACAGAGGGGGAAAAGAGGAAATGCTATAAACAAAGAGAGGGCAAGAGACAAAGGGAAAGCATGGCAGAAAAAGAGAGAGAGTCAGGGAGCGCAATATTGAAAGAAAAAAAGCAGCCTAATTGAATTTCCTGTCACACGGCGTGGTGAACCATCTCTGATTGGCTATCAGCCGCAGGGCCATTAGGAAATTATCCAGACAGCTGGGTTGCCGCCTGAGATGAGAAGGAGGAGGCAGAGATCCTTCACTCGCTCTGTTTTTTAAGGCACCGAGAAAGGAGAATGGTAGAGACTGAAAAGTGTAGCTAAAGGAAAATTAGGGTTAGAAAGCAGCTCGGAACAAAAATTAAACAAGATAAATCAGGCATTTATTTATTATAGTTAGACGATAACAGATCTATTTTCAAATTGCCATTAATTTCAAAAATCCTTGTGAAAGTTGTCGCTCGTCTTCTCCTTCAGCTGATTGAGGGAAACAGTTTCTTTGATAGATTCCAATCTTGAACCGATGAAGCCACAACAATGAAACAGCATACCTGAAAATCACTAATGATATATTTACTTTTATCTGAGGGCATAAGAATATAATATTCCATTTTAGTTCCTTAGTTCCATTTTAGACTCATTTGAAGCCATTTAACACGTTAGTGTAATCTGTAACAGATTACAGAATTGGGTTGGCAAGAATGTCACAGTTCTAAATGGTTTTCATTTTTATCTGACCAATTTCATTCAATAATTTGGATATTTTCGTTATTTTAGATATTTAGCATTTTAATTTTCTCCTGGCTTGATTAATATAGCTCACTATAGCTCATGTCTTTCTCAAGCCTTTCTCTTCAGTTGGCCAAGAAATGATGCAAAAATTAGGTGGTGCTTGGGCATAACCTCTATTCTTGCTTCTCTTTGGCTTCCACTAAAATTTAAAATAAAAAATAAATTTAAAATTAAAGCTGCAAGCAGCGTTATGAGGGCCCTCGCACCCCCGGCGTGTCGAGCCATGCCCAACACCTAAAACCAGCATCTCCGATCTGATGTCACATTGATGGAATTCATGCATTTAACCACCAGCTAACAATTCATCTCATTCAATCATGATTATAGTTGTCCCACTAGGTGGCGCTCTAACCATTACTGACAAATGGCATAACAAACATTTCCTAGCTCGAGTCTCATCACGCCTGCGACCTTTGGGAGAGATTGAACATTTTGATTTTGAGTGACAGCAGATTACTGCTTTTTGGCGAGTGATTGAAACTCCACGTGCCGCCATGACCACCCCGTTTCCCTAAATGTAAAAAGCTTCGCAATTTAACATCACAAAGGTCTTTAGATTCCACACACAGGAGATTGGTTCAATATGATGAAATCCCTTGGAGGAGTACGTCAAAGCACGGTGCCTGAAAAGAGGGGAAAATGTTGCCAAAATTGCACATTTATTTTAAAATGGCTGACTTCCTGTTGGATTTGGGATATTGCTCCAAGAGACTTTTTTGTACATCTTGATATCTCCTATAAGCCTACCAGGTTTCAGATTCATACATAAAACACAGAGCTGGGGCTGTGGTTTTGAAATTTTGTAGGGGGCGCTGTGGAGCCATTTTGGGATATTCAATGAAAATGATCACATGACAACAAAGCCTTCGTCACATTGGAGGTGTGTGCCAAATTTCAAGCCTCTATAAACTTGCCAAGACCCTCAAAAGCCACTTCATCTTTCATGGTGAACAGCGTTGCCACCAGGGTGCGCCGTTCAGTTTAAAGTCACAATTTTTGCACTAAAGCATCATCAAGGACTGATGGTGATATTCACCGCTTTTGAGGTGGCCACTATGAACCTGTGAAAATCAGTACAACAAAGTGTAAGACATGACATTTCCTCTTCCCACTAGGTGGCGCTCTTCATATTCCTGACAATGGGCACATCAATCTGTTCAGGGCGGGTGTGACATCATGCCTGTAAAGTCTGGTACTAATCAGACTGGATTTCATTGAGTTATACTAATTTGTTTCTTCATGGCGTGACATCAAAGTTCGCCATGCTGCTGGGGTCACACCCTTTCGCGAAAAGTCACAGTTTTCACTGTAACCCAAGACCAACTCCTTAAGGCTTTCCTGGAGAAATTTGAGGCTGCAGATGTCACCCATCACAATACTGTACCCCAAAGTGTAAAACATGACATTTCCTGTTCCCACTAGGTGGCGCTGTCCTTGATGTCAAATATGGCAGTTGAAATATGTTCAGGGGTGGAGCCTTATCATATGTGTTCACTTTGGTCAAGGTCAGAAAATGTATGACAAAATGAGAGGCAATAAGATTTTCATGGCGAGTCATCGAAATTCGCCATGGCGCCACGGCCTCATAGTATTGTGAAAACTCAAAAGCTCCGCAATTTAACATGGCACAAGGGTGTAGTTGACACTGTCCAAATTTGAAGCTTATAGGACCAAATGCCAAGGAGGAGTTCGTTAAAGTTCGAGGCATCGAAACGGTAAAATCAGAGCCAAAATGTCACATTCAATCCAAAATGGCGGACTTCCTGTTGGGTTTGCGTCAATGGGCCCACTGACTTTTTTGTTCGTCTTGGCATGATACACATGTGTGCCAAATTTCATACATGTAGCTCAAACGATGTGGTCGTAGGGCTGCATTTAACAAGGCATAGGTGGCGCTCTAGAGCCATTTCCCAGTGCTCATATGTAAAACCATTAAAATACAAAATTTTTCACCAGACCTGGCATGTGTGCAAAATTTCATGAGTTTTTGAGCATGTTTAGGCCCTCAAAAAGGCCCTTGTTTGGGGTGAATAATAATAATAATAATAATAATAATAATAATAATAATAATAATAATAATAATAATAATAAGAAACGGAGCAGATACAATAGGGCCTTCGCACTCTCGGTGCTCGGGCCCTAATAATCCATCTTAAAATTCTATTATTAACATAAAAAGCTCTATATGCCCAGGCTCCTGCTTATATGGCCGAGCTCTCAAGTCACCTGACCAGGGTCTTTTAACTGTCCCACGTTCTTATTTTAAATCCAGAGGTGAACACTAGGGCTGGGCAATGCGTTGCCCTTAAGGCATTTCTCTGAATAAATAGGTTCATAAGTTTGAAATAAATAATTCTAAAAAGATTTGCCATTAAAAAATTAATATGTGTTGTTAAAATGAATAATTCATGCTTTACATACGTTTTAGTTAAAAGGAAAATTTCGCTAAAATGTATTTCCTGTTCTGGCGGGGCACTTCCGGTTCCGGTCAAGTACTTCCGGGTTTTGGTCAAGCACTCGGTTTTGCTGAGAAACAGGCTCCTCATGCTAAAGGCAGTATGGAGATGTAATCAAATGCCATCTCCTCCGAATTATCAGGCTGGAACACCGTAAGTTACTTTATATGACAGTTTATACAGATAACTTTGGATATTGATGTATATTTTTCTAACATGAATGTTTTAGTAATGCACTTTATTGATGTAAACATCCATCTGCCTGTTGAGATGGAGTTTATTTTCTGTCATTTCAGTTTTCACCACATGTTCATGGAGACAATTAAACAAGCTGCAACTAAACTCCAGGGTCTTCATTTGTGGTTTAACTCGGTGTCACCAACATCCTCGTTGAAAACACTACAGTGAAAAGGCGCCTACTGATGATTCATCACGGTCAAAATGGCATCCAGTAACAAGTCTGCATACAGTTTAACCCTTTAAGACCTACCATAGAACCAAGTTCGCCAGAGCTTATATTATATTTTTACATGCTGTGGAGCCATTTTTGGGAGCATTTCAAGTTGCTATACATCAATACAACCATTATAGCCCAAACTTTAATAATATGTCTGCATTAGGTGCATAGTAATTACATAAATTGCAAAAAAGTGCAATAAACTACAAAAAAATTGAAAATCGTTTTTGTTTTTTTAACATATATTTCTAGTTAGAGAAATTTAAGAGGCTTATCCCTCAAAACTGTAAATACAAAAAAGTTACACAAACTAGTTTCCCACCACAGGAAATTTATTTTGAGTGTCTTCATAGTTTTATTTTTGAAATACACCAATTTTTATATACTGCAGGAAAAACGAAAATAAATATTATAGTGCAAATTTGCAAAATAACAGCATATGCATCAAAATAAACTATTTCCAGCAGTGCAATATGAGTCCTAAGCATCCCAGAAACGACACAGAAAGTCATAAACTCAAACATAACTTTTTAAAACACATAACAAGTAAAACACAAGCTCATAAGGGCCCGATCGTAAAAAACTACATTTCCGCAAAATGACGTCACTTCCGGTTTCGGGCAGGTCATGCGGTCATGTGATAGTTCGCGCTGATGGACGTAGGAAGTGTTACAAACAGCTGATGGATCGGCGAAGCGTGTTTCTGGAATATCATGTTTTTGTTGCTGCAAGTGATTTTTATGCAGTTTTTGCAAAGCTATATGTGGAAGGAAACTGTGACCTAGGACAAGCTGATGGCATAAGATGTAAGTACAACTCCAGTTTCATATGCAAAAAAAATTATTGTGCTAGCTTAAGTGGTTGCAGAGCTACCCGGATTTAAAAATAGTTACGCAAAACAGAGCGTGCCCGCTCCGATCGGCTGTAAAGGGTTAAGGACCAGCCGCTCATCTGGATCAGCAGTAAGCGCTGCCCATGCTCGAGCTAAAGCAGAGGCTGCCAAGGTGAGAGCATGCTATGCAACAAAAGAAGCACAGTTAAAGGTTGAAAAAGCTCAAAGCGAACTGAAAAAGGCAAAAATAGATGCGGAATTAGAAGTGTTAACATTACAGAGGGAAGCTGATACTGCTGTAGCTGAAGCAGAAGTGCTAGAGGAAGCTGAAGCAATACAAGAAGAACCTGAGAGTAGAAAATCTCCATCAGAAAGTGTAAAATTAGAACGTACAAATGAATATGTACGATCTCAAATGCTATCTCCCAGTCCACAAAAATTACCAACCACTTCTTGCCCCCAAGCAAGCTCACCCAACACATTTGTAACGTGGCATCCCTCTGAAGAAGGCAATTTAGAGCCACAACCCATCGACTCTGAAACAAGGCTTACCAAAGATAATATCGCTGCTCTAAATAAGCCAACCCAGCTGAAAGGTGAAACAAAACCTAAAGTGGAGAAACAAAATACCCCTCTCAACCCATGCGGCTCACCATTCATACCTCAACATAACTATAACACCACAGCCAGCATTTTAAATCCAGCAGAGCCCTTTGCCCAATACATGGCACGTCGAGATTTAATAATCTCAGGCCTTTACCAGTTCGACGATAGGCCAGAGAACTACAGAGCATGGTGCTCTTCGTTTACCAGTGCAACAGCTGAGGTCCGACTCACCCCCATTCAAGAGCTAGATCTCATGACGAAGTGGTTAGGGAGTAGGGCTGAACGATTATGGAAAATAATCTAATTGCGATTTTTTGCCCCAATATTGCGATTGCGATGCGATATGCGATTATTTTTTAAGGTCTTTGTCTTCTGTATTATTAAACAAAGACAAGCAATACATCATATAGTATGGCCAATACTATATTACATTAATTTTAAACTGTTCTTTCCTGGAAGACAGACCTCTGTTATGATGACATGAGGTGATGCATGAATTGATGACTGACATTTTTATTTAACTTCTTCAATCACAACAGTATATTTGAACATACACAATAGTTTATTTTTAGCTTACAAACATCTGAGCATAAAGTGCTGACAAGGAACCCTGGTGTAAACATTAAAATGAAAGTCAGTACAATGTGCAGATTGCAGAAATATACATAAAAAAAATCAGTGGCTTTACCACACTCAGTTTTTCGACATCTGTGAACTACTAGACAGTCATTCAATTAAAAAATAATATTAAATAAATAAAACTAATAAATAAAAAATACACACATCTTACTGATCTCTGCAGTCAGTAACATTACACATAAAGTGCAAACATAATAGCAATTGTATAAACACACACACAAACACGCCTTTAAAGTTTAAAGGCGTGAAATTGGACGGTCTAGCCTTCTGATTAGCTAATCAGAAGGCTAGTTCTGATTAGCGTCACCGCTGTCTCGGTGGAGTTTAATAAACTCGGCCGTCTGCTTCTTGCTATCTAAAATATAACCAGACACTGGTGTAAATTCTCGACTGTCTCATACTTCTGTTTAATAAGTTTTCTGTTTGACGTTTAGTCAGCTGTGTGAAAACCAAGGAGGAACCCACCCGGGGGATTAATAAAGTTTTATTTTATCTAATCTAATAACTTTAATCTCAGCCAAACCGATTTACTCACGAACAAACAAAACACTGAAAAAAGCCCAACAATAACATTTTTAGGTTGTCTAAGTGACTTATATATTACGTTTAACCCGAGCAGCGAAACTCCGCGGTGATCTGAAAATGATGTGCCGGGAGTTGTGCCGTTCTCGGCCGCATCAGTAACCCTCGAGCTCCCGGCTAGCTGTCGAGCTGGTGGGTAGCAGACGCCTCTGAAAACGTCGAAGCACTTTTGCAAATATGGGATATCTTGATAAACCGAGCAGATATTTGATGTTTACACAACTACTTTCTCGCCTGAAAATATGTTAAAAGTTTATTTTGTGACCCAGAAAGATTAGTATGAGTAATTTTAAAACTTAGTAGCGGCCGCCATTGCTGGAAACTGGAGTTTGGCTGGGCCGCGCTATGAATTCTGGGATATGGTAGTAATTTGGACAGCCTTCGGCGCGTCGCTGTGACGTAATCGGTCTACAAATGCGGCCTCAGGAGGATGCAGCCCATGAATTTGGACATGTCCAGAGTATAATCGCAGCCTTTGCGGTTAGAAAATTGCACTTGATCATGTCGCGATATTATCGCAAATGCGATATATCGTTCAGCCCTATTAGGGAGGGAGTCAAGTGATCAGGTGAAATGCATACGTTCAGTATATGTCAACAACCCCACATTAGCTCTATGCAAAGCATGGGAAAGACTGAATGAATGTTATGCAGCATCAGAAACAATCGAATGGTCACTTTTCCAACGGTTGGACAGTTTCCCCAAAATAACAGTCAAAGATCATGTCAAGCTACGTGAACTAGGAGATTTACTGCAAGAGATTCAAGGCGCTAAGGAAGACGGCCATCTGCCTGGTCTACTCTATCTGGACACTTCTCGTGGAATTAGCCCAATCGTAGACAAACTCCCATATGGACTTCAGGAGAGGTGGATGTCACACGGCTCTCAATATAAAGAGAACAACCAAGGCTGTTTCCCACCTATTGAGTACTTCTGTGAATTCATATGTAAAGAGGCAAAGAAATGCAATGATCCAAGTTTCCAACAGCAAAACTTAAAACCAGAAAAACCTTTTGCAAAAACTTAAATTCCAGCAAGCCAATTACTGTACACAAAACCAATATTTCTCCCCCTAACAAGGACTTTAACCGGAACTGCCCACTGCATAACAAGCCACACCCGCTCAAAAGATGCAGAACATTGAGGAATAAACCACTGGACGAAAGAAAGGCCTTCCTCAAAGAGAAAGGAATATGCTTCAGATGCTGTTCTTCAGACACTCATCTTGCGAAGGAATGCAAATCTTCAGTAAAGTGTTCTGAATGTGACAGCACAAGTCACAACGCAGTCATGCATCCCGGTCCTCCACCACAGACCAACAAGGCTCCACCTCCAGCACAAAAGAATGGCGGGGAGAGAGAAAACAGTCATGACACGGTTGATGTCACAACAAGCTGCACAGACGTGTGCGGTCCAGGTCAGTGGGGACGTTCATGTTCCAAGATATGTCTCACATGGGTGTACCCTAAAGGTTACAAAGACAGAGCTGTTAAGGCATATGTAATACTAGACGATCAGAGCAATCGTTCTTTAGCCAAGCCTGAGTTCTTCGAACTTTTTGACATTAAAAGTGAACCTTTCTCCTACAATCTTAGAACATGCTCTGGTGTTGTAGAAACATGGGGTAAAATAGCTGAAGGCTTTCATATCGAGTCACTGGATAGGTCAGTGGTGATCCCTCTACCATCGCTCATAGAGTGTCAGGACATTCCTAACAATAGGAATGAAATCCCAACTCCCAGCGCAGTGCTACACCAGCCGCACCTCCGTACCATAGCAAAGTACATCCCTGAGCTAGACCCTAAAGCCGAAATACTCCTGCTACTAGGGAGAGACATTTTACAGGCACACAAGGTCAGGCAGAGAATTAACGGCCCCCATAACGCCCCCTTCGCCCAGCGCCTAGACCTAGAGTGGGTTGTAGTTGGGGAGGTCTGTCTGGGTAATGTTCATAGGCCTACAGTCAGCACACTGAAGACAGTCGTTCTGGAAAATGGCCGCCCTACAGTTTTCAAACCATGCAATAGCCTTCTGCAAGTCAAAGAAATGCCACACACAAACAGGCCAGGTAAAGCGCCCGAACAAACTCTGGGTCAAACGGTTTTTAACCGGACAGATAACGACAACAAACCAGCTCACTCAAAACAGGACACTCTCTTTCTAAAAATGATGGACAATGCTATTTACAGAGACGTGGACAACAGTTGGGTCGCCCCACTTCCATTTAAGGAACCCCGCCAGCAATTAACAAACAACAGACAGCAGGCGGCCACAAGGTTCTCCTCCTTAAAACGCACCCTTAATAGGAAACCTGAAATGCAGGAGCATTATGTGGCCTTCATGAAAAAAATCCTCTCCAATGGTCATGCCGAGGTGGCCCCCCCACTGGAAAAGGGAGAAGAGTGCTGGTATCTTCCAACATTTGGAGTCTACCACCCACAAAAACCCAATCAGATCAGGGTTGTCTTCGATTCTAGCGCCCAGTACTTGGGTGTCTCACTTAACAATGTCCTCCTTACTGGCCCTGATTTAAACAACACACTTGTCAGAGTTCTTCTCCGCTTCCGGACAGAAAGTGTTGCAATCATGGCAGATATACAGCAAATGTTTCACTGTTTTATGGTACGCGAAGACCACCGCAACTTCCTCCGTTTTCTGTGGCATAGGGACAACGACCTAAACAACGAAGTTGTCGAGTACCGGATGAAAGTCCACGTGTTTGGCAACTCAACATCCCCCGCTGTTGCCATTTATGGACTATGCAAGGCCATCAGAGCAGGTTCGAAAGACTATGGTGCAGATACAGTAAAGTTCATGGAGAGGCACTTTTACGTAGATGGCGGCTTGATCTCTGTCCCCTCTCCTGCTGAGGCTATAGACTTGCTTCAAAGAACACAAGCCTCACTCGCTGAATCCAACCTATGCCTGCATAAGTTAATTTCCAACTCTCAGGCAGTTATGCAGGCCTTCTGCCCAGAAGATTGTGCTCCTGTCATTAAAAACTTAGATTTAAGTGGTGAAGAGACACAATCCCAGCGAAGCCTTGGACTCATTTGGGAAATAACAAGAGACACATTCACTTACTCAGTGGCCACCTCAAGCAAGCCATTCACTCGCCGTGGCGTATTGTCCTCTGTCAATAGCGTCTTCGATCCCCTGGGCCTATTGGCACCCGTTACAATCCAAGGAAGGGCCCTACGCAGAGAGCTTACTTCAGAATGTTCAGATTGGGACGTACCCCTTCCAGAGGACAAACAAAGCAGATGGAAACGTGGAGAAATTCCCTTCAGGATCTAAGAGAACTACATGTTCCCAGAACCTACACATCCACCTCACTAAGTCGAGCAAAGCGAAAGGAACTGTGTTTATTCTCAGATGCATCTACTAAGGCCATAGGAGCTGTAGCCTACTTAAAGGCAGTTCAAACAGATGGGAAGGTCGAGGTTGGGTTCATAATGGGCAAAGCAAAACTAGCCCCACTGTCAGAACCTACAATACCAAGACTTGAACTATGTGCAGCCGTCTTGGCAGCAGAAATGGCTGACCTCATTCAAGATGAGTTGGACTTAGACTTTGATGCAGTGCACTTCTATACGGACAGTAAGGTAGTGCTTGGCTACATTTGTAATGAGTCAAAAAGGTTTTACACATACGTTCACAACAGAGTACAGCGCATTCGCCAGTCATCAAAGCCAGAACAGTGGCATTATGTGCGCACAGAGGAAAATCCAGCAGACCATGCGTCTAGGTCACTGTCGGCATTCCAACTAAAAAAGTCCAGTTGGTTCACCGGACCACCCTTCATCCACCATCCTGCCGCAGAGACAACACAACTGAGTGGAAGGTTTGACCTGATTGAACCAGATAAGGACTCAGAAATTAGACCAGAAGTAAAAACTTACGTCACTCACCTCCAAGTACTCATCTGTAAGCGTTTTGAGCACTTTTCTACTTTTCAGTCTTTAGTCAGAGCCATAGCAAATCTTATCCACATTGCAAAGTCCTTCAATGGGACTAATCCAAACAAAAAATGCAAAGGCTGGCACAAATGTCATCTGCCTCAAACTCCAGAAGAGAATGCTCAAGCAAAAACTGTAATCTTCAAAGAGACACAGAAGGCATACTTTGAAAAGGAACTTTCTGCCCTTGATGCTGGCAAGCCAATCTCAAAACAGAGCCCCCTCAAGAAGCTCAGCCCAATGTTACAGGACAGTCTCATTTCTGTTGGAGGCCGACTCAAACACGCAGAAATTGAGAGTGTTGAAAAGAGCCCAGTAATTCTTCCAAAAAACAGTCACATCTCCCTTCTGCTCACTCGCCATTACCACGAGCTAACAAGGCACCAAGGTCGTCATCTGACGGAAGGAGCAATCAGAGCTGCTGGGCTGTGGCTTTTAGGCGGCAAAAAACTAGTCAATTCAGTAATCCACAAATGTTTAACCTGCCGCAAACTACGTGGAAAACAAGAACAACAACTCATGGCGGACCTACCCCTACCACCTGAACGCCTAAAAACTTGTCCTCCTTTCACCTACGTCGGCCTTGATGTCTTTGGACCGTGGTCCATAACAACCAGGCGTACCAGGGGCGGAGTAGCTGAAAGTAAGCAGTGGGCCATCATGTTTACCTGCATGAGTTCGAGAGCTGTGCATATTGAGGTAATCGAATCTCTGGACACATCCAGCTGCATAAACGCCCTCCGCCGCTTCTTCGCTCTGAGAGGCCCCGCCAAACAGCTGCTATCTGACCGTGGCACCAATTTTATTAGCACTTCAAAGGAACTTGGAATGGATAAATCACTCCAACCGTACCTAACTATCCAAGGCGGCAGTTGGGAGTTTAATCCACCACACGCATCCCACTTGGGAGGCTCTTGGGAGCGCATGATCGGAGTCGCCCGCAGAATCCTGGACTCCATGCTACTACAAAATAAGGTTCAACTGACTCACGACGTGTTATGCACACTCATGGCTGAGGTTACAGCCATAATAAATGCAAGGCCGCTCGTCCCAGTGTCCTCTGATCCAGAGAACCCTTTCGTCCTATCCCCTTCAATGCTCCTTACGCAGAAATCTTGCCTCCTATCCCCACCTGGAGACTTTTCGGATAAAGACCTCTACAACAAACAATGGAGACGGGTCCAAGCCCTTTCCAACCAGTTGTGGACACGTTGGAGGCAAGAGTATCTACCCACATTGCAGCAAAGGCAGAAATGGACCGGGTCACGCAGAAACCTCCAAGTTGGTGACCTGGTTCTGCTCAAGGACAAGCAGGTTGCACGAAACAGCTGGCCCATGGCCAGGGTCACTGCCATATTCCCAAGCAAGGACGATCGAGTAAGGAAAATTGAGGTAAAGACATGCAATCAAGGGTGCATAAAGACATTTATGCGACCAGAAGTTATCCTCCTCATGCCAAAAGACTGAATGCATAATGTTTGTTTAGCTTAGTGGCCTCCCGAAGCCAGGCGGGGAGTGTGTTGCCCTTAAGGCATTTCTCTGAATAAATAGGTTCATAAGTTTGAAATAAATAATTCTAAAAAGATTTGCCATTAAAAAATTAATATGTGTTGTTAAAATGAATAATTCATGCTTTACATACGTTTTAGTTAAAAGGAAAATTTCGCTAAAATATATTTCCTGTTCTGGCGGGGCACTTCCGGTTCCGGTCAAGTACTTCCGGTTTTTGGTCAAGCACTCGGTTTTGCTGAGAAACAGGCTCCTCATGCTAAAGGCAGTATGGAGATGTAATCAAATGCCATCTCCTCCGAATTATCAGGCTGGAACGCCGTAAGTTACTTTATATGACAGTTTATACAGATAACTTTGGATATTAATGTATATTTTTCTAACATGAATGTTTTAGTAATGTACTTTATTGATGTAAACATGCTTCTGCCTGTTGAGATGGAGTTTATTTTCTGTCATTTCAGTTTTCACCACATGTTCATGGAGACAATTAAACAAGCTGCAACTAAACTCCAGGGTCTTCATTTGTGGTTTAACTCGGTGTCACCAACATCCTCGTTGAAAACACTACAGGCAATATGGCCTACAATCCAAATTGCGGTATAATTTGAAGCATGTGCGGTAACGATATATATTGCGATAAATAGATCTTTTCTGTATACCAGCGGTCCCCAACCCCCGGGCCTCGGACCGGTAGCGGTCCGTGAGTCGTTTGGTACCGGGCCGCGAGAGTTGAGGCTCAGGTGTGAAATGTATAGTTTTCAGGGTTTTTATTGGTTTTCAGCGTTATTTTGTTATCGATTTTATCGTTAACTCGGTTTTCCTGGGTCTTTTCACGTGTGTTATGAATAAATCTTCGGTACCGGTACTAGTTTTATTTTGTTGCATTTAACCTTAAAGGCCGGTCTGTGAAAATATTGTCGGGCATAAACCGGTCCGTGGCGCAAAAAAGGTTGGGGACTGCTGCTGTATACCATATTTTCTGCACTAAATGGCGCACTTAAAATCCTTCAATTTTCTCAAAAATTGACAGTGTGCCTTATAATCCGGTGTGCCTTATGTATGAATTCTGGTTGTGCTTACTGACCTCAAATTTTATATGTGCGATTTTACGTGGTACATGGCGCTCAAAAATCTGTCAAAAATGTTTTACTACGACTTTGGTAAGCTACGACACTGTACCGCTTGATGGATTGTTGGAGCATTACAGCTACCATAGTCAGGAGCCTCGTGCAGTGTCGCCAACTTAGCGACTTTGTGGCTATATTTAAAATGTACAGCTCTGCTATCACTTCCAACATAAATGAAGACAGAAAACTAAACAGCAGTGACTTTTTTAGGGTTACTGATGTTGGGCTAGCTGGTATATAATGATGTGCTACGTGATTGCTAGCAACACAGCTATGTTAGCATAACATAAACACAGTGACGCTGGAGGATGAATGTTAACTTTTTTCCACTCGATGAAAGTTAACGGGAGGGTTCCTGATGATTAGGGACAAATGCAATCGCATGGCAAGATGCTGTAAACTAACTAAACTTCAGTCAGGAGAACAGCTGAGTAAATCCATCCACAATATGAGGCTAGTCATTAATATGCTGCAACAACATGGGAATAGAGCAGCTGCGAGAGAATTCAACATTAATGAATCAATGGTATGAAAGTGGAGGAAGCGCAGTTTTTGGCTTTCCTCATATTCCAAAACGTGCTTCGTCTCTTCGCTATTACTGTCGCCAGGCATAATTTGCAGATAATATTTTTCTGCTTAACATCCAACTGCTTAAACCCAAACCAGGTGCATATGACCGGCATCGCACCGTTCTTCTTTATGAGCACCGTCTTCTCCTCTTCATGCTTGCAGCCGCTGTGATGCTTTCAGTCAAAACAGGTGCAGCTTGATGACACCATCAACATGTGCTATCGTGGTAGAGCAGTATAGTCAAAATCTCTATCGTTGGCCAAATTCATATTGTTTCTACCGTATACCGTTTATACCGCCCACCCCTAGTGAACACACTTGAGGTTGTAGCGCCCAAACTTTTGACCATTCTGCCAATAAGGTTTGCTGTTTTTTCTAAACGCACTCTAAACGGCACCTATTTGCTTGTTGCTGTGTTGTGCTACAGTGTTGAGATGTACGCAGACACCAACAGATATATACCAACAAACAAACTACCCCAGGGCATGCAGCCTGATTATTTAATATCATATGTCCTTCCTCATTTAGGAAGGACATATGATTTAATTAAATCAAATTGCTGATTTAATTCTCTTCAGTGTTGCCCCTCACCTAGAAGCTTTTATGGTATAAATCCTAGTTCAGATCTTTCTCTGAGAGAGTTACTGCATTCACAAGATTTTCAGAACTTGTAACCTCAAATTTAAAGTTGAGGTCAAAGTCACTGATATTTTTAGTAGCTACATCTATGGCATCAATTTAAAAATTATACTTGACTTATTGTGGTCACAAAGCTGGTCATCCCCATTGCCCACCGGTGTGGTGAAGACAATATGCAATCAGCCTTTCAGGTGTGACGGAAAATACTGTATGCAATTTTTGGTTTTGTTAATTATATCTAAAATCACCAACCTTTGTTCTTGTTTTTTGATGTTTTACTTTGGTAATTGTGGTCACTTCCTTGAAAATTCAACTCAACAAATAATTAGCTTCTAAAGAGTAACTGCCAAACAGTTACTCTGAAACCACTGAGGTCATGGCTTAGACTGCTATTTCATGTCACGAAAAACTCTTGGAAATATTGGCTACAGTAGCTGTCTAGGGGAACAACAATCGACCGGTCGATCTTTGTTGCTTATCCAACATTTTCATTTATATTTCCCGACTCCTGTATCGTAAATACCAAACTCAGACTTTCTCTAAAAATCTTACATTAAGTTGAAAAAGTTTCATCATCATTTCAACTTCATTCTGCATGGAGTGATTATCACTTAACCCTTTACAGCCGATCGGAGCGGGCACGCTCCATTTTGCATAACTATTTTTAAATCCCGGTAGCTCTGCAACCACGTAAGCTAGCGCAATAATTTTTTTTGTATATGAAACCGGAGGAGTTGTACTTACATCTGATGCCATCAGCTTGTCCTAGGTCACAGTTTCCTTCCACATATAGCTTTGCAAAAACTGCATAAAAATCACTTGCAGCAACAAAAACATGATATTCCAGAAACACGCTTCGCCGATCCGATCAGCTGTTTGTAACACTTCCTACGTCCATCAGCGCGAACTATCACATGACCGCATGACCTGCCCGAAACCGGAAGTGACGTCATTTTGCGGAAATGTAGTTTTTTTTACGATCGGGGCCTTATGAGCCTATACTTGTGTTTTAAAAAGTTATGTTTGAGTTTATGACTTTCTGTGTCGTTTCTGGGATGCTTAGGACTCATATTGCACTGCTGGAAATAGTTTATTTTGATGCATATGCTGTTATTTTGCAAATTTGCACTATAATATTTATTTTCGTTTTTCCTGCAGTGTATAAAAATTGGTGTATTTCAAAAATAAAACTATGAAGACACTCAAAATAAATTTCCTGTGGTGGGAAACTAGTTTGTGCAACTTTTTTGTATTTACAGTTTTGAGGGATGAGCCTCTTAAATTTCTCTAACTAGAAATATATGTTAAAAAAACAAAAACGATTTTCAATTTTTTTGTAGTTTATTGCACTTTTTTGCAATTTATGTAATTACTATGCACCTAATGCAGACATATTATTAAAATTTAGGCTGTAATGGTTGTATTGATGTATAGCAACTTGAAATGCTCCCAAAAATGGCTCCACAGCATGTAAAAATAATAATATAAGCTCTGGCGGACTTGGTTCTATGGTAGGTCTTAAAGGGTTAAGTTCAGTCTGTAGGTAAAGCTCCGACAGCTCAGAGGAAAATAAACTTGAAATTGAACTTTAACCTTACCATGCTGCGGGCCTGCCTTCCGCTGGTTTCTGCTTCAGACGGAGCCGTCTGCCTCAAGGACGCCGCTCAGCCCACCATGTCTGTAGATGGAGAGAAAAACCACATGAGAGCAGGTCAGACTGAAACCACATGAGGTTTCTGCAAAGAAAAAGGTCTCACTGTGTAACACAAATCATTTCCTTTGACATTTTCACTACATTTCTTTCTTTCTTTTTAACCAGAGCAGGGATACTTCAGAAAACAGACTCCGTTTGATTTGTTGTACACACTTTTACACACACTACACACAAATTTTAACCTTTGTGTTTTAATTAAGCTGATGAACTAAAAGATCAGTGAATTCATAGAATTGCATTAAATATAAAAACTCCAGAGATTGTCATGGGCATTTAATGTGTGAATAGCAAGAAATATCATCTGTAGTGCTGTGCAATTTGTTCACATGCCTGAAAAACACGAGTTCAAACAGGCAGGAGTTGTTGCCTCCTTTTCAAGTAAGAACTTCACATAAAGTTTGGAAGCATTCCAGCTGCTGTTGTACAAAAGCAAACCTAATGAAGGTCTGAGAAGACGATACTTTGATAAAGTGAGCACAGGTGTTTGGAGGGTTGTGAAAAAAGTCAGTAGTAACTGGAACATCTGGTTTAACTATGCATTTTTCTTTCTATTCACTTCAGACTTTTGTCCATGTCCATGTCAGATTTCACTGAAAGTTCTTCAGAATTAAAACTTTAAATGAAGTCAATCAGTTACACTCATACACAAGTTGACCTGAAGAAGATCTGAGAACCAAAATGTTGAATAAAACACCAGGTGGTGAGCTGTTGACAGCTCAGCACCTCTCTTTACCCACGTATCCAAGAAATATGGCTGCAGGTGTGATGATATGATTACAAAATCAGTCATCGATCCGATGTGGGTACAGGTGCCAATTGGACTTATGAATACCTTCATTATGGATAAGCTGTGGTTAGAACAGAAGTTCAATAACAGAACACCAATAGGGGTACAGATCAGACAGGTCGTTCCTGTATAGACCCATCATTCTTCACCACGAGAACGATGGGACTACACCAGGCGCTGTGTGACTCTTCTATTACTCCCATCTTCAGCATTTCAGCCAATTCCCTCTGAACAATTTGCCTTTTGTGTTCAGGGAGCCTGTAGGGCCGTGAACGCACTGTCACGCCAGGCTGTGTTTCAAAATGACGCTCAATGAGAGACGTTCGGCCGGGCAGGGGGGAGAACACGTCCGCAAAGTGCTGTTGCAACGCTGCAACATCCACTCTCTGGGCCTGTGTGAGATGGTCATCACAATGGAGGAAGGCGGGAATGATAGAATTTGGTACCTCCAGCCCCAACTCATCTCTCCCCTTAACCAGGCTCACCAGAGAAGCAGACTCAGCCTCCCTCCATGCTTTCAGGTGGTTGAGGTGATAAATCTGCGTGGCCCCTCCCCTGTCCAACCGTGCGACCTCATAGTCAACGTCCCCCACTCGCCGTGTGACCACAAAGGGACCTTGCCATTTGGCGAGTAACTTTGAGCTAGAAGAAGGGAGTAATACAAGCACTCTGTCTCCCGGTGAAAATTGCCTGAGTCTAGCCCCTCTGTTATACAGGCGCTGCTGACGCTGCTGAGCCTGGAGCAAATTCTCCCATGATAACCTCCCCAAAGTGTGGAGTTTCGCTCTCAGGTCCAACACGTACTGAATCTCGTTTTTTGCGGGACTCGGACCATCCTCCCAGCTTTCTTTAATTAGGTCGAGCACCCCACGTGGCTTCCTGCCGAACAGCAGTTCAAAGGGAGAAAATCCCGTGGAGGCCTAGGGCACCTCCCACACTGCATATAACAGAGGGTCTAACCAACGATCCCAATTGCGTTCATCCTCGTGAATGAACTTTCGAATCATGGACTTTAAAGTCTTATTCAGTCGCTCCACCAGCCCGTCAGTCTGAGGGTGGTAGACACTGGTCCGAATAGATTTAATGCCCAACAAGTCATACAGTTCACACAGTGTGCGAGACATGAACGACGTGCCCTGGTAGGTCAGTATCTCTTTCGGGATACCGACTTGGGAGATGACCTGAAACAGGGCCTGCGCCACGCTCTTCACAGAGATGGTTCGCAGTGGCACGGCTTCCAGGTATTTCATTGCATAATCCACCAGAACTAGTACAAAGCGATAACCGCGTGCACTCCGGGGAAACGGCCCGATGAGGTCCATGCCAATACTGTACGTTCAAACAGGACCTCCATTAGAGGGAGCGGGCGCAAAGGCGCTTTTGGAATGGCCAGCTGATTAACAAGTTGGCATTCCGGGCAGGACACACACCAGTGGCGCACATCCACAGGTGTTTGGAGGGTTGTGAAAAAAGCCAGTAGCATTTCACTTGTATGGGAAGCTTAAAATGTACTGGAACATCTGGTGCATTTTTCTTTCTATTCACATCAGACTTTTGTCCATGTCCATGTCAGATTTCACTGAAAGTTCTTCAGTATTAAAACTTTAAATGAGGTCAATCAGCTACACTCATACACAAGTTGACCTGAAGAAGATCTGAGAACCAAAATGTTGAATAAAACACCAGGTGGTGAGCTGTTGACAGCTCAGCACCTCTCTTTACCCACGTATCCAAGAAATATGGCTGCAGGTGTGATGATATGATTACAAAATCAGTCATCGATCCGATGTGGGTACAGGTGCCAATTGGACTTATGAATACCTTCATTATGGATAAGCTGTGGTTAGAACAGAAGTTCAATAACAGAACACCAATAGGGGTACAGATCAGACAGGTCGTTCCTTTCATTCACAACCCTCAAGGTATAACCATCAATGGAGTCCAAATTATACAAGAACTGGATTTAAAATCAGTGTGTGATGTATGCGACACACACACACACAGACACACACACCGTTTTTGCTCACGTTTACGTTTTTATTTATAATAACAATGCGCCGTGACAGCTCGTCCCGGTCCAGCCCGCCTCCCGCTCGACTCTGCCGTCACTATATAGACACACAGAAGGAAAACACTCATGACACAATCGCCACCACCTGTGGCTCACCGCTCCACCCCTCCCCTGCAGCTACGCCAGGGACCACACCTCCGTCACACAGTGGTAACAGGTCTGATAGAGTGATTTTTAGGATCAAATCATCATCAGTATGTACAGAAGAGGTCCAACATTGTCTACAGCCATCTGTAAAACATGGTGAAGGCTCTGTCATGGTTTGGGGCTGCATTTCAGCCAAGGGTGTTCGGGAGCTTTGTTAAAATTGCTGAATTATGAACACAGAAAAGTACGGTGAGATTTTCAACCACAGTGCAATTTAATTTGGAAAGCATCTGATTAGCAACAGTTTCATTCATTTTTCAGCATGACAATAATCCCAAACACACTGTTAATGCAGTAAAAAACATACCTAGATAGGGTTCCATTGTATGTTTTTCTATCAGTCATGGATTGGCGTCCCCAGAGCCCAGACCTCAACATTGTTGAAACAGTGTGGGATCATGCTGACAGAGAACAGAACAAAAGGCAGAAACATCCAAAGAAGAGCTTTTATTGTCCTTCAAGAAGCCTGGAGAACTATTCCTGAAGACTACTGAAAGAAATTATAAGCTTGCCTATAAGAGTTCAGGCTGTGCTGAAGAGTGAAGGTGTAAAGGTGTCAAGGTTGCAAAACAGCTGCAAGCTGTGTTAATGCAGCTGAAGTGTTGCACAAAAGCCTGCTGCATAATGTGAGCCCACCTGTACCTTATGATTTTACTTTCACTCATAAAAGGTTAAAAAATGTAACGAGTTAGAGAAAGTCAATGTAGTCTGGTGCACGGTTTGGGCTTCATTTCAGCTGCGCTGACAGTGAAGCACACACACTCGCAGACACACACACCGTTCTCTGTCTGCAGCCACATAACGACGCTCGACATCTGTGTGTGCGCGCCTGTGTTTTATCGCCCAGCCGGAGGACTGATAAGGCACGTCGCCTCTTTTCCCGAGGAACTCATAATCCAGCGGAGAGAGAAAACGTATCAGCGCTGCTCGGCAGACACGCACAGAGCTGCCTGACGAGCTGCCACACACACACTCACACACACACACACACAGAGTAATTGATGGCTGTTAGGGAGCTGGGATTTCAATAACGGCTCTTATCTCCAGACCGCTGAAGGACAGCTGTGTGTGTGTGTCTGTGTGTGCACACGTGAGTTTGAGTGTGTATGTTCAAGTCTTTGTATGCTTGTGTGCACACATTGCAGTACAAAAACCGTCAAAGTGAGGACATCGTGGCTGCTTCAGACTTGGCATTAGCATTCACGTTAGCCTGGGAAAGCATTACGTCAAGTGTTACCAACACAGCTGGATCTGCTCACTGGGAAATTTATTGGCACAATTTGAGCCAAATTCTCAGAAGAGGAGGAAAGTTTTCTTTCATGTTTTTTAGATCTGTATTTTGAGTTTGTGCATAAAAACACAAGAGTCTGATTTACTTTTCACAGTATAAAAAAGATGTTTTTAACAAAAATACAAATTTTTTTCTTTGTCATCTCTTATCTATGTATTATTTTCCATATCTCAATTGGGACAGCAGCATTGTGACGTCTTTAAGCCTTCTCAGGCAAGAGATGATCTTCAATAATTTCACTGGACATCCAAATTAGCCAGCATCCCCTCTCTGTAAGGTCGTAGTGTCACATGAATTTCTTGTAACCATTTACTGAAGATCAGGCTACGTCACAGACTCTAAAGTAAAATAAAATGTATAATATCTTCCAATAAAACTCTGACTAGTTTAAAAATGTTGAAATACTAAAACATCAAAGCGCACAGTAAACTCACATAGGCTACAATAAGCCAACTAACAAGTTTTCATATTTTTTTTCTGGTAAACATATTAAAAATGTGTCAAAAATCTCCTCCTTGAATCGCTACCTTATCATGGTGGAGGGGTTTGTGTGTCCCAGGGATCCCAGGGGCTATGTTGTCTGGGGGCTTTTGCCCCATGGTAGGGTCTCCAATGGCAAATTGGTCCTGGGTGAGGGACCAGACAAAGAGCGATTCAGAAGACCCTTATGAAAAGGATATCGAGGGAACAGTTTACCCTGCCCGGGACAGGGTTACCGGGGCCCCGCCCTGGAGCCAGGCCCGGGGAGGGTGCCCGAGGGCGAGCGTCTGGTGGCCGGGCCTTAGTCCATGGGGCCCGGCCGGGCACAGCCCGAAGAGGAGACATGGGCCCATCCTCCCACAGGCCCACCACCCGCAGGAGGCGCCATAGGGGTCGGGTGCATTGTGTGCCGGGTGGCGGCCAGGAGCGGAGGCCCTGGCGGACTGACCCCCGGCTGCCAAGACTGGCAATAGGGACATGGAATGTCACCTCTCTGGTGGGGAAGGAGCCTGAGTTAGTGCGTGAGGTTGAGAGGTACCGGCTAGATATAGTCGGGCTCACCTCTACGCATGGCTTGGGCTCTGGAACCAGTCTCCTGGAGAGGGGCTGGACTCTGTCTCAGTCTGGAGTTGCCCCTGGTGAGAGGCGGCGGGCTGGGGTGGGTATTCTAATATCCCCTCAGCTTTCTGCCGGTACGTTGGGGTTTTTCCCGGTGGACGAGAGGGTTTGTTCCCTGCGCCTTAGGGTCAGGGAACGGGTCCTGACTGTCATCTGCGCTTATGCGCCGAGTGGCAGTTTGGAGTACCCAGCCTTCTTAGAGTCCCTGGGGGGGGGGGGGGGGGGGTGCTGGAAGGTGCTCCACCTGGAGACTCTGTTGTCCTGCTGGGAGACTTCAATGCTCACGTGGGTAACGACAGCGAGACCTGGAGGGGCGTGATTGGGAGGAACGGCCTCCCTGATCTGAACCCGAGCGGTGCTTTGTTATTGGACTTCTGTGCTAATCACAGTTTGGCCACAACGAACACCCTATTCGAACATAAGAGTGTCCATAAGTGCACGTGGCACCAGGACGCTCTAGGCCGTAGGTCGATGATCGATTTTGTAATCGTATCACCAGACCTGCGACCATATGTTCTGGACACTCGGGTAAAGAGAGGGGCTGAGCTGTCAACTGATCACCACCTGGTGGTGAGTTGGATCAGGTGGCGGGGGAGGACGCTGGACAGACCTGGTGCACCTAAACGCGTAGTGAGGGTGTGCTGGGAACGTCTAGCAGAGGCCCCAGTCCGCGAGATCTTCAACGCACACCTCCGGCAGAGCTTCAACAGCATTCCAAGGGAGACTGGGGACATTGAGTCCGAATGGACCATGTTCAGCGTCTCCATTGCCGAAGCTGCTGCATTGAGCTGCGGCCGCAAGGTGGTTGGTGCCTGCCATGGTGGTAATCCCCGAACCAAATGGTGGACACCAGAGGTGAAGGGATCCACCAGGCTGAAGAAGGAGTCCTATCGGGCTTGGTTAGCCTGTGGGACTCCGGAGGCAGCCGACAGGTATCGACAGGCCAAGCGGAATGCGGCTCGGGCAGTGGCTGAAGCAAAAACTCGGGTGTGGGAGTAGTTCAGAGAGGCCATGGAAAAAGACTTTCGGACTGCCTCGAAGAGATTCTGGCAAACCGTCAGGCGTATCAGGAGGGGAAAGCGGTGCTCTACCTGCACTGTGTATAGTGCTGGCGGAGCGCTGCTGACGTCAGGCGGTGGAAGGAATACTTCAAGGACCTCCTTAATCCCACTGACACGTCTTCCGAGGAGGAAGCAGAGTCTGGGGATGAGGGGAATGACCCACCAATTTCCGGGGGCGAGGTCACTGAGGCAGTTAAACAACTTCTTGGTGGCAGAGCCCCTGGTGTTGATGAGGTCCGCCCCGAGTTCCTGAAGGCTCTGAACGTTGTAGGGCTGTCCTGGTTGACACGCCTCTGCAATGTTGCGTGGAGATCAGGGGCAGTACCTGTGGACTGGCAGACCGGGGTGGTGGTCCCCATCTTTAAGAAGGGGGACCGGAGGGTGTGTTCCAACTACAGGGGGATCACACTCCTCAGCCTCCCTGGGAAAGTCTATGCCAGGGTGCTGGAAAGGAGAGTTCATCCGCTAGTCGAACCTCGGATACAGGAGGAACAATGCGGTTTTCGTCCTGGTCGCGGAACACTGGACCAGCTCTTTATCCTCTCCAGGATACTTGAGGGTGCATGGGAGTTTGCCCAACCAGTCTACATGTGTTTTGTGGACTTGGAGAAGGCGTTCGACCGTGTCCCTCGGGGTGTCCTGTGGGAGGTGTTGCGGGAGTATGGGGTGTCTGGCCCATTGCTACGGGCCATTCGATCCCTATACAACCGTTGCAAGAGCTTGGTTCGCATTGCCGGCAATAAGTTGGACTCGTTCCCGGTGGGTGATGGGCTACGCCAGGGCTGCCCTTTGTCTCCGGTTCTGTTCATAATTTTTATGGACAGGATTTCTAGGCGCAGCCAAGTGGCGGAGGGCTTTCGCTTTGGTGGCCTCAGAATCTCATCTCAGATTTTTGCAGATGATGTGGTTCTGTTGGCTACATCGGGTGAGGGTCTCCAGCTCGCACTGGAACGGTTCGCAGCCGAGTGTGAAGCAGCGGGAATGAGGATCAGCACCTCCAAATCTGAGGCCATGGTTCTCAGCCGGAAAAGGGTGGAGTGCCCACTCCGGGTCGGGGATGAGTTCCTGCCCCAAGTGGAGGAGTTCAAGTATCTCGGGGTCTTGTACGCGAGTGATGGGAGAAGGGAGCCGGAGATCGACAGACGGATTGGGGCTGCAGCTGCAGTAATGCGGACGCTGCACCGGTCCGTCGTGGTGAAGAGGGAGCTGAGTGTAAAAGCGAAGCTCTCAATTTACCGGTTGATCTACGTCCCTACCCTCACCTATGGCCACGAGCTGTGGGTAGTGACCGAAAGAACGAGATCGCGGATACAAGCTGCAGAAATGAGCTTCCTCCGAAGGGTGGCTGGCCTCTCCCTTAGAGATAGGGTGAGAAGTTCGGCCATCCGGGAGGGGCTCAGAGTAGAGCAGCTGCTGCTCCCAATCGAAAGGAGCCAGCTGAGGTGGTTCGGGCATCTGACAAGGATGCCCCCTGGGCGCCTCCTGGGTGAGGTGTTCCAGGCATGTCCCACCGGGAGGAGGCCCCGGGGCAGACCCAGGACACGCTGGAGAGATTATATCTCTCGGCTGGCCTGGGAACGCCTTGCTATTCCCCCGGATAAGCTGGAGGAGGTGGCTGGGGAGAGGGAGGTCTGGGTCTCTTTGCTTAGGCTGCTGCCCCCGCGACCCGGCCTCGGATAAAGCGGATGAAGATGGATGGATGGATGGACATATTAAAAATCTTCTTTTTTTTTCATGTGCCAGACCAGATCATTTCTTATCCAAATTATTCTATAATTTCTTCAGGACTTTATCCTCATAATCATGTGAAATGCAAAATATAAAATCTACAATCAACACTTTAGAAGCTCAAACTTGAACTAGCTGTAGCAGTGCTGTTAGCATTATGCTAGTAGATCGGTTGGCACACATGTCAAACTCAAGGCTCTGCAAACAAACCTGGGCCTTTGTAGATTTTAATTCAACCCACAAATGAACTTAGATTTGGACTATTTTTACACTCAAAGACAAGACTATGATCAATGACACTTTACCTTTTCATTGAAATGTCTAACAAAATAATAGAATTGTATCCCTTTTAGCTTTTCCACGATGAATTTTCTTATTCTCCATAGTGCTGGAAGTAGCTAGAAGTGATGATGAAGTTATTTTTTATTTATTCTTTAGAGATTTTATGTAGACAGAAGGTCACATAGCACATAAGTCCAGGATAATTACTAAAGCATATAAATAAATTACATAAATATCAGGCAAGCGTTGAGATTAGATGCTAAAAACATGCAATGTTATAAACGTCTGTGTGGAACCTCTTCAAACAATAAGCCAAAAATTTTTTCCCGTTTAAACTGCTCATATGGAAAAGAAATAGTAAAAACATATATGTGATTACTCATGAAAGTGGCCACTTTCTCATTACTTTCATACATTGTTTTAGTAAGTATCCAAAACATACAAGTTTCATTATATAATTTTTCAAGGGATCTTATATCTGTTTTCACTCTTATATGCTTTTCATACAAGTTTCACACAAGACAGATACAAACTTTATAAGATTTATATATATCTTTTCCATATGGGTGGACAGGTAAAGCTAGCAGGTCACAGGACCGCCACTGCTATATCTTTGCTACATCTTTACTCAAAAGGGTGGATTAAGTATGACTGAAACTGACTGATCTATTCACTTCTTTGTTGCTACATATGTGACAATGCATCATCAGCAGCAGGAGGGTCTGTTAGGCTTTGCTAGTATTTCACCTCTGCTACATTAACAGATTTTTTGTTTGAACAAAATTTTCATTGGGGTCAGGGGAGTGGGACAGACTGAAAAATGCCAGTGTTAGGAAGCTTTTTATTACACTTCCGGTAACATAAAGTGTTGTTTTTAACCTGATCAACATTATTTCTCTTCTCCAGTTTCTGTCTGCTCCACTCTGTGTGTGCGGTGGTGCAAACACAGGGAGAGCAGGAAAAGAAGAAACTAACAAGGCTCTAGATACCAGCAATCGAGACTCCCACACTGAGCTGAAATCTGACCAGTGACAATGAATTAGCAGGAAAAATAAATTTTTAAACGTTACCTTATCTTCATCTCGTCGTTTAAAGTTTTAAAGTTAGCAAATTTATATTCTTGACTTGTTATATTGGACTTTACAAAGTTAGGAAAGCAATATTTTAGTGCAGCCTGGTGTTACTTCACAGATAAAAAAAAAAAAAAAAGATTTCTAGCCTCTTCCTCACAGTGAGGAATACAGATGACCTTCATTCTACGCTGTCAGAAAATATCACGTTCCCCCCTCCAAAGTCTTGGCAGTCAGCAGACACAGAAAGTAATCATTATAAGTAATCATTATTGTCTGCTGCTAGGTCCAGGTCCAGGTCTAGATCACAGGGGCAGCAGAGTCAACAAAGATGCTCCTCCTCCAGCGCTCCTGGGAGGGCACTAAGGCATTCCCAAGCCAGCTGAGAGGTATAATATCTCACGTGTGAGTTTTCATTCTAGTTGGACATACTCGAAACCCCTCACATAGGAGGCGTCCAGGAGCAACCTAATTAAATGCTTCAGCCACCTCAGCTGGCTGCTTTTGATGTGGAGGTGCAGCAACTCCACAGCATCTCAAAAGGAGAACCAGATAGCCTTCAATGACAAATCCCATTTCTACATCCTATATCTGTGATCTTATTATTTCAGTCATCATGAAAAGCTACATCACAGGTGTGGGTGACTTAGACAATGATGACTTAGACCTAAGGGGGTCTGCAGATACAGTGGGGCAAAAAAGTATTTAGTCAGCCACCGATTGTGCAAGTTCCCCCACCTAAAATGATGACAGAGGTCAGTAATTTGCACCAGAGGTACACTTCAACTGTGAGAGACAGAATGTGAAAAAAAAATCCATGAATCCACATGGTAGGATTTGTAAAGAATTTATTCGTAAATTAGGGTGGAAAATAAGTATTTGGTCAATAACAAAAATACAACTCAATACTTTGTTATTGCCAACAAAGGTTATGTTACAGAGGTCAAACGTTTACTATAGGTCTTCACCAGGTTTGCACACACAGTAGCTGGTATTTTGGCCCATTCCTCCATGCAGATCTTCTCGAGAGCAGTGATGTCGCCGAGCAACACGGACTTTCAACTCCCGCCACAGATTTTCTATGGGGTTGAGGTCTGGAGACTGGCTAGGCCACTCCAGGACTTTCAAATGCTTCTTACGGAGCCACTCCTTTGTTGCCCGGGCGGTGTGTTTTGGATCATTGTCATGTTGGAAGACCCAGCCTCGTTTCATCTTCAAAGTTCTCACTGATGGAAGGAGGTTTTGGCTCAAAATCTCACGATACATGGCCCCATTCATTCTGTCCTTAACACGGATCAGTCGTCCTGTCCCCTTGGCAGAAAAACAGCCCCGTAGCATGATGTTTCCACCCCCATGCTTCACAGTAGGTATGGTGTTCTTGGGATGCAACTCAGTATTCTTCTTCCTCCAAACACGACGAGTTGAGTTTATACCAAAAAGTTCTACTTTGGTTTCATCTGACTACATGACATTCTCCCAATCCTCTGCTGTATCATCCATGTGCTCTCTGGCAAACTTCAGACGGGCCTGGACATGCACTGGCTTCAGCAGCGGAACACGTCTGGCACTGCGGGATTTGATTCCCTGCCGTTGTAGTGTGTTACTGATGGTGACCTTTGTTACTTTGGTCCCAGCTCTCTGCAGGTCATTCACCAGGTCCCCCCGTGTGGTTCTGGGATCTTTGCTCACCGTTCTCATGATCATTTTGACCCCACGGGATGAGATCTTGCGTGGAGCCCCAGATCGAGGGAGATTATCAGTGGTCTTGTATGTCTTCCATTTTCTGATGATTGCTCCCACAGTTGATTTTTTCACACCAAGCTGCTTGCCTATTGTAGATTCACTCTTCCCAGTCTGGTGCAGGTCTACAATACTTTTCCTGGTGTCCTTCGAAAGCTCTTTGGTCTTGGCCATGGCGGAGTTTGGAGTCTGACTGTTTGAGGCTGTGGACAGGTGTCTTTTATACAGATGATGAGTTCAAACAGGTGCCATTCATACAGGTAACGAGTGGGGGACAGAAAAGCTTCTTACAGAAGACGTTACAGGTCTGTGAGAGCCAGAGATTTTCCTTGTTTGAGGTGACCAAATACTTATTTTCCACCCTGATTTACGAATAAATTCTTTACAAATCCTACCATGTGGATTCATGGATTTTTTTTTTCACATTCTGTCTCTCACAGTTGAAGTGTACCTCTGGTGCAAATTACTGACCTCTGTCATCATTTTAAGTGGGGGAACTTGCACAATCGGTGGCTGACTAAATACTTTTTTGCCCCACTGTACCTGAATCCAAGTTATGTACACTGGATTGTGAATGGAAAAGGTTGGATTTGTATGTCCTTACATTTAAGCCCTTAAATGCCTATAGTGTTTTGTATTTGATGCCTTTTTTAATGCATTTTTGAGACTTTACATCATCAGTGTGATTTTTGCCTTCGAAACCCAAACCTAATTACACACATACATTAAAAAAATGCATTTTTAAGGAAAAAAAATTGCTAGATTTAGTAAACGAGTTACAAATTAAAAGTAATTTATGGAAATTAAAATGTAATTATCTTTTTAACAAATTTCTCAGATGGTTCAATAAACTCTCAATGTTACAAAAAAAAAGATTTTTCCACAATTATTTCATATTTCAGGCTTTAAGGGTTAAGAGTGACACAGTACAAGAAAAACAAGGCTTTTATGTTGTTGTGAATTAGCTATTCTAGCTGATTCTCAGACTAAGATGTTATACCTGGAATCTTCAAGAGCCCTGTTTGCTTTTGTGAGAAAATCTGACGAACACCAAATTACTTTGCATTTCTCAGCCACATAATTTTCTCTTAGATGTTAAAATCTCAAAGATAATGGAAACTGCAAGCCCTTCTTAGAAATATTATGTAATATTTTAAACCAAATCGGAGCTATTTTTTAAAGAAAGTCTCGAGAAAATGCAGCATATGACAACAAAATGCATATTTGACATTTATGTATGACTTTTTCAGAGTGGCTTCGTCCTTTATTCCTCTTCTTCCTTTATAAGTTACTTTTTCAAACTAAGCACATTTAAATTGTTGCTCAGATGAACTTAAACTACTCAGACATTTTTAGTTATGACGTGAGTGTATCTTTCCTCTTTCAGCTGCCTTCAGTTATATGTTTTGAAACATCTCTAAAATCTCTCCCTCCTCTCATTCCCTCACAGATGTAGATGTTACAGTTGCGAACGTCAGCTCCAGATTGCTGTGTTTGCAGCCAGCTGCACGTGGAGCTCCTCTCTCAAACTCCTGATGATCCAGCTGTGCTGCTGGCCACCGAGGCCAATCTGAGCTGCAATTTTCTGGACGCGTTCATTACCTTCGTGCTCTCCGCTCAGCTTTGTTTTAATTTTACGAGACGAGAGACTGAGATGAAACTTTAATGACCCCTGCAGGGAAAACGCTGTTTATTTAACCTGGATTTATCTGGACTGCCCTGCTGATGGCTGGGAAATCTCTCTGGTAATGAGAAAAGAGGAAATAAAGTCCCTTTAAAAGGTACTAAAATCATCTTTAACCCTCCTGTTTTAACCTCAAACTGAAGGCGATAGCGAAACATAAGGATTGATTTTCATTAATCGATTCTACCAGGATCTAAAGATCACATTCATCTTTTTAGATTTCAATGCCTGGTGCAAAGCAGTATAAAATAGCTTTTTTTGACCTAAGGATTGCAAGAAATACAGAAGAGAGAGTGGAAGAAGGCATGGCTACTGCATAACAGAAGGCCACATGGGATCAAATGAAGGCCATGTCCAAACTAATACGTTTTTGTTTGAAAACACATCTTTTTCTCTCTGTTTTGGCCTTCCATCCACACTGTGATGGCGTTTTTGGTCAAGGAAAACTGAGCTTTTTTAAAACGCTCTCCAAAGTGAATAAATTTGAAAATGCTGTTTTCGCGTCGCAGTGTGGACAGCGAAAACGGAGGCTTTCGAAGACGATGTCGCAATTTAGTCATGTGATGCAGTCATGTGACCAATTCAACTAAGATGGCAATGGCATTGTACAGCAGTTGTTTTGTTTGGTCTCAATTTTGACAGCCTTATTAAAAATTAATATCAGTTTATACATGATCCAGATAGCTTTTCTTCAAAGACGACGGAATGTTTACTCAGAGCTGTTGTTCAGCAACTTTGTACTTTTGTGTTACTCGCAACAACAACTCCACCTCATTGTCGGTCCATTTAAAAAAACTTTAAAAAAACTTTCCCATCTTGCCACAACATTTCAAAGAACTGGAAAATAAATAAACGGCAGACGGAAATGACGCAGGTCGAATCGTCTTACGTTTCACGCATCCGCAGTAAACGTTTTCAGTGTGCATGAAAACGATTGAAAACGATAGTGTGGACACGGAGCGTTTTTAGACAAAAACACTGCTTTCAAATTTACCCGGATTAGTGTAGAAGTAGCCAAAAATCTATTTTGCCCAAGATTTAAATGAGTAGCTGCAAAGAGAATGAGTCTGCCCCCAAAACTGGGTTTCTTTCTTCTTTTTCAGAAACACAGTGGGAGGTCTGGAAATATTAGGACAGAATGAAGACCAGAAAAAAAAAAACAGCTGAAAGCCCAGGAAAATCTTTGGGAGATTCATCAAAATATGTGACTTCAATTAAAGTTCCCTAATTGTTTTTAAAACTGATTACTGGTGTATGTGACTTCAGATAGTGACGCTCGATTATGTTAACAATAAAAAAATAAATAAATCATGACAGTTATTTTGGTCAATACTGCGATTACAGTTACTTTAAGACTTGTTTTTTAAAAAAGAATAAGCCTTGTCTTTTGTAATTTAGTAAATTTCCTCGATCTTTAATTATAATTAAGATGGATTGACTAACTAAACAAAGAAATACATAAATAATTGTGAGCTGACCTAAAGCTCACAATGGGGGAGAGAAGCTGACTTTCACATTCTCTTCCTTTACATTTTCCCTAATGTGTGTAATGCATTATTGCAAAACAGAGTGTGGCAGAATAATCTCAACCAGCTTATTTTAATAAGCAAATGAAGACAGAATTACAGAATTAAATTTAGCTGATTGCACAGCTCTGCCAGACAAGGCCTGAAAAATAAAACTATAGAAATCAAAACCACAAAGATAATCAGTTAATGAACGAAACACAAATAAAAATGACTAAAATAAATTTTCAGATGAGTTTAAACTTTGAAAAACTCTCTCACAGCAATTATGGCTGTAATCCGAGTACAGACGGTTGGATACATTACATAAGCGATATTTTTACACTCTGGGAACCTTGTGGGTTTTACATGATTTAGGAAGAAGTACTGAAGTGTCACAGCAAACTCAGAGCGTGAGTCATTGCAGGAACACAACAAGAGATAATTCACTGGGCTGAGAGAAATATTCTGAGAACGTGACACTGAAGAAAATCAGACAGAGATATAAAGAAGCGCAGACTCATTTCATAATAAACAGCATGTGATTTCTACCACTAGGGGTCTCCAAAGCAAACAATACGACATATCTTACTGGTGTTGGAAAGAAACACGGGATTATGAGTTTATTGTTCTCAAAGCCTTTGCCAAAGAAATCTGGTGCAGGCTTAACATCACGGTTTGTTCAATCTAAATAGCCACATCTGATGATAGTTAACATATTGCCAGTTTGCCTTATGATGACCTGACAACTAGCAAAGATACTGTAGCTAATGTAACCCAGTGAATTTATTTGTGGCTAACTGGACATATTTTCCAACTGGCCACCCACCATCCAATAAATGGTGATTCCAAATATATCTCTGAAGGTGGTTTGGGTGTTTGTTGTCTTTGGGGTTAAACTGGACAAAACTAGCAAGCTGAGAGCCCCCGAACATAGTAAGTTATTAAAGGTTTGCTTGTTTTTTTTTTTTAATACTGATACATCATCATTTTCTTTCTACAATACTGTACAAAAATCTATAGCCACCCCTCATTTCTTTATATTTTGCTTGAAAAATTGGAAATAGGTGCAGTGATTTGTTGAAATACCTGCAAACATACATGGAAATACATTCCACAAGGCAAAAACAGTTCTTGAACAATTTAACAAGCTTAAAATCAATATTTGGTATGACCACCTTTATTCTTCAACACAGCCTTAACTATTTTAGGTAAGCCTTCTTGTCATTTCTTTAAGCAGTTTTCAGGAATTGTTCTCCTGGCTTCTTGAAGGAGAACAAAGCCAGACCAAAGCTCTTCTTTGGATGCTGTCTGCCTTTGGTTCTGTTCTCTATCTAGATGATCCCACACTGCTTCAACAACATTTAGGTCTGGGCTCTGGGGAGGCCAATCCATGACTGATTGTTTTCCCTTGTGTGCTTTTTCGACCCAGGTATGATTTTACTGCCTTGTAGTGGGTTTCAGATCACAGTAATGCTCAGAAATGCCAGTGGTGTTGTCACTCAGATCCCCAACACCAGTGGCATTTCAATCTTGTTTTTTCATTAAGTGGCTTAACAACAACAGCAACAACAACAATAAAAAAAAGACTTTCCTCTGAAAATGGTCAGTTACAACCCGCAGCCTGAAAATGAGTGAAAAAGCAGCCAATGCCCAAAGAAAGAGCTTCAAAAAGCCTGAAGAACTTACAGCTGCTAGGTCTGGTTGCTTGGAAGCAAAATATAAACTCATGAGATGTGTCTCAATCATTTTGCACTGTGCTGCATGTTTGGAAATGTTTTGACTTAATCATAGCAGGGCTCTAGAGCGCGACCAATTTGGTCGCAAATGCGACCAAATTTTTCAGTGGTGCAACTAAAAAAAATATTTGGTTGCACCTGTGCGACCAACTGTTCGGGTAGCAAAAAAAAATAAAATCTGCAACCTTCCCTGTGGTCAACAACAGACACACATTATGCCCCTATCGTGGACTAAACCAATAAGAGATATTAAGGAGCGGGACCTCTCTGATTGGCCGTGGTCCAGTTGAAAGTGCAGGTGGAAGTGGGAGGTGAGTAGCTTGAATAAAGCGATATCAATTCATTAAATCCTGAATCGACTTTTAAATATAACTGTGTTTTGCCAGAAACGCCAGATTCTCAGATTAAAGCTCACAAAACCATTTCAACAACAACCAAACAGCAAATGAGAGCAGGTACACGGATTCCACACAAAGACGTAAACACAGAACGGACCCGACGCATCAGAATCAGCTTTGTCTTTCTCGGCTTTCTCACCCGACGGCCCGTAGACGGACACTCTGTCGGAGCTTAGCGGTTCTGATGCGTCCGGTCCGCGCTGTGATTACGTCTTTTTGCACTGATTCTGAGCTGCAGGTTTTGTCTCTCTCCAACCAAAATTCACCGAGCAAGCAGCAAAAGAAGCAGCAAACTGCGCTTCACATTTGATCAATGTCGTCATGAATTTTGCTGTTTTGCTTCCACGACTATTAAAAATCACACTTCATGCACAGCTAGCTCTCTCTCTCTCTCTCTCTCTCTCTGTATTTCAAGAACAGTTTCCCGTCTCCAATCTCTGTTTTCTGTATTATTCATTCGCTTATTACCCACCAGTCTACCGTTGTTTACAGCGCTGTGGCTGCTGTCTTTTCCTTTTTTCACTTAAATGACCTCGGACAAGAAAGCCTATTTTTTCTGTTGTTCAATACTGAAGAAATTTAAACTTTATATGCAGAACATTGTAGAATATTTTTAAGGTTATCTGCTATAAAAAGCCAGACCAGGAAAATCTCCTTCATGTTTTTCTGTGTTTTATTCTCAGTTACTTTCACACAAAGGCATCTGCTGTGATGTTCACAATTCTGATGAAGTCAGTACTGATAAATGATCAGAAATAATATTTCTGACTGTCTGAGGCTAAGTTGAATCGAATCGGGACTTTGAAAACCGGAATCGAATGGATTATAGAAATCAGTGATGATACCCAGCCCTAGTGAGCAGCCTAGGCACGACAGAAGTGGATGTAGCTGTAATAGGAAAAGAACTATTGCTAACTTTTCTGTTAAGTTAAGGCCTGATCCTTCTGAAATTCATAGCCAGTGCTCTGACACGGTGTCATCAATCTTTGAATGGTGAAAAAGCACAGTGTATCCAGAAAAACACATTATATTATATAAATTATTATAAAATTTGTGTGCGCCTAACTTTTGTGCCGGTACGCCTAACTTTTTAAAGTTAGGCGTACCGGTACGCCCATGGCAAAAAGTTAGTCTAGAGCCCTGCATAGACTGTGGACAAGCAAGTTGACACACTCCATCAAACGATGGCGCTTCTTTTAAACCACTCACATTAATCCAGTCTAATCTTGTGGCAAACACTGAGGTCAGGTAAAAAATTCCATCATCACTTAATTTAAGACTAATATTGGCCAATACTTTGTGTCAGTAAATAACCATGGCTGAGGTATTGGTATTATAACTGGCAAGAATTGAGCCTGTCCACCCAGTTTGATTCTGTGAAAAACATATGAGCTGAAGTTTTGATCAGCAATCAGAAATTAACCCCACTCCCCTCAATTGCAATCATGGAATTATTTTGGTTTTCAAAAGGACCAACCCAGCAAATTATAGAACAAAAAATGCCTTGGTTAAACATCTCTGTATAAACAAAATTTAGCTATTAAATGATCCACATTCAAAAACACACTTCAAATGGTCCATTCCTAACATTGCTAATTTCAATTTTCAGCACCAATCGACTGGACAGAGCACTCTAAAGACATCTTTGCTGGTGTTTACTGCAAGAGAGACTCGAATCAGGGCAGGCCCAACTTAAACTGCTACTGCCTGCTGTAATGGTGCTTTTCAGGTTTATGCTTTCAAACTGACCAGAAGTCGTACTTTTACATTAGCAAAACAAAAATAGAAAAATCACCTAAAAGAAACATCTGCAAACAAATCATTAGACAATGCACTCTCATAACTTGGTTGTCTAATTAACCTACTCTGTGGGGAAGTGCACTACTGTTTCCACAGGTCAAAATAACCACACTAAAAATAACCCACTGATGCACACTTAGGTACTCTCTAAGCGTGCATCACCTCGGGAACTGTTCCATCAAGTGACTTTAATTCCACCATAAAGTAGGGAACACAAGCAGGGCTGGACTGGGACAAAAAATCGGCCCCGGCATTTTAACTAGAGACTGGCCCACCAGGTATTATAGGAAAAACCATAAAGCCTTTGAATGAAAACAAATGCTGTTGTGACAGTGATGTACACTGTCTTGTTGGGATTTATGTATTAATCCAATGAACTTAAACCTACACCATCCTTCCTATTCTGATATTATAAAAAAAACTTAGCCGAAACCCAAAGACTGCTTGGTCGAATTAACCTCCTAAACCATCTATAACACATGGTGGAAACCTGAAATTAAGACAGAGAAAACATGATCATTACTGAATATTAAAAATAATAAATGACAGATTTAGTGATATTTTCATAAACTATTTACCACATCAATGGCAGGGCAAATATCTTTTCTAACATGGCAACCTTTAAAAAGTGAAAGGAAACAGATGGCCAGGTGAGAAAGAATAAAACTTACACACAGTACTGGTACAGCATCTAGAAAATGTGGGAAAATACTGGCATCATATACAGCACTTTCTTCTGAAGAAATTATGATGGGACCCCGAAAAAAGATTACAATAATCTAATGTACAATAATGGATTTCTATACATTTTACATCAAATGAAAACGTTGGTTGTACGATTCAGATAATTGTTTAATAAAAGCGAGACATTTTAAATTAGAATAAGAAAGAAAAGTATTTCCTTGTGCCCCCCTTTCCCTGGTAATGCCCTACCTGGCCCCCTGGCAAAACTTTGCTAGACCCGCCCCTGCACAGTTACCAGCTGTCAGCTACGTAGAAAAAGGATCCTGGTGTTATTTGTCTCTCAGAAACAGTTCATAACTTCCCTTCAACTCATTCATGTCACCTAAAAGGTAAACCTGTTTATCCATCACCTGTTCAGCTCTGATGATTCATCTCCTGGTTTCATCTTCATGTTTCCCTCTCCTCACATATCCAAACCGATATCATGACCAGCAGCTTTTACAGCTGTGGCTCCAGCAAACACCAGCTGATACTACAAAGTAATATTAATTAAATTCTAACAACAGCTGATCAAACGTGCTGCTGTTGTTTAGCGCGACATCCACTGATTTCCTCTTTTTCCACTGGTTTTCCACTGGTTTTCTCTTTCTGGCGCAAAGTGGGCGATAAACAAACAGCTGACGGGACTTGCGACAGAAAAGCCGATCAGCTGATCATTGATCAGTTTCTTGATTGAAGCAGCAACAGGAGAAGGAGGGGGAGAGAATGAGAGAAGAAGAGGCAGCTGTGCAGCGTAAAGACGCAGAATAACTCCAGCTTTGTGTCTTTTTTTTCTAGCTGAAGTCCGGGACAAATCGCGTTCCTTTTCACCTCAATACGAAACGCGTAATATTTTCTCTGAATACGAGACGATTCCGTTCTCTAATAACTAACCTTATGAAAAAAATAAAGCACCTGCCCAGAAACTTCATCATGCTAGCTAGTACGCAGTACGAATTTTTGTAACTGACTGTAAAAAGTCAGCACAACGAAAATAAACTCCACCTAAACTTGGTTCATATCTGACCCAGAGAGACTGCAGGTCATAACTTCTCACCTGAAGTTCAGTTCACCTGATACTCGGCCGGCGGCCGCCTCGGGTCTCTTCTCCTCCTGCCTCACCTTTCCCACCTTTCCAAGTGGTGGAGACCAGCCACTTGCTAATGTTACTGAATCTGTGGAAGCTCTGGCATAGCCACCACGAAGCAACTGAGTTATTTTTACACATCTGCCAGCATCTGGCCAATCCACCGCCTTTCATTGTTTATACCATTACGTAAAAAAACCAAAAAAAACATCGGCCCATAAAAACAAAAAATCACCATCGGCCCCCCGGGCAAATGCCCGGTATGCCCGATGGCCAGTCCAGCTATGAGCACAAGGTTCTTTGCAGACCTTGTGTGTACAATTTTTTTAGAGTATAAACTCATTCTCAGAGTCTCTGTACTGAAGTCCACCTTCTGCGCGTGTCCGTCGGGACCTCAAAGAATGTTTTGTGGTGTCTGCAGGTGTCCACATGCAGGTCTTTAACTGAGTCTAACCCAGGGGTGGGCAATTCCAGGCCTGGGTCAGCACACCTGAATTACATGATCAGTTCCTTACCAGGCCTCTGGAGAACTTCAGGACATGTTGAGGAGCTAATTTAGCCATTTAAATCAGCTGTGTTGGTTCAAGGACACAACTAAAACCTGGAGTTGCTCACCCCTGGTCTAACCCCTGCTTAAGCCTGGTGGCTGGCATGAGTAACCAGAAAGTAGACTGGGTGTGGATGAGGTTTCGTTCTGTCCTTTACATCAATTATACCAAGAACGCTTCGTAAGCAGTGCACATATGTTCTTTTATTCTGGAAATTGACTGGATTCTTTGTGCTGGTCCTGTGTTCGCCCTCTTTTGCTTTGTGCAGCAAAGGTGTTAATTTTACCTGGGATAAAAATAGTTTGCCACAATATGTGCATGCTCTCCACTCCATGTCGCTTAAAACAGTGAAAGGTCTACTTTTTATTTACAGAGAGTAGCAGCGTCAGATAATCTGGTTAAATTCCAGTACAAAAGCCGTTTTGCAGACTCTCCACTTTTGAAAGGCTCCTGATGAGACTCAATGCCATACAGAGGACAAACCAAAGGTATGACTTCAGAGGTACATACCCGGGATTCATGATGAGGAGTGCGTCAGATGTAATTGCAAGCTTTGCCGCAGTGATCAGCAGCTGCGCCAGAACTAAAGTGTGAAACAGCCGCACTCGAGTATTCCCGGGTTGTGCTCCTGTGCACTCTTACCAAAATCAAAACTGCTTGACATGGATGACACTGCAGGTTGTGCGAATGCTGAAGTGGTCCAGAACAAGGAAGGGAGGCGACACCGGAGCTCACTAAGAACAGAAGAACTGCCAACAAAACCCCCCAAAAACCCCATCAAATATCAAAAGAATGTAGGAGGAGAACGCACAAATTTCATTGTTTTTAACACAGAGAACACACTGTAGTTCTCTGTCGCTGGCTGATGCACAAGCAAGAGTCGTCCACAGACCTGTGGCATCATATTTTTGATGCTGACCCCACCTGACAGCAGAAGCTTTTGGCCAGTAGACTGCCAGTTTGTGTCTGCACTCAGGCTGTCAACGAGCTTCCAACGCTGAACCATAATTTCCCCATTATGTAGGACTTTTACTTCTGCATAGAGCCCAGGTGTATCCTTCCCACATGGCTAATGACCTTGCTATTGTGAGCATTTATAGTTGTGGTGGTGAGCAAGTGCTGCTCTGCAATTTAGGTGCTAAAACACAAGGCTGGTCGTGAACTTTCACTCTTCTAGTTGATCCATTCTCTTCACTCAATTTGAAAAATGACAGCAGAAGAAGAAGTAGCTGGAAGTGTACGAGGAAACAACGGCAGGCAACTGTCTCCGCGCAATGTGTATCTACATTTCTGGGGAGGTGCATGTCAGGTTAGGGCGAAGGTATGTTACGACGTACCTGCAGCATAGGTTTACTGAACATGTTCCAAAAGTAACAACGAAACTACACCAATGAGAGGCAACGAAATGAACAGCATTGTTATGTGACACAAAAACATGGACGGCACACATCTCCAATGATGGTATCACACAAGTGATTTCTTGAGAAACTTTAATGTGGAACGCTCTGAAAAGGTTATAACAAGTTATAACAAGTTCACAAGAAAAGCAGCAAATTCTTACATTTAGAAAACTCTAAAAGCTGTCCTGAAATAAAACACAAACGCACTAGGTCAGGAGATAGCGCTCTCTGCGCTTGTGAATGTGACAAAAAGTGCAATAAAAGTCATAAAAAAAATGTCGGAGATGAGCAGGAAAATTCTCAAACTGCAGGAAAAAATTATATCAGCAATGTAAAGAATATTTTCTTCAGTCTGAGGAATAACTGAGTGTTTTAAAGTGAATTAAAAGCAGGATAATATGAAGACGTCAGTGTCTGTTTATTGGTGCAAAGTTATATACAGACATGTTAATCATCAGTGGAACATTAGAGGATTAACAGAAGAGTTTAAATGTAAACTTAGCTCTATTTTATTTCAAAGATAACTCTAAAACTTACCGTGTTCTTCTCCTGAGCTGTAAAATCCAGTTTTTTCTTACTTCCGACTGAACATCCATCCGCTCCAAGCAGGTGAGATTAAAACAAACAAAAAAAAAACCATCAAGGTAAATAAATCCACAAATCCATCCTCCTCATCGATCCGCCGCGTGCGGGCGCAGGACGGGGTCGTGTGCGCACACGTGCACGCTCATGGACACGCTGTCACACACTCAGCGGGATTCGGTTTCCTCCCAGAATTAAATTAAAAATAAAAGAAGATTAAAAAAAACGCTCCAAAGTCATTACAAAGAGCACGAGCGCGTCGTGTGCGCCCGCGCACGCACAGGTCACAAACAAGGTGTCCCGTGCTGCGCAGAACTCCGCTGGAAAAACGCCAAATTTAACCCCGAACAGCAGACACGTACACACACTCACAAACACACAGACAACCGCGCACACCTGGGCACGCACCCACCGTCTTGCACACGTGCCGTCCGGCACCGGACTGAGCCCTGAGTGCGTATGTGTGTGTGTGTGTGTGTTTGTGTGTCCCTCCGCGGAGTCCCGGCTGGGAGCGACAGCAGCAGATCAGATCCAAACACTTTGAGCCCCAAAACAAAAAACAAACAAACAAAAAAAAGGAGAAAAATATCCCTCCGGGCGCCTCGCGCGCAGCTCGCAGGTTATTCCACCTTTTCTTTCTTTGCCGTCCCGTCGTCCGTGCGTCTGCTGGGTTTATCCCGCTCTTCCTCCACCTCCTCCTCCTCCTCCTCTCCACCCGCCGCTGTCTTTTCTGTTTTCCTCCACGCGAACACGGACTCCCTCTCTTTCTTTTTTTTCTCTTTCTCTACGTCTTTCTCCGCCGCGCTCGCGCTCCACTGTCAAATTTCAGTCAATTAACAAATTTCGGTTCCGGTGGGAGATTCCAAAATAAAACCAAACCGTGTCGTTTGTGTCATTTTCATGTGGAAGTAACCGAGGTGGGAAAAAGTGTTTATTCATGAGGCAGTATTTTTTCTTTTATTGCTGTGGATGAAACAACAACAACAACAACAAATAAAAGCCACTGCAACCTAAATATAAAAACTTTAGTATATTAATTATTACAATTCTTTAAAAAAATCCAGCACAGGACTCTCAAATATGTGTTATCCATAAGGCACTTTCTATTCCATATGTATCACAAAATGAACAGAGAGGCATAAACATATAAATACAATAAATAAGAATAAGCATGATCAATAAAAACAAACTAAAAGAAAATAATAGAGGAGTGAAAATGCCAAAAAAAAATATTAAAGCCTTAAGCCTGACTGAAATTTGATGAGGTGATCAGAAGAGAAGCCAATAACAAGGAGAACCATCCACAGAAGAGTGAAACTTATTTTTAAACACTTGATTAAAATCAAAGGTAATAAACCCCACAAGCAACAAAAGTAAACAACATTTCAGACGAGAAACTAGATGACAAACAAGAGTGTTCTGAGTTTAAAGGAGTGGTTTGAAACCCTGCACCTGATGTGATCCAGTGTTCTGCTTTTAGCAGGCTGAAGCAGAAGAGTTAAAAACAGATTCACCTGTATCACTTTCTGATATATATGCCCTGCAGATCCTTTCTAGATAAAACCCGTGTTTCCCTCCTCAGTGCACATTGTAAATATAACTTTAGGATGTTACATAATATGCAGTGAAAGTTCTTCCATTGATTGATTTCAAACAGTCCACTACCCCACTTTCCTTTGCCTAATGGCTTACAGGGGTTTGGTCCACTTGACTTTTATATTTTTTTTAAAAAAAGTTTTAAACATCAAACTAAAGATAGAATTTTACTGTTGAACCAAAGTGTATTTTGTTAGCTTCAGTTAAAGCTTTGAAAAGCGGGAGGTGTGCCAGTTGAACTGATCATAATTCGATGAATAAAAAGAAAATCAGCTGGTTTGTGTTGGTTTTTAATTATTATTATTTTTAATTTCTCAGTGAAGTTTCTGATTTTCCCGTGAAGCCCCTGAGTTATTGCTGGTCCTCTCCTGCCTCTTTTAAATATCCTGGGAACATCTCTGCTGAAGGTTGGATTCACTATTCAGTTTTCTTGTGTTTGTTTAGTACCATCTGCAGTTGTGGTATTACTGCAGGCACAAATCTATCTAAGAAAAACATTCTGTGACAGCTGGTATGGACTCCCACCCTTCTGTGAACGAAATTGAAATGGTTAAGAAAATGTAAGCTGGGTCATAAGGCAACAAAGAACCAGTCTAATAATGAAAATAGCGCTTATTGTGATCACACTTTAAGTTACTGTGGATACGTTGCACTGATGTATCTATCTATGCAGGGGCGGTCCTGGCCTGTTTGGTGCCCCAGGCGAACACTCCCTCTGGCCCCCAGTGTCTACTGTTTACTATCATAGCCAAGTGGCTAACAGTGATGGGAATAACGGCGTTACAAATAACAGCTTTACTAATGGCGTTACTTTTTTCAGTAACGAGTAATCTAAATAATTACTATTCCTATTGTTACAACGCTGTTACAGTTACTAACAAGAAAATGCGGTCGCGTTACTATTTTTAAACAAACAGACGGTTGAAGCTGTCTTCAGCTTACCGCACTTTATATCAGTTGCACGGAAGCTGTCTACGTAAGTAATCTGGGTGCTACAGCTTTAGGCAGCTGTGCGCGCTCCTGCGGACGGTAATCATGATCACTTTCTGGCACAACACCTGGAGCTGAGGGGGCAAAACAATCGCATGAGTGCTGCTGTTTGACTGAGGAAGAATAAAGTAGTCATGGTAAGCCAATCACACGACCACTTAAAGACAAAGCAACAAGGTGACATATACCAGTTTTTAAATTGTGTTGATAGGCCACGTAAAACCAGAGTCGTGATAAACAATATATACCCAAAGTTTTTTCCTCAATAGTTTTGTCACGTTTACAGTCCAAGGACAGCGCAGCAAGCACTCTCTGCTTATGAGCAAAAAACTCAAAACAAAGCAAAACAAAAACTGATCTTTGGTGTTGGTGGAAAAATGTACAATGTCGACCAATCAAAAAATGATATGGCAACATGACATTTGGTTGTTTAGGAGGAGGGGGAAGTTTTAGGAGTGATGGCGAGACAGAGAGAGAGAGAGAGAGAGAGAGAGAGAGAGAGAAAAGAAAGACAGCAGAAAAAGAGAGAGAGCGAGTTTTGAGATGTGAGAGATTTGTGACGTTTAGCGTGTTTCGAGTGTGTAGTTAATGTGTTATCTTGTGTAGTTAGTGTGTAGTGTTGTGGATAGTTTTGTGTTGTGTGTCAGAACAATGAGGCGACTGCTGGTAGAAACAGGAGTGATACACTTGCTGCTGTCAGACCTGCAGGTATCAGGCTGTGATGTTCTCCTTTATAGTGGACAAAAAGTTTTTTTTGGAGTGGCACAAATAATTTGTGTGGCATTTTATTGAATGTAGAACAGCTGATTGTTCTGTAAAACTGAATGGTTATTTTAAAAATCAAGGTAAAAGGTAAATGGATGCAAATAACTTTGTTGTTTGCAAAACTTGTGCATAGGATTTTAAAATTGACAATTTATATTTGCATTTCAAGTTATGAAATATGATTCATTAGAAAGATAATCTAACCCTAACCCTAAGATAAAAAGTAATCTTTTGCTTGTTTCTCCTCTTCTTTTCTCTTTTTTTTTCTATACTGATGACCCAATGGCTTTGACCTTTTCTTGTCCATTTTCCATCAGTAATTTTGCACTCCAGTGTCAACAGTCGACCCCACAACATAAACTAAGAGACTAATAGATCTACACCATGTATATTTTTTTCTGGGATTTCACAAAACCCAGGAAAAATAATTAATACATAATGGGCTTGGATTGACAACATTGTGAATGAAGTGTGCACTATTTGGAAGCAGCCCCTCCCCTTTCGACAGGTTTTGTGTGAGACTTCAGCCCAGCAGCAGCAGCAAGCAGGCGCATCGAGGGCCCTCGTGCTCACTTTTCATGTCTATGTGTGTGAAAGAATTTAGAAAACACATCGGTGTAAATTATAAGTCTACATCATAATGTCTTCAGTTTTTGTGTTTGTTGTAGGGTTGTCGACGTTAACGCGTTAACGCCTTCATCACAATTAATTATGCGATTACAATTTTTAACGCAATCAACCCATCTGGAGTGCAGAATGGACAAACTTTGGACAAACTGCCCAAAATGCGTTGACAGAGACATTTCAGGGATTTTGAGTCATTCTGCGCTCCAAATGGATTAATTGCGTTAAAATTTTTAATCGCACTAATCAGTTGATAACTGCATTAACAACCCTAGTTTGTTGGTTGGGTTTTATTTTGTTTTATTTTGCACGCTGGCTATAGATGTCAGCCAGAGAATCCCCCACCGCCCGCCCCTCTCCTCACTGTGTGGCAAGCAGCAGGCGCACCTTACAAATGGAGGGCGCCTTTTCTCCCAGCAAATTGGCAATAGAAAACTGATCGTTGCCCATTCAACCACCAAAATGCGCTGGCATGATGTGGGGGCAGCATGGGTGCGACCAACTTTTTTTTGCCAATGCCATGATGCCGCCCCCACCACGATGCCGCTCTGGGCAACCGCCCATTTCGTCTATATCAAAAACCACTGATGGATCTATGATCTGCTAATTTAATTCAGTTTTATTTATAGAGAACCAATTTAAACCACAGTGAGTTCAGTATGCTTTATACTGCAATATCAGAGAAAAAAAACCCAACAATTAGCTGACTCCCTTTGAACAGCACTAGGCAAAAGTGGGGAGAATGAAATCCTTTTTAACAGGAAGAAACCTGAATGAGAGCCAGGATCAGTATCGTGTGATTCAGCCTAACCTTTCCTAATCCAATCTTTAATGCAGACAGTGTCAAACTGTGAGCTGGTTCTACAAGACAGCTGAAAGCTGAAGAAGCTTTACTCTTAGAAATTCAGGAACCTGAAGTAAGCCAGCAGTCTGAGTGAAGTGCTCTGTCGGGATATCACATTACCCCAAGGTCTTTAACATGAGAAATTATTATTACACAACATTCAAGGAAGAGCCTATTTCAAGAAAAAAAAAGAACGCCCAGTTTATCATGAACACGCAAAAGAAACAGTGCTTTTATTTTGACAGCCTCACACCTTTACTTCCGTTGTTATCGTGGCGCAAGGACTCTGGCTTCATTCAGATCTATACTCAGTGAAACACTTCACATTTCTGTTTACTTTGTTTTAATATAACTTAGAGCTGTTTTGTTTATTTGCATTTTTGCCGTTGTTTGCTGTTTCAGAAAAAACCCAACACCATCAGGAACTCCCCTGAAGCTGGTGTGAGTACCACAGCTGCTCCAACACTGAGTGATAATACTACAACGTTTACTACGACTCTCTAAATCTCTAAAGTACATGCGCTTAATGCTGGTACTCCTGGGTGATTGGAGTAATACTGTGTGACCAGAAAGACTAGTGTTGCATCTGCCATCTAAAAACTACTTCTACTACTGCTATAGCTGCAGTACTTATTAAACTCACTATATGCACTTCTCCTTTCGATGCTAGTACTACTTTTAGTTCAACATTTTTACTGCAAACACTTCTAAAAACACTCTGCTTGTGCTATTGGAACTCTGTTCAGTTGAGCTGCACACCTTCTTTTGTAAAACCACAGCGCCCCCAAGTGGATTCACAGAGTGTTGCAGTATATTACAGGACTGTAACGAGCCAAAAGTCCTGAAACGTCATCCAGGGTTAAAACTTAAAAATAAATAAATAAATAAAATCATTTTACTTTAAATGCTTGTTTGTTTTTGTAGGTCAGGAGTTAAAGCAGCTCATCTGCTAAAGGTTGGTGATTCAATCCCTGGCTGCTCCACTCAAATATCCTTGGGCAAGATACTAACCCCTAGTTACTCTGTGTGTGAATGTTGGACAGAAAGCATAGACAAGTGTCCTTGTTTGAATCGGGGGGGGGGGGGGGATAAAGCAATTTGTGTAAAGTGCTTTGAGTGCTCAGAGTAGAAAGTGCCATAAAAGAATCAGTCCACTTACCATTATTTTCTGTTTAGTTAGTTTGAAAGTCATGTTTTCTTACATTAGTTGAATTTTATTGTTTGTTTCGGTTTGTTAAAAAAACCTCAGGGTTAGTTTACTTCGGGCAGGAGCACTGGGGAGGCCCTATAGTATCTGCTCCATTTCTTTTTCTTCTTCTTCATATTGCAGCAAATTAATCACTGTTTTGAATAGTGAACATCCTTAAAAACTGCTGAAATTTTGCACGTGTCAAGTTGGGTTTTTTACACATATGTTATGCAAAAAGGATCTACAGCACTACCGACACATATTTTGAGGAAAGGAAAAATCAAAAAATGTCCATTTTCTAACACTGGAAAATAACTCAAAATGTTAGAAATATTCCAGTGTTAGAAAATCAGCACTGCTCAGTGTTAGTCTTTGTTAATCTTCAAAACTGACTAGGTTACTTTTATCATCATCATCATCATCATCATTGTTTATTTGTATAGCACTTTAAGAACACACCAGGCAGACCAAAGTGCTGAACAACACAGATCAAAACAACAACCAAATTAAAAATACCATAAAATCATTACAAACAATAAAATAAATAAGAAGGTGTCAGTTTCCTACAGAGTTAAAAGCCAGGGAATAAAAATAGGTTTTCAATCTGGACTTAAAGACCTGCACTGATGACGCTTGTCTAATTTGGAGGGGAAGGTTATTCCAGAGCATCGGAGCCGCAATTGAAAAGGCACGGTCTCCTCTGCATTTCAGCCGCGACTTAGGGACCGACAGCAGCAGCTGCTCAGCTGAACGGAGCGAGCGAGGAGGAACATGTGGCTTCAGCAAGTCAGATAAGTACACAGGAGCCAGACCATTTAAAGATTTAAAAACCAATAAAAGGACCTTAAAACGAACCCTAAAATCAATGGGAAGCCAATGCAAGGAAGCCAGAACCGGAGTGATGTGATCGAATTTCCTACTACCGGTTAAAAATCGCGCCGCCGCGTTTTGCACTAACTGCAGGCGTGACAAGGTGCCCGACCCGACCCCTATTAAAAGGGAATTACAATAGTCCAGACGTGAGGTGATAAAAGCATGAATAAGAGTTTCCAAATTGGGTTTGGAAAGGAAAGGCTTAACCTTCGACAGGCGTCTGAGGTGATAAAAAGCTGATTTTACCACCCCACTTACATGACCTTCAAAAGTAAGCGCAGAATCAAGTTTAACACCAAGATTAGTGACTGAACTTTTCAGATGAGAGGTCAAATCACCAAAATCAACATCTGGAGAATCAGTAGAGCGATGTGGGCGACCATTAAAATTCAAAAAATTATTTGCCATCCATAATTTAATATCGCTGAGACAGTCAAGCAGTGATTGACATGGGGAGGTATCCAAATGACTAAAAGGTAAGTAAAGCTGAAAGTCATCGGCATACAAATGAAATGACACTCCGTGTTTACGAAAAATCGCACCAAGGGGGAGTAAATACAGCGAGAAAAGTAATGGCCCAAGGATAGATCCCTGGGGCACACCCCAAAGCAGAGGGGCCACAGAGGAAGCGGCCAACCCCAGCTTGACACAAAGACTCCTTTCGGAAAGATATGATTTTATCCATGACAATGCCAGATCAGAAATTCCCACACAGTGATGTAAGCGGGAGATCAGCAGGTCGTGGTCCACTGTGTCAAATGCAGCTGTCATATCCAATAAGACAAGCACAGCATATTTACCACGATCAGTAGCAACAAGAATGTCATTCATAACTTTAACAAGAGCTGTCTCCGTACTGTGAAAGGGCTTTAAACCAGATTGGAAAATTTCAGACAATTGCGAGTCGCTCAAATAATCCAACAGTTGGGTATGTACAATCCTCTCCAAGATCTTGCTTAAAAAGGGAAGTTTGGAGATAGGTCTAAAATTTGACATAGTAGAACTATCAAGGCCAGGTTTCTTAAGTAAGGGGTGTATGACTGCATGTTTAAACCCACTAGGAACTTGACCGGTTAACAGACTAGTATTGATAATTTTCAGGATATAAGGTCCAATGATGGGAAATACTTTTTGGAGAAAGCGGGGAGTAACAACATCATTTGGGGAGCCACAGGGCTTAGCATGCAGCACCAACTCCTCTAAGTCACGCAGAGAAATCGGTGCAAAAGCAGGGAATAAGCTTGAGCAAGGAGCATGCATGGCCGGATCAACAATAGGTGGAATCAGAGGCCTCAGGCTAGCAATCTTGTCCACAAAAAAGGTGATAAACTTATTGCACATAGCCTCAGAGGATGGCAAAAGGTTGTAACCCTCCAAGTTAAGTACAGAATTAATCGTATTGTATAAAACACGAGGGTTATGAGAGTTGGCCGAAATAAGCTGAGAAAAGTAGGAGTGTTTATCGGCCTTAACTGCCCTCTGATAAGTTTTCCAACTAATCTTTAGGGCTTCCAGGGAGACATGCAATCTGTCTTTTTTCCACTGTCTTTCACATTTCCTACATTGTCTTCTAATAGCTCGGGTATGATCTGTTAACCAAGGACTAGTCTTAGATTTACATTTTCTTACTCTCAAAGGGGCAACAACATCAAGCACAGATTTACAAGCAAAGTAAATCACATTTAAATTTAAACACATAACACTGTCAAAGGTGTTAATTTAACACTCAACAGTGTTGTATTTAACACTCAGAGGTGTGGACCCATATAGACACTCTCCAGTGTTAATTTAACACTGGAGATTTTGCTGTGTACCGTGTACATTATAACACACCATAATAGACCCATTTCTGTAATATACTCACATATCTATATTATTGCTAATATATATTGTAATATATCTATATCACTAAAGCACTTCTGGATGGATGCAAACTGCATTTCGTTGCCCTGTACCTGTGCATGTGCAATGACAATAAAGTTGAATTCTATTCTATTCTTTTCTATCTGTGCAGTCTGCAATTTTGTTGAAGAAAGATGTTGAATCTATTTAATATTTCTTGAAAAATAATTGATTTCTGTGCATTTTTTTTCACACTGCATCAAATTAAGGTTGATTACGTCGATTAAGCATCATGAGGTGGAGCGTGAGGGGTGGTTCCCTATTTTTTATTTATTTATTTTTGTTGTTGCTGGGAGTTGGAACCCTATTAGTTAGGTTGCTTAATATTTACGCTAAGTACTCTTTACTCTTTAAAGTAATAGCTTTAGTGTAGTTGTTGTTTTAAACTTGAGTATGAACTTTTACAAAATGCAGCAAGATATTAAAAAAAAAACAGTTAAAAAACACTATATCGGATTCATATCGGTATCGGCAGATATCCAAATTTATGATATCGGACATAAAAAAGTGGTATCGTGCCATCTCTAGTTAGTAGTAGAGGTTTGCTTTCCAAGAGCCTCTTTAGCTTGTGGCACCATGTTAGCATTAGCCAACTCCTTCCAACAAGTTACATGGACACACTGTGAACTGTTGACTACCCTGATCCAGCTGAAGTCTTAGGACAGTTAAGTTCAGTGCTAGTTTTTACTGAGCTTTCAAGCCCCTTTTTTGCTTACGGTTAAATTGGTGGTTTGAGCTACATAAGTAAGAAAAATAAGTTTTCCTTAAAAGTTCCACGAAGTCCTGCTGCTCTTAGCATTCAGTCAGGTTGTTTGTGGGAATTGTTACGTGAAGCATCAAATTGGCAACTACTAGATGTGTTTCACAGTTTTCACATTTTTAGGCTAAGGTTAAAGAATTTGTCTCTGCATTTGTTAATAAGGTAAAAAAGAGATCAAATGAATTACTTCAAATATTTCCAACCTGGGTGTGCTCAGAGTTAGGGATGCAGAATTTTTGGTTACAGTTGGTAAAATAAAAGCGAGAAGTAACATGTGTACATGGATGATTTTGTCAAAGTGACATCAGATTTTAGCAGTGTTGGGTGTTATGCCTTACTGCAATCAGATTATGTCTCATGCAGTAACTGTGGTGCTCAGGGGGTCAGTGCCAGGGAGAGAGGTGAGGCCAGGTGACGATCTGGTTAATGAGGCGTCCCTTTTCATATAGTGAAGCCGGAGACGGAGACTGGAGCAGGAGGTGTCTGTGCTGAGACCAGCTGTGAATGGAGAGACACTACCTGTGAGAAGTGGCAATAAAAGTCATAAACGTGACAGTGTGTTGGGTCCAGTTTTACAGTTTTTGAAGAGAGAGAGAACCGTCCGCCTCCTCATCTTTGAAGGGGCCCACAGACAACTTTAAATTAGTGTACTAATGTTAAAAAAACTATTCATTCCAAGGTGAATGAATAGTTTTCTACGTACTGTATAATGGACTCTTGGTTTATGTTTATAAAAAGCTCAGACTGTTACTAGACAACCCCAATCCCCACCTAGAAACTTCAGTTAAGGAGGTGATTAAATGGATGAAAATGAGACATTGGGCAATAAAAGTAGTGTGTGTATTTAGTTAGACAACATATGACATTCATATGACAGTCTGCCCGTGTAATTGGACCAAGGCTGTACAGGCAAAACTAAGTCTCCATCTGAGGATTTAGGAGGATTCAGTTGCATGATGACATCTCTCACCTCTGGGTTAAAAAGCAGACGCAAGTTTTCTCACCTCATGTCAGCGATGACACCTGCTGATTCATGCATGAAAAAAACAAAGTGAAGAGTATTTGGCTTTAAATTTTCAGCCACTTTGAATTAATTACACTAAAGAAACCCCCAAAACAATAAAACCAAACCTAGAATTTAGTAAAAAACATGACCACATACAGATTAAAAATGAAGATTAAATGAGTTCAGTGCCAACGCTAACCAGTTTAGAACAGATTGCATCTGTCAGTAGCCTCCTTCAGGGCTGAGGGGGAAAGAGGATGTGGTTTCACAATGTTTCTTGTGAAGTCACACTCGGCTCTCTGTCAGATGTTTTTTTTTTTCTTTTTTTAAATGCCAACTGTGTATAAAAAAATGACCCTCAGTTCACTCACAAAGATGTTTGCTGACTTTTAGCACTCAGTGATTATCATAGTCTATCTATGAAATGCTGCTTTTCCTGGTTGGAACGCTTCACAATCAAATGATAGTATTAGAAGAACCACCTCCTTATTTTACTAAAACAATTTTTTTAATGTTTTAATATTATTACCGTTATCAGTATCACTATTATTAATACTTCTACTAGCATGCCAAGTAAAACTCCCGTTAGGATCCTGTTTGAGCATTTCAGTAAATATTTCACTTGCACAAAATTACTTTTAAAGTCCTTTATGGTGCACTGTGTTTATGCTGTATACTCATTTTTAGAGCTGCATTTGCATATTTCAAATAGTTACATTTAAATGTGATAAGTTTAAAAAAACAGATCATTTTAAGAAGATTTTTATCAGCTTTAGTCAAAGAAATGCTGTGAAAACAAAGTGCTCTGCAGCTTTATTCTATGATGTTGAAGTCATTGTATATTTTCATCAGTGTGACCACAGTGTTGATTCACAGCTCTCTGAAATAAGAACACAAAAGCATTACTGCAGTCAAAGGCTGAAAAATCCCACCTGGTAACTATTAAACCGTCTATCACCTGACCGCACCGCAGCTTTTGTAACTCACACTCATACAGTGCAGGTCAAAGGTGGCACAACAATGTCTGCTGTTCGTCACATGAAAACCTCTCCATCTTTGCTGCTGTGATGTTTTCTTTTTCCATCCAGTTTGCAGTAAACGTGTAATAATGCCAAACTCATGGACTCGGTTTATATGCAGATGACAATGCTGTTGATATTTGGGTTTTAACAAGGATACAATAAATGAAACACACATTTTTAACATTGCATCCTTTACCCGATATATCCATTATCTCTGCACAGCCTTTGTATATGGAAAGTAGAATATAATGCTGTAAAAACATGCAGTCTTTCCGTCTCAGCAAAAATATCACACAACTGCTGGAATGCTTGAAGTCTGTGAGGGCTTACATGTTAATTTTATTTTAGGTGATTTTATTTTTGTCAACAGAACAGGCAGTTCATCCTCCCACCACTTGACCACAATGTTGCTCTCATCGAAACATCAAAGCACTTTCCTTCACAGTTTAACTGAAGAAATAAGTGAAAACTTATTTATCCAGAGATGAGCTTTTTACTCCCACCGCCTGACCACAGCACAATCAGTATTAAATACCCTCCTACAGCAAATAAAGTCATCATAAATAAAGGAACCACTGTAGAAAAGAACCCGGGCTCCAACAACTGAGAAGTCTAAAATTAGTCACATCTTCAATCATTTTGGCTTAGCTGGTAATGCATCACCATGCACTACCAGCTAGTATAATAGAAACATAAAACTTTTGACCCTGTTTAGTATAGCATACAAACTTCCCACTTATGAAATGCAGAAGTGTCTACACAGACATGTGTTTCACAGCAAAGAAACACATCTTCAGCATGAACATCATGGTAATTTCGGGCTTTTATTGACTTAAATGACTGAAAAGATTTAAGTGAGCGTATGCATAGATTTGAAATTGTGTACACCGAGGCCCAGATTTCCAGTAATGTAAATTAAAATTAACATTAACACTAGGCCTGCCACGATTAGTTGACTGGACACGATTACATCGACGACTAATTCAATAGTCGACGATCAGAGGTGGGTTGAGTATCCAAAAATTGTACTCAAGTAAGAGTAGCATTACTTTAAAATATCATTACTCAAGTAAAAGTGAAAAGTAGACGTTTTTGGAGACGTCTGTTACCCACCAGCTCGATAGTTAGCCGGGGTTCAAGGCTCACTAGAGCCGGTGAGAACAGTGAACTCCCAGCATATCTTTATCAGATCCCCGCGGTCTTTCGCTACTCAGGTTAAACATGATATCTAAGTCACTTAGATAACTTTAATAAAAAAAATTTATTGTTTGGCTTTTTTCAGTGATTTATTTGTTCCTGAGTAAATCAGGTTGACTGAGATTAAAGTTTTAGTTTTCACACAGCTGAGTAAATGTCAAACAGAAAACGGATTAAACAGAAGTGTGAGATGGTAGAGAACTTACTCCAGTGTCCTGTAATATTTTAGATAGCAAGGAGCAGACGGCTGAGTTTATTAAACTCCACTGAGACAATCTGCAAATTTCATTCAAAGTTTAATAAACTATCATCTTGTCTTTATTTTTAGTTACCTTAAACACTAAGCTAATGATAGTTATATAAGAGCACATGCATGCTGGTGCAATAAGCTGTACATTTTATGGCCAATGGACAATGGATCTGATAAGTCGACTAATTGCAAGAATAATCGGTGACTAGTCGACTATCAAAATAATCGTTTGTTTCAGCCCTAATTAACAGTGAAAAAGACGGTGGCAGAAGCAATGCAAAGATCATGACAAGCCACAGTTACATACCAAGTGCTCAATTCTCAGAGTTATCGGCCAGTAGGAGCGTTCTGTAGCTACAGCCTCTGTACCCGTTCACATGGGGAGCAAAATAACAATGTCCAAGTAATCGATGGAGGGAAGGCTTCTAAGAAAATAATCTGCAGGTGATCCATACAAAGCACGACTAGCATCAATCAATATAGCCAATTAAGACCAAGGAGCACCAGGTATGTGACTCTTACCAGTGAAAGCTAGGGAAGTCAGGTGACCTGAGACATGGATGTGTACGGCAACAGGTAAGCAAGTGAGGGTGCTTAGATAGCCTAACAACATGACCAAATAATACCACTGGGCACCAACCAGCAATTACCTCTGGGTGTTTGTTCTTAGCAAAGCTGAACAACATTTTTGTGAGGTGGGGGTGTAATTTTTAACAATTTTTGAACAAAGTTGAACATCAGAAAAGCAAATTAAACTCTCAAAGTTTAAAATATTAAATTTACTAAAGAGGAAAATATATTGGTTTCCTATCTAGGACTTTTGAAGCTTGATCATAAAGACTTTTTGTTAGATTTTAATGTTGTAGTACTCACCTGGGACCAGCAGGAGATAGAAATAGTTTATATAAAAGAATATGATAGTATTCAGGCACATGAATAGTCTTTCTTAGTGAAGTCCATGACGAAATTGCAGAAAGGTAACTATTACATTTAAGTGTATTACCCATCTTTTTAATGTGTCTCTTGAAGTTCAGCATAAGATCTAAAGCAGCACTTAAATATTTAACTTGATCAACATAGTTGATTTTATAATTGTTTGCATGGATGTTTTGGAAAGACCTGTGCTGATGTCCTCTTGTATGTGTGTGAATCAAGGATAAGCCAAGATGAAACCTTTTCTACAATATGAGTTTCCTGGCTACTTATTCACCATCACACGTTAAGATGACTGTGTCATCAGCATACAAGCTAATTTCCTCACACACCATTGGAAGGTGTTTAATACTCAGTACAAGGCAATCCAGTTGTACAGACTCAGTGCCATCAGCTAAATATGATTGAAATATATGATATACTGCCTAGACACACACAGCCCCTGCTCCCCAAAGGATGGAGTGGCTCCCACATTAAGATGGTAGAATCTGGAAAACATGGACACAGACAACCACATCGCAGCTGAACAAATGGCTGAGAGGGAAGCACTCCTCTGTAAAGCCCATGAAGTGGCCAACCAATCTCTCAAAACTGAAGTTTCCCAGTTTTGAAAGAAAATCATTTCATATCACCATCGTTGATACCTCAAAGGGGGGATGCTAAAGTGCACCAAGAACTAAATTAAATACCCATGGAAGAAATGAGGGCGCAGACCTGCAAATTTTAAGCCACTGGCTTGACTCATGCATAATTCACCCCACCAGCCCAGGTAAACCTGGGGAAAAGAGCATTTTCGTTTTAGGGGCCAAGCCATTAGTCCAAAATCTGTAGGGAAGGGGTGGAACAGCCTCTAACTTGCTAGAGACAGGAGATCCCTTTGACTTCAAGAGTTCCAACAACATTTCATCCCACTGGGATTACTGAAAACCATAGCATGTGCAGCCAAAGAGGAAAAGTCAAGATCAGCCTCATCTCTTTTGTCTGGATGTGGAGGAGGCCCAGCTGTAGGAGAGTGAATGGAGGGAAAATGTAGAGGAGAGAGAATAAAGACGAGGGAAACAGTTAGTAAGCTAACCCACTCATAGCTTAATAATAGATGTTTCTCTCTGCATAGGAATGTGTAACAAAGTGGATAAATAGTCTCAATATGATAAATAATTAAACATGTTAAATGTTAAAGTTATCACAGTAGAGAGACTCAGCAAACATGGTTTATTTGGAAGGATTAGAAAAGAAATAACGGTTCACAGACTGCAGAATTTCCTTTATTATTATTATTTATTTATATCCGCATTATTTATATATTTTTTTTATCTTGGAAGCGTGGCAAGGAGAAAGTCTCTGCTCTCTAAAAGGAGCACAGCAGTAGGGTGTAGGTTTGCAAAGTAGCATCTGAACAAACCACCTGCATGTTTTCGCCTCATCTCTTCTCATATAGGTGAACAAGGACACCTCTGGTTGTTCCACTCAGCAGATACTAGGGGTTTCTTGTGAGTTTTTCACTGGTGGGAGGTGGGAAGGGATTAACATAGTCATAATATCTGAAAACAGGAAATTGGTTTTCTACAGAGGAGCAACAATGAAAACGTTTTTTGCAGTTTATCACCTGTGGTCATTTTCAGAAAGTGTGATTAAAGTTCTGATTCGTTTTTAAGTCAAGTCTGACCAACAAACACCCACACAGCCCCCAAGAAGCAGAACTTTATGAAACTATTTGAAAAAAAAAAAAAAACACCAAACGGATTTGGTTTCTCTTCATTGGTGTTGTTACGTTTAATGTGTTAACACTAAACTTGACAGTACATGTAATTAAAGTACATTAAAGTACACTTTCTACTCCAAAACAAGAAAACACTGAATGTAAGAAAAACAAAGGAAAAGCAACCTGACAGTCACAGTGTTGTTTTAAAACACTTCTAACACTGGAGGGAACTTCCACTTGAGGCTACAACTTCTGAATGCCTAAACTGAAGACGAACGCGTCAATCAAACAAAAAATCTTCACAGTTACTGGAATACATGTTCATTCCTCAACAGTGTAGTTTCACAGATCAAATGAATAATGCCACACATATGTAGAAATGTATTTTAAATGTTCTGAAGCAAACAAAGCACCATTCTGAAAAAGGTTTGGAAGCTGGGTCTGTCACGGCTGAGCAGCTGGTGTGTTTGCAGTGTGGACCTAAACACACCGGCTGCTCAGCCATGAAAGTGAAAAATGTAAATAACAACAGGATGCAATGATTTGCAAAGACCTCAAAGTCAATTTATTGTTAACAATACTCTAAAAATAACACAAGCAGAGATGCTCAGACCTCCCACCTCTCCTGGCCACCTAGCTCTTCTGGGTTCAGGAGCCTCAGCACACCTCGAAGGTGTCCAGGAGCAATCCTTGTTAGATGCTCAAACTACTACTAGGGGCAGGGATAGCTCAGTAGGTAAAGTGGTCACCCCATGATCGGAAGGTCGGCGGTTCGAATCCATTTAACGGCTACCCTGAGGTACCCCTGAGCAAGGTACCGTCCCTACACACTGCTCCCCGGGCGCCTGCTTAGTGGGCTGCCCACTGCTTCACTGAGTGAATGGGTCAAATGCAGAGAAAAACAAGTAATTTCCCCATGGGGATCAATAAAGTATCCATTATTATTATTATTATTATTACCTCAGACAGCTCAGTGCAATGTGGAGGAGCAGCATCTCTACTCCGAGTCATTCACTGACTGTATCTTGAAGGGAAACCCTGACACCCTCTGAAGGAAGACTATTTGGGTCTTGTCAATCTCTTGGTTACCACCTGGAGCTTGTGAGGGTAGAAATGTAAAACTTAACATTTTTTTAAATTGATTTTACAATTCCCACACTTACATAAAGAGCCCTAAATGAATGATCTCCAGGCCGTTCATCTCAACTTCTTGTTAAACACTCAGCTGCTTGCAGTCTTCAATACCAAGCTCAAAATGTATTAATCGCCCCTCACAGACTAAATGGGGGGACAGAGGCTTTGGAGCTGGGACTCTTTTGTTATGATTGTTTTTGAGTTCAGTTTTTTTCTATTCTGAACATGCAGTTTTGTTTGTTTGGTGCAATTAGCTCAGTTTTTTAAATTATATTTTATAGATATTTTCATAATTTTTACTTTTTTCCAGCTTGCTGTTTCATGATGCCTGTTAAAGCCAATCTTTAAATAAACTTGACTTACTTAAGCTTTGAATGTGTTCAGAATAGCATAAACAACCAGACAGCTAAAAAAACCCTGTTAAACAGATGCAAACAGAGACAGAACAAATAAATATTTAAAGGTTTTAACAACAGCTTTGAATTCTGGCATATCCACCTTAAATCCTAAACCACCTTAAAGCAGGTTTGGCTAAAGGTTGTCACATCTTTGGGTCCATCTGAGCTCAGAAGCAGAGCAGATTGTTTCTGACTGAAATTAATCTCACTGCATTTCTGATGTTTGTCAAGTTTGTGGATTTTTGCGACAGGAAGAAAGAAATCCTCCCACAAGCAGAGGAGCAGAAAGTCCTGAGACATCAGACTGACCTCTGTCCACAAAATCTGAATCCACCAGGTATCATCCACCTGTCCAGGTGTGTCCATCAGCTTTGAGGCAGTGACAGCTGAGGAACCTGCAGTTTGTAGTAAGTGCTCTCTGTAGCAGGAGCAGCAGATCGACGGGGGAGCTGGATCTCCTCGTACTGAAACACAACAGCAGCACTGAGTACAGGACAAAGTAGCACTGAAGGAGAACAATGAGCATGAGCTGCAGGGTCACCTGTACACTTTGAGTTACCTGTGGAGCCTCCAGCCTCTCACTGGTCCCAGCTGGAGGGAGGTTTGCCTGATACTTGCTGATTCTCCTCTTCAGAGACAGTGATACACAACTCAGACCTGCCAACAGACCATCAGAGGAGTCACTTCACCATCACATTCACATCAGCACTCATCACATACAACACATTTCTCCACTGTGCAGAGAAACCTTTCAACATCTGGCACAGCAGAAGCACAGCTGAAACATCTGGGAGAACACAAAGAGAGGAAGTTGAGTTTTTAAACTGTGACTGGAAGCTGCTGCAGGTCTGAACTACACTCTGATCAGAAACAAGTATGAGCTCTAATTCACAGTAACACTGATCTCTTTCTACACAAACAGCAAACTGCTGCTCTGCTTGGAAGGTGAAACTCTAAAAGAACATGAGCTTATATCTCACACTCTAAATAAAAGACAAGAAAAACATTCAAAAGTTAAACTTTCAGCCTTCAGGAAGTCCAGTTAGCTCCTCCTCCCCCAATATGTGACACCTGTCTGTAAAAGCTCCTTCCTCTGACTCTCTGTCAGCCAGCAGGCTCTGCAGGGCCTCAGTGTCCCCACACACATTATTACTTCTTTCATCCATTGTTATTAAAATATTTAAACCTTATTTTTTGATTTTTATGAGATCTCTGCAGCTCCACCTTTAATATGAACATGTGGTCATGCATTTAAGAACAATAAGAAAAGCATAATAAGTATTTCACTAGCTGGGCCCACGACCGCATTTTAGGTTTGACAGCGTTTTACTAGGTAAAGCAGGTGAATTGCTTGGACATGAATTGAGCTGCGGTTCGGGGAACACCTCGAAGGGGACGGGCGACGGCTCCCGGGCCTGGCAGGTTCCCAATGTAATAAATAAAAGTGAAGAAGTTAAAGAATTGAAAAGAAGAAGGAGGGTGGGAGACGTAAACGAGAATGACAGCTTGCAGAACTGGGGGAACCTATGAGAACCGGAAGAAGCGTGTTTGGAGGCGTGGTCCCGCTCCTGAAATTCTGATACACTCCATTACAACAGGTCTTTAATTTAGGCCCCACAAAACTACCACTAAAGAACAATTTTAGATGATTGTGGTTTATATTAGTTTGTACTAATCATCAGAGCTGCAGCTGTGAAATACTGATACTACTGTAATTTTTTCGCTAATTCATTTTTTTACATAACACATCGGCATCCATACATCAAGGACACTACTGATTATGAGTGATGACAATAATAGTCTAGCTAAATCTTTTGCAGATCTTTAACTTGAGCTCAAACATGTTTCAAAAAATAGCTTCATTACTTCTCTGAAACGCGATCTGATGGTCACACGTCTGCACCTCTAAATGCACCACGATGTTGCACGCTGTGGAGGTGTGCTGATATTAATAGAAGAGCAGAGAGACCACAAAGATTTAGAGAAAGAAACAGACTCACAGATTACCACAAGAACGAGTGCAGCATTCAGGCTCAGAGAGATGAAAACGACACGATCACTCTGCAATGCATTCTTGTTAGATTGCTGGTCTGGGCGGTTACTGTCGGTGACTGTGACAGATGTTGCAGACACAGCTGGAGAGAGAGACAGATTGCCAAAGAAATGAATGAGTGTATGAAGAAACTCTTAAAGAAGCAAACTGAGCTGACATCTGAGGCTTTTTCAGATGATTAGTTTAAGATGTTTGTGATCTGCATTTTAAAAGTTTGAGATTAAGTTGTGAACTGGCCCAGCCATCAACACCTTTTAACAAATTGGTTCCTTTGAAGCCTCAAAGTGTGGACGATTGTCGGGCTGTGTGTTACACAAAGGTACAACGTTACTGTAAGAAGCTGCCTTGAGTTTCAGTGACGACCTCTCAGACACTGACTAAAGGAACAAAATTGACCTGGTTGTAAGAACACAGAGTTCTGCATAACATTTGAAGCCTGTTTATTTTCAAAGGTCTAGACCGATCTGACACTTAAAACAGTCGGGGTGGCTGTAGCTCAGCAGGTCACCTGCTGATTATAAGGTTGGTTCGATCCCTGAAACTGAAACACAGAATGTAACTAGGAAAACACGAGGAAGACACTTGTTTTTAGGAACTACATGATGTTGTCTTTCAGTCTCAGACATGCTTGTTAGTCTCACAGTTGTTCTTGTGTAAGATTTTTTTTTCAGGTTTACAAGACAGAGCATGATCACAGGAAATAAGATCCTGGCCTTAACGGGTCAAAAATGGACAATTTGTTGTTATCCAGACACACTGATTCTATTTAATGACGTCTTCCTTTAGCTGACAGATGTATGTAGCCAAACTATGTGAAACTTCAGGTGTGACATTTAGCTTTGGACATATTTCTGCTTCTGTAGTTTTCAGCATTACAGTAAAAACCCCCAAAACTTTTACTAACCTGAGACGAGGCTGAAAGTCTCCACAAACTGAGTGCTGCCTCCTCTCTTGATGCCACAGAAGTAAAGCCTGCAGTCCTCTGCTGTCAAGTTTTTAATCACGAGTTTGTTTTGCAGGATTGAAAATTTGGTTTCAAAACCAGGAGAGTAGTAGGTAGAGCCTGCTGAAGAAAAACTGCGGCCGATACCTGCTCTGAACTGACTGTGGATCTCCATGTACCAGTATGGGTCTGATGTCTGATTGGAGCAGGTTAGAGTGACATTGGTCCCCAGCTCTCCTCTGACCTCGGTCACGTTCTCGGCCTCTGCACAGAGCAGAAGCACCAACAGGATCATCCACAGGAGAACCATGATCAGCTTCAGCATCCACAACAAGACGGAGTCGTCTGAAAGCAGCTCAGCTCTGATGGACTCTGACACAGAACTCCTCTACACTTCCTACTTCAGGCGGTGATTATGTCGTGTGCAACACCTTAAGACAAACCACAAATACCAAGTAACTCTACAGGAAGTGAAACTTGTGGGAAGGACAAAACACAAGGGGAATAAAATGTCATTCCAATACAGCACATTTTAATTGAAATCCTAACAAAGAACAATAACAATTATATCAAAGTAAATAAGAAACCCGCTATTGAATTAAACTGAAAAACAGAAAAGACACGGGGGTATAGCAGAGGCTAAACACCAGCAAACCATGCAACAACACACACGCACACGCACACACACACACACACTTATATATATATATACATTCTTTGCCAACATTAAGCATAATGCTAACATATTAAGAAACACAAAATAATTGAATAATCCATCAAACCAGTTGCAATCAAAGCTGAACTCGAACATTGGGAATATCTACTGAAACACAAAAAGCAACACACACATAAATAAATGCATGAATGAATAATGAAGCTGAGTTACTGAACTTTACTGGCACATCATCCAAGATAGACTCTGCAAACTGTGAATAAAATATGTAACAATGCAGTCATTATTTGAAGTAACATTTGGTTTTCCAAAAATTGCATTCATATTAAGTTTTTGACATTCATATTAAGTGTTGAGACACTGGAGGAGACGGAGTGGAGACTACAACCAAAAGATCGCGGTTTTATTGAGGCTGGTAAACATGAACAAAACTCCAGCAAAGACGGAACAGGAGCGACAACTAAACTGGGAAAATACGTCTGTGAAGGTTCTCAGTCATCCAGGTCATTGTAGTCAAAGGAGCTTGCAAAGAAAAAGAAGTCCAGACGCAGTCATGCATGGTGACTGCACCTGTGGGTGGGGCAAAACATACAATATATGAAGACAAGAAACTGGCATTCTACAGAGGAGCAGAACATTGTGAAACTCTTCTTTAAAGAACATCAGACAGGTTTGTTTTCTCTGCATTGGTGTTCTCACATGTTTAATGTGTTTATACTAAATGTTACAGAGAAGTACATCAAACCACATTTTGTGATTAAAGCAAACACAACATTAAAAGAACAAAGTAAAGAAACAGTTGCAGTGTTGCTATAAAAACACTGGTGAGAGTAGAAATATATGACAACGTCTGAATTCCTAAACCAATAATGAATGAAAGAATAAACCTAAAAATGTGCACAAACAATGGATTACATGTTCTTTAAAGGTTAGTGAAGTCCTGCTGCTGGTATATAAATGTGGGAATGTGAGGTTTTGCTTCACCTGACCTTCCCTCAAACAAACATTGTCTGAATGGAAACATAGTCTATGTTCTTATTAAACCTGTAGATGTGGTTTGGTATTCATGGGTCCGTCACAGATGACTGGTTTTACAGTGCTTTTGAGTTCTGGCTTATCCACCTTAAATCTGAAAGCACTTTGAAGCAGGTTTGGCCAAAGGTCACATTCTCGGGTTCATATCATATCATCATATCATATCTGAGGTCAATTAGTCTTGCAGGTATTTCTTTAAATGGTTGTCAAATAGAGAAGCAGGAAGTCTTCATTGATGACACTGACTGTCCACCAGTTCTGAACGCAGCAAGTATCATCCACCTGTCCAGGTGTGTCCGTCAGCGTCGACGCAGTGTGGAGCGAGGAAATTGAACATTGTAGTAAATGCACTCTGTAGCAGGAGCAGCAGATCGACGGGGGAGCTGGATCTCCTCGTACTGAAACACAACAGCAGCACTGAGTACAGGACAAAGTAGCACTGAAGGAGAACAATGAGCATGAGCTGCAGGGTCACCTGTACACTTTGAGTTACCAGTGGAGCCTCCAGCCTCTCACTGGTCCCAGCTGGAGGGAGGTTTGCCTGATACTTGCTGATTCTCCTCTTCAGAGACAGTGATACACAACTCAGACCTGCCAACAGACCATCAGAGGAGTCACTTCACCATCACATTCACATCAGCACTCATCACATACAACACATTTCTCCACTGTGCAGAGAAACCTTTCAACATCTGGCACAGCAGAAGCACAGCTGAAACATCTGGGAGAACACAAAGAGAGGAAGTTGAGTTTTTAAACTGTGACTGGAAGCTGCTGCAGGTCTGAACTACACTCTGATCAGAAACAAGTATGAGCTCTAATTCACAGTAACACTGATCTCTTTCTACACAAACAGCAAACTGCTGCTCTGCTTGGAAGGTGAAACTCTAAAAGAACATGAGCTTATATCTCACACTCTAAATAAAAGACAAGAAAAACATTCAAAAGTTAAACTTTCAGCCTTCAGGAAGTCCAGTTAGCTCCTCCTCCCCCAATATGTGACACCTGTCTGTAAAAGCTCCTTCCTCTGACTCTCTGTCAGCCAGCAGGCTCTGCAGGGCCTCAGTGTCCCCACACACATTATTACTTCTTTCATTCATTGTTATTAAAATATTTAAACCTTATTTTTTGATTTTTATGAGATCTCTGCAGCTCCACCTTTAATATGAACATGTGGTCATGCATTTAAGAACAATAAGAAAAGCATAATAAGTATTTCACTAGCTGGGCCCACGACCGCATTTTAGGTTTGACAGCGTTTTACTAGGTAAAGCAGGTGAATTGCTTGGACATGAATTGAGCTGCGGTTCGGGGAACACCTCGAAGGGGACGGGCGACGGCTCCCGGGCCTGGCAGGTTCCCAATGTAATAAATAAAAGTGAAGAAGTTAAAGAATTGAAAAGAAGAAGGAGGGTGGGAGACGTAAACGAGAATGACAGCTTGCAGAACTGGGGGAACCTATGAGAACCGGAAGAAGCGTGTTTGGAGGCGTGGTCCCGCTCCTGAAATTCTGATACACTCCATTACAACAGGTCTTTAATTTAGGCCCCACAAAACTACCACTAAAGAACAATTTTAGATGATTGTGGTTTATATTAGTTTGTACTAATCATCAGAGCTGCAGCTGTGAAATACTGATACTACTGTAATTTTTTCACTAATTCATTTTTTTACATAACACATCGGCATCCATACATCAAGGACACTACTGATTATGAGTGATGACAATAATAGTCTAGCTAAATCTTTTGCAGATCTTTAACTTGAGCTCAAACATGTTTCAAAAAATAGCTTCATTACTTCTCTGAAACGCGATCTGATGGTCACACGTCTGCACCTCTAAATGCACCACGATGTTGCACGCTGTGGAGGTGTGCTGATATTAATAGAAGAGCAGAGAGACCACAAAGATTTAGAGAAAGAAACAGACTCACAGATTACCACAAGAACGAGTGCAGCATTCAGGCTCAGAGAGATGAAAACGACACGATCACTCTGCAATGCATTCTTGTTAGATTGCTGGTCTGGGCGGTTACTGTCAGTGACTGTGACAGATGTTGCAGACACAGCTGGAGAGAGAGACAGATTGCCAAAGAAATGAATGAGTGTATGAAGAAACTCTTAAAGAAGCAAACTGAGCTGACATCTGAGGCTTTTTCAGATGATTAGTTTAAGATGTTTGTGATCTGCATTTTAAAAGTTTGAGATTAAGTTGTGAACTGGCCCAGCCATCAACACCTTTTAACAAATTGGTTCCTTTGAAGCCTCAAAGTGTGGACGATTGTCGGGCTGTGTGTTACACAAAGGTACAAAGTTACTGTAAGAAGCTGCCTTGAGTTTCAGTGACGACCTCTCAGACACTGACTAAAGGAACAAAATTGACCTGGTTGTAAGAACACAGAGTTCTGCATAACATTTGAAGCCTGTTTATTTTCAAAGGTCTAGACCGATCTGACACTTAAAACAGTCGGGGTGGCTGTAGCTCAGCAGGTCACCTGCTGATTATAAGGTTGGTTCGATCCCTGAAACTGAAACACAGAATGTAACTAGGAAAACACGAGGAAGACACTTGTTTTTAGGAACTACATGATGTTGTCTTTCAGTCTCAGACATGCTTGTTAGTCTCACAGTTGTTCTTGTGTAAGATTTTTTTTTCAGGTTTACAAGACAGAGCATGATCACAGGAAATAAGATCCTGGCCTTAACGGGTCAAAAATGGACAATTTGTTGTTATCCAGACACACTGATTCTATTTAATGACGTCTTCCTTTAGCTGACAGATGTATGTAGCCAAACTATGTGAAACTTCAGGTGTGACATTTAGCTTTGGACATATTTCTGCTTCTGTAGTTTTCAGCATTACAGTAAAAACCCCCAAAACTTTTACTAACCTGAGACGAGGCTGAAAGTCTCCACAAACTGAGTGCTGCCTCCTCTCTTGATGCCACAGAAGTAAAGCCTGCAGTCCTCTGCTGTCAAGTTTTTAATCACGAGTTTGTTTTGCAGGATTGAAAATTTGGTTTCAAAACCAGGAGAGTAGTAGGTAGAGCCTGCTGAAGAAAAACTGCGGCCGATACCTGCTCTGAACTGACTGTGGATCTCCATGTACCAGTGTGTGTCTGATGTCTGATTGGAGCAGGTTAGAGTGACATTGGTCCCCAGCTCTCCTCTGACCTCGGTCACGTTCTCGGCCTCTGCACAGAGCAGAACCACCAACAGGATCATCCACAGGAGAACCATGATCAGCTTCAGCATCCACAACAAGACGGAGTCGTCTGAAAGCAGCTCAGCTCTGATGGACTCTGATAGAGAACTCCTCTACACTTCCTACTTCAGGCGGTGATTATGTCGTGTGCAACACCTTAAGACAAACCACAAATACCAAGTAACTCTACAGGAAGTGAAACTTGTGGGAAGGACAAAACACAAGGGGAATAAAATGTCATTCCAATACAGCACATTTTAATTGAAATCCTAACAAAGAACAATAACAATTATATCAAAGTAAATAAGAAACCCGCTATTGAATTAAACTGAAAAACAGAAAAGACACAGGGGTATAGCAGAGGCTAAACACCAGCAAACCATGCAACAACACACACACATACATACACACATACATACATATATTTATATATATATAAATTCTTTGCCAACATTAAGCATAATGCTAACATATTAAGAAACACAAAATAATTGAATAATCCATCAAACCAGTTGCAATCAAAGCTGAACTCGAACATTGGGAATATCTACTGAAACACAAAAAGCAACACACACATAAATAAATGAATGAATGAATAAACAACTAAATAAATAATTTTATATACAAAACACAAAGCAATTACAAACCCTAGAACAAAACCCAGAGACCCTAACCCTCTGTCCGGCATGCTTCACAAACAAATGTTTTTTTGTTTTCTTTGCTCATGCGGGGCTGCTTGGCACAGTTCCTGTGATACCACCGTGGGCAAATGTCACAGCCAATCTGAATTACACAAAAAAACACAAGTATTGTGTTGAAATGGTTAAATAAATATGTAAAAGGTTGCAAAATACTCTTATCGTAAAGCAGTCCACCCACCATGCCTTACAACTACAGTAAGTCGTGTGAAGTGTTTACATGGTCTGTGAATTACATTTTGTTATGCGATTTATTTTTTTCACCTTTTTTCAGCTGACACTAAGAGAGAAACCTAAAACATAAGCATTTAGCTAGTGAGTGTCACGGTCGCAGTTCCCACAGTAATGGGTTACAGCACAAGTCAGTCAGGTCATCTTGAACAGCAAATAATTTACTTTTAATAATCATTAACTCTGTTTGCATGACTAAATAATAAGATTATAGCAATACTATATAAATATTCCAAACACGTTCAAGCTAAACGTTTGTAGTTTATCATTTAATTTATATTTGTAATGATAACTGTATTCTCAAGAAGCCAGTCTCTCGTCTCAGGGTTGCAATGCTTGAAGCTGAGTTACTGAACTCTACTGGCACATCATCCAAGATGACCTCTGCAAACTGTGAATGAAATATGTAACAATGCAGTCGTTATTTGAAGTAACATTTGGTTTTCCAAAAATTGCATTCATATTAAGTTTTTGACATTCATATTAAGTGTTGAGACACTGGAGGAGACGGAGTGGAGACTACAACCAAAAGATCGCGGTTTTATTGAGGCTGGTAAACATGAACAAAACTCCAGCAAAGACGGAACAGGAGTGACAACTAAACTGGGAAACTAATTATGAAAACTGTTATGAAACTATGACAATTCTGAACCAATTAAGATGACTATCACGACTATGATGACTACAATGACTGTTTTGATGAGATGTGAAGGTAAAATACACAGATGACCTGACAGCAAACAAAGGACGACAGAGGTCTTAAATACAGGCACGAGGTGATCGGGGAAAGTGGAAACACATGGGCAAACAGCTAACTTAAATGAACAAAATGACATCACAGGAGAAGAGCAAAATTAAACCCTTTGAACAAAGAAGCACAAGGATTTCAAAATAGAACTGCAAACATGACAACACGACATGACATAAACTAACAAGGGAGGCTCAACAACAAGAAACACACAGACAAGAAACACATATCACGCTGACTCGGAGGACAAGAACTGGCTTACACAAGGGGACATAGATGAAAACCTGAAGTAAAATAACACTCTATTACTTCTGAACTTAGAATACCAACACAAGACTCAACATATTATCTATGTAATTAGAATGCTGGGTCACAGACACAGCCCCTGACAGAGCTATATGCTGAATGTTCACACATCATCTTAACTGACATACGTATATACAGTCACTGTACACTTTATCAGTTACACCTAAAAATCTGCTTGTTAACACAAATACCCAATCATGTTCCAATCACATGCAGACGTGCATTGCTATGTAGACAAAATGACCTTCTAAGGTTCTCACTGAGCATCAGAATGGGGAAAAAATTTGATTGAATTGACTTTGTTGTTGATGCCAGACGGGCTGGTCTGAGCATTTGTGGAACTAATGATCTACTGAGATTTTCACAGAAATATCTCACAACAGAACGATCCCAAAGACATAAAACATTCAAAGAGTGGGAGCTGTTTGGGAAACCTCTCTTGATGATACATACCAGAGAATGCCCAGAGTGCTACAACTGATAGGAGGACTACATAAACACAACGTAACTAACCATTTACAACCAGGGATGGCAAAAGAGCATCTCTCACCAAGACCTGAGGCAGTTCACAAGGAAAATGGAAGTCCAGTATGTTGCTATGAAGAGTTACCTCTTAAAGTGGCTGTGAGTATAGCATATATAATGGATGACATTAATTTAAAAAACAAAAAAACAAAACATATATTTTATATATAAGTCGAGTCATGATTTGACACATCCAATTTGCTATTTTCATGGTCCAAGGATGAAGCAATGTGTCGCATACCCATCTTGAAGGATTAAGCCGTCTGTGTCTCATGAAAAACATGAGAGAGATATTGTCATGGCTGTGTGAAGGCAGGCAGGAAATGGTGGACCCAAAAGCAGGATTCACGGAGGCAGATGTAAAGTCAAAACACACGGCTTTATTGTTGGATAGCAACCGAACTCACTAAACTGAGAATAGAAAACAAAACAAAACAAACAGGCAAGCTAGCAAGGTGTTCAAATTTGCTTTATGAACAATAAAAACAAAAAAAAAAAGTGGTGAAACAATAAAAAAACATCAAGTTCACCAGGGAAGACACAAAGGACGACTGTTTGCCTTTCCTGGACTGTGCTGTGCACATCGAAGAGAACGGCAGCCTCGACATCGAAGTTTACCGGAAGCCCACACACATGGACCAGTACCTCCTCTTTGACTCCCATCACCATCTGGAACACAAACTTGGAGTAATTAGGACCCTACACCACCGGGCAGAACATGTTCCCTCTAAGCCTGAAGGGAAAAAGAAGGAACACACATGTAAAGGAAGCACTTAAAACATGCGGTTATCCTAATTGGGTGTTCATAAAGTCAGCAAAGAGGCACAGAAAAGAAGATCAGACACCAGCGAGGGAGGAAAAGAAAGACAGACAGACGCAACAACATTGTCATCCCCTATGTAGCCGGTGTATCAGAGAAACTCTTTATTCTTAATATTCATGGCTGGAAACTTCTCTGTTTCAGCAAACCATAGATGCATTAACATTTATATGTCTTGACAACAGAACATTTCTATAAACATGTATCATTGTTAATATTTCAAGTAGTTATGCCTTTTGTGGAGCTTTTAATCCAATTATATTAAAGCAAAGCTATTATCCTCATTTACCCATGTGAAGATCCATCACCTTATTATTATTATTATTGTATTTCACTTCTGTTATTGGTGAGATATTTTAGCTGGTTTTCATGTAAAATGACCATGAGTCATTGCTATACTGATGCAGTGTGAGCTGTCGTATACAAGGCTCCTTTAAGATATGATTCCTAAAATTATAACAAACATACCAAAAATATTTTGACTTTTATTTGTAGTATCCCAGCACCAATGCAACAGAACAGTGCCTGCAAGTGGAACAAAGTTATTGTCCCATTAAGTGCAACATCTTTTACATTGCTCTCTCTGTCCTGCTCGTTGTGTCCTTGGGCAAGACACTTCACCTACCGCCTACTGGTGTTGGCCAAGGGGGCCGATGGCGCAATATGGCAGCCTCGCTTCTGTCAGTCTGCCCCAGGGCAGCTGTGGCTACAACTGTAGCTTGCCTCCACCAGTGTGTGAATGTGAGAGTGAATGAATAGTGGAATTGTAAAGCGCTTTGGGTGCCTAGAAAAGCGCTATATAAATCCAATCCATTATTTGTGTATCTTTTTGAAATGCTTGAAATGAAAAATAAATGGTATTCTTCCATGTTACTGAGCTCATGTGTGGCAGACTCTTGAATTCTTGCCTGTTCAAATAGATAAGGAGCTTGATGAACATTCAAAACAACAATACAAATGTACTCTGTACAGGAACATTTTATTGGAAACATTTTTACAAGAAACCTGTTCTTGCCACTAACATGGCTAAAACTCATAGTTGTATAAGCTGCCCTGTAACAAGAATGACTCCACTTTTAAAACAAACTTATAGATCTCATCCAGTCCTGTTACATATCAGTGACTTTAAAGATCATGAACACTGGCTATTGAGGTATCACATATTCCTTCAGTGTCATCTATGGTGTAGACATAAAAACAAGTGAACATGCATGCATACAAATAAAAATGCATAATTTCTTGCAGAAACAGGACACTTTTTCAGGTATTAATATTAATATTATATCTGAGACACCGCAGACCACGGCCTCTCTGTGTGAGGATCTAAACGTATTCTACGCTGGATTCGACACAGCGAACACCATGAGACCGGACAGTGTGCGCACCGCAGATGACGTCAGTGCGCACACTGTGTCTGAGGAGGATGTGCGGAAGTGCTTCAGGAAGGTGAACGCACGCAAAGCTACTGGTCCGGACGGGATTCCCGGCCGCGTCCTCAAGTCATGCGCGGCTCAGCTGGCTGGAGTGTTCACGCACATCTTCAACCTTTCCCTCTCTCTGTCTGTAGTCCCAGCCTGCTTCAAAATGGCCACCGTCGTCCCTGTACCCAAATCCTCCACCATCTCCTCATTGAACGACTGGCGACCTGTAGCCCTGGCCCCCATCGTGAGCAAATGCTTCGAGAAGCTGGTCAGGGACTTCATCTGCTCTGCACTACCCGACTCACTGGACCCTCTACAGTTCGCATACCGCCACAACAGGTCCACTGATGATGCCATAGCCCTGACACTACACACTGCCCTGTCACACCTGGAGAAGAGAGACAAGTATGTGAGAATGCTGTTTGTAGATTACAGCTCAGCATTCAATACCATCGTTCCCTCGAAGCTGGACAGGAAACTGCAGGATCTAGGACTGAGCAGCTCCCTCTGCAGCTGGATCCTTAGCTTCCTGTCTGACAGACGCCAAGTGGTCAGACTGGGCAGCATCACCTCATCCCCCATCACACTGAACACTGGTGCTCCACAGGGGTGTGTACTGAGCCCTCTCCTGTACTCACTCTACACCTACGACTGCACAGCCACTAACAGCTCCAACATCATTGTGAAGTTTGCGGACGACACTACAGTGGTGGGTCTTATCACCAACGGTGATGAGACGGCTTACAGGGAGGAGGTCAGCGCCCTGACCCACTGGTGTCAAGACAACCATCTCACCCTCAACGTCGCAAAGACAAAGGAGTTGATAGTGGACTTCCGGAGGTGCAGAGAAGTACACACCCCCATCACCATCAACGGCGCTGCTGTGGAGAGAGTGAGCAGCTTCCGGTTCCTTGGAGTACATCTGGCTGAGGATCTTACGTGGTCAGTACACACAAACAAAACAGTGAAGAAGGCGCAGCAGCGCCTCTTCTTTCTCAGGAGACTGAAAAGATTCGGCATGAGCCCCCGCATCCTCAGGACCTTCTATCACTGTGCCATTGAGAGCATCCTCACTGGATGCATCACCACCTGGTATGGCAACAGCACCGCCTACAACTGCAAAGCTCTCCAGCGAGTAGTGCGGTGCTCTGAACGGATAATTGGAGGTGAGCTTCCCTCCCTCCAAGACATCTACAGGAAGCGGTGCCTGAGGAAAGCGGGGAGGATCATCAAGGACTCCAGTCACCCCAGCCATAAACTGTTCAGACTACTTCCATCAGGAAGGAGGTTCTGCAGCATCCGGTCCCGTACCAGCAGACTGAGAGACAGCTTCTTCCATCAGGCCATCAGACTGCTGAACACGTCATAGACACCTCAGCTTCACTACTGGAACTTTAACATTATGCACTCCATACTGTACAGTAACGCCACTGTTTTGCACATGTCTCAACTCTGTATATTTTTATATATTTTATTTATTGTTTACTCTATTTAATTTGTAAAATATGTGTACACACACACACACACACACACACACACACACACACACACACACACACACACACACACACGTAGAAAAATATTTAGTATACACATCCAGAAATGCATATACTATTATATATTGTACATATATTTATTAGTTTCAGATGTAGCCATTCTTGTATTTTGCTTGTTTACATTATTGTATTTTGCACAACTCTGTTGCTTGTGAAGCTCGCACACAAGAATTTCACTCACATGTGCTGTACCAATGTACCTGCACATGTGATGTGACAATAAAAGTGATTTGATTTTGATTTGATTTGAGAACATGAATATTTGGCATGACAAAAGGATGATTGAATAATCACAGCCCTTAATCCACTGCACTGAACTGCACAGTGTTTATTTATGATCTAAGTAATCAGTAACTGTGCTCAAAACAGACTGAATCCTTTAAGCAGCTTGAATCAGTTTGGTGGATGAATAACACGTATGCTTAGAAACAATATGACATTAGGAAAATACTGGAATTTGTAAAAATATTTTCACTAACTTTAAATCGAACCTTTGTAATCAACAGCAAATACCAAACTTTGATACCTCAACCTACCTTTACTAACAATTGCATATACTGTAAAGCACAAGATTTTCAGACATGAACAATACTAAAGTATAAAATTGCACAGATTCCTTTTATAATACAGTGCTATACAACAACATTACTTTTAAGTTATCACAATGTTCAGTTTTAGCCCTGACCTAATTAGAAAATAACATCTGGATGAATTAGTCTTAATACTAATTAGTTACAAAAGTATTTGACTGTGCTGAACTCTCACATCACACATGGTGCATTAAAGAAAGTTTAAAAGAGCAGTTTAATTAAATTTTATAGATCTTTAGTATTCTTTCTTCATGCTTCCGCTGAAGGTTTCTGTCTTACAGCTGGAAAGCTTGGATCTGGTGAAGACAGCTCTGGATATGGTAGTAAACACCCGTTCGTACCCATTCATATTGTTTTGTGACTGTATCATGTAAAACTCAAAAAGATAAAAGATACTGAAATATTACCCAAAACTCGACTTCTAACAGAGATGACAAACTTCTCTTTAATTAAAAAAAAGTATTTTGTATAAGTTCAAAATACATAAGAACACATATTCCTGACATCTCTTTAAAGTCCTGCTCTAGTGTGCATGAACAGTTCACATGTAGCGCATTGCTGTGAGAGTCTAAACAATGTCCATCAGCCAGACATGCTTCCAAGAACTGCATTAAATTCTGAACGAAAATCTGGGAAGTTTTCATAGCTGTTAGCTCGCTGCAGAACATTCCCACACGTGTGTCCGACTGGTCTTCATATCATATCATATCTTGAAATTCCACATAAATGCTGTTTGTTACTCTAAGATCAGCTCCGGTGCAGAAACGCATAAATTTCTGAAGTTTAATGTTATCCAGCTCTCTGATGAATCTTTTGAGATGATTTTTCACTTCCTTTTGTTGTGGAGTCAAATTCACAGCCAATTTCAGCAGCTGGCACACTTTTATTTGAAGTTGGTTGCAGTTCAGAGAATAACTTGGTCAGAATCTGTGGCAAGATCTGAAAACTGCTGTTCACAAACGCTGTCCATCTAATCTGACTGAGCTGGAGCTGTTTTGCAAAGAAGAATGGGCAAGGATTTCAGTCTCTAGATGTGCAAAGCTGGTAGAGACATACCCTAAAAGACTGGCAGCTGTAACTGCAGCAAAAGGTGGTTCTACAAAGTAGTGACTCAGGGGGCTGAATAATTACGCACACCCCACTTTTCAGTTTGTATTTGTAAAAAATGTTTGGAATCATGTATGATTTTCGTTCCACTTCTCACATGTACACCACTTTGTGTTGGTCTTTCACGTGGAATTCCAATAAAATTGATTCATGTTTGTGGCTGTAATGTGACAAAATGTAGAAAAGTTCAAGGGGGCCAAATACTTTTGCAAGAAACTGTAAAACTGCTGTTCAGTCTAATGAAATTCTGAGGTTTCCACAGTTTTGTGTGTTTCATAGCAAAGAAAATTAAATCTCTATGGTTGTAAAGGACGAGAGATCATGTGTGTTATTCCACTTGAGTTACTTTTGAGTCCCTAGTAAAGTTCCTCTTTTGACAGACTTGCCTCTCAGTTCTTAAGCATTTTGAGATTGGTTTGTTGATCAAAAGGTTTCTATTCTGTGTTCAACAATTTCTTCACAGGAAAATCCTGAACTACCACTGACCTCAAGAGAAAAACCTCCAAACAAAAGACTTAAACATATCTCAAAGTAATCTCTGTAAACAAGTTAAAAAATGGACACCCCAGTCATATTTTTTCACCACACTTTATGTGTTCTATGCCATTATTTAAAGAAACCACTAGGTGGCGCATATGCTCAGGAGGAACTTAAACCTTCTTAGAGGCAAGCCTGCTGAATCAATCCTGCAGTCTAAGCTGTAAACAAACCCATGATCTGTGTGTCTTTATTTTAATGCACAGTTGCAGGATTCAGCTCCCTGATGCCTGCATGTTGGTAAATGTGGTCCATTAACTGGAACATTACTGCAGTACAATGCAATACAGTTACTGACCCCGTCACTGATACTGTAGCTTAGTGTTTTTTCTTCTCAGAAATGTTCAAATGCTGAGTCAAACACATAATGTTGACGCTGTGATTCAAAAGTGACAAATGAAACTGAGCTGTACAAATATTTACAGGTTTTCACGACAGCTTCTGGCTCTGGTATATGTGTCTTAAATTCTTAAACACCTTGAACCAGGTTTGGCTAAGGATTGTCAAATCTGAACCCAGCAGCTGTCATCCACGTGTGCAGGTGTGTCTGTCAGCTTGGAGGCAGTGTGGAGTGAGGAAGCTAAACTTGAGAGTAAACGCTCATCATAGCAGCAGATGAAGGTGGGAGCTGGATCTCTGAAGCAAATCATACAACAACATGTTTTTACCTAAAAGGACAGTGATACCTTTATTGTAAAACTTCAACAGGACTAGAACGAGTACTTTTATACTACAGTCTAGACTGCAAATATTACTTATTCTCTCTAAAATAGCAGTAAAACTTCAACTAAGTGGCACTAGGTAAAATGTACTTCTGCAAAGGTGCATCAACAATCACTAAACCCTCTAAAAAGTCCTGCTAAAACTATAACTGTACTGGCAGAGGTGCCAAAATACTCAACTACCCACAATCCTGGTTATGATTGTTTCTGTTACTTCCTTAAGTTTACTGAGGTGTTAATAGCCTTTAATTAAACTGGTACTAACCTACTTCTTTATTTACAGTTCTGCAACTCAATCTATGAATAAATATAAATAAATTTAGTCACAGAGTAGAGAAATTAGCCTCCGGACTAAGACCACCAGGTACCAGAACAGCTTCTTCCCCACAGCTGTCAGACTCCTGAACTCTGCCTCCTGACATCTGACCCACGTTAACTCATGGACTGGACATACACACACCCACAACCACCTACACACACAATGGACAACTGTACCCTCAAACACACAATAATAACATGGACTGAACCACCACTCATAATCACTAGCACTTTATATAGCCTCTGTAGGAATTATATCTCACTTATCTTAACTGCACTACTGTATAGCTCTGTGTAAATAATCATTCTGTACATTTGATAATTTTTAACCCTACAACTGTTTACAACTTGCATAGTTCCCATTTCTGTATAACTGTATATCTCAGATTTCTGTAAAGTTATTTATTTCATATTCTGTATAGTTTTTCATATTTATATCCTGTTCATAGCCTGTAAAAAACTAAAAATTGCTGCAACTCTTCAGTTTTTGCTGTTTGTTTGCAGGAATTTTCCAATTTGTGTTTTGAGGTTCAAAAAGAAACGACTGAAGAATGGAGGCGACGTTAAGTTTGGATCCTCTCCTGATAATCATGTTGTTATTGCTTTTGTTCTGATCAATGCAGCCACATCTAAAAGAAAATTGAAAAACTCATTTTTCCTTAGTAAGATTTCATTACATTCAAATAAATATTTAATTAATTTCATAATAAAATATTGTAATAATAATATATAATATAAATATTCATTAATCTCAGAGGAAATTATGTGGTCAGTAACTGTAAAGGTCAAGTATCAACATAAAATATTACAAAATATTAAAAAAAAATTACAGGAAGCTCTAATATATAAATATTCTGATATATTACAGTAAATAAAAATATAAATAAAGTTGATGTTGAGGTTATAATTTCAGGACCATGACATGCAGGTTTCACCATGATCTCATGAGCTGTGCCTTGACAGGTTTTTAATGGCGGGCCTTCACAAAATCAGCTGCTGGCAGTTTTTCTTTTTTAACTAAACAAATCCAGCAAAGGTAAATTATGGTGATGTTGTTAACACTAAAGGTCACAGAGTAGAGAAATAAACTTTTGCCAGTTGGGCATCTCTGGTTCACTTTATGCCCTGCAGGCATGTGACTGCACCTGTGGGTGGGGCAAAACGTACAATATATGAAGACAAGAAACTACAGAGGAGCAGAACATTGTGAAACTCTTCTTTAAAGAACATCAGACAGGTTTGTTTTCTCTGCATTGGTGTTCTCACATGTTTAATGTGTTTATACTAAATGTTACAGAGAAGTACATCAAACCACATTTTGTGATTAAAGCAAACACAACATTAAAAGAACAAACTAAAGAAACCTGACATTTGCAGTGTTGCTATAAAAACACTGGTGAGAGTAGAAATATATGACAACGTCTGAATTCCTAAACCAATAATGAATGAAAGAATAAACCTAAAAATGTGCACAAACAATGGATTACATGTTCTTTAAAGGTTAGTGAAGTCCTGCTGCTGGTATATAAATGTGGGAATGTGAGGTTTTGCTTCACCTGACCTTCCCTCAAACAAACATTGTCTGAATGGAAACATTGTAGGAGGCGGTCCTGGCGTTTACTGCAGTGCGGATCGATCTGTCCATCCACGGTTTCTGGTTTGGGAATGTGGTGACTCTCGCAGTGGGGATAATCTCCTCCGCTAGCATATTGACGAAGCATACTGCTACTTCCGTAAACTCGTCGATGTCGACTGCGCATGCTCTGAACATGTCCCAGTCTACGTCGTTGAGTGCGTCCTGTAGCGTAGCTTCTGATTGGGCAGTCCACCGTTTTACCTCCCTCTTGGTCACGTCTTCCCTCCGTATGCTTTGTTTATACTGGGGAATGAGGAAGATGGCGTTGTGGTCAGACTTCCCAAAAGCCGGGTGTGAGACAGCTTTGTAGCCCTGCTTGTATGGCGTGTAGCAGTGATCCAAAATCCGATCCCCTCTCGTTGGACACGAGACATGCTGGTAAAAGTTTGGCATGACTTGTCTGAGGTTCGCTTTGTTAAAGTCTCCTGCTACAATGAGGGCTGCTCCCGGGTCCTTGTTTTGAAGCGAGCTCAGCACATCATGTAATTCGGACAAAGCCATACCTGTGTCCGCTTGGGGTGGGATGTAGACCGCCGTGGCGATGACTGAGGTGAACTCACGGGGCAGATAGAAAGGGCGGCACTTAATGCTCAGGAACTCCAGATGTGGCGAGCAGCCGCTGGAGAGAGTAGAAATGCTCCTGGCATCACACCACTTTCTGTTTATCATGAAACACACTCCCCCACCTTTGGTTTTGTTCGACTCTGCCGTTCTGTCCGCGCGGAGCACAAAGAATGAATCCGACGGAGTTACGGCCTGGTCCGGCACGGTGGGGGTCAGCCATGTCTCCGTGAAGCACAGAATGTTGCAGTCCCTCATGTCACGTTGGAAGGTGACCCTTGCTCTTAGGTCATCGAGCTTGTTCTCCATGGATTGTACATTGGCCAGTAGGATACTGGGCAGTGGTACGCGATGCGCCTGCTGTCTCAGTCTGTTCCTAATACCAGCGCGTTTTCGCCGGCGCTTCTTTGTTCTGCGCCTCGGATGAGCGGCCCGTCCTTTGTTGTTCTCCGCGCCGCGTAGAATCTCTGGCGGCCAGGAAGGGTCAGGTTTAAAAGTGTCCAAGATTAGATGTGCAACCTTGGCACCGATGTTTACAAGTGATCCGCTGTCGTATACTATAAGACTAGAGGATTTTGGGATGTAAACCAGAGCAAAAAATAGGTAAAAAACAAGAAAAGTGGATAGTCGGAGCGGAGCGGTCAGGAAGGCGTCTGGACGTGGCCGCGCCATCTTGCTTTGTTCCTTGCTTTCCTCTCTCCCTCTTTGGACTGACAATCATACACAAATAGATTGTATTCAATTAGATGAAAAATTACATTAATATGAAAAAAATTCTATTAAGATCACTAACAAAAAGTCCTCTCTCAGTGTACTTTCAACCAAAAGGCAAATAACCAAACCACACGAAAATCTAATAAAGATATAAACATTGAAACACTGATCCAACATTATTCTTGATTGACGGATCATTTGATATTACACTTTTACCTGAATGTGGCTGCTTTTTTTTTTTTTTTTTTTTTAAACTTCCTTATATCCATTATGAACCTGGCTGTCTCTCTGCACACACACACACACACACACACACACACACACACACACACACACACACACACACACACACACACACACACACACCAAGGTCAGACTCTCTCTGTTATTAGCATAGCTCTTCTTTTTTTCTGATACATTATACTGGTCAAGTTAAACTTATTTATTTGATTTATTTTATTTATATTCAACATGCCAATATTGAGAAATTCAGCACAATCAAACCTTAGTGAATCCACATATAAGTCATAGTAACTGGCACATATTTATATTTAATATGTTGGGTTATAGTTTGATCAGTGTCAGTATTTTGAAGAGTTTGTACAACTGTGTTAGCCATCAGTAAAACCACATATAAATCATTGTTATGAAGTGAGTGAACTTACTCTTATTTTACAGTAACAGCTTGCAGTCTGCTTCCTGAGTCCAAGCAGCAGTTAAACATGACACTGAGCCCTTTTTAAACTTGAACAGGGTGTCAGATCTGTGTCTGAGCTGTTACAGCTCACTGAAAATGTGCAAACACATGTAAAACTGCTGTGAAGTCTAATGAAATTCTGAGGTTCCCACAGTTTTGTGTGTTTCATAGCAAAGAAATGAAGTCTGAAGGTTGTAAAGGATGAGAGATCATGTGTGGTATTTATTCCACTTGTGTTACTTTTGGGTCCCTAATAAAGTTCCTCTTTTGAGAGACATGCTTCTCAGTTCCTTGACTCTTTGATGAAAAGGTTTATATCTTGTGTTCAGCAATTTCTTCACAGGAAAGTCTACCACTGACCACAAGACTAAAACCTCCAAACAAAAGACTTAAAAGTACCTCAAAGTAATCTCTCTGAGAAAATATTTGAATCATGTAGGATTGTGGAGAAAACAATATCATTTTGTACCTCCTGGCATCTGTTGTTGCAGGCTTTATCTGAGAACAGGTAAATTTCATCATCATTACTATGGTCTGTGTGGTTTTTCAGTTGTTTTCTTTCTTTCATTTGACATCCAGTGATGCAAACTTTGTGGTTGGAGCTTGCTGCAGAAACAGGAACCAGAGGTCTGAATACTGTAACCTTCCAATGCCACAAACATACGTGACACAGTCAGCTTTAAACACTTCACAGTTCTCGAGACATTTCTGGGCTTTTCTTTGACAGCAGAAGTATAAACACAACGTACAGTCCTGGTAAAAAGAAAGTAAACTACACATCAGGAGAAAAAGCTAATCTGGTCATTAACAGTTATTAAAATGAGGTAAATAAAACCTCAGATATACAACAACACATTTTATACTGTGTCATTAATTATTTACTCAAGCAAATACAAAAGCAGTATGTTGACAAACTAAGTACACACCGTTACTGCTTCCATTGGAATTAAGAGGATGTGTAGCAGCCAGGTGCTGTTGATCAAATATACTCCATTAACTGTTCATCATAAAGTATGAGTGCCTTTATAAAAGCAGAATTTTTGGCAGTTTGTTGGTGTGGAGCATTCATGTGGGTGTTAACACAAAACAGCTAACTTCTCAGCAAATTCACCCCAATGTCAGACGTTGGAATATTTAGAGAAACTGCAAAAAAACCCAAGAGCTACACCTCAGAGACTACAGGCGGTAAATATTAAAACTAATGACAGTGCAATTACTTTGGAAAGGGGTGCCAGGACAAAGCCTCTGCTCTCTAAAACGAACGTGCAAGACAGTTTAACTTTGCAAATTTAGATGTGGAATGGTGTTGATTTGTGTTCTTTTTGCAGTCACAGGACTTGGACACCTTGCAGGGATTGAGTTGAACTTGAACTTGGCCGTCACCCTGTGCAGTGGTGGACCCAAGAACATGTGACAGATGTGAAAGGATCTGGATAAGCCATGGAGAATATTACGGATGATGTACCACTATGGATATTAGCTTCTGTTAGCCCTGAAGTCACCGCCCGGCGTAACAGGTGTAGAGGTGCGTACAGGTGTTTATTTCGAGTGCCACTGCAGTCAGCTGTTGACTGCACCAACCAAACGTCTTCAATCAGGTTTGCCCTGCTCAACACTCGCTCAATCACAAACAAATCGTTTATTTTAAACGATCTTTTTATAAAGGAATCTCTCAACTTCTTGTGTTTAACTGAGACGTGGCAACAAAACATGGATTATATACGTCTGTGAAGGTTCTCAGTCATCCAGGTCATCGTAATCAAAGGAGCTTGCAAAGTTTCGGTTTTCGTCTGTTATGTATTATTAGTCTTAGTCATGGTCTTTGCTTGTTATTTTCCACCACAGTCATAGTTTAGGTTTTGGTCTCAGTACCGTTTTAGTATTTTGTTTCTTAATGTCTTGTCAGTTTACTTTGGTTTCCTGGTTTACTTCTGCCATCATCTAATAAAGCCTCACCTTTCTGTTAAAACCTTACTACTCCTCGTCGTCATCTGCTTTTGGGTCCTGTTTCCACACACATCGGCGCACCCCGCCGTGACAAGCGCTTTCAGAAAGACATCTACTTTGATAAAGTCTACTCTCCATCACTGTGTAATCAATTATTGTAAATGTAAATGTTATCAGGAAATGATCAGACAGGAGAGGGTTTTCAGGAAACACTGTTAAATGTTCAGTTTCTATGCCATATGTTAAAACAAGATCTAGAGTGTGATTAAAGTGGTGGGTGGGTTCTTTTACATTTTGAGAGAAACCAATTGAGTCTAATAACAGATTAAATGCCATGTTGAGGCTGTCATTTTTAGCATCTACATGGATGTTAAAATCACCCACAATAATTATTTTATCTGAGCTCAGAACTAAATTAGATATAAAGTCTGAGAAATCAGACAGGAACTCTGTGTAAAGCCCAGGTGGACGATAGATGATAACAAGTAAGACTGGTTTCTGAGTTTCACAGCTGGGGTGGACAATGTTAAGCATCAGGCTTTCAAATGAATTAAAAGTCTGTCTTGGTCTTTCATTAATTAATAGGCTGGTGTGAAAAATTGCTGCCACACCACCCCCTCGGCCTGTGCTTCGAGATTTCTGGTAGTTAGAATGACTCGGGGGTGTTGATTCATTTAAACTAACATAATCATCCTGCTGCAACCAGGTTTCTGTAAGGCAGAGTAAATCAATTTGTTGATCAATTATTAAGTCATGTACTAACAGAGACTTGGAGGAGAGAGACCTAATATTTAATAATCCACATTTCACTATTTTACTCTTTGTGTCACGGCTGGCGGAGAGCCGTGTGGAGTGGAGGAAAAGGAGGACCCAAAATGCAGCAAACTGATGATACGAGTGACGTTTATTTACAGGGTGGTAGTGGCAAAAACAGGCAATGAAGCATGAGTAATTACAAACGGAAACCTAAACTGGGAGAAACTAAGTGACAAACCTGAGACCATACAAAAGGGGTGCGGGGCAGAGAGACGCAGAGACAGGAACACCATAGAACGCAGAGATACACGGAAGAATGCAGACGAGCCGACGAGGAGCACAGGCAGACACCAACTATAAATACACACACCAGGTAATGAGGAAATGGCACACAGGAGGGGACACAGCTGGAACTAATGGGCATAACGAGACACAGACCTACAAAGTAAAACAGGAAATCTAGAACCCGAACCGGACACAAGGGGGGAGGACACAGAATAACTAGAACAGAGGGAAATAGTCACAAAACACAAAACGCTGGGTCAACGACCCAGGACCATGACACTTTGGTTCAGATGTATTGTTCTTTCTTTGTAATTGTTTATGTTTAAGTTGTTTGTTGCTGGTTTTTTTGATGCATCCTGTAATATGGCTGCTGACTTCATGACTATCACAGAGTCTTTTAATTTTATGCAGCATGTTTCTGGCCCTACACATGTAAAGGGTCACACATTGGACCTTGTTTTCTCCTTGGGTTTAAATATAAATGACATTCGTGTGGAAAATGTCCATGTGAGTGACCATAGCTGCATATATTTTAACTTGTCGTTTTATTTGGATCCCCCGGCTCCCAAAATAACGATTGAAAGGCGAATCATAAACCTGAACGCCGGCAAAAGGTGCTCTGCCATGTTTGACGCTGAAATGACTTACAATGATTTGGACTCTCTTGTCTCATCCTTTAATAACCAGTGTACTTCTATTTTAGACATAGTGGCACCTCTGAAAAAAAGTACTGTCCTAGGTTTGAAATCTCATCCTTGGTTAAATGAAAACAGTCGTAATTTCAGGAGATACTGTCGCAAGCTAGAACGTTTGTGGAAGGCTTCCAAGCTTGAGGTTTATAAGTTACACCTTAAAGAATCTATCCTCTTGCTAAATGACATGTGGAAAAATGCCAGAACAGAGTATTTTTCACACCTCATAGCTTCAAAAAAGAAAGATCCTAAATTCTTGTTTAAAACAATTAAGAGTATTGTTTCTGTCACAGGGTGGAAAGGGACAAGTTATCTAAGTTTTTCTACTATGCATGTTTTGCTGTGTTTTACCTTTTTAATATTTTAATATTGTACACTGGTTTATTTTTATGAGTTTTACTGCATGTTTTAATGGTATTTATTTGGTGACTTGTCCTGGAAAGACTCCGCCCCTACCTGATAATAAACTGATCACACCTGCGAGAGATCCCAGAGAGGCCAATAAGAGGGCCTGGCAGACCAAAGGAAGGAGTTCGACCGAGAGGCTTGAGAGACGGCCAAGAGTAAGTGGTGCCAGGCGGCAGCGCCTGCAAGCCGAAGGGGCTGGTGGAGCTGGGTGTTAGGAAAGGACGGACAGCACCAGCGACTAGGGACGCGGAGCGAACAGGCGGACGGCAGTAGTAACGAGAGCCCAGCTTGTGCACTGCGGGAGAGCAGAGGCGGCGAGACAGCTGGTGCCGATTTGCAGTTTTAAAGAAGCGGCGGGCGGAGTTGAGAGCTCTGCCCACCCGGGGTAAGTCTTCGACTTAGCCCCTTTTATTGAATGAAAATTGCCGAAAAGAATAGTGACTGCCGCTCCCTCCCTTTCTTCAGCGTACCAGGACGCGGAATGCGGGGAGGAAGGCGAGGACTCCACTGGGTTTCCCTTTTACATCACTTCGCTGGACTTTTTTAGTTCTTTGTGACTTTTATATCGTGGCGGATGCCGCTGGACTTTTAATGTTGTGTTTTATTGCTTTTTATTGTGTTACCCCTTGGCCAAGGTTGTTTTAATTCATTTTGCATTTTTAACTATTTAAATATAATAAATTATATTTTAATTATACAGTTTTTTAATCGTGTGCTTTCCCTTGGCGGCTCCACTGCTCTGTCCGTTTGGAGGAAGGTTTCCTTCCTTTAAAAAAAAAAAAGACACTGTGGAAATAAAATCACCTTCGCTCCGTTACATTTCTCCTGATGCTCCTTGTGCACCAGTTCACTCAACGTCCGACCGCAATGAGTTTATGAACTATTTCAGAAATAAGGTCATTGCAACCAGGTCTAATATCTCTCCATCAGCTTCTCAATATCAAACTTTTAACTTGCTCTCCTCTGATACTTGGTCGTCTTTTACTCCTGTTACATTACAAGACATCAGAGCCCTGTTTTGTCATATAAAACAGACTTCAAGACCCCTTGATGTCCTTCCATTTTCATTTTTCACTAGTGTGTTTGATTCAATTGGCCCCTGTATTGTGGAAATGATAAATACTTCTCTTCATACTGGCTCAGTCCCCAGCTTCTTTAAACAAGCTATTGTTGAGCCAATATTAAAGAAACCCCAGCTGGATCCATCTCTTCCTAACAGTTATAGGCCAATATCCAAATTGCCTTTTATATTGAAAATTTTAGAAAAAGTAGTACTAGAACAACTTAACTATTTCCTGGATAAAAATGCTGTTATGGACACTTTCCAGTCTGGTTTTCGTAAATTGCATTCCACTGAAACGGCCTTACTTCGAGTATCTAGTGATATCTTGATGGCAGCAGACTCTGGAGAATACACAGTGCTGGTCCTGCTGGATCTCAGCTCTGCTTTTGACACTGTAGATCACAGTATCATGATAAACAGACTCGAAAACTTGTTTGGGATTACTGGTGTTGTTTTAAAATGGTTAATATCATATCTGTCTGAGAGATCTTTTAATGTTTGCATGAATCATGTCACATCAGAATCAACAGTTTTGCCATGTGGGGTACCTCAGGGATCTGTCCTGGGTCCAATTCTCTTTTTACTTTATGTATTTCCCCTAGGCCAAATTATTAAGCGCTATAAATATATCTCCTATCATCTCTATGCTGACGACATCCAACTATACTGTTCCTTCAAAATGTCTGAGTTTTATGAATTGTCTAATTTAAGTAATTGCCTGACAGAAATCAACAAATGGTTACAGTGGGGCAAAAAAGTATTTAGTCAGCCACCGATTGTGCAAGTTCCCCCACTTAAAATGATGACAGAGGTCAGTAATTTGCACCAGAGGTACACTTCAACTGTGAGAGACAGAATGTGAAAAAAAATCCATGAATCCACATGGTAGGATTTGTAAAGAATTTATTCGTAAATCAGGGTGGAAAATAAGTATTTGGTCACCTCAAACATGGAAAATCTCTGGCTCTCACAGACCTGTAACGTCTTCTGTAAGAAGCTTTTCTGTCCCCCACGCGTTACCTGTATGAATGGCACCTGTTTGAACTCATCATCTGTATAAAAGACACCTGTCCACAGCCTCAAACAGTCAGACTCCAAACTCCGCCATGGCCAAGACCAAAGAGCTTTCGAAGGACACCAGGAAAAGTATTGTAGACCTGCACCAGACTGGGAAGAGTGAATCTACAATAGGCAAGCAGCTTGGTGTGAAAAAATCAACTGTGGGAGCAATCATCAGAAAATGGAAGACATACAAGACCACTGATAATCTCCCTCGATCTGGGGCTCCACGCAAGATCTCATCCCGTGGGGTCAAAATGATCATGAGAACGGTGAGCAAAGATCCCAGAACCACACGGGGGGACCTGGTGAATGACCTGCAGAGAGCTGGGACCAAAGTAACAAAGGTCACCATCAGTAACATACTACAACGGCAGGGAATCAAATCCCGCAGTGCCAGACGTGTTCCGCTGCTGAAGCCAGTGCATGTCCAGGCCCGTCTGAAGTTTGCCAGAGAGCACATGGATGATACAGCAGAGGATTGGGAGAATGTCATGTGGTCAGATGAAACCAAACTTTTTGGTATAAACTCAACTCGTCGTGTTTGGAGGAAGAAGAATACTGAGTTGCATCCCAAGAACACCATACCTACTGTGAAGCATGGGGGTGGAAACATCATGCTATGGGTCTGTTTTTCTGCCAAGGGGACAGGACGACTGATCCGTGTTAAGGACAGAATGAATGGGGCCATGTATCGTGAGATTTTGAGCCAAAACCTCCTTCCATCAGTGAGATCTTTGAAGATGAAACGAGGCTGGGTCTTCCAACATGACAATGATCCAAAACACACCGCCCGGGCAACAAAGGAGTGGCTCCGTAAGAAGCATTTGAAAGTCCTGGAGTGGCCTAGCCAGTCTCCAGACCTCAACCCCATAGAAAATCTGTGGCGGGAGTTGAAAGTCCGTGTTGCTCGGCGACAGCCCCAAAACATCACTGCTCTCGAGAAGATCTGCATGGAGGAATGGGCCAAAATACCAGCTACTGTGTGTGCAAACCTGGTAAAGACCTATAGTAAACGTTTGACCTCTGTTATTGCCAACAAAGGTTATGTTACAAAGTATTGAGTTGTATTTTTGTTATTGACCAAATACTTATTTTCCACCCTGATTTACAAATAAATTCTTTACAAATCCTACCATGTGGATTCATGGATTTTTTTTTTCACATTCTGTCTCTCACAGTTGAAGTGTACCTCTGGTGCAAATTACTGACCTCTGTCATCATTTTAGGTGGGGGAACTTGCACAATCGGTGGCTGACTAAATACTTTTTTGCCCCACTGTATATGACAAATTTCTCCAACTAAACTCTGATAAAACAGAAACTCTAATTATTGCTCCAGACCACATGGTCCCAGAAATTAGACAGCATATCAGCTTCTTAGACCCTTATGTAAAATCAAGCCTTAGAAATCTCAGTGTCATATTTGACAGCTCGATGTCGCTCGAGCAGCATTCTAAGCAACTGGTCCGAAACTGTTTTTATCATTTACGGAATATTTCTAAACTCAGACTAATGGTATCAAAGCTTGAACTTGAGATGATTATTCATGCTTTTATTTCTTCTCGTTTAGACTACTGTAACGGCCTTTTTACTTGTTTTAACAAATCAGCCTTAAATCGTCTTCAGACTGTGCAGAATGCTGCAGCACGTCTCTTAACAGGCACCAAGAGAAGATCGCATATCACTCCAGTCTTGGCCTCCCTTCACTGGTTGCCTGTAAATTTTAGGTTTCATTTTAAAATTTTAGTTCTAACCTTTAGGGCCCTGCTTGGTCAGGCTCCTCAATATTTATCTGACCTGCTGAAACCACATATATCTTCTCAGGCTTTAAGGTCATTAGATCAGAGACTGCTGGTGGTACCGCACACTCGTTTTAAAACTCGTGGTGATCGGGCCTTTCAGACTGTGACACCACGGTTGTGGAATTCTCTCCCACTGTCTCTTCGCTGCACGGACTCCATTGATTCTTTTAAGAAACAGCTGAAGACATTTTTATTTAGAAAAGCATTTCATTAATTTCTTCTTATGCTGTTTTTATAGTTTTATTGTTTTACATTGTTTTATTTACTGTTATATTGTTTTTATATTCCCATTTTCTGTGTTGTAAAGCACCTTGTGATTTTTATCTGTGAAAAGCGCTATATAAATAAATTTTACTTACTTACTTACTTAATGTTGAAGTACTTAAAATCAAATCATGGTGCATGGTTATGCTAGGCTAACAGACTCGGTGCTAATGTGTAAAGTGAGCTTCAAGTACAGTAGTGATGCTAATGAAGGACAAATGTATTTGTGACAGTAAAGTTCATCAGGCTCATTAATCTTTTAAGTTGATGTAAAATGTAATGGGTTTTGTATTTGATGATGCAAGTGATATGTACGGTGGCCCTGAGAGGCCAAACGGACTGCAACTTCAGAAAACACTTGCAACTTCAAGAAAAACGATGCACTGCAAAAAGAAAAACGCTACAAAAAGAAAGACGGTGCACTGCAACTTCAAGAAAAACGCTGCACTGCAAAAAGAAAAATGCTGCAAAAAGAAAAGCGCTGCAAAAGCACACAAAGCACAACGGAAATAGGAAAAAAGACAACGGAAATGTTCCTGGGGAGACAATAACCCGACGGACCAGTTGCACAAACCAAAACATGCTAACCAGTGCGCTAGGACTGGGACACACTTCAAAGAAGTGGAGGAGAGGTAAATATGTTGTAATCTCATGATTCTAATAATACTACACATATCTGGAATATATATTCAAAGATAATTCTAACAAAGATAATGTTTAATGTAGCCTTAGAAATGAAGCTTTTTTAAACTCGAGAACAAATACTAATAAGTCAAAGTCATTAAGGAATATTGCAGTTAATGTGTTCAGGTTTTAATTTGGCATTGTCTTCATCAGGCAATGTATTGTCCATATTGTGGAATCCAGCTAGTGGGGCAAATTGGAGTTTTTTGTGGGTCCTGTGGAACTAACATTCAAGTTTTAGCACCTTTTATAGAGAATGGTAAGCACTTCACTTTCCTAAGTTCTAGTATTTATTGCTCACATTTTAATTGCTTCATAATGACTTATATACACCACAGTAGCTTCAGTAGTGCGTGTTAAACTTTTTTTTGGGTGGGGGGGGGGGGATTATTATTGATGTGCCATTCCAAAGTACTATATTCATTTGCTTATTCTAAGGTTTTTGTATTGTTAAAGACTCTGTATGCAAAGATAAATCAGAATTCCAAAAACGCAAAGGCATGAACTGGTAGGTACTAAGAACTGTATTCTGGTTTAAGCCTGCCACCGGTTCTACGGCATAATTTTAAAAACTAGTTTATGACTTAATAGGGCATATGTACACAGTGACGAAATTCTTCTAACTTCTCTAATTTTGATCATTTTGAGTTGTCAGCATAGCGGTCTTAATGAGAGTGATAAGTCCTGAATCCTGGTCCATGTTCTTTGAGCTTTTGCTGGCCTTTATTTAAGCACACATCAAGAAGATTAAATACTTGAGTCATGTTTATTGAGACTTGTTTCAGATGTGGTATTTTTTTTAAAAACACTTATTAAGTGCATTTGTGGATTCCTGCGGTCGTAATTGTCTTTTCATGTTTTCTCTTCAACCTTAGGCCCAGTCTCAGTCACAGACATCATCAATAAGTATTTCTCTGAGGGCCATACATATGAAGTGATCCTGGATTTTCTTGAAAACAAGCATAATATTTGTATGAGTCTGAGAACATTAAAGAGGAGGCTAAAAGATGCTGGAATGACTAGAAGGACAGACTTTACTCCCACTGACATTGTCATTTCCACTGTTACACAAGAACTGAGAGGCTCAGGTCAGCTTCTGGGTTACAGATCCATGTGTCAGACACTGCGACAAAAGTATAATCTGAAAGTTAAAAGAAATGATGTAATGCACATACTCTCAAGACTAGATCCATATGGTGTTAAGCGTCGCTGTAAACGCAGGTTTGTTCGAAGAGGATATTTTTCAGAAGGACCAAATCAAGTGTGGCATGTGGATGGTTATGATAAGCTGAAGCCCTTTGGTGTTGCTATTAGTGCATGTGTCGATGGATTTTCAAGGAAAGTTATGTGGCTCAGCTGTGGCAGCTCAAATAATGACCCAGGTATCATTGCAAAATATTATATGGAGTGCTTGTCACGGTTTGGTCAACTTCCAGCATGCCTTCGTACAGACTGTGGCACAGAAAATGGCACAATGGCAGCCATTCACTGTGCTTTAAGATCAGACCATGGAGATGAACTTGCAGGAGCCCACAGTCATATGTATGGTACCTCAACTACAAATCAACGGATTGAAAGTTGGTGGTCTTCGTTCAGAAAGCAAAGGTACATGGTGTTGAAATCTCCCAATTCTTTGAATCTTTGGGCTGAAGGAAGGACAATACTCGGTGTATAAATGCTCAATCAACAATCATTTATTTCCATACAATTCAACAGTCAGAGCATTACAACGTCCGGACGGGAGAGATGCTTGCAGAGGTTCGACAGCATGTCTCAAAATGGTGACGGGTTGCTCAGCTTTTTATAGTCTCTAGTGGCCCCCATCTAGTCGTAAAAGCCAAAACATCACATTCTTTCTCTGTTACAGCGCCTAAGTTATGACCTCGGCAGTTGTTTCTCTGCTTTCTGTAAGGTGGGGGTGTGGAATGTGGTCTATCTATCTCCCCTGTCTTTAGACACAGAGTCTCCTGCTTACAACCTTCTCTTCATGATTCAACAATTAAGCATGTCAAGAAAACAGTGTAACACATTCCCAGCAGATCAAGGATACAGAGTGATGCACATTTATCTAATGAACTAATATGTGAATATGTTCTGTTAACTCAAAAGTATAATGAGAACTAAACTACATACAGCTCACACACTCTATATTAAAGGGTATAATGTGATCTACAGCAGTATTCTAATTCAACTACTTTGATTACATATATAAGGTAACATATAATAACAGAATAATCTAACAATTCCCCCTTTTGATCTCTGAAAGAGATCACTTATAACATACACTCCAGGGTCACAAGGTCCAGGTCTTCTTGATCCTGAGGCCCTCTTTCCCCTTTAACGGGTGGACCATCTGTGGGATGACCTCTGTGTTCACGCAGTTCAGATGCAAGCAAAGTTAGATTTACAACCCTAACAGCAGTTACAGATGACACTCCCATCATTCCCAATTTTCCCACAGCTTTATTTTGGTGCTCCAGTTTTCCACCCCCTTTTTAATGCCCCCTTATACCTTTCAAATGTACTTAGACTAGAACCTCTGTCTAAGGAGCTTTTAACCTTTATTTTTATTGCTGCAGCTACCAGTGTCTTCCAGTTGTGTGATTCTCAGCTTCTTTCTTCGACCACCCTTTAGTCATTGCACAGTTCTGGGGATTATTCTGCCCCGATTTCAAACAAAGATCTGTGTGTTTTGGGGTCACCGGCGTGTCCCCCTTTTTGCCAAGAGCCTCTTGAACCTCGTTGGTCTGGTGTTCCTGGTTTTCGCCAACCCCTTCATGGTTATTGCTGTGTTTGTGGGATCCATCTTCTCCAGGAGCCCAAACGTCATGACACTTGACCCCAGTTGCTGTCTCGGCAGTCCCTACATCTGTCCCTGCTGTGAAGGGTCCTCACATCTCCGTGTCCCCGTCTGGTGTCTGTTCCTTTCTCTGCAAGAGACAGAAAACCAAAACACCTCTGTCCCTAGCCTTGATAATCTAATATTGTTATCCATTGTTCTTCTAATGATTCAAATTTGGTTCAAAATATTATGTTCAGGACTTATTCTAATCATAATCTATGTGTGTGTAAAAGAAATCAAAAATTAATGAATCATCTCTAAGTCTAACCCATTATATGCTTAAGTTTTACCATACCTAAATTATTAAACACAAAAATAAACTCATAGAAATTTTCATATCACCATTGTTTGATGTTCAAACTCAACTCCCCCGTTTTGACACACTCCCCTGTGTCAATTCATTGGAGCTAGACAATTAAAAGAGAAGGTTAGTGACATCATATCTCAGAAAGTATCAGAAATTCTTCTCTCGAGTACCGTTGCTCCAGCCTTGTCATCTCAGAGGATCCTCAATCCCGAAAGTTTCCCTTCTCCTCATGTAATAAAGTCTGTCAACCTTGCATGCCCTGGTAACTGGTCCATCCAGAGCCATATGATCTCAAATATACATACAACAAGCCAAACCACACCCTGGTCACACCAACCCTTTTCCGCCCCGAAGATGTCCAATGCCATCCTAGTATGGACTGTCAAAAGTGGCTTTAACGCTGACTATCCTGACAATCCATTTTATAACGTTTCCTTGTCAGATTTGCCAATCTCTGCACCAGGGTTTTAAACTTTTCGCCATTTCCATTAGTTGTTATTTTTATTTAGTTTCGACTCCAGATTTTCAATTTTTACCAGTTGTAATTAGTTTTTACCAATTCTTTGCTAGTTTAGTGTAGTTTTTATTTTCTGAAAATCCTTAGTTTCAATTTAGTTTTATTTGTGTTTTGCAAAAATTAAGTGTAACAAAATCCCAGTTCCATCATATCAGTCATGCTCTTCTGGTTATCCTTGGGTGTTGAGACTAATAACTATTAACTCTTGCCGCACCGAGTGGTCCTAATTTTGGTTGAAGTGAATTGATAACCTTTTGAAGGCGATTGTTTCACACCTTTATTTAGATGTCCCAGTCCTGTTGTCTCGGGATGCATCACGCTGCCTTATCTGGGGTTAGCTGTTTTCTGGGGATGCGGGTTGAGTGGGTGAGCTCTTCAAGGAGGGGGAGTGTGCTCCCCCTGATGAGGTCTTCTAGGTAAGCTAGGTTAACCTTCTTGTGTGAGCTTTTCAAGTGCACTTTAAGGTTAGTGGGACTTTTAGTTTTATAAATGTCCCTCATGACCCCCTGATGACCCAGTATTTCATTTTTGCACACTGTAGTACACATTTTAGTTTTTGCTTGTAGCTCGCATACTCTACTTGCCACTCCTCTAAGTCCTGATGTTTCTTAGAGAGGGCAACAGTACCTTTAAAATTATATCACATGTGTAGGGGTGTTGCCTTGCCAATTGTTTTGCCCACCTTTTCAAAATGGCTGGCGTGCCCACAAGCACATTTCATGGAAAAAGAAAGGTAAGCTTGATATTTACATTTAAAATGTTTTGTTAAACTCAGATTTTTATTTTATTCTTTTTGCAAGTACCCCTCCTCGGTGGCGAGAAACTGTTGGTGTGGTCAAGTGGGTGCTCTAGAAACAAACGCTCAGGACAGAACAGTTATCAGTCATGTACTTCCTACAAATTTTGCATATGTTTTATTCCATATTGATCCTCTGAGTGTAATGGTACATTTTAATTTGAATTTATCCAAACTAAACACAATATTTTCTTTATTTACTTTGCTCTTGTTCTTTTTCAGTACCACATCCTATCAAATGTCCCTGTCAATTATATTCTACATCTAATAACTTACTATTTCAAATGAGAACCTAAATCACGTGGACCAATGTTTGTTAGTGCATATCTCTATTCTGAATGTGGCAAGCCATTCATAGGTATTGTTAAGGTTTTGGCGATTTTCCTCTATAAAATTTAATTGACTTTTTACAGTGGCCTGCTATGGTTAATAATAACATATTCCAGTCATGAGTGGTATCAAAAGTCTTCTCCACTGTAGCATTTGGCATTCCCAATAATATAACATGATACCTTAATCAAAACACAGCTAATATAGCACAGTTTTCTTAATGCAAACATCAGTAACTCAAAATCAGCAACCACAGTGTTAAGTCTGCAGTTCATACTTATGTGAAGCTAGAGTCTCCTCCTCCAGTCTCTCTTATCCTCCTGCTCCTGAAAAAACAAAACAAAACAAAGCGAAGCATCCACCCTTCTCTTGTCGGCTGGGTAAATTGTTTATTGGCATTTACTAATCCTAAAGTTGGTGCAGTCATTGTCTCAGTATCAAGTCAGTCAAAACTTTTAGTCGTCAGTCCATCACAGTCCATTCACATGCATACCTCCATACACATTCATACCAGATGTTGCTGATAATGGAGTCTCCCGCGCAACCTATTCGAGCCTCCATCACCAGCAAGATGACGTCATCATTTTAAAGGAAAACAATTCCTTGTTGTTTTTTGGGCCGGATTGACTCGGTGCAATCCTTTTAGACTCAGAACTTCTCAGTGTTCCCTATAAGTGAATTTCTCCCAAGCCAATTACAATCATGGAGAAGCACACTTTGCGACTGTTTTTGTAAGAATATTTCATAGCGCTTTAAATCTCAATCTTTCAGGCCTGGTTTAAAGAGCTGATTGTTAAATCATGAACTCACAAAATATCAACATATCACCACCGGTGGATCACACCTCTCAGATGTTTTTTCTCCAGTGCACTGTAACAAAAACGAAAACAGACATAACCAACAAAATACTACTAAAATAACACAAACTAGGGCCCGTTGCAGACATGTCCAAGCATAAAACTATCCCTCTCTCGCTTACGAGAAAGAACACAAGCCAAAGCTCACTGATAAAATCAAGCTAGCGCTAAGCAAAACCAAACAATCAACCAGAAATTCACAGGAACGTTTTGCTTCCTGCCGGGACAATATTGTGTGGGAATGAGAAGCTCAGGTGCCGTAACACCTTTTGTTCCTCCTTGAATTAAAACTCAATCACAGAAAATGCCGTACTCCGACCTAAAACTTACACTATTAATTCATCATTTTCACTCTGTGCCACTGTTCCTCATCAGGGCTGTGTGAAGCACAGCAAAGAATTCAGTCAAGGCCTTGAGCCATAAACAGACATCACGCACAGACATTGTTTTCATAACCAAACTTTTTTAGACCTTATTCCTAAAATCTACATAAATGCTCTCTGGGTGACATATAACACATTCTAAGTATTTAATGGTAATCAATGGCTCCTCATAAAAATTATGCATTGGGATGTTTGTGTGCAGCATTTTGCATATCAGCATAAGCAAAGCATTCTTCATTGCATCAGCGTGTATGTGTGTGTGCGTGTGGATCACTCTTCATTGCACAAGCGTGTGCATGTGTATGTGTGTGCATCACTTCTCAGTGAATCAGCATTCCAATGTGTGTGTGTGTATGTGTGTGTGTGTATATGTGTGTGTGTGTCATTTCTCACTCAACGAGTGCACGTGTTCATGTGTGTATTTCACTTCATTCTGAATCTGTGTGTTTGGAGACGTGTGTGTGTGTGTGTGTTCATCACTTTCCTGTTCTGGTGTTCTGGGTAAACCACGGCCTGAAGCATGCCCTGGGGTCCTGCCCTCCTCCTTTTCAGTTTGTTTGCGACCATTGCTGCTGCTGCTGCTCAAAGTTCTGTCCGTCCTGGTTCTGACCCCAATTGGGGCAGTCCTTTCTCCAGTGTCGATGTTCACCGCAGGTGAAACCTGCATCTTCTTCTGTGTTTTTTGTCCATTCTGAGGTGCCTTCTGACCTCAGTTACTCCTCCTGTCTCGGTCACGCCCTTTTTGCCGCCCGATCATCCGTGTTGGTCCATCACTGTCCTGCACAGTGTGAATGCAAAGTTATCAAGGTCAGCATTCTTTCGCTCGGCCTTACTTTTCATTCGGGCTTGGCGGGCGTCTCGTCACAGCTCTGTCAGCTGACGCAGTCTGGGAATTTTCCCCCGTGTAGTGAAACGGGCCTTAGGTTTAGTGCTCTCCGTCTCTGCTGCATGAGATCACATTCCTGCAGGTCTGTTGACATTCTCAGGTCGTTGTTGTGGGTCCAGCTGTTGCAGCATTTGGTCAGTGTCACGTATGGGGGAGAGCAGGAGTCCAGTCAGCCTCGGCTTTCAGGGCCGGCAAAGCAGCCTGTAATTAAATATGTATAGAAAAAACAAAAACAAAACAAAACAAAAACAAACAAAAAACAAAAACAAACGAACAGGAAAATGATGTTGTGTTGGCTGTGTTATTCAGAGGGGAGACAACGGGGCCAGGCCCTGTGTCAGCCTTCTCTCCCCCTTTTTTTTGTTTTTTCTCTCCCGATATAATCAACTCCTAACCCACCAAGTTGACAGGACAACATGCACCTGTTAAAATTCTTAAGATCATGTTTAAAAGCCCAAAAGGAAATTTTCTTTCATTCAGTAATCACTTGTATCAATCAATCAGCAGAAAACATGTCACAATTTGAATCTTTTAACCCCTAAATTTGTCATGTCTTCACTGGTTGGTCAGACCAGTGTCTTTTTTTTTTAAGTTAAATTGTTGTCCTGCAACCCAGAGAGTTTATTTGTCAGTAATGTATTTATCCTTTAACACCAGATGTATGTTAAGTTTCGCTGCTGTAGCCTTGCTGGAAAATCTTCACGTGTTCATGAGTGTAAGCTGTTTCTTCATTGCGTGTATGTGCATTTGTAGGCAAGCAGGTTAATTTTATCTTTTTCTCAAACTAGGCGTTACCTTAAAAGGAGCCTTTCTCTCAGATTTCTCTGCTTGTGTGTTTTTGTTTCACCTTTTTGTTGTGAGGCTCCGGACGCCTTCCCAACCTCCACAAGTCCGTTGGCCCCAATTTTATGTGTTAAAACTTCTCTTAATTCCTCCTCTAATTCTCTCCTCGCTGCTGTCTGTTTCACAGCTGCTGATTCGTGCTGGGTGTGGTTCCCATTACCTATAATTTTGCTTCTCTCTACTCCTCCATAATTCTCCACTGCACACCTCTTACTATCTCTCCTTTTTATTTTTATTACACCACAGAGTAATACACCCAATTATGCCCGTCTATCTCTATGTGGCTCCAAATTCCCTCTTTATTTAATTTCACACTCGTCAGGGGACAGGCACACAACAATTTCAACCACTGAAACGAGGAATTCAACCTTTTTTATTTCTTTACTAATCTAGACTCAACCTTTGTTCGCAAAATGTGTCTTGTTCTAGTCCGGAATAAATGTGAACCCGTGATTACACGGCCGTTCCAGTGTTATTTCCGTAGCTATGCGGGGGCCCTCACCTCCCCAAGTCACCACCTCGGCATCCGGACGCCGCCGGTCCTGGCCGCGCGTCCACGAACAGGAGGGTCGCCACTCCTAGGGCAAAATTATTTCCACAGGTACACTAGGCATCAACCTTTGATCCTAAAATGTGTCTTTGCTCTAATGTCCTCCTAATCAAACACATCAACCGTCACTGTCACTGTGTTCACGCTTCACACTCCACACAAAAACACACTCAGAGCGCGCCTTACACACAAGACAACACCCAGAGCGCGCTTCGCAGCTTCGCACACACTCTCACTCAGAGCGCGCCTTCACACACACACAACACTTTTCCTCAGCGGGAATTTTACACAGAAACCTCTGAGCTCAACTATTAGATCTTCTTAAAGCACACTGCACCATAGACCAAAATACCCCTTTCTCTCCGCTTATGACCGCCACAACGGGGCAAAGTCGCATCATAAAAGTGATGCTTGCATCCCCGAAGTTATACCTGACATCATAAACCAGGTGTTGCTCTATGTACTTAAAATTTTACTTTGTATTATGACCGCAGCCCTTAAAACTCGACTGACGCCACAAACCACCGTCAAACCTCTATCCAATGTACTAAAACTAGCACCAACCACTACTGCACTTCACGGCCGCACCACCGGAACACGGCCGTATCATAAACCAAACCTACGGACGTGTTTCGCTCTCGCGTTGCCAGCGTTCAACCGCACCGTGAAGCCAGCATCTGCTTTTCCTTAAATCAACTTCTATTTCATAGCCGGCAAAAGCCAGGACGTCACTGACACCATAAACAAAATAAACAAACCTCGACTTCAATGTACTGGACTAATGGCCGCGTCTTCAGAAGAAATTCTAACGTATTATTGCTACAGAAGCCAGTATTAGACAAAATTAAATGTGGAAGGTAAAGTGGCTGCAACTAGCTCAACGTAGTATCTTATTAGTTTCTCGGTAGAAGCAGTTTACTGCAACTAGCTCAACGTAGTGTCTTATTAGTTTCTCGGTAGAAGCAGTTTATTTAACACACTGGAATTCAGCCTCAACTTATGTTGTTAGTATCTTGCGCCAAAAACCAGATACCGACAAATTTACTGTGAAAATACATGTGACTCAGCGAACAGATTAATTTGGAAAGCCCAATATGCACATTTGGTATTTATAATACAACAGGCTGTGCTTACCTTTTTATTTTTGGACCGGTCCTCTGTTCACCTCGCCTCACGATCTCACCAAAGGTCAAATCTGCACCTCCTCAGCACACCAAAGATCCGGGTCACACGGCACCAAGTTGTTGAAATCTCCCAATTCTTTGAATCTTTGGGCTGAAGGAAGGACAATACTCGGTGTATAAATGCTCAATCAACAATCATTTATTTCCATACAATTCAACAGTCAGAGCATTACAACGTCCGGACGGGAGAGATGCTTGCAGAGGTTCGACAGCATGTCTCAAAATGGTGACGGGTTGCTCAGCTTTTTATAGTCTCTAGTGGCCCCCATCTAGTCGTAAAAGCCAAAACATCACATTCTTTCTCTGTTACAGCGCCTAAGTTATGACCTCGGCAGTTGTTTCTCTGCTTTCTGTAAGGTGGGGGTGTGGAATGTGGTCTATCTATCTCCCCTGTCTTTAGACACAGAGTCTCCTGCTTACAACCTTCTCTTCATGATTCAACAATTAAGCATGTCAAGAAAACAGTGTAACACATTCCCAGCAGATCAAGGATACAGAGTGATGCACATTTATCTAATGAACTAATATGTGAATATGTTCTGTTAACTCAAAAGTATAATGAGAACTAAACTACATACAGCTCACACACTCTATATTAAAGGGTATAATGTGATCTACAGCAGTATTCTAATTCAACTACTTTGATTACATATATAAGGTAACATATAATAACAGAATAATCTAACAATGGCTTTTAAAATATATTCTGAAACTAAAATTGAATGGTTCTGAAGTCGTGGTCAGCGATATACTTTTTTTTGTAGGTGGGGTTTTATACTCAAATATTAAATTACAGTCACAAACAAAGAAAGAAAAACATAGTCACCTACACATTTTTCTCATGTGATGCACAACTGCTTCAAAAAATATAATAAATGGTTTGGTATACCAGTGAAATTTGTTTGTATTAAAACAACTCACTCAAAAAGAAAATCCTACTCAGACATTCCACAAAAGTCCTAAAAAGGAACTATAAAAAACAACAAACAAACTGACATTCAACATAAATTATTATGAATCCTACAGGCAATGGCATCAGTAAAGATTGATGTATTTAAAATTGAGTAAAATTTATTCAAATTTGTGTGCCTACATAGTACCAAACTAACATCTAGATCAAATAGTTTACCTATAGGGAGTCATATAAATAAAAGAACAAGGGTTTCTTCAAATTTGAGAACTGTAATATGAGTAATATAAGAACATTGATCCAACATGACAGAAATTTGTTAGAGGAGGTCATTCGTTTCAGACATTTCTTCGACTTTGTGTGCCAAAAAAAAAAATACTGATGTTTTCACTAGCTTTTGGATTTCTGTGTGGTATCTAACAAGTGATAACAGCTTCAGTGTTCATGAAGAAACAAAATAGTACATTTATATGGACAGACCTGTATATTACAACTTTTCTTAAGTTCAACCGCCAAATGCAGGAATAACAGAAGGATTAATCATTTTGTTAAATTTTGTTATTTGTGTGAAGTTGCTTTTTTTTTCCTGCAGTGCATTGATGAAACACTTCAAAACATGTGAATAAGCTTTTCTTTGAACGAAATTGCGCACATTTCAATATTCTTAAGATTACGACTTTTTTTTAAAGAGGACAATTACATTGAATTACTTGTGTTATTAAATTTTATATGCCTTGTCATTCCACCATTAGAACTCAGTTCTGGATTGAACTCTTCAGTGACCTGAGGGAGAGGCATCTTTTCAACGGCAGTCATGAACATAAATGCCTTCTACGATATGTCTTCCTCAATGTCTTGCAAAAAGAGCTTGACGAGTACAGAGATCTCTGGAACACTCACACCATCCGACCTGTGCGCCAATCTTGTTGTCCATCTGGTAAACCAGAAGCCATGTATCACCTGCCTCATAGGTATGTATTTAGTCCATGTATTTTATTTCATAGTTTTACTAAAATTTTTCTTCCTCAGTATAGTGTATTGTATGTGCAGGTTGCTTGTTATTAAACCTGTTGTTCATTTATAAAATGGTTCAGGAACAGTCCATCCCTTATGTGCACTCTTTTCTTTCTTGACCTAACCACTTGAGTTAAGTAAGCAGTATGTCATTTAGGTTTAACAATTTGCCCTAACTGTTACTCACAGCAGGTATTACACACACTTTTGCAATTGAATAGTGTTTTTTGTTGTTTTCACCTTTTTGCTGAATAGAAATTAAAGCTGCCACTTGTGTTTTGCCATTAGTTCTGTTCTCTGACTTCATGCACATACGTTTTATTTTTATATTTTTTTCCAAAAAAAAAAAAAGTTAGACAATCATATTTTAACTTTGGATCACATCTTGGCTAAAAATGACAAATGTAGATATATGCATAATTAAGATTCTTTAAAATCACAATTTCCAGAACTGACTTTTAATTATAAGATTGACTTTGCGCTTTTGCTGTAACCTTGAAGGATAGTACCTGGAGAAGTGACTGAATTTGTTCATTTTTCTGACTGACCTAAGGTATGGTGGAAGAGAGTGTGGATTCCAAGTGCCTCAAGACATCCTGCACCAGTTTGATGACATTCTACCTGCTCAGTACAGTCTATGTGGGGACGACAATCTCCAGGTTCATTTCACAAACTTGGAAAGACAGAGTGAGCTCCCTCGACCAGTCAACTGGACTACTGCAGTTGAAAATTATATAACACTCAAAAATATGACTGGACTTTAGAAGTCAATGTAAAATCATCTGCTAGATGTGGGTACAATTACCACTGACACTAATTGTCACAAACCAACTTTAATGAGTATTGAAAAAAATAGTACCATAGTTTTTATATAAATAGTTTCACTACCGTCAACTTTTCAGTGTGTACGCTTTCGACCTGAAGAAATCAAAAGACCATACTGTACAAAATAACTTGTTCCTTTTAATTAGGTGTTGTAACAAACACGTTGGGCTTTTATTGAAAAGATGGCGCCGAGTATGGCAGCCTCGTCGCGAGCTCCCCCAAGCAACGGCTTTCTTCTGTGTTTAATTTTACTTTTCCTTTATTTTTTCACGAGCAGCACTTGTCTCCTTGTGTACGACCGACAAACCTTACTGGACATAAAAGACGGTCTTTCTTATAACTTTCCGGAGTTCAAGTTTTGCAACACGGACGCTCCGTTTGCAGACCCCCTATTCATCTCACCTGAGACACCTTTGATCTCTGGCCCTGGAGGCCGCAAACGCCGACGCAGAGGGAGAAGATCTGGCGTTCTGGTTCGACTGAGACGGCGCACTTACAGACCACCGTTACCCAGTTTATTACTGGCTAATGTGCAGTCTCTGGAGAACAAGCTGTGCGAGCTTCGGGCACGGATCTCATTCCAGCGAGAGATGCGGGACTGCTGCGTGATCTGCCTCACAGAAACCTGGCTATCGGACAAAGTACCAGACTCCGCAATACAACTGCCGGGGTTCTCTGTGCACCGCGCGGACAGGTCACAGGATCTTACTGGGAAAAGCAGAGGCGGTGGTGTATGTTTCATGATCAACAACAGCTGGTGTGATTATGCGAACGTGCACCCGGTCAAATCCTTCTGCTCACCGGACCTGGAGTACCTGATGATTAAGTGCCGGCCATTCTGGCTACCGAGGGAATTTACAGCAGTGATTATTACGGCTGTTTACATACCCCCACAAGCCGACACTGACCGAGCACTCAGGGAACTGTACAGCGCGATCAGCAGTGAGGAAACCGCACACCCAGAGGCAGCGTTTATCACAGCCGGAGACTTTAATAAGGGAAACCTGAAGAAAGTCTCACCAAAACTCCATCAACACATCCTTTTTAACACACGTGGAAACCGGCTACTCGACCACTGTTACACCTCTTTCCGGGATGCGTACAAAGCCCTCCCCCGCGCCCCATTCGGCCAATCAGATCACTGCTCCATCCTGCTCCTGCCCGCCTACAGGCAGAAGCTGAAACAGGAAGCTCCAACCCGGAGGGCGGTGCACTGTTGGACGGACCAATCGGAGTCTGCGCTGCGGGACTGTTTTGATCACGCGGACTGGGAAATGTTTCACGTGGCCGCCAGAGACATTGATGAGTACACAGACTCAGTCTGTGGATTTATCAGGAAATGCGTGGAAGATGTCGTCCCATCCAGAACAGTTAAATCCTTCCCAAATCAAAAACCCTGGATTAACGGAGATGTTCGCGCGGCACGGAACACCGCCTTTGCCTCCGCGAACACATCGGACTACAAACACGCACATTACCAACTCCGGAAGACGATCAAAGCAGCCAAACGTGAGTACAGGGACAGGGTGGAGCAACAGTTTGACAACCCTCGGAGTATGTGGCAGGGACTAAACACGATCGCAGACTTTAGAGGGAAAACCAGCACACCGCAGACCACGGCCTCTCTGTGTGAGGATCTAAACGTATTCTACGCTGGATTCGACGCAGCGAACACCATGAGACCGGACAGTGTGCGCACCGCGGATGACGTCAGTGCGCACACTGTGTCTGAGGAGGATGTGCGGAAGTGCTTCAGGAAGGTGAACGCGCGCAAAGCTACTGGTCCGGACGGGATTCCCGGCCGCGTCCTCAAGTCATGCGCGGCTCAGCTGGCTGGAGTGTTCACACACATCTTCAACCTTTCCCTCTCTCTGTCTGTAGTCCCAGCCTGCTTCAAAATGGCCACCATCGTCCCTGTACCCAAATCCTCCACCATCTCCTCATTGAACGACTGGCGACCTGTTGCCCTGACCCCCATCGTAAGCAAATGCTTCGAGAAGCTGGTCAGGGACTTCATCTGCTCTGCACTACCCGACTCACTGGACCCTCTACAGTTTGCATACCGCCACAACAGGTCCACTGATGATGCCATAGCCCTGACACTACACACTGCCCTGTCACACCTGGAGAAGAGAGACACGTATGTGAGAATGCTGTTTGTAGATTACAGCTCAGCATTCAATACCATCGTTCCCTCGAAGCTGGACAGGAAACTGCAGGATCTAGGACTGAGCAGCTCCCTCTGCAGCTGGATCCTTAGCGTCCTGTCTGACAGACGCCAGGTGGTCAGACTGGGCAGCATCACCTCATCCCCCATCACACTGAACACTGGTGCTCCACAGGGGTGTGTACTGAGCCCTCTCCTGTACTCACTCTACACCTACGACTGCACAGCCACTAACAGCTCCAACATCATTGTGAAGTTTGCGGACGACACTACAGTGGTGGGTCTTATCACCAACGGTGATGAGACGGCTTACAGGGAGGAGGTCAGCGCCCTGACCCACTGGTGTCAAGACAACCATCTCACCCTCAACGTCGCAAAGACAAAGGAGTTGATAGTGGACTTCCGGAGGTGCAGAGAAGTACACACCCCCATCACCATCAACGGCGCTGCTGTGGAGAGAGTGAGCAGCTTCCGGTTCCTTGGCGTACATCTGGCTGAGGATCTTACGTGGTCAGTACACACAAACAAAACAGTGAAGAAGGCGCAGCAGCGCCTCTTCTTTCTCAGGAGACTGAAAAGATTCGGCATGAGCCCCCGCATCCTCAGGACCTTCTATCACTGTGCCATTGAGAGCATCCTCACTGGATGCATCACCACCTGGTATGGCAACAGCACCGCCTACAACTGCAAAGCTCTCCAGCGAGTAGTGCGGTGCTCTGAACGGATAATTGGAGGTGAGCTTCCCTCCCTCCAAGACATCTACAGGAAGCGCTGCCTGAGGAAAGCGGGGAGGATCATCAAGGACTCCAGTCACCCCAGCCATAAACTGTTCAGACTGCTTCCATCAGGAAGGAGGTTCTGCAGCATCCGGTCCCGTACCAGCAGACTGAGAGACAGCTTCTTCCATCAGGCCATCAGACTGCTGAACACGTCATAGACACCTCAGCTTCACTACTGGAACTTCAACAATATGCACTCCACACTGTATATAAATGCCACTTGTTTTGCACATATTCAACTCTGTATATTTTATATATTTTATTATTATTATTATTATTATTATTATTATTTTTTTACTATTTAATTTGTAAAAATGTGTATACACACACACACACACACACACACACACACACACACACGTAGGAAAATATTTAGTATACACATCCAGAAATGCATACACTATTATATATTGTACATATATTTATTAGTTTCAGGTTGGCCATTCTTGTATTTTGCTCGTTGTGTTGTTGTGTTTGCACATCTCTGTTGCTTGTGGGGCTCGCACACAAGAATTTCACTCGCATGTGCTGTGCCAGTGTGCCTGCACATGTGATGTGACAATAAAAGTGATTTGATTTGATTTGATTGATTTGGAGATCTGTTTTACAAACAAAGGTTTACAAAAGCATTCAGCGAGACCTGTATTTATGTGGGTTTTTCCTATTTCTTTTTTTTAACTCCAAGAACAACTTGCATATCTTACAAAAAAATGTAATCAAACACAGAAGTCTTTGATTAAATAAAGCCTTTTAACTGAATTTATCAGATTTTTTTCCCTGTGTTATTATACTAGCGTGTCTCAGTACATTAGAATACTTCAGAAATGTTTTATTTTGTTACATTGGCAATTTCTTAACACAGTGAAATATGTCTAACTTGTTCAACTGTCCCACTATGATACTATGCTTTTGAAATTCCAAAACCTGATTGAACTTTCTGCGATGCATTAAACTTTATGTGATTTAGACAAATTATTATAAATTATTAGAAACAAAATTTTCAGAGTTTAAAATCACAAACTTCAAAAGTTTGCTAAAACCATAAATGTGGCTTAAAAGCAAAAGGACTTGGACCTTAGGGAAGCCCAAACCCAGGAGAGTTCTGGATGCCATAATCTATGGCTTCTTGGAAGTCCTCATAACTGTGTAGCACTGGGATTTAGATAGTATTTGCACAGACATCTACTACAGGGAAGCGTGAAGTGGTCTGGAAAAGAAGTTGTGGCTTTGGCTGAATTGCTGCAGGAGGAATTTCAGTCCAGTTGCAAACATAAGGATGTCTTCAAGAGACAGACTTCCATTTCTCTCTGAAAATGTAAAGAGAATAAAAGTTATTTCTAATGATAATAAACAGGAAAAAGGTGCCATTACACTTTGCTGACATAAATGTACTCATTTCAACATTTTCAACCAAATTTAATACCTTCTACAGAAAGCAGATAGTCTTGCCAGTAGCTTAGTACTCGTCTCCTCTTGACGCCTAGAGCTGCCAGGTGGACCAAATTGCACATGGAAGATGTTCTCAAGAAGATCAGCTGTCAGCCTGGTCTCAGTGTAGCACATGAATGAGAAGAAGAGTGAAGGATGCTGTTCCAGAGTGTTTAGAAAAATACATGACTACATGAGGGCACATCCTTTATCGCTATGCCTGTAATACTCTGCCTATTGCCTTAATATTAAATAATTTTTTGAACAATAATTATTGAAAATATTTTGTCATGTCATTATACTGCCGCAAGTAGAGGTGGCATGGGCCGCGAAACTGAGACACAGGCATTAGAGCCTCTTAATGCTTGTTTTGTTTGGGTTTCCACCAGAGTGGAATTAACAAAAAATAGAGAGGGCATAGCCTAACATACAAAATAGGAAAATAATGATGTGTAATCTATTTATTTCAACAAAAAAACTGTATTCTGAATACCACCTATTTACACAGTAACTGTAACGGAATACAGTTACTTGTATTTTAAATACGTGACAGTGTTACATGTATTTCGTTACTCCCAAACACTGCAAACATATCTGTAGTATTATTAGAATCATGAGATTACAACATATTTACCTCTCCTCCACTTCTTTGAAGTGTGTCCCAGTCCTAGCGCAGTGGTTAGCATGTTTTGGTTCGTGCAACTGGTCCGTCGGGTTATTGTCTCCCCAGGAACATTTCCGTTGTCTTTTTTCCTATTTCCGTTGTGCTTTGCGTGCTTTTGCAGCGCTTTTCATTTTGCAGCATTTTTCTTTTTGCAGTGCAGCGTTTTTCTTGAAGTTGCAGTGCAGCGTCTTTCTTTTTGTAGCGTTTTTCTTTTTGCAGTGCATCGTTTTTCTTGAAGTTGCAGTGCAGCGTCTTTCTTTTTGTAGCGTTTATCCTTTTTGCAGTGCATCGTTTTTCTTGAAGTTGCAGTGCAGCGTCTTTCTTTTTGCAGCGTTTTCCTTTTTGCAGCATTTTTCTTTTTGCAAGTGTTTTCTGAAGTTGCAGTCCGTTTGGCCTCTCAGGGCCACCGTAGATATGTGTGTGTAACCTACACAAATACTGTTTACCATGGCCGGGTGAACCAATGTTCAGATATTGTTACAATGGTCATGTGATTCACTCACTGAGATTATTCAAGCACTTCCTGGCAATGTATGAACGTATCTCATACCTTACAATGAGTTGCTGGTTATAAGGCGAAGTGATCGATGACTTTGTGTTTCCTTGTTGAAGAAACAGAGCAAATCCTGCAGTTGAAGCTTTAAAACACGCTCATGATCTGTGCGTCTTTATTTTAATGCACAGTTGCAGGATTGAACTCCCTGATGCCTGCCGGGCCAGGGGAGCAACATTTGCACAGCACGTTGGTAAATGTGGTCAGTTAACTGGAACATTTAACCAGTTAAATTCTACTGTTTGTGGTCTCACTGTTGTCACATCTGAATCCAGCAGGTATCATCTACCTGTCCAGGTGTGTCCATCAGCTTTGAGGCAGTGTAGAGGGAGGAAGCTGAGCTTAAAGGTAAACGCTCACTATAGCAGCAGATGAGCACTCACCACACACAACACATTTCTCCACTGTGCAGAGAAGTCTTTCAAGATCTGGCACAACACCTGGACAGCAGAACCACAGCTGAAACATCTGGCTGAAAATAAAGAAAGGAAGCAGAGTTTTTAAATTGTGACTGGAAGCTGCTGCAGGTCTGAACTACACTCTGATCAGAAACAAGTATGAGCTCTAATTTACAGTAACACTGATCTCTTTCCACACAAACAACAAACTGCTGCTCTGCTTTGGAAGGTGAAACTCTAAAAGAACATGAGCTTATATCTCACACTCTAAATAAAAGACAAGAAAAACATTCAAAGCTGAAACTTTCAGCCTTCAGGAAGTCCAGTTAGCTCCTCCTCCCCCAAAATGTGACACCTGATAAGTCTATAAAAGCTCCTTCCTCTGACTCTCTCTCGTCAGCAGGCTCTGCAGCGCCTCATTTTCCCCACACACATTATTACTTCTTTCATTCATTGTTATTAAAATATTTAAAACTTGTTTTTTTAATTATTGAGATTTCTACAGTTTATTTCTACAGGAGCGAAACTCCACACTTTGGGGAGGTTGTCACGGGAAAATTTGCTCCAGGCTCAGCAGCGTCAGCAACGCCTGTATGACAGAGGGGCTAGACTCAGGCAATTTTCACCGGAAGACAAAGTGCTTGTATTACTCCCTTCTTCCAGCTCAAAGTTGCTCACCAGGTGGCAAGGACCCTATGTGGTCATACGATGAGTTGGGGACATTGACTATGAGGTCGCTCGGTCAGACAGGGTCGGAGCGCCGCATATTTATCACCTCAATCTCCTTAAAGCGTGGAGAGGCTGCAACTGCTTCTCTGGTGAGCCTGGTTAAGGAGAGAGATGACTTGGAGCCGGAGGTCCCAAATTCCATCATCCCCGCCTCCCTCCCTCCCTTGACCATCTCACACGGGCCCAGAGAGCGGACGTTGTTACAACAGCCGTTTGCAGATGTGTTCTCCCCCCTGCCCGGCTGAACGTCTGTCATTGAGCATCATTTTGAAATGCAGCCTGGTGTGATGGTGCGTTCACGGCCCTATAGGCTCCCTGAACATAAAAGGCAAATTGTTCAGAGAGAATTGGCTGAAATGCTGAAAATGGGAGTGATAGAAGAGTCGCACAGCATCTGGTGTAGCCCTATCATTCTTGTGGTGAAGAAGGACGGGTCTATACGGTTCTGTGTCAACTATCGCAAGGTAAATGAAGTGTCACGCTTTGATGCTTATCCCATGTCCCGGGTCGATGAGCCCCTGGATCGGTTGGGCACGGCCCGTTTTTTTTTCACGACACTGGATTTCATCAAGGGCTGCTGGCAGATTCCCTTGTCTGCCGAGTCCAAGGAAAAAACGACCTTCTCCACTCCGTACGGTTTGTACCAATTCGTTGTGCTTGCGTTCAGCTTGTTCGGAGCCCCTGCCACCTTTCAGCACCTCATGGACCGAGTGCTGCGTCCACATGCTGCATATGCTGCTGCTTACTTGGATGACGTGATCATCCACAGCGACACCTGCGTGGAGCATGTGCAGCGGGTGGCCGCAAGGTACAGTATCTGGGGTACCACTTGGGGGGCGGGCAGGTGCGCCCACAGACGGCAGCTATCGCATCCTGCCCACGCCCCAAGACTAAAAAGGAGGTGACACGGTTTCTGGGGCTGGCAGGTTACTACCACCGTTTCGTGCCAGGGTTTGCGGAGTTGACCGGGCCTTTCACCAATCTCACCCGGAAGGGTGCTCCAGATCTGGTCCAGTGGACGGGGCCGTGCCAGGTGGTGTTTGTGCAGGTAAAAAAAAATCTCTCTGTGGGAAGCCGCTGCTTCACACTTCTGACTTTTCCCTCCCTTTTGTTCTGCAGACTGACGCCTCGAACAGAGGGCTGGGTGCTGTTTTGTCCCAGCAGGTACGGGGGGCCGACCGTCCCGTTCTTTACATCAGCCGGAAGCTGACAGAGCGTGAAAGACGGTACAGCACTGTGGAGAAGGAGTGCCTGGCTATCCAGTGGGCGGTCGACTCCCTTCGCTATTACCTCCTGGGGCGCTCATTCACCCTCTGCTCAGACCATGCCCTGCTGCAGTGGCTCCACCGCATGAAGGATGCCAACGCCCGGATCACCTGGTGGTATCTGGCTTTACAGCCCTTTAAGTTCAAGGTTCAAGGTGGTCCATAGGCCGGGGGCGCAGATGGCTGTGGCCGATTTCCTCTCTCGCTCGCAGGTTGGGGGGGGGGTAGGTTCGGCCTCAGTCGGGCGGTGTGGGTGTGTGGCGGAGGTGTGGTCCCAGACGTGGCTGCGGGGGAGGAGTGGTGCAGTGAGCTCAACGGGGCAGTGCTGGAGAGGCAGGTGACACAGCTGATGGAGTTTGGGCTGATGATGGTTTCCTTCCCCTTTTTAGTGAGACGGTAGTGGAGCGGAGGCGAAGCGGGGATCAGCTGGGACGGGAGCTGTCTAGACGGCAGACAAACTCAAAATAAAAGTGACAGCTGGCAATCACGAACTGTGTGTGTGTGGGTGTGTGTGTACTTGGGTGAAGTGCATTCAACATTGACTTTACCTTAAACATGTTTCAAAAAATATTTTTTAAATTGCGCTGAAACTTGTTACATCTGTGCACCTCTAAATGCACCACTATGCAAACTAACAGACTCACAGATTACCACAAGAACCAGTGCAGCATTCAGGCTCAGAGAGATGACAAAGACAGGATCACTCTGCATCACTCTGTGGTTACCGTCAGTAACTGTGACAGATGTTAGAGTTAGATCTGGAAGACGAAAATGGACACAGGCTGACAAATACATGAAACTGTGTTTAAAGAAACATGTCTCACATGTCTGAGGATTTTTCAGCTGATTAGTGTAAAAATTTGTGATCTGCACTTTAAGAAAAATTTGAAAATAAAGTTTTAACTGGCCCAGCCATCAACACTTTAACAAATTGGTTCATTTGAAGCCTCAAAGTGTGGATGATTGTTGGGCTGTGTGTTTCACAAAGGTACAAAGTTACTGTAAGAAGCTGCCTTCAGTGTCAGTGACACAGAGAGTACACAGAGTTCTGTATAACACTTGAAGTCTGTTTATTTTCAAAGTCTAGACCAATCTAACCCTAACCTATTTGACACTATGGTAGAGCAGGTCACCTGCTAATCGTAAGGTTGGTTCGATCCCTCAAACTGAAACAGAATGTAACTAGGAACACACAAGGAAGGTACATGTTTTTAGAAACTACATGATGTTGTCTTTCAGTCTCAGACATGAATGTTAGTGTTACAGGGCCCTCTATGCTGGGCGCGCTGGTGCACTGTGTTTATGCTATATACTCATTTTTAGAGCTGGATTTAAACATTTAAATAGTTACATTTAAATGTGATAAGTTTAAAAAACTGAGATCATTTTAAGAAGATTTTTGTTAGCTTTAGTCAAACAAATGCAGCACTATTCACATTTCCTAAACCCTCATCGCCCATCTTTACCAAGGATGTGGTCCCTGCTAGTGAAAGAGCAGACATTGTTGTGCCACCTTTGAGCTGCACTGTATGAGGGTGAGTTACAAAAGCTGCAGTGTGGTCAGGTGATAGATGGTTTAATAGTTACCAGGTCAGATTTTTCAGCCTTTGACTGCAGTAATGCTTTTGTTGCGCTTTTTTTCTCATTTCAGAGAGCTGTGAATCAGCACTGTGGTCACACTAATGAAAATATACAATGACTTCAACACCATAGAATAAAGCTGCGGAGCACTTTGTTTTCACAGCGGTTTTGGGGAAGTCCTTGAAGGGGACTGGCGATGGCTCTCGGGCCGGGCAGAACCCCATGTTCTAACGAGAAATAAATGGAGGAAAGGAAGAGAGGAACGGAGAAGAGGAGAAGACAGGAAAGAAAAAGGGGGGGGGGCATGAAAATGAGAACAGCAGGTATTGGGGAAGGGGTTTTTTATAGCCTGAGGCCAGGAGGAGTGGTCCCGCTCCTGAAATTCAGATGTTAGGGGTAAGCGGTGTAGGGTCATGGCAGTTGACTGATGCTGGAGACCTTTGATGAGTAGTGATATTTGGGATGACGTAATGGTTGGGCATGGTGAACCTGTGAGCAGTTTGGCAAAGAAATTGATACCTCTGAGGTATGTCTTTATGGTGGGAATTTTGATGCTCAGGAACCGGAAGATATGAAGCTTGAAACTGTTGCGATGTCGAATGATGGGAAGGGCAGGTTGAAGTTATGATGGAATGAACGGACCGTGTTTCGAGCAGTCCAATAGGAGGACAATGTGCTTGCTGCACGGCTATTTATAGTCACTTCTTGGGAGATGCTGATGAGTTCTGCGATGCTGGGGTTTAGATCTTGAACATCGTGGCTGACAATGGAGGAACTGGGGTCGGAGCTGCTTCTTCTTGGGGCGCCAAGGCTCTGAATGTCTTCGGCCGTAATATCCCCCAAAACTGGCAGAAAGGGCGGCATCTGTGAAGAGCTGAACGCCATCGGGGTGGGACAGCTGATCGTCATAGAAGAAGGTGATGCCGTTCCAGTTAACGAGTTAGCAAGAAGCAGAGACTGAGTTGAGGAGTGATGGTTTAGATGCAGAGAGTGAAAGCAAGTGAGAGATAAAGGAGCAGTCTTGAGGGATTATGCATAGAGCAAAGTTTAAGTGTCCCAACAGGGAGAATAACTGCCATTTGGAGCAAGTGGGAGCAAGGAGAAAGTTTTGGAGGAGAAGGGTGATGTGACTGAGCTTTTCGATGGGCAGGGAGGCCTGGAAACGTTCAGTGTCGAGGGTTATCCCGAGGAACCCCGGAGATGTTGTGCCTCTTCTGAGAGTGAATCGAAGAGCTTGGGGCTGCTTTTGCAACCGAAGGTCAGTCTGATGGTGAAATAATAAGCACCCCTCCAGGTGGCAGAAGTTGGGGTGAATCGGCAAGACCTTAAAGGCACTTGTGATGCCGGCTTTAGAAAGCCATTGCGTCTCTGCCGGCGAGTTTAATGAGAGAAATGGCATGGTTCACTGTTGAGTATTTGAGAGAGTAGTTGTCGCTGGGAATGAGGATATTTATGCTTGAAATCTGACTGCAGTGGGGAGCAGAAAGATCGATGATGATGATGCACTTTTGGCCTGAACATTTCCTGGTGGCGATGCCCAGAGGGTTGATGCAAAAGAGGGAAAAGGGAGGTTCGGGGAAAGGTCCGATCATGAAACCCTCCCTGACTTCCTTGGCAAGCAGGTTGTCGACGGTTTCTGGGTCTTTGAGTGCTGACTGCAGGTTTTTTTAAGTGCAAGAAACCGATTGCTGGGCAACGATCCCTGGGTGGAAGCCTTCTGAGAAACCTTTTACTGAGAAGTTGACAAAGTCTGGGTTAGAGTGATTTTTTAAGGCATCTTTTAGTGCTGGAATGTGGATGGGTGTAGAGGCTGATGGAGCTAGTCATGGCTTGGTGGGGTTGTGGGGGCATGCGGGGCGGGAATGGCTGCCTTTTTCTTCTGGATGTGGTACTGATAGAATCCAGTGCCGCCAAATCGTAACGCAAGGTCGAGAATAATGGTCAGATAGGAGTCAAACTCTTGTCTTCGGGAGGAAAAAAGCGGTGCAGAGGACGTCTCTGTATAACGAGAAAGCTAGTGCAAACTCGACCAGAGTGAGCTCGTTCGACCGAGAAGGGGCCACACCACGTATAACAATGGAACCGCCGTAGCCATCAATCACCCTAGGAAGAGCAGGTTGCGTGAGAGGAGGAAGAATGAGCTCAGCTAAATCTACATATTTACTGGGGATGATTTGTTGGCGAAGGTTAGCAGATACAGAAGAAGACATAGCTTGAAGAAATGGAGCCTGGGTGAAAAGGTTAGGCCGCCATTGGGCAGCTTCCGAGACTTCTGGTAATGCAAATTAAAATTAACAGCATTAACAGTAAAAAAGGGAGGATACAAAGATAATGACAAGCCACAGTTACATACCAAGTGCTCAATTCTCAGAGTTATCGGCCAGTAGGAGCATTCTGCAGCTACAGCCTCTGTACCCGTTCACATGGGGAGCAAAATAAGAATGTACAAGTAATCGATGGAGGGAAGGCTTCTAAGAAAATAATCTGCAGGTGATCCATACAAAGCACGACTAGCATCAATCAATATAGTCAATTAAGAACAAGGAGAAATGGGCGTGTACGGCAAGAGTACAACAACAAAGTCAAACAGAAAAGCAAATTAAATTCTCGAAGCACATATCAAATATTAAATTTACTAAGGATGGAAATATTAGAGTGGTTTCCTATCTAGGACTTCTAAAGTTTGATTGTAAAGAAGTTTGTTAGATTTTAATGTTGTCGTACTCACCTGGGACCAGCAGGAGATACAATAGTTTATATGAGAGAATATGATAGTATTTAGGCACATGCTCTGTCACGGTCTGTGTTGGCAGACCGTGGGGGTATGGGGAAAAGGAGGACCCAGGCGCGGCGCTCTATGTGTAGACAGTGCGTTTATTTACAGTGAGGTAACAGATGCACAATAAATCCCCTTTGCTCCCTAGACTCCCATGTGTGTGTTCCCCTCCGACGTCCATGCTCGTGCTCCCGGCAGTTGTGTTTCTGCACACCCTTCTGGTCCCTCGTTCCACCTGTAGGACAATAACAGAAGCAGCCGTTAAACACTGAACCCGCGCGCACACACGATCCGCACTTCCTAATACTACACACACTGACTTGAAGTCTTAGCTTAATGATCCTGCACCGGTGGGAGCTCCAATACTCTCCTAAGTAGCTCCCCCGACGAGCCCTGATCACCAACAGGTGTGTGGCAGTAACTTCAGGTGTGGCCAGTCCTCCTGCAGGGCCACATCCATCAGGCCTGCATGTGGCTGTCCTCCAACCACACATGTACACGCCCACACCCTGCCTATACATATAAGTGGAACACAGAAGCATAGTGCAGAAAAACACACATCCCCAAATAATAATAATAATAATAATAATAATAATAATAATAATAATAATCCCTAATCGGTGTTTTTTTTCCCTGAGATATCATACACTTTGGATTCTAGCCAATCATTTTACCTTTGCAAGCGTAGTAGGCGGGCCCAGGTACGTACGTTCTTTTAGAGCAGAGCTACAGATTAAAAATGCCCAAGGCGAAGCGGTCAAATGTCTGGCTGTACTTCACGGCAAAAGATGCAAACTCAGCAGCCTGCAACAAGTGCTTTAAGGTGATACTGTGAAAAGGAGGTAACACCTCGAATCTGATGAAACACCTGGCGACGTATAGCATTTTGTTAAAGCCGAGAAATGCACCGGCTTTTGCGAGACCTCACACCGTGCACATCTACTGCGGGTGTGGTGCCTGTTATCGGGCCCGGAGTTAGCAACATCCCCCAATAACCCGAAGAGGAGAGTCCTGGCCCCTAGCCCTGCCAGTGTAGCAGAAATGATGAGGATGATGATGCAGCAGCAGCCGTTCTTCTCTGCGTGAGTAGCTTAATGTTGTTCGTGTGTAATTTACGTTGAGTAGGCTAACCATGTTATTACATTAATGCATGTAAGGTGAACTAGCAAACACCGCCGTAGTTACATGTGGCCGTCTTCTTGTTTGATGGCAGATACTCCCTTCACCCTGGCCAAAAAAGGATAAAATGACCAAAGAAAAAGTGGAAAACAGTTAAACATGAGAGGTTTTTAGACAAAGTTTGTTTTTTTTCCATTGTTTAAGCACTGCTTCCAGCCAAGAGTGATACCATATATGCCCCATAGCTGCAGAAAAGGTTAACATTGTTATCTTTTAACAACAGCTAAACATGAGATGTGTTTGGACAAAGATTGTGTTCTCCATTCTTTAAGCACCAGTTCCAGCACCGTTTAAGCAGCGGCACCGTATTTATCTGCAACACCAGATAAAGGCCAGTCTGTGAAAATATTGTCGGACATAAACCACAAATGACTGAGAGGGAAGCACTCCTCTGTAAAGCCAATGAAGTGGCTAATCAATCTCTCAAAACTGAAGTTTCCCAGTTTTGAGAGAAAACCATTTCATATCACTGTAATGGTAAATGGCCTGTATTTGTATTGCCGTTTTCTAGTCCCTAAGGACCCCAAAGCGCTTTACACAACCTGTCATCCACCCATTCACACACACATTCACACACTGGTGTGAATGTGTGTGTGTGCATCCCCCCTTCGTGCATCCCCCCTTCGATCCCTCAAAGGGGGGATGCTGAAGTGCACCAAGATCTAAATCAAATACCCATGGCGGAACTGGGCCCAGACCTGCAAACTGCCACCCTTAAGAAAACAGAAAATTAATATTGATTTATTCCCACTGACTGCTGAATAACCAGCATGAGCTGCCTTGAGTGCTGCCATTTTACCATGCAGGGTAATAGCTGATTTGTCCTAAAAGGTATGAGCAGGTAGCTCTAGTGAATGGTGCATAAGACTCATGCATAATTAGTGCCACCAGCCCAGGCAAACGTCAGGAAAAGAGCCTTAGGATATGCACATAATCTTTACTTTTTATTCTTGGAAGGGTGGCAAGGAGAAAGCCTCTGCTCTCTAAAAGAAGCTCAGCAGCAGGGTGTAGGTTTGCAAAGTTGCATCTGAACAAACCACAAAAGCCGTTTATCATTATGTGTTTCTTTTCAACCCGTTCTCACTCCCAAAGCGTAACATTTTACGCTAGGTGACAAATCGTCACCATATTACGTTTTCGGCTACCCACCACGTTCCTAAATGACGACCTCGGAAAAAAGAGGACATATGAGAACCGTCTGGACTGAATCTACACATGTTCGCTCTTTTTCTTCACATCGCTTAGAAACACGCTATTTAACATCATTAAAGTCCTGGTTAAGGTCAGGAATAAGGTTATGGTTAGGGCTAGGGATAAGGTTAGGTTTAGGGCTGGAATGTCTATAACCGCGGGAGCGTCATTCACTGGATTCCAGCCATAACCCGCCGCGTACCATAAGAACGCCGAAGGTCTCCTTTCGCGTTCCTCAGGAACGCCGCGGGACGTGACAAAACGTCGAAATGTGAGAACGCTCTGTTCTTTTTCTGCCACCTGCATGTTTTCGCCTCATCTCTTCTCATATAGGTGAACAAGGACACCTCTGGTTGTTCCACTCAGCAGATACTAGGGGTTTCTTGTGAGTTTTTCACTGGTGGGAGGTGGGAAGGGATTAACGTAGTCATAATATCTGAAAACAGGAAATTGGTTTTCTATAGAGGAGCAACAATGAAAACCTTTTTTTGCAGTTTATCACTTGTGGTCATTTTCAGAAAGTGTGATTAAAGTTCTGATTCGTTTTTAAGTCAAGTCTGACCAACAAACACCCACACAGCCCCCAAGAAGCAGAACTTTATGAAACTATTTGAAAAAAAAAAAAAAAAAAAACACCAAACGGATTTGGTTTCTCTTCACGTTTAATGTGTTAACACTGAACTTGACAGTACATGTAATTATCGTATGTTAAAGCACACTTTCTACTCCAAAACTGTTGGGTGTGGCTGTGTGCAGACAGGAATAGGACCCAAGGTGCAGACTCCGGAGACAGAACTTAAACCAAAACAGCTTTAATGCTGAACTCAAACATAACATAACTGGGGGAAAAAGGTCAAAAATAAACTAACACCAGCAGATTGACAAAACACACAGCAAAATAAACGGTAGATCGCGACACGGACACAGAGAAACACAGGGCTTAAATACACAGAGGGAGCAATCAGGGAATGGGTAACAGGAGGGAAACACAGCTGGGGCAAATCAGGCCTAACGAGACAAGGGGAAGCAAAACCAGACACATTAACATCAGACATGGACTTTCAAAGTAAAACAGGAAACACATAACACAGACTGAACAAAGACACAGACTCGCACGCACTGCAACAGAGGGAACAGAGACGTGGGACCAGGGCAGACACAAACACTGACTGGACACGGGGATATAGCCACTAAGGACACACAGAGACGCGAACTAGACAAGGGGATACAGCTGACAGGGGAGACAGAGCAGCTAGAGAAGACAGAGACATAAACTATAAGACAGAACTCAAAGAAACCAAAGACTAGAAAGTATAAATAATATAATAAACTCAAAACCCCTGGGTCAACGACCCAGGCATCCTAACAAAAACAAGAAAACACTGAATGTAAGAAAAACAAAGGAAAAGCAACCTGACAGTCACAGTGTTGTTTTAAAACACTTCTAACACTGGAGGGAACTTCCATTTGAGGCTACAACTTCTGAATGCCTAAACTGAAGACGAACGCTTCAATCAAACAAAAAATCTTCACAGTTACTGGAATACATGTTCATTCCTCAACAGTGTAGTTTCACAGATCAAATGAATAATGCCACACATATGTAGAAATGTATTTTAAATGTTCTGAAGCAAACAAAGCACCATTCTGAAAAAGGTTTGGAAGCTGGGTCTGTCACGGCTGAGCAGCTGGTGTGTTTGCAGTGTGGACCTAAACACACCGGCTGCTCAGCCATGAAAGTGAAAAATGTAAATAACAACAGGATGCAATGATTTGCAAAGACCTCAAAGTCAATCTATTGTTAACAATACTCTAAAAATAACACAAGCAGAGATGCTCAGACCTCCCACCTCTCCTGGCCACCTAGCTCTTCTGGGTTCAGGAGCCTCAGCACACCTCGAAGGTGTCCAGGAGCAATCCTTGTTAGATGCTCAAACTACCTCAGACAGCTCAGTGCAATGTGGAGGAGCAGCATCTCTACTCCGAGTCATTCACTGACTGTATCTTGAAGGGAAACCCTGACACCCTCTGAAGGAAGACTATTTGAGTCTTGTCAATCTCTTGGTTACCACCTGGAGCTTGTGAGGGTAGAAATGTAAAACTTAACATTTTTTTAAATTGGTTTTACAATTCCCACACTTACATAAAGAGCCCTAAATGAATGATCTCCAGGCCGTTCATCTCAACTTCTTGTTACACACTCAGCTGCTTGCAGTCTTCAGTACCAGGCTCAAAATGGATTAATACATTTTGAGCCCCTCACAGACTAAATGGGGGGACAGAGGCTTTGGAGCTGGGACTCTTTTGTTATGATTGTTTTTGAGTTCAGTTTTTTTCTATTCTGAACATGCAGTTTTGTTTGTTTGGTGCAATTAGCTCAGTTTTTTAAATTATATTTTATAGATATTTTCATAATTTTTACTTTTTTCCAGCTTGCTGTTTCATGATGCCTGTTAAAGCCAATCTTTAAATAAACTTGACTTACTTAAGCTTTGAATGTGTTCAGAATAGCATAAACAACCAGACAGCTAAAAAAACCTGTTAAACAGATGCAAACAGAGACAGAACAAATAAATATTTAAAGGTTTTAACAACAGCTTTGAATTCTGGCATATCCACCTTAAATCCTAAACCACCTTAAAGCAGGTTTGGCTAAAGGTTGTCACATCTTTGGGTCCATCTGAGCTCAGAAGCAGAGCAGATTGTTTCTGACTGAAATTAATCTCACTGCATTTCTGATGTTTGTCAAGTTTGTGGATTTTTGCGACAGGAAGAAAGAAATCCTCCCACAAGCAGAGGAGCAGAAAGTCCTGAGACATCAGACTGACCTCTGTCCACAAAATCTGAATCCACCAGGTATCATCCACCTGTCCAGGTGTGTCCATCAGCTTTGAGGCAGTGACAGCTGAGGAACCTGCAGTTTGTAGTAAGTGCTCTCTGTAGCAGGAGCAGCAGATCGACGGGGGAGCTGGATCTCCTCGTACTGAAACACAACAGCAGCACTGAGTACAGGACAAAGTAGCACTGAAGGAGAACAATGAGCATGAGCTGCAGGGTCACCTGTACACTTTGAGTTACCAGTGGAGCCTCCAGCCTCTCACTGGTCCCAGCTGGAGGGAGGTTTGCCTGATACTTGCTGATTCTCCTCTTCAGAGACAACGATACACAACTCAGACCTGCCAACAGACCATCAGAGGAGTCACTTCACCATCACATTCACATCAGCACTCATCACATACAACACATTTCTCCACTGTGCAGAGAAACCTTTCAACATCTGGCACAGCAGAAGCACAGCTGAAACATCTGGGAGAACACAAAGAGAGGAAGTTGAGTTTTTAAACTGTGACTGGAAGCTGCTGCAGGTCTGAACTACACTCTGATCAGAAACAAGTATGAGCTCTAATTCACAGTAACACTGATCTCTTTCCACACAAACAGCAAACTGCTGCTCTGCTTGGAAGGTGAAACTCTAAAAGAACATGAGCTTATATCTCACACTCTAAATAAAAGACAAGAAAAACATTCAAAAGTTAAACTTTCAGCCTTCAGGAAGTCCAGTTAGCTCCTCCTCCCCCAATATGTGACACCTGTCTGTAAAAGCTCCTTCCTCTGACTCTCTCTCAGCCAGCAGGCTCTGCAGGGCCTCAGTGTCCCCACACACATTATTACTTCTTTCATCCATTGTTATTAAAATATTTAAACCTTATTTTTTGATTTTTATGAGATCTCTGCAGCTCCACCTTTAATATGAACATGTGGTCATGCATTTAAGAACAATAAGAAAAGCATAATAAGTATTTCACTAGCTGGGCCCACGACCGCATTTTAGGTTTGACAGCGTTTTACTAGGTAAAGCAGGTGAATGCTTGGACATGAATTGAGCTGCGGTTCGGGGAACACCTCGAAGGGGACGGGCGACGGCTCCCGGGCCTGGCAGGTTCCCAATGTAATAAATAAAAGTGAAGACGTTAAAGAATTGAAAAGAAGAAGGAGGGTGGGAGACGTAAACGAGAATGACAGCTTGCAGAACTGGGGGAACCTATGAGAACCGGAAGAAGCGTGTTTGGAGGCGTGGTCCCGCTCCTGAAATTCTGATACACTCCATTACAACAGGTCTTTAATTTAGGCCCCACAAAACTACCACTAAAGAACAATTTTAGATGATTGTGGTTTATATTAGTTTGTACTAATCATCAGAGCTGCAGCTGTGAAATACTGATACTACTGTAATTTTTTCACTAATTCATTTTTTTACATAACACATCGGCATCCATACATCAAGGACACTACTGATTATGAGTGATGACAATAATAGTCTAGCTAAATCTTTTGCAGATCTTTAACTTGAGCTCAAACATGTTTCAAAAAATAGCTTCATTACTTCTCTGAAACGCGATCTGATGGTCACACGTCTGCACCTCTAAATGCACCACGATGTTGCACGCTGTGGAGGTGTGCTGATATTAATAGAAGAGCAGAGAGACCACAAAGATTTAGAGAAAGAAACAGACTCACAGATTACCACAAGAACGAGTGCAGCATTCAGGCTCAGAGAGATGAAAACGACACGATCACTCTGCAATGCATTCTTGTTAGATTGCTGGTCTGGGCGGTTACTGTCAGTGACTGTGACAGATGTTGCAGACACAGCTGGAGAGAGAGACAGATTGCCAAAGAAATTAATGAGTGTATGAAGAAACTCTTAAAGAAGCAAACTGAGCTGACATCTGAGGCTTTTTCAGATGATTAGTTTAAGATGTTTGTGATCTGCATTTTAAAAGTTTGAGATTAAGTTGTGAACTGGCCCAGCCATCAACACCTTTTAACAAATTGGTTCCTTTGAAGCCTCAAAGTGTGGACGATTGTCGGGCTGTGTGTTACACAAAGGTACAAAGTTACTGTAAGAAGCTGCCTTGAGTTTCAGTGACGACCTCTCAGACACTGACTAAAGGAACAAAATTGACCTGGTTGTAAGAACACAGAGTTCTGCATAACATTTGAAGCCTGTTTATTTTCAAAGGTCTAGACCGATCTGACACTTAAAACAGTCGGGGTGGCTGTAGCTCAGCAGGTCACCTGCTGATTATAAGGTTGGTTCGATCCCTGAAACTGAAACACAGAATGTAACTAGGAAAACACGAGGAAGACACTTGTTTTTAGGAACTACATGATGTTGTCTTTCAGTCTCAGACATGCTTGTTAGTCTCACAGTTGTTCTTGTGTAAGATTTTTTTTCAGGTTTACAAGACAGAGCGTGATCACAGGAAATAAGATCCTGGCCTTAACGGGTCAAAAATGGACAATTTGTTGTTATCCAGACACACTGATTCTATTTAATGACGTCTTCCTTTAGCTGACAGATGTATGTAGCCAAACTATGTGAAACTTCAGGTGTGACATTTAGCTTTGGACATATTTCTGCTTCTGTAGTTTTCAGCATTACAGTAAAAACCCCCAAAACTTTTACTAACCTGAGACGAGGCTGAAAGTCTCCACAAACTGAATGCTGCCTCCTCTCTTGATGCCACAGAAGTAAAGCCTGCAGTCCTCTGTTCTGAAGTTTTTAATCACGAGTTTGTTTCCCAGGATTGAAAATTTGGTTTCAAAACCAGGAGAGTAGTAGGTAGAGCCTGCTGAAGAAAAACTGCGGCCGATACCTGCTCTGAACTGACTGTAGATCTCCATGTACCAGTGGATCTCTGATGTCTGATTGGAGCAGGTTAGAGTGACATTGGTCCCCAGCTCTCCTCTGACCTCGGTCACGTTCTCGGCCTCTGCACAGAGCAGAAGCAGGATCATCCACAGGAGAACCATGATCAGCTTCAGCATCCACAACAAGACGGAGTCGTCTGAAAGCAGCTCAGCTCTGATGGACTCTGACACAGAAGTGCTCTACACTTCCTACTTCAGGCGGTGATTATGTCGTGTGCAACACCTTAAGACAAACCACAAATACCAAGTAACTCTACAGGAAGTGAAACTTGTGGGAAGGACAAAACACAAGGGGAATAAAATGTCATTCCAATACAGCACATTTTAATTGAAATCCTAACAAAGAACAATAACAATTATATCAAAGTAAATAAGAAACCCGCTATTGAATTAAACTGAAAAACAGAAAAGACACGGGGGTATAGCAGAGGCTAAACACCAGCAAACCATGCAACAACACACACGCACTTATATATATATATAAATTCTTTGCCAACATTAAGAATAATGCTAACATATTAAGAAACACAAAATAATTGAATAATCCATCAAACCAGTTGCAATCAAAGCTGAACTCGAACATTGGGAATATCTACTGAAACACAAAAAGCAACACACACATAAATAAATGAATGAATGAATAATGAAGCTGAGTTACTGAACTTTACTGGCACATCATCCAAGATAGACTCTGCAAACTGTGAATAAAATATGTAACAATGCAGTCATTATTTGAAGTAACATTTGGTTTTCCAAAAATTGCATTCATATTAAGTTTTTGACATTCATATTAAGTGTTGAGACACTGGAGGAGACGGAGTGGAGACTACAACCAAAAGATCGCGGTTTTATTGAGGCTGGTAAACATGAACAAAACTCCAGCAAAGACGGAACAGGAGCGACAACTAAACTGGGAAAATACGTCTGTGAAGGTTCTCAGTCATCCAGGTCATTGTAGTCAAAGGAGCTTGCAAAGAAAAAGAAGTCCAGACGCAGTCATGCATGGTGACTGCACCTGTGGGTGGGGCAAAACATACAATATATGAAGACAAGAAACTGGCATTCTACAGAGGAGCAGAACATTGTGAAACTCTTCTTTAAAGAACATCAGACAGGTTTGTTTTCTCTGCATTGGTGTTCTCACATGTTTAATGTGTTTATACTAAATGTTACAGAGAAGTACATCAAACCACATTTTCTGATTAAAGCAAACACAACATTAAAAGAACAAAGTAAAGAAACAGTTGCAGTGTTGCTATAAAAACACTGGTGAGAGTAGAAATATATGACAACGTCTGAATTCCTAAACCAATAATGAATGAAAGAATAAACCTAAAAATGTGCACAAACAATGGATTACATGTTCTTTAAAGGTTAGTGAAGTCCTGCTGCTGGTATATAAATGTGGGAATGTGAGGTTTTGCTTCACCTGACCTTCCCTCAAACAAACATTGTTTGAATGGAAACATAGTCTATGTTCTTATTAAACCTGTAGATGTGGTTTGGTATTCATGGGTCCGTCACAGATGACTGGTTTTACAGTGCTTTTGAGTTCTGGCTTATCCACCTTAAATCTGAAAGCACTTTGAAGCAGGTTTGGCCAAAGGTCACATTCTCGGGTTCATATCATATCATCATATCATATCTGAGGTCAATTAGTCTTGCAGGTATTTCTTTAAATGGTTGTCAAATAGAGAAGCAGGAAGTCTTCATTGATGACACTGACTGTCCACCAGTTCTGAACGCAGCAAGTATCATCCACCTGTCCAGGTGTGTCCGTCAGCGTCGACGCAGTGTGGAGCGAGGAAATTGAACATTGTAGTAAATGCACTCTGTAGCAGGAGCAGCAGATCGACGGGGGAGCTGGATCTCCTCGTACTGAAACACAACAGCAGCACTGAGTACAGGACAAAGTAGCACTGAAGGAGAACAATGAGCATGAGCTGCAGGGTCACCTGTACACTTTGAGTTACCTGTGGAGCCTCCAGCCTCTCACTGGTCCCAGCTGGAGGGAGGTTTGCCTGATACTTGCTGATTCTCCTCTTCAGAGACAGTGATACACAACTCAGACCTGCCAACAGACCGTCAGAGGAGTCACTTCACCTTCACACTCACATCAGCACTCATCACATACAACACATTTCTCCGCTGTGCAGAGAAATCTTCCAACATCTGGGACAACACCTGGACAACAGAAGCACTGCTGAAGCCTGCTGGGGCAGTGAGCAGTACGTTTGTGCTGTACTGTCTGTACAGCGTCGGCTTTCAGCCCCCATGGATTACATCTACGTACTTTGGTAATATGTGAGTAACATAAAGAATGTTGTGGGCCAACTTTAAAAATACTTATTTCCACAAATGTACAACTATAAAACTACCTCACATACTTGCAGCTTATGTGTAAAAGTTACAGTATGAACCTGCACTTGTAAATGTTTTATAAGCTGGATGAATATAAACTACAGAAGCCTGAATCCACATAGTAAGAAGCGCTGCTGGAAGGAGAGGGTTACAAGATGAGTTGACATCTATTATAAAAATAAGAGGTTGGTTCAAAGCAAGCTTGACAGCTGGCAGAACACAAAGAGAGGAAGTTGTTTTTAAACTGTGACTGGAAGCTGCTGCAGGTCTGAACTAAACTCTGATCAGAAACAAGTATGAGCAACACTGATCTCTTTCCACACAAGCAACACCAGCTGCAACACAGCTTTGAAGGTGAAACTCTAAAAGGACATGAACTTATATCTCACACTCAAGACAGACAAGAACTACATGCAAAAGTGAAACTTGTACAGTTAAAATTTTCACTTTGAATATGAACATCTGATGTTCCGATTGTTTATTTTGGTAAGAATGATTAAACCCCATAGTTTTATTTTATTTAATGTCCTGCTTGAATATTCAGAATGAGTTTAAGCAAGTGAATTATGCTAGCCATGATAAGCTAACATTTAATAAACAATATTAAGAAATTAAACAATACTTTTTCTTCAAATAAGTCATACATTTCTTCATATTTGTAACATTTATTCACTGTCTGTGTTTTAGCTAGTAGTAACATCACTTATTTGCTCTTACACATTTGCTAGTCTTGCTAGCTGCGCCGTTTGGGTGTTGTTCAAGTCTCAACATGTTTTAACATTCATTCTGTCCATGATTAAGACTGAAGGTTTATTTTGACAGTGTCTGCCATCTATAATCCCGTTTTCAGTCAGGTTTCACAATGAGCTCACCCGAAACTCTGGCTGATTGGGACCCACACCCGTTTTCAGGTGAAACGTCTTCAAGCAACTTTAAGAATTCCAGACGCCTTTCTTTGAAAGCTCTTTTAACTCAAAATCTGACTCTAATTCGACGTTAGATCTCTGACAGGGAGACAAGCTAATGTAATGGCTACTCAGAAGGCAGCTGTGACAAAAATACATTTTTCACAGTGTAAAACAAGATAGACCCCAAACATCCAGTCTGCATAACAACCTGGGATGCAATAGGTTTTGCATTCTTTGTGTTTAAGAAAAAGTTGTATGTCATTATGCCATAAGCATGAAAAAAAAATGTTTTCTTTTTTTGTCATATCAGGAATACTTCCTGATTCTACACTGTAGCAGGTTTCTGACAGAAACTAAGTATTTATGAGTACTGTTGTGGAAATTTTAACAATACACCTTCAGCCCCATCCTTTAAACCTTTTCCCTCACAGAGAGAATTATGACCTTGTTTTCTGCTTGGCCGTCACCCAAGGACACATATACAAGAAGATACATCCCTGATAAGCAAAAGGAGTCTCACTATCTATTTAACGTATTCCATGAACTAACAATAGCCTCACTGCGTGCGCATATATGTGTGATAGAGCATAAGGCCCATTTCTAGTGCACATGCATACAACTAGGTGAGAAAGTGATATTACTATTACTAAAGTGATTTAGCACACACATTTGAGATGATTTAGATTCAAATGGGTTATTTTAGTATAGTTAGTAATTTCGTAAAGTTTTTATTTTTTAGTATAACCTGGGCGATAATGTACATTTGGATAATTCAGTTTTTTGATTTGGAACAACTTAAAAGTTTGACTTTTAAAACTGAGTCAGAGAGATTTGAATTCTTTATTTGAAAGAAGCTGAATGATTTGAGTAAGATTGTTTGACTTAAAAAATTTAAGTCAAACTTAATTAAATTAGGTATAAACCTAATTTAATTACTTGTTACCAACTGAACATTAACTAATCAGTTGGATCAATTATTCTCTTTTTTCAGTGTACTAATTTTCAGACCTGCATTTGTGAAATATTTATTTCATTTTTTCTTACTAATTTAGTTCTAATATGAAACATATTGTAGACACCTGCATGCAGACACCACTGACTGTGAGTGATGAGAAAAATAATCTAGCTTAAAGTTTTGCAGATTTTTGACTTTACCTCCAAAATAGTTTTGTAACTACTCTGAAACCAAACCAATTTTTTTAGAGAGCACTTTTAAATACCCAGCACAGGACCGAAGTGCTGTACAGAAAATAAGTTAAAAAACAATAGAACAACAGAAAAGAGCAAAAAAAATAAATAAATACACATAATACATAAAAATTTAAACAGCCCTATATTCAAAAAGAAAACAAGATAAAACAGCATAGAATCAACTAAAAACAACTAAAAACTTAAAATAAAAACCAACATCTCACGTGGTGTCAAAGGCCAGGGTAAAGAGGTGGGTTTTCAGGAGTGACTTAAAAACAGATGGGGAAGTGGCCTGTCTCATCTCTAAAGGAAGATCGTTCCACAGTTTTGGAGCTGCTACAACAAAAGCACGATCTTTTACGCCCAGTCCTGGGTACATTCAGGAGCAGCTGATCCGCTGACCTGAGAGAGCGGGTGGGTGTATAAGGCTGCACCATCAGAGAGATAAGATGGGGCTAGGCCATGGAGAGCTTTAAAAGCAAATAAAAGAATTTTAAAATGAATCCTAAGAGAAATGGGCAGCCAGTGAAGTGAAGCTAAAATAGGGGAAATGTGCTAAAACTTTCGAGTGCCAGTTAAAAGACGAGCTGCAGCATTTTGCACCATCTGTAGATGACTAATATATGATGCGCTGACCCCAATATAAAGTGCATTACAGTAATCCAGCTGAGTGCTAACAAAGGCGTGGATCACTGTCTCAAAGTGCTGCCGTGAAAGAATTGGCTTTATTTTTGCCAGCTGCCTGAGCTGAAAGAAGCCAGATTTTACCACTGCCTTAATTTGATTATCAAACTTCAGCTCACAGTGCACTTTGACCCCCAGGTTTGTAGCAGTTGGCTTAACATACTGAGCCAAAGAATCTAAATACACTCTGGGGGTCTCAGTGGGGCGACCAAAAGCCATCACCTCGGTCTTTTATTTTATTATTGAATTTTAAAAAGTTAACAGACATCCAAGCCTTAATGTCATCGAGACACTGAAGTAATGGCTGTGTGCGGTATGTGCCTTTTTTCTTTAGAGTGACATAGATCTGTCATCAGCATAAAAGTGGAAAGCAATATCGTGCTTTCTCAGTGCAGAAACGTGATCTGATGGTTACATCTATGCACCTCTAAATGCACCACGATGCTGCACACTGCGGAGGTGTGCTGATATTAATAAAACAGCAAACCACAATGTGAAAAAAGGACAGACTCACAGATTACCACAAAAACAAGTGCAGCATTCAAGCTCAGAGAGATAGAGACGGCATGATCACTCTGCTGGTTTTTGCTCTTATGTTCAGCTCTTGGATCTGAAAGAAGAAAATGGACACAGGTTGAGAAATAGGTTAAAGAGTGTTTGAAGAAACATGTCTTACATGTTTAAGGACTTTGGGGCTGATTAGTTGAAGCAGTTTGTGATCTACATTTCAAGAAAAGTTTGAGAATGAAGTTGTGAACTGGCCCAGCCGTCAACACTTTTTAACAAACTGGTTTCTTTGAAGCCTCAAAGTGTGGACGGCTGTCAGTTTCACAAAGGTACAAAGTTACTGTAAAAAGCTGCCTTCAGTTTAAGCATCTTAGACTTTTGAAGTCTGTTTATTTTCAAAGCTTTGGACCCTCGTGAGTGTGAAAATAGTTTTAGTTACAGCTGATTTAAATAAATGAGAAAAAAAAAAATCATGCTCACATGATAAAGGATTTAAGTTGCCTGTGAAACAGCAGAGTAGGACTAGAAAGCAACACTTAAAACTCAAAACAGCTGGGGGGTTACAAAGTAAACATAACAAGGGCTGGGGACTTATTACCATTGGCAACATCCTTTAATGATATTGCTATAGAGCTTCGGTCAATCTTTCACCAGATGATCCCACTGAACCCTGTGCTGTTTGTTCTGGGTCTATCTATAGTTGGCCTCTCTGTCTTTGTACAAATGCTTTTGTTATGTAAACCTTTACATTTAGCGAGGCGATGTGTACTGTTTCAGTGGATTCAGAGACAGCCTCCCACTGTTACACAATGGTACAGAGAAACATTCAGAGTGTTGCCAATGGAGCGCCTTAGTGCCATTATAAAGGGCAATTATGATGCATTCTGTAGGATATGGCGGCCTTTGCTTGATCTCCAACCTCATGACCTTACTGTGCTAATACATAAAGGGAGATCACATTTTGTTTTTAAACATAATAATTAATGTCTGTATTCCCTTTTTTCTCCTTTTCTTTCTTTCCGTTGACTTTAAATGTGGAGCACTCGACATATTTTGACTCAGAGATGTACATTTGTAACTCATATACCTGTATTTGTTTTTTTTCTTTCTCTTCTTCTTGTTTGTATTTGGCTGTGCTGATTTGTTGCTATTTGTATTGTTCAAAAATAAATAAATCATTGTTTAAAAAAATATAACAAAGGCAAGGAACGAATAAAAAAAAAACGAAGTGACGCACAGAATCTAACTAGGAACACACAAAGAGGACACTTTTTAAAGAAACTACATGATGTTTTCAGTTTGAGTCTCAAGACTTCATAAGCTATTATTTTTACTAAATACAGCATGAGCATGACAGGGACACCCTGCCAACGGGTCACTGGTGGAAGAAAAGATGTTGCAGATAAGTGTTCATATCCAGAAACACGACAATGAGGTGGAACCAGTGGACATATACTGTGTCCACTCAGAACAGGGAGGTATTTGGTGTAGTCTTTGGTTTCCACCAGTGTGCTAAAACTAGAAGCTGCCTTTAACCACGAGGTCACTGCCTGACGTGAACACCTCTAACAGCAGGACTCTGAGACCACATCCTATGCCGCAGACAGTGAGCTGTTATTAATACAATGATCCTGATCTGCACCAACATTTAACGACTTCTTCCTTTGACTGAAAACAGAACTTTGATTAAGCTGAACTTGTGAGATTTAGCTTTGGACTCATTCATACATATACGTTAGTGCAAACTTTTTTCCCAGAGTGCACTTGGGACCTCCAAACAAACAAGACTGAGTGGAAAAACAACATGCAGCACCCTGAGGCCTCACTCAGGATTCACAGATAAAATAACTAAGAACATTTTTAACATTCATTTATTTAAGGTGGTATGATGGCTGTGAGGGGCCATGTTTCTGTAGTTTTCAGCATTAAAGTAAAAAACCTTCTACTTACCTGAGATGACGTGGAAACTCTCCACAAACTGAATGCTGCCATATTTCTTGATGGCACAGAAGTAAAGCCTGCAGTCCTCTGCTGTCACGTTTTTAATCACAAGTTTGCTTCCCAGGATTGAGAATTTGGTTTCAAAACCAGGAGAGTAGTAGGTAGAGTCTGCTGAAGAAAAACTGCGGCCGATACCTGCTCTGAACTGACTGTAGATCTTCATGTACCAGTATGGGTCTGATGTCTGATTGGAGCAGGTTAGAGTGACATTGGTCCCCAGCTCTCCTCTGACCTCGGTCACGTTCTCGGCCTGTGCACAGAGCAGAAGCACCAACAGGATCATCCACAGGAGAACCATGATCAGCTTCAGCATCCACAACAAGACGGAGTCGTCTGAAAGCAGCTCTGATGGACTCTGATAGAGAACTCCTCTACACTTCCTACTTCAGGTGCTGTTGCTCACAAACCACTAATACCAAGTAACTCTACAGGAAGTGAAACTTGTTCACCTTCAGCCAGAAATCTGCATCAGAAATTTTATACAGTAACTCTAAAGGAAGGTTGACCGTTAAACTTAGACGACAGTGATGTCTTTAAAGTACAGAGGAGCAGAGAATGTACTGACTCATGATCATGTAGTACTAGTAGTAAATGTTGCAGTAGAAATAAAAAAACAGGATTCAAATTGTTGAAACAAATCAAAAGCATAACCAAATAGCATCCTTACTTTAACATGTCTGAGCTGAAAAAGTGGCTCCGTCTTGTGTCTCTAACCAGTTACTGCGTACTTTTATACTGCAGTCTGTACTACAGATACTTCTTATTCTCTCTCTAACAGCGGTGAAGCTTCAACTACAGTATGTAGCAGTAGCCTGTGTACTACTACATGACTGCAACATGCACTACGCCCTCTGGCAGTACTGCTTTTATTACAACTGTTTCTCCTTCATTTGCACTACAGCTGTCATCTATATTTAGTTTATACTTCTCTGTTTCCTTTTACTTCATTTTCTACTGTACTTTCTAGTTTTCTATTGTTCTACTGTAAAACGATGGGTAATAACTTTTGTTATGAGCAGAATTACTACCTCATTACTGCCCCTACTGTCAGCACTGATACTGCAAACTTAACCCTGAAACTGGGTCAGACTGTCTGTCCTTGACTTCAGCCTGGAGATGGTTTCAGTTCTAACACTGTTAGTGAATCTCTCTGTCACCTGATCTGATGGTGTTTAATTGCTGGTTTGTGCTGCTACTCTCAGTCTGATCACTGCGGTCATTATTATTTAAAATATCTTGATAGTTCTCATGTTTTATGCTCAGTAACTTTGCTTTCTGTTCTTCAGTCGCCTTCCAACTGCCTGTGTGAAACACCTGAATAATTTTTTCATGTATAATGTTATACCTGTAATACATGTATGTGGAACAAAAGGGTAAAAAAGGAAGCAGCTTTTATTGCTCTTACACGACACTCCAAACAAAAACAGAAAAATCATAAAGAAACAAACAAAAACTAGAAGCTAGGAAAGGAAAACAAATGAACAAGCAAACTATGACGCTATGAAAACATGGAAACACAGCCTATGGGGACAACACGACAACAAGCAGGGGAGATGAGGACAAAAGATTAACCAGAGGCTAGACAATAGGTTGGGACACAGCTGAACGTAATTAGTCACAAAAGGGACAGAGGAAGCAAAAGTGAAGTCAAAGCAAACAGGACAAGAGATTTCCAAAATAAAACAGGAAGCTACACACACACACTGAGACTCACCCCAAGACACATGAGCTTGACACAAGGACAGGGGAAACGAGACAAACTAGAGAGACAGTGGGATGAGGGACCAGACATGGACACAAGACAGACTAGGGAGACGAGGAGCAAAACACAGAGATGAACATGTGAACAGGGACAGAGACAGACACGGTATGACCGAGAGACTGAAAGAATAAGAGAAAACACAGAGATGAGGAGACGAGGACAGAGTGGACATGCAGCTACATGAACAACATATATAGAGCTAAAAATGCAAATGATAAAAAGTCAGTATACAAAACTAAAGACCAGCTAATACAGAACTAGAATATGGAAATCTCCTAAATCCAAAAGAACGAGTCACAAAACCAAAATCAACTTTAAAACTGGATCCGAAATATTACAAAATATCTCTAATATATAAATATTGTGATATTTAACAGAAAAATAAAATATATATGAATAAAGTTGGAATTGAGGTTACAATTTCAGGACCATGGAAAGTGCATGGAGTTTTCACCATGATCTGATGATCTGTCTCAAACACATTCTTAGTGTTGGACCTGCACTAATTCAGCTGCCTGCACTTTAACAATGTTTTATTTTTTAAACAAACACAGCAAAGTGCTACTGTTAACACCATCAGGCATTTTATGCGTCGCAGCCCACAAAACTAACCACACTTGCAGTCTTATTAGGACACTGCTATTTTGTCCTTTTTAGTAGATATGGTCATATTTACATACACAAAGGAACGTAAACCTGACAGTTACAGCATTGCTAACACAGGTGACAGTAGAAATATGTAACAACCTCTGAATTTTCTAAACCAAAAACGAATGAATCAAACTGAAAATGTGCACAAACATGGATTGCATGTACTTTAAAGGGTAGTACACGAGTATGGTTTTGCTTCACCTGCAGAAAAAATAAGACTTCCCTGAAACTGACATTTTCTGGAGGACAACGTGTTTCTAAACCTGTAGATGTTCAGGATTCCTCTGCGGTGTGCACTAGCATGTCCCACATTACTCAAAACTCTGGCTTTGAACTGTCTGCTGATAGTAACTCAGCATACAAGTGTGTGTGTTCTCCTCTTTGCCCCACATTTCATGCTGGTGCTGTGGGTCTGTCCACTGTGGGGAAACCACACGGTTTGCTGTGAAGCCAGATATCCAAGAAGACACAACATCCATGACTTCCAAAGAATCTCACACTGTGATTGGCCAGAGCATTCAGGGATAGCTCAGTAGGTAGTGTGGTTGCCCCATGATCGGAAGGTTGGGGGTTTGAATCCACTGAACGGCTCCCCTGAGGTACCCCTGAGCAAGGTACCATCCCTACACACTGCTCCCTGGTGCGCCTGTTTAGTGGCTGCCCACTGCTTCACTGAGTGAATGGGTCAAATGCAGAGAGAGTAATTTCCCCACGGGGATCAGTGAAGTATACATCATTATTATTATTCGACAGGTTTCCACTTGTACTCATCTTAACAAACTCCGGGTGCTTTGTCAGTGTTTCTGTCTCTCTGTTTGTTTTTTTCATGGTAGAGTTTGAGCTTTGTGTGTGTGTGCAGCGATTATCCACAGAATTAGGTTTGTTTTTAATGCCGTGCTGCCTCATAACAAGAAATCCAGAAAGTCTTTTATGAAGTGACGTCATTGATGAAACTGAAGCCTCGCTGGTTCAGAAAGTGGTTCAAGTGTTGGTGTGATTTATGTGCATATAGAAAACTCAATGTATGCCCACATAATTTACGTGTGTGTTGGAGACATCACGTGAAAGTTTTTTCTCCAAAGCTAGAGAGCTCATTACTAAAAATCTAACTGACCAAGTCCAAAATATTTTTAGAGAATGTGAATGAAGTCACCATCAGCTGAATATTTGTAAGCACAATCATTGTCCCATCACTGGAAAGCAGTGCAACACTTAATGTCTCATGTCCTGTTTATTTAAACACTGACTGAAATCATATTGATCAGGATTTTTCCACATTGATGGACTTTTATTATCCTTATAAAAACTGATGAAATTAATTAACTACACAAAGTCATATTAAGGTGTTTTTATGTTTTTATTTCTATTCTTTGATTATCTCCATGCTGACACTGTTGGAACACAGCCACAAGGCCATAACAAATAGTTGAAATGAGCACATGAAACCTTGAGAAAGGAACTTTTTTTTAACCCCTTGGAAGAAAAGTTTCAAGGCTTCACTACTATTTACCCTTGCAGACTTTCACAGAGCATTAAATCCCTCTATCTCTTCGAGAGAGATGATGTCACCTATTTTCTTGTAATTTCTCACATGAACATGTTGCTTTTTTGTAGTTTCAGTTCTGTTTAAGCTCTGAATGTAAATCAGCGGATTCTGTTTTTGCACACACACATTGTCACACAGTAACAAAAGCACAACATGACACATTACGCTGTCTCATTATTTATTTAACAAAAGCTAAACCAACTGTTAATCCCAGCCTTACTGTTTCCGTAGGAATAAACAGGATTTGCAGCACCCAGGTGCACATCAGTAACTGATCATCAGTGAGCGTGAGCAGCTCTATAAAAGCAGCATTGTTGGCAGGTTGCAGGTCTGGAGCGTTCAGGTGTTTGTTAACACAACGCAATGATCTTCTAAATTCACTCCAACGTCAGATGGTCTTGAATTGAAAAAAAGAAAAAAAAAGAAAAACTACCTCTCACACTCTGCTTGATCTATTTATGACTTTTTGAAATTTAATTTTCAGTCTCTGGTAGCTTTACAATTTATATTGTTTTTATTTTTTTTAAATCTCAAGATTTTCAGACACGGCCTTTTTTTGTCCAACATTGTAACGTTCACACTGTGTTCACTATAATGTGATGAATGAAAGTGAACTGTACACATATTTACAGGTTTTTACAGCAGCCTCTGGGTCTGGTTTATCCATCTGAAGTTCTGAAGCACTTTAAAAAAGGTTTGGCAAAAAGTTGTGAAATCTGAATCCAGCAGGTATCATCCACCTGTCCAGGTGTGTCTGTCAGCTTTGAGGCAATGTGAAGCAAGGCAGGTGAAGTTTGTAGTAAATGCCCTCTGATGGAGGAGCAGCAGATCGAGGCGGGGGCTGGATCTCCTTCTTCTGAAACACAACAGCAGCACTGAGTACAAACAAAGTAGCACAGAAGGAGAACAATGGGCACGAGCTGCAGGGTCACCTGTACACGTTAGGGCCTTTCCCACTACTAACACTCGGCTTTGTTTGACTCAACTTGGTCTTTAGGTACATCATTTTCCATTAGGTGGTAGTACCTGATACCAGGTACTAAAAAAAGTAGCTGGTTCCAGTTCCTTGTTTTAGAATCTGCTGAGTTTCAAGGGATCTGAGGCGACATGCAACATCAATAGACTCCATGCCACCGATTGGCTAGTTAGTGGCATCATTTAACGAGTAATGAGAGCGAATTCTTCAAAAACTAAACAGCATTTTTGTGTTACTATCGCATACAAGTAATGTCACAGGATTCGCTACTCAATTGTACCAAACTGACCCAAACTGGGTCGAGTTGTGTAGATACTGGTTGAAAAGTCTGAGTTACCTGTGGAGCCTCCAGCCTCTCACTGGTCCCAGCTGGAGGGAGGTTTGCCTGATACTTGCTGATTCTCCTCTTCAGAGACAACGATACACAACTCAGACCTGCCAACAGACCATCAGAGGAGTCACTTCACCTTCACACTCACATCAGCACTCATCACATACAACACATTTCAGGAAGCACAGTCAGCTGCTCCTCCCAACAATGTGACACCTAATGAGTGCATAAAGGTTCCTTCCTCTCACTCCTTCCAGCAGAGCTTTGTATCATTCACAGTTCAAACTAATCCTTCTTTATCTCATCCTGGACAATAACGCACTCTGAAAATGTTTTTGTTTTTCCTAACAAACTGCTGACTTTAACTAAATAAATTACATGTAAATTTTCTTTATAATTGTGTTACACAAGTGCAATGTAAAACATTTCATGTGATGGAAACTGGTAAAACTGATATACAAGTTTTTACAAAGCACTTTTTTCAACTATTTGAATAAATAAACCTTTGATTTGACATATGTTACTTAAACTTATTGCTTCATGTTTAGTGAAGGTGAAAAATCATTTTTCTGAGTTCAGCTTCTTAGTTCAGTTTTTGTCCTGATCCTGAGTGTGACCCAGTGTTTTGTGTTTAATTTATATTTGGTGATTATTGTTATTCATGGTTTTAGTTCTTTTGAGGTTATATTTTGTTGTTCTGGTTTCTATTTTCAGTTTCTTCACATTCTCTGTGTCCCACGTCTGGTTACTTGTTGCCTCTGTGCTTCATGTTACTTCTGTTTCCAGATCTGTCATGTTTCCACGTCTTAGTGTCTACTCTGCATCTTTGTGAATTGTCTCATGCTTCCTGTTTTACTTTGGTAGTCCTCATCTTATGTAAACGTTTTTACATTTTCTTCCTTTGGTCTCATCATGTTTGATTACTCCTGGCTGTGCTCTCCTCCTGTTTCTCATTCCCTCGTTATCACTCTGTGTATTTAAGCCCTGTGTTCCTTTTTGCCAGCGTTGCATTGTGCCCTCACTGTGCTGGTGACAAACACAGACATAAAAACAGCTTCATTAATGAGCAGGTGGTTTGATTGCTGTTCTGTAACATGATCTAATGGTTGCACACTGTGGAGACATGGTGGTACTAGCAGAAGAGCAGAGACACCAAAGCTTCAGACAAAGTAACAGACTCACAGATCACCACAAGAACGAGTGCAGCGTTCAGGCTCAGAGAGCTCAGGATGAAAAGCTCACTCTGCTGGTTGCTGTCAGTGAGTGCGACAGGTTTTTGAGTTACATCTGAAAAGAAAAGGGAGACAGATTTATGAACAAGTGTGTGAAACATGTTTTACATGTCTGAGGACTTTTCAGCTGATAGTTTAAGAAGTTTGAACTGGCCCAGCTGTGAATACTTTTTAACCTTTTTTTTTAACCTTTATGATTCACACTTTAACTTTTGAATTTGCCACTCCTCTGTAAGAAAAATGCTTTGGTGGTCGCTTAAATCACTTGTCTCAAAACTGACATCAGACAAAGCTCACAACCCGCCCACTTGTCTTCACTAAAGGTTAGCGTATCTGTTGCTGCTACAAGAGGGTGTATTTTGCTGACATTCATTGGCCTCTGGTTTCCACATCACTGTTGGTTTCCTACTGTATCATTTTGAGGCATTAGACAGCTATTTCATAGAAATTCACAGCAATCAAATTGAGGGTTACATAAAGGTTGTGTTTTATACAATTTTAAACAAGGTGGATGTTCATTGTTCCATTAGCCCACTCCTGTGTTACTGATAGAGTTACTTCAAGCTCAGCTGATTTCATTGATACCCATGTAGTCTGAGACTGTTTGGACCTTTATTTTGTTATGTTGCTCTTCAGACTGGTCTAGTCTTTTTTTACACCTTAAATAGGAAATGTGCTGCATTTCTCTGTCAGACTCACATCAGAGGTGTAAAAAGAAGAAAACCACAATTTTACTGCCAGACCTATATACTTTTGGCATATTTAACTGACAGTGGGGCATTCTGACACCACATCCTCTAAAAAAGTCAATGCAAAAATGTTAACTAGTCAGTTACCTGAAATAAGATGGAAAGTTTCCACAAACTGAGTGCTGCCTCCTCTCTTGATGCCACAGAAGTAAAGCCTGCAGTCCTCTGCTGTCAAGTTTTTAATCACGAGTTTGTTTCCCAGGATTGAAAATTTGGTTTCAAAACCAGGAGAGTAGTAGGTAGAGTCTGCTGAAGAAAAACTGCGGCCGATACCTGCTCTGAACTGACTGTGGATCTCCATGTACCAGTGTGTGTCTGATGTCTGATTGGAGCAGGTTAGAGTGACATCGGTCCCAAGCTCTCCTCTGACCTCGGTCACGTTCTCGGCCTCTGCACAGAGCAGAAGCACCAACAGGATCATCCACAGGAGAACCATGATCAGCTTCAGCATCCACAACAAGACGGAGTCGTCTGAAAGCAGCTCAGCTCTGATGGACTCTGACACAGAAGTGCTCTACACTTCCTACTTCAGGCACTGATTATGTTGTGTGCAACACCTTCAGACAAACCACAAATACCAAGAAACTCCACAGGAAGTGAACCTCCTTCACATCCAGCCTAACGTCTGCAGCATTGACTTTACTTTGTGCAATCACCATTTCAGGTATTAACGTGATCTGGCCTAATTATACAGTTACAATGCGCATATATATTTGGAGTGTGGTGGGGTGCAGCTTAGAGAGGTAGCTGTGTTTTATGAAGAGATAAAGAGTCTGATTAATCCTGCTGCCCTGACCTCTAAAGGTAGTACTAGTAATACATGTTTTAGCAGAAGTAACAGCAGAAGCTACATCAATGTAAATTCTGAAACACTGAACAGCAGAGCTAATGGTCATCATTGGTCGAGCATGTTGATGAGCTGATCAGGTGGCTCCATCTTGTGTCTTCAAGCTGTTATAGCAGAAAAACACAAATATTTAAATATCTAGAACTCTCATAGTACTCATATTAAAAATCCAACTCTATTCTATATTAGTGCAGATACAACAAACTTCTACTACAGTTCAAAAGTCTCCAAAAGTTTGAAAAACTGACATCTTTAGCTTAGATTTATAACAAGGCTCAGTTGATAGATTTCTGGGAACTGGAACTTAATGATCTTGAGCTTGATTATATGGACACAAATATTCCACGCACATATATTTTATGTAGGTGCAAGATCATTTAAGGCTATACTGGATTCTCTAATGCACAGAGAGCCACTCCAAAGCGGTCACCACTGGCGTAATGCAATATCTTTTTTTTTTTTTACCACTCAGTAATCTGGCTGCACCATTTGACTAACTCCAGTCTACATGTGCAGTCTTTTCAGGGCAGCATTTTTTCCCTGCATCTGCGTGTGTTGTTCCCGGGTACTCCGGCTTCCTCCTCCAGTCAAAAGACGTGCAGTTAGTGGGGTTAAATCAATTAAATCTAAATTGCCTGTAGGTGTGAATGTGAGTGCAGATGACTGTCTGTCTCTATGTATCAGCTCTGCGACAGACTGGTGTACCCTGCCTATCAACAGCTGGGATAGGCTCCAGCCCCCTGTGACCCTGAAAAGGATAAGTGGAAGAGAATGGATGGATGGTGTCGTCTCTTCCAGACTGGATGTTTAAAAAAAATTTACAGTTTGGAGATATTCTGAGCTGCAAGATACTCTTCACCACAGGATTGCTGTGCTTTAGCAGAAGGAGTTTTTTTCTTTCTTTTTTTTTAAAATTATATTTCAACCTAAGAATGGAAGGTGAAAAGTGTGACCTTTGTTTTGGACTCTTGTAGCTGGAAAAACTGTGGGACACACACATGGTGGACTCACTCAGTCTTTTTAAGGAACAGTGATTTCCAAGAATCAAAGCTAAATTCAGCTCTTCATTATCTGCATAATAATTAAAAACCATGTTTATAATAATTTGACTTAGATGGAAGAAAGAAAACAACAACAACAAAACTACCGGCTCCGACATCGACCTCTGTGGGACCCCAAATGTCATCACTGCATCAACAGTGATGACATCTGCAGTGTCTTCCAGTGTTAACTGAGAATGTCTGAATTTAAGAAAATATTTACACCAGTTAAGAGCCAAACTCTGGACTGTGTTTCAAGTGCTCAATGAGCAAGGGAAAGGGGGCCCAGGCCCATCCAGACCGGGGCCCAGCGCAGCAGCGCCTCCCGGCCCCACAGAGCCCAGGACAGTCCACCCAACCCCACCACAGAGAAAACTGCACCCACCCCACCATCCACTTTTCTTCCAGACTACATAAGACAATAAACACCCAGGCTGAGATCTTCCTCCACCTCTCCTGTATCTCCCCCTCCTGCAGAGAGAGCCCCTGAGGAGAGGAAAGCTCCTGCAAGATGTGACAATCTTCCCCACCAGTTGAAGAGCCCCCCAGGTGGCTCGATGCACCGGCGGCACCCTGCTCCAGGGCTGAGCCCCCATGCACCCACCCGCCCACAACCCCGGCAACACACCAACCAGGACCCAAGCCCCCGAGGCCCGGCCCGGGCCCCAGCCCAGAGACGGAGCGCCCCCAGAACCTCACGCCCATCCCGGACCCACCCAGGGGCAGCCAGGCTACCAGGTCAGTAACCCACGTCCGTCAGCACAGACCCTCCCCTAGCCTCGCTGCACGCAGCCGCGAGGAAACAGTCACCTGAGAGCCAACAGAGCCCCTATCCGGACATGACCGCTACCCCGGGTTGAGCCCCCCAAGGAAGATGCCTCCGGGGAACCCCCCGACACCCTAAGCCTGTCCCTACCCCCACACCAATCACAACAGTGAAAGCAGTCCTACCAATTTTGCCTAAAATTTGTGAAAAAGGCATCTCCAAAATAAATTGCATGCTGCTCTTGAACCATTTGGAGTATATGCATGGTTTTGGTCTCTTTTGAAAGGAGACAATCTGTAGTTTGTTCCTGAGGTGTCAGAATCACTTTATGTCATACTGCTATTGAGTAATAGAACTTTGAACACACTAAAAAAGAGAGAAAAAAAAATCCGCCCAAGTTTTTTTTTGTAAGGAATGCATGCAGATGCCTACCTTGTGAGGTATTAGCTGGAAAACACAACAGGATCAAAGCATGAAGCCTTACCAAGCCACAATTCAAATTTGATAACAATATCTTAGAAAATGAGTGTTCTATGCAAGTTTATTTAGGTCTATGTATAGGCGCTACCCAAAAAAGGCCACTTGGAGACTCCAAATGGCCCTTTGTAACAATCAACACATAAAAGGCTGTAATTCTTGAATGCTTTTATGTACAGTCCTAATTTTGGTCTCTAATTAAAGGTTACACTCAGAGCTATTCTTACATCCAGATTTATTGTCAATACTTTACAAAATTACAGGAGCATAAACATTATACAGTGTTTTTTTTTCAATTTCGAAACAAATGTAAAGGGAAAAAAAAGTATTATGGCATTAAAACTCACTATATATACACATTATGTATATGCATCTGTGTGTGTATAAATATATATATAGTTTTTCACACAAATGTATTTTTACAATTATATTTTTTAGAGATCATTGGCATCATGCCAGTCTTTATAACAATCTCGACTTGGCAAAAAGCACAAAGGCACATCACAGGAGGAGCACTTTACTGGTGTCTTTGCCTGGCAGTGTCTGCACCTCAGACGACCTGTGGTGCTGTGTCCACTGATATGCACAGGCTTGTGATGTGCTCTGTTTGGAGAGGGTGATGGTGCGGGCGATGGAGCAAGGCTGCCAGCTGCCGCTGCCAGCTCCTCAATAAGTGTCTCCCGAAAAGCCTTTTGGTGCATGGGTACCTCTCCTTTACCCTTTGTGATGCTCTTGTGAAGCAGGAAGGCATTCACAACAGCAATGTCCAGAAAATGATAAAAAAATGTCTTATACCACCTCTGAGTCTTGTGGAAGACTTTATAGTAGTTTATCAAGGCATCGGAGTGGTCCACCCCACCCATGCACCTGCATTGACAGAAAAAACAAGAACAAACAGAATTGAATAACAAGAACAAACAAAATTGGATTTCCAAAAAACAAAATAAATAACATAATAGTTATATAGATTGTTGAATATAAAATACATACCGATTATACTCCTTCACTGCTGGTGGAACAGAGATGTCTTTCAGCACCCAGTGTCCATCTGCATCTCTAACTCTCCTTTGAACAGTGTCCCCAGCATGGGCTGTGTGGAGGGTTGAGCACAGGAACACATCCCTTGTGTCTCGCCACTGAACGAAGAGAAGGGAGTCCTTTCGGATCCATCTTATGCTGCCACGGGGAGATTTAGAGTCCAGGCAATTTTTTTTGGTTTTTGGAAATCCAATTCTATTTGTTCGTATTGTTCCACATGCCCAGATCCTCTTCTGAAGGAGGTCACAGAAAAGGGAGGGACTACTATAAAAATTATCTACAAAAAGTTTGTATCCTGTGCCAAGCAACCGTGTATCGATAAGCTCCATCACGGATTCATAACTTAGTCCCTTGCCACTGTTTCCCTGCAGCTTCCCTTCATACACGAAAAAGTCCCATGTATATCCGTTGCTCGAATCTGCCAAAACAAAAAGTTTGTATCCCCAGCGAACAGGCTTATTTTTCATGTATTGCTTTATTCCAATACGTGCTTTGGAGGCAACCATTCGCTCGTCAATGGAAATTTCTTGGCCAGGGTTATAGTTTTTTTTACAGACCTCCCTCATCTCCGTGTATAATGGTTTTATTTTGCAGAGACGGTCAAAATCTGCCGTACCTCTTCTCTGCTCATTAGCAGCATTGTCCTCCAAACTGCTTAGGTGAAGGGAGTGGCAGATCCTTTGAAACTTCTTACAAGACATTATTTTTTTAGGGAATGGAAGGCTGTACAGTTTACTACCTCGCCAGTAATCAGTGATTGCAGGGAGTTTGACCAGACCCATATAAATCACCATGGCCATAAAAGCATACATGTCCTGTAAAGTCAAGTCAATCCATGGGTTAGAGGGCTTGTGGCATGTTGATCCAAAGTCATTTGTGTTTTTAATTATTGTCAGCAACATGGAGTTTGTGAAATAAAGTTGAAAAAGCTGTAAAAGTGTGTATGAAGCTGTAGTTATGATCTGAGGTCCTGGTGATTTGATGGGCCTGAAGGTGGGCTGTGGTGGTATTATGTCTGGAACATCTGTATCATTCCATCCCTCTTCAGATGTACTGGCTGGCATCTCAGCTTGACTGCTGCCAGTTCTCCCTCTTCCTCTTCCTCTCCCCCTACCTCTTGGCCTTCTGCCCCTACCTCTTGGCCTTCTGCTTCCAGAAACTCTTTGGAAAGTGGAAGGATGTGGCTCCTCTTCTGACGAAATGCTGTCATCGTGTTCCTCTGTACTTGTCTTTTTACTGGCTGGCTCCCATAGTTCATCTGATTCTGATGATTGTCTGTGATATACAAAAAAACAACAACGATATAAGTTAGCAGGAACACCTCAAAACACACACAATATATATATATATATATATATATATATATATATATATATACACACACATTATATAAAGACACACGACGTGAGTTAGTAAGAACACAATCAAAACACAAAGATGCACACACACAAACAAACAATATAAACACAGCAGGAGTTAGTAAAAACGCATCAAACACACAGAGGAGCAGGCGCGCGCACACACACACAAAGGCACACATACAAACAGTAATATCATTCTATGATATAATAAACACTTACATGTCGAGCGTAGCGTCTCCTCCATCCAAAAAAATATCCTCTGCTACCGAGTCACCAAAGGAAACATCACTGTCTTCTTCGGAAATATCTTCCTCCGACTGATCACTGTCACGCCGAGTGCATTGTTCGAGGACTTCTTCCAGTGAGAAGTAAGTTTTCCTCTTTGCCATTTTGTACTTACAAAGCTCCTTTGGTCGCAAGTTCTGTCAAAATGCTGTATGAACACAGACGCTGTCGTCGCTATGAAAGTTTACGCAAGTTTACGCAAAAGCGCACGAGTGACAAAAACCTTTTGCGCATGCGAATACAAGAGTGAAAACAAGTGTCCTCCCCCTTAAGCTGCATATCAATCTTCTTTAAAGATCATTGGCTATCTGATACGCCAATCATTTTGACACTCTGCCACAATTGGAAGAAGTTACTGCCCATCAAAGGGGGGCTGGCCAGACCGCTGACCACCAGCTGTGTTTGGCTATCGCTGCTTGTTCACACCTGTGTGAAGCACCCATTGGTTCAAATGAGGTGTCAATCGAAAGTGCAGAGGTCAGCGGCCATTTTGAGATCAAAATACCCGGAATATTTACATGTCAAGAGCTGCTAATGCTTCAGGAAGCACCGAAAATAGGATTATTCGCCGGCTACTTTGAAACAATACTATTACATTCAGTGGATGTTTATCAACATATAAATGTCTCAGAGACTAAATATTGGACTGATTTGGATTGCCTGGACTCTTGGCAGTCTAACTACACCGTTTTTGTTGGAATATTATGAACCAGTGGACTAACAGGTGCAAAATAAGTGAGTACAGACCTTACTTTTTTTTTTTTTTTTCGATGTTGGCAGCCTGACATAAACACTAATTGTACCTGCTATGTTGATTCTATCTTGAAATGCTTTACATCGTTCGAATCACGAGAATCTCAGCTTTCCAAATATATATAACATGTTTAGCTTCTTTTTTGATAAGTTTTTGTACGTAACCAATTAGTCCCCTAAACCATCCAATGTACCGCGGGCGGTACGTCCGACTGCTAAGGGGCTATGACCCCCCACCCCCACTAGGTGATGGAGCTGATCAAAGGAGCCCAGAGCAATTGATCTGATGTGGTGGCAGAGGCTGTATCAAGACTAATGTAATCTAATAGATAATTTCTATATTGGTTAGAATTAAGATTATTTTTATTTTTCCAGTTCATGAGGACTGTTTTCTTGGCTATGCATAGGTCAGTGAAAACCATATGGGCGATATTCTTTTCTAAAGTGACATTATCTAAGCTGCCCAACAAACACACTAAAGGGGAAGTTGGAATGTTACATTTCAGACACTTCGATAAGTCTTCACATATCTCGCGCCAAAACTTCTGAACTGGTGGACAGAACCAAAGAGCGTGGATATAATTGTCCGGTGAATTGGTTTGGCAGTGTGAGCAGTTGTTGGTAGACGTAAAGCCCATCTTGAACATCCGATGACCTGTATAGTGCACTCTATGTAATATTTTGTATTGAATTAATTGAAGACTGGGATTTCTAATTGCTGGTGTTTTCTTAAGTTGCAGTCCGTTTGGCCTCTCAGGCCCACCGTACAATTTACAAAACTCATCCACCCTTTTTCTCAAAATCTTAAACACAAGTTTAGGCCACTGAGAATTTGGTTTAGGGAAGGGAGTTTAATGTTTTAGTGATTCAGAAAAACTTTAATGAAACCTTAAACCTGCATTCTTTCCAATATCCAGCAGGGGGAGACTTGTAGCTATAAAACGATATCTGAATGGACCGGAGTTTGTGAGAAAATAAGTCTACTGATCACCTGATATCTGATCATTAGTGATGGGATTTTTAGAGAGCCGCTCTTTCGGCTCCGAACCGGCTCTTCAGGTTGTTTTGTTGCTTTAATTAATTAATTATTAACAATAATATAAAATTATGCACAAAAGGAATTACTAATGTAAAAAAAAGTGGTTTTATTTATATATGTTTATATATAAATATATGTGGTGGTCCCTAGAGACAAAACACGTACAAACTCCAAAACACATTTGTAGCGTTAACTGAACAGAGCTACCTAGATCACTTAAATTACACAATTGAAAGCATATGTGTATTGTTTGTGTGTTTATACACAAGCACACATATATATTCAAATAATTAAAAAAAAAAAAAAAGTTAATTTACCTGTTACTGCCACACACCAAATCTGGTCGTTGGTACTTCCTGGCTTGTGTAGCCATTGGGTAACAAAAGCTCAACACTGCGCCTAGCATCCTGGAGCTAGGCACAGAGCCCCCCCCTCTTCCCAGCGCAAAGCACAAGGCTCGCGTGCGGAGTGAAGCGGAAGAAAAAGTGCGAGAGAGAGGGTGAGAGAAAGAAAAAAAAAACATGGCCTCCCAATAAGGAGCTGGATCGCATCGTTCACTTCAAAGAGTTGGCTCTAAGAGCCGTTTCGTTCGCAACCAACACATCACTAATAAGAAGGATGAGACCAGTAATGAGGAAGGCTGAGCAGTATATGATGTCGAGCTGATGATCTGGTGTGGAGCTGTTCTGCTGATGATGCTTTGACTCAGTGGAAGGAGAGATATGTGGAAAAAATATAGTAAAAAAAACACAAAAAAGCAACTAGAAAATTGTGACCTGTTTGTATTCACACTTTTAAAAATGATGCTGCTAGCATCATGATGAAGAATCTGCTGAGTTTCTTGTAACAAGAAAAAAGTGATGAAATTAAAAATAAGATAATGACTTTGTTGCGGGGCAAAGACGGTGGCGCGGCTGTGGCGAGGTGGTCTCACCTGAGCAGCATCAACAATCATGCTGCACCTGCTTTAAAGGGCTGAACTATGTCCTGCCGTAATTGTTGTTGTTGTTGTGCAGGTGCGAGCTGGAAATCTGCAGCTGGTTGTGTGTAATTGACAGCAACTGAGAGTAATAAAAGAATGCTGAAATGTATAGAAATGTGATCGCCTCTGCCATGTGGTTATTACAGACCAGTTTTTTCCTTCTTCTTGGAAGCTCACATCTCTGAATGTTTTCTGTCCACTGCTCCCAGCTCTGCTGCTATGTTTAGAAGTTGTCTTCTGACCGCTTGGACCTGTTTGCTGGATCTCCTTGCTTTACGTAGAACTAGGTGAGCTGGGCTGGTGGTGCTCAAGATTTCTCAAAGCCAAAGTACCTGATAGTAAAAAGTGGGGTTGGTGATCTGATCCTGGGGATTGAAATAAAGGTTTCTTGATCCTGGTCGCTACCTTGAGGTTTGGAAACTGCAGACTTTGACAGTTGCTGACTGGTCTCTGAGTCATAGTCATTATCATAATGATGCTCCATGTGATACAGAAGTTGATTTTTGTTCTCTGCACAGGTTTGACAACTGTGGTGAAAACATAGATGCATAAATACAAGTATTCAGAAGACACACCGCTCCTCCTCTGGATGTTTTGCACCTCATCTTTGAAGAAGAGCAAAGAGCACTTTAAATTAGGTGTTAAATATATTTTGATCGCCCACTGTGTGGTAATGTGTCTCACAATCACATGAGGTATTTTGATCTAAATTTATATATGCTTTAACAAGATGAGTTAACGTCTTGGTTTTTGGTCAGGCTTTTATTAGAGACCCACAACCCCACCAGGAAAACCAGCAGCTGTTTATGAGGAAGTGATTCAAACCTTTGTGATATTTTCAGTTGTGATGTTTTCTAAGTTTGTGAGAAAAAAATTGTAAACATGGAAGAGAATTAATAGAAAAGTGCAAGTTTTATGAATAATTGTCCATTTTTATAGTTTGGCTCTACGTATTATCTGATTTATATCATTATACATGTTTAGACTGAGTCAAAGCCGGAGACGAATATGGCATAAAACAAAAGCTAAAGTTTGTTCTCTGCACAAATTGTGATTAATTGTACGGTTACATTGTATGGTAATGTGTCACATGTACCCACCTGATCAATGACCAGTTCAAGTCTTGGTTTTAGTTAAAATAAAGTTTTTATAGACACAAAGTCACAACACAAGAATCAGATGTTTCATTTTAGTCTCAGTTAAGGAGGGTGTTAAAGGTTAGAGGGTATGAAAAGGATTCACTGGGGAACAAACATACAGTAGGTCTGCATTTAGTTAGACAACAAGTGAGTCAAGTGACAGTCTGTCCATGTGACTGTGCCACAGCTGTTGCAACAAAATAAACACTCCTGATGACGATTCGCCAGGAATCAGTTTCAAGTTGACGTCTCTGACTTTTGGGTTTAAAAGGAAACATGAGTTCTCTTGCCTCATGACTATGACAACATCAAAAACCCGCCGACTCACGCATCCAAACACAAACAGAATATTGCTCTTTAGCATTGAATTTTAGGCCACTTTGAATGATTTACACTCAAGACAAACTTGCATTAAGTCAAGAATGACTGAATACACCTTAACAATAGAGGTTAGTGCCAACTTTGACGAGTTTAAAACAGACGTCTTCGCATATCATCTCTCCTGTAGCCTCCTTCAGGGCTGAGAGGGAAAGAGGATGTGGTTTCAGAGTTTTTTTCTTGTCAAGTCACACTCGGTTCTCTGTCAGACATTTTTTTTATGTGAACGTCCCTGCGGTGACAAAGACTTCTGCAAAGCTGCTGAAGCCTGTTCATGCCTTAGAAATAATAAAATGACCTTCACTCATGCAGATCCCCACTGACTTCTAGCACTAACTAAATATCTGCAAATGCTGCTTCTAGTGTGTCGAATTCGTTATTGCCAAATATAATCTTCTATTACTGCACAGTGCAGACACACACACACACACACATTACTACACACTTACAGCTACTTCTAACACCTACTCTAGCTATAATACAGCTGTTATACAACTTCTTCTCTTTTTCATTAGTACTGTTACCACTAACACTATTATTATCATCACTAATTATATCTAATTATATTACATATCTAAGAGGGTTTATTTGTCCTCATAAATTTTGTTGTATAATGTGGTAAACACAGGTTTATACACAGATGACTCTGCTCTTTAACTGGGTGTTGATATTCTTCATAAGTTGGGTTTAAAATAATTTTTGTGACAACTTTACACCAGAAATAAGGACGGGTTAGGAAACTTTAAGGAACTCAAATAAGGGTCAGTAAAAAGGGAAATCAGTGACCCAGCAAAGTGAAAGGTTCCCAAATCAACATTTTTGTGTATTTACAGTAATGTTTCTTTCAAATTTGTACACAACACTACAACAATAACTTGGTAACAAATCTAAAAAGTTATTATTAACTAATGACGAGTTTTGAGTGGGTGAATCAGGGCACATATGCCAAATGTCACCATTGTAACCGTCTCTAATTTTTTTAAAAAAAGTTGAAAATGCTGTTTGTTTGCTTCCATATATTGTCTATTCTGAAGTATGTTTCATAAAAAAATCCCCAACCCTACACAAAAACAATAGTGTAACAGATACATGTCTTTCCAAAAAGACTGTTCCACTTTAGCTGTCTTGTTGAAAGTTTCTTTAGAAGTCTTAAGCAATGCTGTTTTTTTTAGGATGGCGTCAGATATCTGAGTCTAAAATTAATGACAATTCCAATGACTCTGCTTAGCTGGTAATGGTCAGTCATACAGTGCTTGAGTTGGGATAAAATTCACAGTAAATATGTAAATGCATAGAAATATAACTGCTGACCCTTAGAACAGTTTAGCAAACAAGCTTCCCTCTTATGAAATGCAGAAGTGTCTACATTGGCATGTTTCCCATAGCTACTGTAGCAGAGTGAATATTATATTTGAAAATTGCATTAATCACATTGTATGGTACTAGTATAAATAATAGCTGCCATCTGAGCATCCCTCACTGGCTCGCTTGTTGCTGTATATATCTGTGCCTTTGGTTATCTTACTTCTATAGCTGTTACAGGTAGGAGTCGCGTGCATGTTGCTGCTGCCTCAGTTTGAATTAGCCACATTTTTGTTGATTGGTGCTACTTGTGCTTTTGTAGAGATCACCTCCGCATTATTTCCTCTGAAGCCATCAATCGATTGCTGGTATGTTTTTATTTTGTGCCGTACATTTAATCATTTCACTTGGTAGTAAACAGGTGTTTTTATATATTTTGCTTTGTCTTTTTGTTTTTGCCTGCCTGCTGTATATGGAAGCCTGTTAGTGTGCATTTATTGTATTAAATTGTTTAATCAGAGCAGATAACAGGTCTGTGTGTGTGTGTGTGTGTGTGTGTGTGTGTGTGTGTGTGTGTGTGTGAAGCTGAGCTGCAGGTATGAGTTGATTTTCTTGTCTTGTCCTCACCTAGCATCACATTCACCTGCTGGTAACCCACAGCTCTGAATTTACAGTAAATGTACAATTGAATCCTTATTTTACTTTGATATGTCTTGAATGGCTGTCATTACATTGTTGTTTTGCACTGAAGCATGTTTCTGTCCCAAGTAAAGCAGATTTAAGAGCTGATAATTAGCATAGTTTCAAACTAAATATTCTCTAGGTGAAATTTGTTGCCGGCTTTTTCTCTTTCTTTGTAAAAGCTTTTGAGCTTTCTATTGCTGCTCTGCCATTGTGTTGTGTGTGTGTGACATCACTGGTTCCTTGAGCTCTTCCTCATTATTCTCCCACACAAAGAAATGATAAGAATCATGTGGTGTTTTTACACCACTTTCTCTTCGTCTTTATGTTCTTTATGTTACTTGCGGGTCCTTTTGTGTATCTACTGATGTTCCTCTTTTGACTGACTTGCCTCTCAGTTCCTAAACATTTTGAGATTGGCTAATTGTTCAAAAGGTTTCTATTCTGAACTCAATAAGTTCTTAAGGGGAAATTTCTGAACTACCATCATAACAAAAAAAAAAGACTCAGCACAAATGCAGGCTGTGCTTAATGCACTTTATTCTTCAAAGACAAACGTGAATAAGGCTCAAAGTAAACTCTATGAACAACATGTGAATGTGATCCTGTAGGATTATGCTAGGAGAAAATATTTAGTATCTTTTGGTAATGTAGATAAATAAATGTGTGTTTTGCATTTGCTTTTTGTTTTCTTTCTAAACTAACTGATACAAATGCATGATCATTGTCGTTATTCTGCGTGGTTTAAAGTACATATACAGTGATGATAAACTTGTGGCTGAAGCTTGCTGCAGAAACAGGAACTAGAGCTCTGAATGCTGCAAAAATTCAACCCCACAAACTGATGTGGCACAGGTAACTTTAAACACTCCACTAGATATGAGGCCTTATTTATGAAAGTAATGAAGAAGCCACTCTAAAATGAACATGCCAACAAGGGTTAAAGTGAAGATGCATTAAAACAAGCTACAAAACATCTAAATTAATGCCCTTTGGACATATAAGACAAAAGCGTCTATGTTCAGCGATAGTGCATAAATATAGTGATAGAGAGGTGATGATTTGGGATTGCTTTGCAGTCATGAGACCTGGGGACCTTACAGTCATTGAGTTGACCATGAACTCCTCTGCATGCCCATGCAAGTATTCTATTGCCAAATACTGATGCTATCTATCTGACAGCTAACGCTCAGCCGCAGCTCAGGCGTGCAGCAAATCTCCAACAGAACAGCTAAAAAAGAAAAGAATCAAGTTCAGCAATGGGCCAATCAAAGGTCAGACCTCAACCTGATTGAAATACTGTGGTGGGCCCTTCAGAGAGCCGCGTATAAACGAATGCCTCCAAGTCCCAATCAAAGGAACTTAGTAAAGAAGAGTGACCCAGAATTGAACGTGAGAGATCATTAAACTCAGTTTTTCTACACGCTGTTTCTGAATTTGGGCTTTGTTTGTGTGTTCTTGTTCATCTCAGGTTGTAATGGATTCATTTTAGGACATGATAAAGACTTTTTATCACTGGTGTAAGTCACACAAATCCAATGATTTCCAAATTCAGATTAACAAATATCATCATTCTTGATCTGCCATCTGGACCTGTTTTTGCCCCATCTTCTCTCATCCCTGCTCGTTTTGCTAACCTCTTTGGGACTTTTGGTCATTCAGATTGAGTTATTGTTCAGTACCTTCAGTTTCTTTTATTTCCCCCCCATTTTATGTTTCTGTGTAGTTTCTTCTTTGTTTTGCCATTTTGAGTTTGGTATTTTAGCTCATTTGTACTTCAGAGTTATTTCTCTTATTCTCATTCCTGGCTCTGTAATTTGCAATCATGTTTTTCCTGATTTTGTCGGCTTCCTGCCTGCCTGTGTTTCTGTTTACAAGTTCAGTTACTTCCTGCTTTATTTTGTTTGGTGTTTTGTCTCTTGTCTTTGTATTTAGTTTCACACCCCTTCTCTTATTTTCTCAGTTAGTAAAACTACCCTCCCAGGTATCTCCTGTTTGCCCTCATCATCTTGTTTATTTATTCCTTCAGCTTTATTCAGTTTTTGTTGTGTTTTTCCTCATTACATTTGTGTGTGTCTCATTTCTGTATAGTTTTTGAATTCCTCATTCCTGGGGAACATTTTCATTGGAATTTAGCATTAAAGCTGCCTTTTAAATGTATTTCCTGTCTCCTGGGTCCTACATTTGGGTCCAAATCCTGCCTACCAGACATGACACGTGACCTGTTTGTACTGGTTGGAGCAGGATGGGGCCCAACATGGTCAGAATACATGGAAACAGGAAGCTAGCATTTTACTGAGAAGCAACAACTGAAATTGTTTTTACAGGTTGTCACTTGCTGTTGTTTTCAGAACGTGTGAGGAAAGCGCTGAATAGTTTCCTGCGAAATCTGACCAACAAACACTCACATGGCCTTGAGGAAAGAGGAACATTGTGAAACTCTTTTTTTAAATAATATCATCCAGATTTGTTTCTGTCCCTTGTTGTTCTCAAATGTTTAATAGGTTCATATTAAACATTACAAAGAAATACTTCAAACCACATTTTCTCTTTCAAACAAACAAATCACTGGTGTGAACTCAAGTTCTATTTGTGTTAAATAACTACACGAATGCCTAAACCAAAAATAAATGCTGTAATCAAACTGAAAATGATCGCAGTGTATTTTCACAGAACAAAAGAATAATGCCACAGGTATGTAGAAAGTTCTTTTACATATTCTTATACTAAAACAAACCTGTTATGCAATAATTTGCAAAGACCATATAATCTTAGATTTTAAATCAACAGCCCAAATGTTCAAACTGAGATTATTAATGTGGATGGATTAGTTATTTGTGAACAAAGTCTTTCTGGAGAACTTCAGTGTTTACCAGGGATGCTTTTAAAAAAAACACATTTAATTTTGTTACATGTTATTGTGACAGACTGGTGATCTGTCCAGCGTGTACCCCTCCTTTAGCCCTATGACAGCTGGTATAGACTCCTGCATACTTAAAATGGATAAGCAGAGGAAAATGGACGGCTCAGTAATTTTGACAGCTTCTCACAACATTATTTTTAAATTTGATGCTGCAACAAATTAAAAAAAATATGTCTTTCAAAAATCACATTTCTCACAGTCAACATGTGATATTTTGTCTTTGTCCTGGTTTCACTTCTGTTTGACATTTAATTGTAAAATGCAGCTTTCTGTTGTCATACTTCATCATCATGCTGACCTTTTAGGGAATGAGACTGTGTTTAAAATCTGTGCTTTGAAAACAGCATAAACAACAAAACAGCTGAAACAAAAAAACAAAAACTGATAAACAGATACAAACTATAAGAGAACAAATAAATATTAAATGTTGGAGTTTCATATTTACAGGTTTTCACAGCAGCATTGAGTTATGGTGTTAAATCCTGAAGCACCTTAAAGCAGGTTTGGCTAAAGGTTGTCACATTCTTGGGTCCATCTCAGCTCAGAAGCAGAGCAGATTGTCTCTGACTAAAATTAATCTTGCAGCACTTTCATCAAGTTTGTGGAAAATTTTGATTCAGAACTTTTGGTCCAACAACTCAAACCAGAGAGGAAAAAATAAATCCTCCTTCGAGCAGCGGAGCAGCAAGTCTTCAGTTATCAGACTGACCTCTGTCCAGCAGGTATCATCCACCTGTACAGGTGTGTCCATCAGCTTTGAGGTAGTGTGGAGCGAGGAAGCTGAATTTTGTAATAAACACACTCTTGAAGCGGAGCAGCAGAGGGAGTGGGGAGCTGGATCTCCTCGTACTGAAACACAACAGCAGCACTGAGTACAGGACAAAGTAGCACTGAAGGAGAACAATGAGCATGAGCTGCAGGGTCACCTGTACACTTTGAGTTACCTGTGGAGCCTCCAGCCTCTCACTGGTCCCAGCTGGAGGGAGGTTTGCCTGATACTTGCTGATTCTCCTCTTCAGACACAGCCATACACAACTCAGACCTGCCAACAGACCATCAGGGGAGTGACATCACCTTCACACTCACATCAGCACTCATCACATACAACACATTTCTCCACTGTGCAGAGACACCTTTCAACATCTGGACAGCAGAAGCACAGCTGAAGCCTGCTGGGGCAGTGAGCAGTACGTTTGTGCTGTACTGTCTGTACAGCGTCGGCTTTCACCCCCCATGGATTACATCTACGTACTTTGGTAATATGTGAGTAACATAAAGAATGTTGTGGGCCAACTTTAAAAATACTTATTTCCACAAATGTACAACTATAAAACTACCTCACATACTTGCAGCTTATGTGTAAAAGTTACAGTATGAACCTGCACTAAATGTTTTATAAGCTGGATGAATATAAACTACAGATGCCTGAATCCACATAGTAAGAAGCGCTGCTGGAAGGAGAGGGTTACAAGATGAGTTGACATCTATTATAAAAATGGGAGGTTGGTTCAAAGCAAGCTTGACTAAAAATTACTGTGGCTGAGCTGGTTGCATTAAGTACTGCTGCATGAGTTAGTGGTAGCATTTCTGCATATCTACATATGCAACATGTTGCTGTGGAGGGGTGCTGGTATTAATAGAAGAGCAGACAGACCACAGAGATTTAGACAAAATGACTCACAGAGTACTAAAAAGAGCACAAAGTTCAGGATCACTGAGCTGACGAGGAAAGTCTGCCTCTGCAACACTCCACACTCAGGGTCAGGGGTTGGACAGATATCTGGAAGAAGAAAAGTTACACATATCGAATAAGAAATTATAGTGTTTCGTAAAACTATCAGACATTAACAATGTTTTCATGTCTGAGGCCCAGCTGACTACACTTTAACAAATAGTTCATCTAGTCGACCCAAGTTACTGTTTTATATTACAGGAACTTTCAAAAGCTGAAAAAAATTGCAGTAATAAAAAAAAAAACGTATCTGTTTTTGCTCAGGCTTTGGGCAATGCGATTCCCGTGTTGTGCCAAAGACATTTTGCACTGGTGTTTATTTATTATAATATTAGAAATATTATTGTTTATTATTTTAACCTTTGACCATCTATGAGTTGCAGTTTTGAGGGTGAGTGGTAATTGATTAGTGAGCGATTAGTCTGTTGTAACTTTAGAGACCAACACAATGGTGGAAAACAAATGTTTCCAAGATTAGGTGAGTTGACAGGTTGATTTAGCAGCTGTTAGGATGATGTCTTTTTATGTTCTCAGGCACCCAAGTCAGGGAAGTCTAAGTAGCTTTGAAAGAAAGCAACTGGACTTGAAAGAAACTTTTTAGATTAGAGAAACTTAAAGTAGTCCAGTCGCTTTCTTTCAAAGCTCCTTGGAGCCTTTTATATTTCAAATTGGCAACCTGTTGAGGATCATGTCGTATTTGAGCAGCTGTCTTTAGAAATGAATGATGTCATCTTTCAGGTAAAGCCTCAAATTTTGTTTAGACTGTTCTTCTATTGTACAGTAAAGAGGTCACACTTCAAAGAAATAAGGTTACCAGAGATGGGCAGTAACACGTTACTATAATCCGATAACTTTTTTTTAAGTAACGAGTAAAGTAAGGGATTACTATTACAAAAAAGGTAATTAGATTACTGTTACTTTCCCATAAGCATGCTGCATTACTAAACCGTGATTCTCATGGCAGTGACGTAAGCGAGTGCGACGTTCGTGGCAACAGTGGATCATATATCGAGTGTGGAGAGAGTATGATCCTGCAGCGTTTAAAGCGTGGAAGTACTGACCTGACTTTGAATTTGATTCTGTCAAAAGTGACAAAACATTAGTGTCCTCTGTTCACTGCGTAGGAAGAAAACTTCTTTTTACAGTGAAAAAACCCTTAACTTCAGAGCAAGCTGCCACGGGAATGTGAAATTCACAAATCCTTCGACACACTGCGGCACACCTGCACCAGGGCAAACCTCCGCCTGCCCCACTCCTGCTTTACAGGGGAAAACAGAGCAACAGGACCGTTGAGTCTTTGATTTTATTTATTTTCTGCTGTGTTTTATGTGCATCTATTTGAAAGACTGAGTGTAAACAAAAAATATATATTTTATTTTATGAGCTGGAATGTGCAGAAAATAAGTTTAAATGTTAAACAAATTTCCTCCAGTCAGAGAATGTTGCATATAATTTAATTTTTGCTTGATGCATAAAGTTAAAAGATTAAAACTAATAAAAACAAGTTTTAAAAGGAGACTTTTTCATTTGATTACAGTTTGTATGGGCTTAAAGATCTATCACTTTATCACCTATTCAGGTTGTAAATCATGTTTTTAAAAAGTAACTAAGTAACTGATTACTTTTGCAAATAAGTAATCAGTAAATTAGCAGGATTACTCTTGGGGGGGGGGGGGAAATGATCAGTAATTAGTTACTGATTACTTTTTTCAAGTAACTTGACCAACACTGGATATTACTGAAGATTTACTTTACCTCTAAATAGGACACTGTTACAATAATGACTATTTGCAGAGAACATTTAAAACACACAGTCACAAATTTCTTTACTGATTTGATAAAAACAAGCAAAATATAAGTTTACATTTCCACACAGACAAACATGCAGTCTTACATTCAGTCATCATGTTGACTAAATGAACTATAGTCAAAATAACTGGCTAAAGATTAAGGAAAAGCTAACCTACAAAGGTTTCAGATAATTCAAAGCAATCATTAAACTGACCAAATAAGAAAACTACTTTCATGCCATGGTCATCTCTGGATATGAAAAAGTTCCACTTCCAGTTCCAAGACACTCACAAAATGATCAGAGGGACCAACTACTGGAATGAAGTCTTGGCAGATCTGCTATATTGCCACATACCTGATCATGTAGGGAAATATATATGCTCCAAATAAAGTTTATAAATGAATTCTAAATTTCTAGCAGCCAAGCTGCTGGAATAATTAGAGATTAGCTGAAGGTTTGAGCAATGCATGGGAATACTGAATCAGAACAATCGAGATGGGAAGAAGTTAAAGTTTGTGCTAATGGTTCCTCCGCTCAAGTGAGCCAGTGATGGTTTGATTTTTGCAATGTTTCTAGATGAAAGAAACAAGACTGGGTGAGCTTTGTGATGTAAAAGTTAAATATCAAGATTCAAATGCTGATCAAGAACAACACCAAAGTTGTGATGGAGGAAATCTCATCAAAATTACATCAGCTATGAAGTAATCACTGTGGTAGGAGGTAATAAATCTTTTATCAGTGATAAATTCAGGAACATTTTTTTTTATCTCTAGAGACAAGCCTATCACTGCATTAGTCACAACAGGGAGCTTCACCTATTACAGTCTGTGGTTTCCAACATTATACAAAAAAGCAACCATGAATGCACTGCACCACATAAATACCTCTGGTGCACTGCAGGGAAACTGTCACCACAGCCACCAAAGCCTGTGAGCTAAAGAACAATGCAATTTCAAACAGCATGATACAGATCTGCAGGAAAGCGTTGAGTTTTTGACTAAGAAATAGCTTCACTAAAGCGTACCAGTGAAACTGTGTACAAACAATTACAGTGGAACCCCGACTTACGAATACCCTGTTTCACGAAAAATTCAATTTACGAAGGCACTGAACGGCAATATTTCTGCCCGTGTTACGGCAAAATGCCCGAGTAACGAAATCCGCTTTCTCTGATTGGCTGAGCCTACAATGCCCACAATGCCTTCCGAATCATGTGACATCCCCTTGGCTTCTGTACTTGCGCTTTGCTGTTCCACTTGAACGACATATTGTTGTTCTAGTTAGCAATTAGCCTATAGCCTATCGTTCAGCATCGCCTCACTCAAAACGCGCAATGGGTGCTTCGACTTACGAAAATCTTCGACTTACGAAAAACCCTCGGGAACAGATTCATTTTGTAAGTCGGGGTTCTGCTGTATTAATAAATGTAGTTTTAGTTATCAAATACAACTCTTTTTTTTAAATATATTTTTTTCTTTTCTTTTTTTTCATTGTGCACTTTGGCCCTTAGAAAACACAACATGCAAGATACTGAGAGCTGACTGAAGTTACACATTTAAGTTATCTTTATTAATCCTTTATATCCAGGTAAAAATCTCATTGAGGTTAAACATTTATTTTTCAAGAGAGACTTGGCATCATGGCAGGTCTCTCAAGTAAATCAATAGTAATAAGTACTTCTGTTATTATTAGCATTAAATTTAATAAACTTTGTACTTACCTGAGACGAGGCTGAAACTCTCCACAAACTGAGTGCTACCATTTCTCTTGATGCCACAGAAGTAAAGCCTGCAGTCCTCTGCTGTCAAGTTTTTAATCACAAGTTTGTTTCCCAGGATTGAAAATTTAGTTTCAAAATCAGGAGAGTAGTAGGTAGAGCCTGCTGAGGAAAAACTGCGGCCGATACCTGCTCTGAACTGACTGTAGATCTCCATGTACCAGTGGATCTCTGATGTCTGATTGGAGCAGGTTAGAGTGACATCGGTCCCCAGCTCTCCTCTGACCTCGGTCACGTTCTCGGCCTGTGCACAGAGCAGAAGCACCAACAGGATCATCCACAGGAGAACCATGATCAGCTTCAGCATCCACAACAAGACGGAGTCGTCTGAAAGCAGCTCAGCTCTGATGGACTCTGACACAGAAGTGCTCTACACTTCCTACTTCAGGCGGTGATTATGTCGTGTGTGACGTCTGCTGATAAACCACAAATACCAAGTAACTCACAGGAAGTGAAACCTTCTTTTTACCTCCAGCCTGACTTCTGTAGCAGGAATCTGACACGGAGCTTTCAGACTCAGTTCTTCTGGAACTGAATTTTCACATTACGAATGGTACTGTAGGAGTAATAACAACAACACAAGCAAAGGGGAGTTTAAAATCAGCATGAGAGGACAGTGTTTCATTTAAAGTACAAAGCACAGGTAGAAAAACTAGCAGTAGTAGTATATGTTTTAGTAGAAAATAAACAGACGTGCAGATACAATGAATGAATCCAAAACTATCCAGATTTGAACATGTCTGAACTGACTCAGTCCTGTTTCTCTGTAAATAAAAAAAATCTTCATCTAGAACTTCAACTGTTACTCCAGTGAAACACATCTCAAGTCAAATCAGACAGTAAATTAAAGGACAGTATATTTAACCCCTTCAAACATGGCTTCGCGTCTGTTACACCACAGCGCCTCCAGTTGTATCCAAATATTACTGCAATCCACAACCCACTGAATTCCTACTATAAATACTTCTATAACCTCTACTGCAAAAGCAGGTATTAAACTCTTTACACTCAATATTCTCACTGAAACTTTAACTACTGTAATTACAGTGTACCCCATTCAAAGTGTATTAGAATGACTACTTTCACTACTACACTCTGTACTACAAATATTACTCAATCTGATTAATCTAATTCAAATATGAAACTGCTGCCTTTATCATAGCAGCAGTGAAGCATGATGTGAGTGGCATTTAGCTACATCTGCATAACTGCAACAATAACCACTACACACTCTGACAGTACATTTTACTAATGCTCATCAAATAACCTTCTGCCCACAGCCCTGGTTTTAGTGCCTGCTATTACAACCTAAAACTATGACAAAGTTGCTCCTCCATTTGCAGCACTACTATCATCTATGTTCTGTTTATCCGTCTGTGACTGTTTACTGTTACCGTGTTACTGCGAAATGATCAGTTACAACTTCTGTTAATGACAGATATCAGCCTGTTACTACCTGTGCAGTTAAAGCTGATCCCTGAACTGGGTCAGACTTCCTTGAATTCAGCCTGAAGATGGTTCCAGTTAAGAAACTGTTAGCTGACATAAAATGTACTTTACTATATACATGACTGATGTCTTTAAAGGATATCCAAAACACAACAGCAAACACTTAAAAGATATTTGAACTTGCATGCATGTATAGATGGTGCATCAACACTGATGCAGTTTAAAGTTAATCAATATATATGAGGCCAAAACTACTTAAAAATATTTGACCAGAATTGAACTTTTCATTCATTTGGGAGCTGTGAGCCTGTTGTGAACCTTATGTTGGAGCACATACGCAATTCTGAAAAAGTTGTTACACCGTAAAACATTTTGAAGACAATTGTTTTGAGACATTCTTCTTCCATCAAATTTAAACTACATAAATATTTTTTTTCCAAATTGTACTTTTCCTTAGTTTAAACGTGCTATTGTGAATTAAATAGGGGTTGATGAGATGATGAGTAAAATTATTAATAACACCTGAGATGAGTGATACCTTTAAAGTAACACACAGGGACAGCACCAGCAGTACATGTTTAATAGAAGTAACAACAGCCATAATATGGTTTGAATTTATAAAGGTCAGAGCGAAGATCATCAACACATGCGAGCAGATCAGCTGTTTTCATCTTCTGTCTCCAAACTGTTGCTGCAAAGAAACTCAAACATGAACACAATCTGAAAACAGTGAAAAGGTCAAAGCAGACAAGCTAACACAGGTGGTACATTTTCTAATACTGTAACATTTCTAAAACATGACATTAATCATACATGAGTAGAAAAATGCGTCTTCAGCATCACTTTGTCAAGTGTAGGCTGTGTACAGGCAGGATAGGAGGACCCAAAGTGCAGACTCATGGAGGCAAACGTGAACTCAAACTCAGCTTTTATTGCTGGATGGCAGAACAGAACAGTAAACTAAATAAACTGAGAATAAAGAGAGCTAAATTGGCAGGCAGGCAGAACACACAGCAAGGGATGATAGAGATCACAACACAGACAAAGGAAAACACAGGGCTTAAATACACAAGCTGTGCCCTAAAATGTCGGCTGCATCCTTCGGAGGACCCGGCCTTCGCGGTCTACGTGGGCCGGGTCCTTCGAAGACCGAGTAGGCCGGAAGAACGAGGCTGTGAAATGGGACAGTCTAGCCTTTTGATTAGCATCACCGCTGTCTCGGTGGAGTTTAATAAACTAAGCCGTCTGCTCCTTGCTATCTAAAATATAATATCGACCATCTCACACTTCTGTTTCATCAGTTTTCTGTTTCACGTTTATTCAGCTGTGTGAAAATCCCAGAGGAACCCACCAGATGGATTAATAAAAATTTATTTAATGTAATCTAAGTGAATAACTCTAATCTCAGCCAAACCGATTTACTACGGAACAAATAAAACACAGAAAAAAGCCAAACAATTACATTTTAAAGTTATCTGAGTGACTTATATATCGTGTTTAACCTGTGTAGCGAAAGACAGCGGGGGTCTGAAAACAATGAAGCCGGGAGTCCACTGCTCTCGCCGGGTTAAGTGACCATTGAACCCCCCGGCTTGCTATCGAGCGGGTGGGTAACAGACGTCTCAGAAAACGTTGGCGCACTTTTGCAAATATGCGATGTCTTGATAAACCAAGCAGTTATTTAAAGTTTACACAGCAACTTTCTCGCCTGAAAATATGTTAAAAGTTTATTTTGTGACCCAGAAAGAGTAATAAGAGTAATATTAAAACTTAGTAGTGCTCGCCATTGTTGGAAACTGGAATTGGCTGTGCCGCGCTATGAATTCTGGGATATAGTGGGGCCACAAAGGACACACCTGACCCATCCTTCAATTTTGGGCAAAATAAAGGACGGATTAGTTGGACACATTTGAAGGAGTCGAGGAATTGGGACAGCCTTCGTCACCTGGCTGTGGCGTAAGCCTTCAAATACGACCTACAGAGGATGCAGCTTACGTTTTGGGACACAGCTACAGAGGGAGCAATCAGGGAATGGGAACAGGAGACACAGACCTTCAAAGTAAAACAGGAAACAACAACTGAACTTACAGACTCACAAGCAGACGCTGCAACAGAAGGAACAGGGACGTGAGACCAGGGCAGACACAAACACGGACTGGACACAGAACAGAGGGAGTATGGAAACCAAAACTGAAGAACTACAAAATCTCACACCAAGAAGAACAGAGGGAAATAGAAATACAAAACAGAAAGCAAAACCTTCACAGTAATAAACCGAGATGAGAACACAAAGGTACAAAACTGAAAACACTGGGTCAACAACACAGGTACCCTAACACACTTCAGTACATGGAGGGTTGGAGTGGATCTCATCCTGAAACAGAGAGCACAAATAATCAGCACTCTGTGATTGTACCATTGATATTGGTATTAAAGTTAACAGCAGCAGAAAAAATGGCATTAGCAACACTAAATCCACACACAGAGTGGGTTAAAGCAGTTGTGAGTCATGGTTTAAGAGCTTTGAGGTGAATGTTGTGGTGATTTGGCGCTCTGTAAATAACATGACATGAAAAGTAGTAATAGTTACAACTGATATTAGCATTAATGTCTTTTTAACAAATACAGCTAACATGTATATATGTACATGTGTACTGTATAACTGGTGTCAGCAGTCCCAGCTGGAACTGTTTACCTGGGCACTCTGCACAGTCTCTGCATTCCAATTGGTCACAGGTCGAGGGCTGCGCACCTGGAGAGATTTCCTCTTCATCCACAGAGACGTAAAAACCACAACTGCCAGCAGAGCAGATAACCCGTTAACTGTCAATCAACATCCTCACTGAGAGACTCATAAACATGTGAGCATGACCCCAAAATGATTATTGTGTTCATCTGGACGTAGTGTTTTGGGTCAGAGAAATGTTTTGTCACTCATCTAAGTGACTTCTTCAGATTCTGAGACTGAATTTTTTTACCTGCGTGATTAAGCATGCATCAAAACATGTGACTTTTTTCCGCAAAATAAATAATAATAACAATGATAATCAGATCTAAGCAGAGTGTGATCCAGATTAAAAACTAAAATTAATGCCTTCTTCCTGTTTTTCTTCCTGCAGTAATCTAACATGTCTTAATAAATTCAGCTTGGTTGATTCTGAGTGATCTTCCAGCACGGGAAATAACGCAGTGCTACGGATATAATGAATATTGGCTCTACCAATGTTAATCCAACAAATAAGACTCACCCAGTATGACAAGGGTGATGGCAGTAATGAGGAAGGCTGAGCGGTATATGATGATGAGGTGATGCTGTGATATGGAGCTGCTCTGCTGCTGAGGGTCTGGCTCAGAGGTTGGAGAGATATCTGGAGAAAGAAAAACTGGAAAAAAGGGTGAAGATGAACTGAAAATCTAAAACAGAAAAAATGAAATGAAATTCCTAAACTTTGACACAGCCAGGAGGAGGTAACCGTGGCAGGCTTTTCAAGTCCCTTTCTTGAATCACTTCCTTTGTTTCCTAGTGTCTTTTTGAATTTATCATCAGATTATCTTTGTAAGTCTTCCTTACCAGAAACAGACCATACAGTTTTTAGAGGTTTCTTAAATTATTTTTTCTACATATGTTGTTTCACATTTTAACACTGAATGATTGCAGTTGTTAATTACCATAAACATGTCAGCATTTTACTTATTTTGCTTCTGTAGTTTTCAGAGTTAAAGTCAAAAACTGTGCACTTACCTGAGATGAGGTGGAAAGTCTCCACAAAATGAATGCTGTCATCTCTCTTGATGCCACAGAAGTAAAGCCTGCAGTCCTCTGCTCTGAAGTTTTTAATCACGAGTTTGTTTCCTAGGACTGAAAATTTGGTTTCAAAATCAGGAGAGAGGGTAAAATATGTTGAAGAAATCTGGCAGCTGACACATGCTCTGAACTGGCTGTAGATCTCCATGTACCAGTGGGTGTCTGAGGCCTGATTGGAGCAGGTTAGAGTGACCTCTGACCCAAGCTCTCCTCTGACCTCGGTCACCTTCTCGGCCTCTGCACAGAGCAGAACCACCAACGGTATCATCCACAGGAGAACCATGATCAGCTTCAGCATCCACAACAAGACGGAGTCGTCTGAAAGCAGCTCAGCTCTGATGGACTCTCTAGTCCTCTACACTTCCTGCCCCAAATGCTGACTTCAGCCTATATGACACCTGATAAAATACCACAAGTACCAAGTACCTCACAGGAAGTCCAACTTGTGCACCTTCACTATGAACACTGCTGGATGGGTTAATATGAGAGACTTTCTGTTGCTTTGTGATGAATTTTAAATATGGCACTGCAGTATTTAAAGTACAGGAAAAAGTGTTGAATTTAACTCTAACAAAGTCAAAGTATGTGTTAACATTTTGAGCTTCAATACAACGCTTTTCAAGGTTTTGCATTAACACAACTGGACAGTGGCAGCTTGAGACACAGATAGAGGAACAAGTGGGAGAGAAAAACATTTAAATTAAAAGAGCAAATCAATGAAATTAATCGTTGCCAAATTTCAAAGCCATTTATAAAATAAAACTCTTTTTGGAAAGATTCACTTTACTGGAATTCTAATAAATATCTCAACAATGACCTCTACAGGATGGAGGAGGCGGTGTGTGTGGCCTGTGTTTAGTGTATTCAGTTTTTCTTCCTCCAGATTAGCATCCGTTGTGTTCGAGTCCAGCATTTGGGTCCAGCCTCATCCTGCCTGTCACAGCACCGTGCATGACGCATGATATAACTCAGTAATCAAGGAAAGAGCCGTTGTTGTGACTTATCTATGTATTTATATATCTATATCTATATATAAATATATAGATATAGATATATAGATATACACAGACTTTTTTTTCTTTTTGGTAGGATTTCATCTTTCAAGTGTTGTGATTTGTGTAGCTTGTTTAAAAGACTATCTGTTTTTGTTTTTACATTTTGATTGTGTGATATTAATTCCAGAACCATGAATGCATGACAACCTTTCCAATCATACCACAGCCAAAAGCTCCCAGTTAAACATACCTGAAAAGTTACACTCACGTCTCAACTGACGATTATTAATGTATTTATTTCGGTGTCATTTTAGTTTCGCTTTTGTGCCTCTTCACAGTAATGATGTGTTCCCATTCAATGTGATTTGTTCAGCAGCTGACAGTCGTTTGCTTGCTGATGTACCTAAATCATGTTACCTAGATAACTGCCTAATGCAGAGATGTCAAAGATAAGGCCCAGGTAACAGAATCAGCCCGGTAAAGACTCCAGCTTGGCCCACTGGGTGTCTTTAAAACTGTGAAGCAGGGCATAGATTTTGGACATTTAACTGTAATTTCATAAGGTTTATAGCTGATAAAGACCTCCATTGCCATTCAAAATACAGATAAGTAATAGATAAATAATAGATGAAAATTTAAATGACAGAAAAGTTTTTCACTATTGACATTAATAAAGTATTACTTTACAGTGTTTCTATTTTTACAAACAGCAAACAAAAGTACATTTTTTGGGAGTTAATAAAAATAAGAGTCTGGGCCATTAGATACTGTAATTTTACACATTTATTCTACTATTACTGTTGAAATTGCAAATAAATTAAGCTGGGTTTTGCTAATCCAACCCACTTATGATCAAAGAGGGGCTGTATATAGCCAACGATGCAAAATACGTTTAACACCCCAGCTATAATGTATTTACTCCATGTCATATGTCAGTCAGTGACATTCTTCATTGCAATAGTCCATTTGATTTCTTTCACTCATCAAATTAAAAAAATTCTGACTGTAATAGAGGACAGCATGTTTTATTAGAGCTAACCACAGCAGTAATATAGTTTGATTTAATATACAGAGTCAAAGATCATCATGAGTTTAACATGTGTGAGCAGATCAGCTGTCTTCAGCTTCATTTTCTCATACTATAACATTTTTAATACATTATGAAATAACATTAACCATAACCGATATATGCTTCTTTAACATCACTTCAATGATATGGAGGGTTGGAGTGGATCTCATCCTGAAACAGAGAGCACAAATACTCAGTACTCTGTGGTTGTACCATTGATATTGGTAGTAAAGTTAGCACCAGCAGAAAAATGCCATTAGAGACACTAAATCCACACACAGAGTGGGTTAAAGCAGTGGTGAGTCATGGTTTAAGACTAGTAGCTGACTTCACAGTGACTGCATCCATCTTAGCTTTAGCATTTTAGTAATATTAGCAGCAGTAGCGCCTTGAGGTGAATATTGTGGTGATTTGGCGCGCTGTAAATGAAATGAAAAGTAGCAATAATTACAACTGATATTATCATTAATGTCATTTTAAAAAATACAGCTTACATGTAAATATGTACATGTGTACTGTATAACAGTAGTTGTGGATCAGATGAGCACTCACACTAATGTCAGTGTTAGCAGCTCCAGCAGTGGTTTGTTTACCTGGGTGCTCTGTCTCTGTATTCTAGCTGGTCACAGGCTGAGGGCTGCGCACCTGGAGAGATTTTGTCTTCACCCACAGAGATGTAAAAAGCACAACTGCCAGCAGAGCAATAACCAGAGAGAGTTATTATTAAAGCTGCAGAGAGACTCATAAACATGTGAACATCACTTTTTGTCAAAAGTAAACAATAGTAATAATGACATGAACATGAATATTAATAAGTTATATTAAAAAATAGGTTTAGTGTTTTATTTTTGAGTTTGAAGTAGAACGTAATCCTGATAAACACCAGAGTTTGTCATAGTGGCCCTGAGAGGTCAAACGAGATTCAGTTTAAGGTAACACCAGCAAAGAAAAACACAGCAAAAGCATACGAAACACAATGGAAACAAAAAAAAGACAACAAAAGTTGAATAAAACACAGCTGAAATAGAAAAAACAAATCAGGAAAGACAATAAACATGTTTCTCATGACTAACCCTAACCCGTCATAGCGAAAACGGAGACTTTCTAAAACGATGACGCATGTTAGTCATATGATGCAGTCATGTGACTAAGATAGCGGAGGGCATTATACAGCAGTTGTTTTGTTTGCTCTGAATCTTGACAGCCCTATTAAAGATTAATATCAGTCTGTACATGCTCCAGATGGCTTTTCTTCAAATTCTTTAACTCTCACTCGCTTTTGCAACTTTGTACTTTTGTGTTACTCGCAGCAACAACTCCACCTCATTGTTAGTCCATTTAAAAAACTCGGTGCTTTTCCTCAACATTCTGCTGCAACGTTTCAAAGAGCCGGAAAGTCAGAAATGAGGCAGGTCGAATCTTCTTGCGTTTCACGCATGCGCAGTACTGGAACGTAAGTGTTTTTGGCCGTTTCAATGTGGACGCACAACTCTGTGAAAACTACTGAAAATGCTATTGTGGACGTGGAGCGTTTTCAGACAAAAATGCCGTTTTCAAATCTATCCAGGCTAGTGTGGATGTAGCCGGGGACACTTTCAAAAGAAGCCCAGGGTTCATCAGTGTTGTGATGTTTAGATGAGGTGGAATGAAATTATGTACACATGGTCCCGAAATGAAAAGAAACAGAATAACGAAGAAACGGTAATAAATAAATAGTTTAAAAAAAAACAAACAAAAAAAACAGAATAACATGTAATAAAATAACTGTGCTCTACTCGACTGCGGAGGAGGCGATGGCGGATATGCCGACAAGGGGATTCCAGATCGCTAAAGTCGTCTTGAAGCAGCTGTCAAATCTGACGTGGGAGAAGACGGGAATGTCGCAGTGGCGTGACTCGGAGGGGCACAGAGAAAGACTCATTCGTGAGCAGCTTCAACTAAGGAGGGGAGGTTTATACTGGTTCGGGGAACAGTTGATGGTAATCAGGTTACTTTAATGAATGTGTACGCCCCACCAGGAAGTGACTTTTTTTAAGTGAGTTTTTTTAAGAACATTGTTAATATAATGGTGACAGAAACTCAGGGCCCTTTAATTTGCTGCGGCAATCTGAACATACGCCTGCAGCCGGATCTAGATAGCTCTAACAGAATGAAGCTGGAATCGAGTACCTTATATAAAAGAATTTCAGCATTGTTTGACGAGGTGGGTTTAATTGAAGTATGGAGAAATTGTTTCCCTACTCTTCTTACTCTCATTTCTCAGCCCCACACTCCCTTTACACGAGGATAGATTATTTTTTGACGTTTGGAAGAGATAGGGATAAAATCTTAAAATCTTAACATGCGAGATGGGCTCGATAGATATAAGTGACCACGCATCGCTGTATGTGACGATTGATATGAACGTATACCCCAAAATTTCAATTTGGAGATTGAATTCATCTCTGCTTAAAGATGTGGAATTTAGGAAAGTAACAAGGAAAGAGCTCAAAGATTATCTCGAAATTAATGATAATGGGGAGGTGTCACCCCCGATACTATGGGATGCATTAAAAGCTGTCATGAGGGGGAAGATCATAGCGTTTGCCTCCTTCCATAAAAAAGCATGAGAGAAAAAAATGGAAGAATTACAAGAGATTCAAAAACAATTAGAAAGGGAGCACAAACATACACCTTCAGCGGGTACTCTGCAGAAATTAACAACGATCAGAACTGAAATAAATACGCTGAGTACACAAGCGATAAAGAGAAAATTGTTATATTTGAAACAGAAGTATTATCAAGGGGGATCGCAATCAATGAAAATCTTAGCGTGGAAACTTAAGAAGAAGATAGCGGAGAATACTGTAACTAAAATTAAACACCCAGAGACAGGAAATATAATGACTCATCCAGTAAGATACAGGATGCCTTTGAATCGTTTTATAAAAATTTATACACGGGAGTCCCACGGGGGGCTGAGTATGAAATGGACGATTTCCTGAATTCTTTATGCCTACCAAGTCTTAATGAGGAACAAAATAAAATGATGATAGCGGAGGTGACGGAAGCTGAACTTATGAATGCCATCAATAGGTTGAAATACAATAAGTCACCAGGCTCCGATGGTTACACCGCGGAGTGGTATTGGGAATTTAAACAGGACTTGATCCCTACATTACTCACTACTTTTAACTGTGTGTTAAAAACAGCGCAAATGCCGCCGAGTTGGAAGGAGGCTATCATCTCGGCTATCCCGAAAGAAGGGAAAGACAAAATGGAGTGTGGCTCATATAGACCCATTTCTGTTCTCAACATAGATTACAGACTGTTTACTTTGATAATAGCCAGGAGAATGGAAGAAATTTTACCCGACCTGATTAGTAATGACCAAACAGGGTTCATAAGACGACGACAGACCCAGGATAATATACGCAGAACTCTTCATGTAATACATCAGATACAGACATCTAAGAGTACAGCCATGCTTATGAGTATTGATGCAGAAAAGGCCTTCGACTCCGTAAATTGGGACTTTCTATACAAAGTCTTGGATAAATTCGGCTTACATAAGGGAATTGTTGATACGGTGAGGGCATTATATACTAATCCCACCGCAAGAATTAAAGTTAATGGTTCTCTCTCAAATAGCTTTGTTCTGCAGAGAGGAAATAAACAAGGCTGTGCTTGGTCCCTGCTTCTGTTTGCTTTGTATTTAGAACCTTTGGCACAATCAATTAGACAAAATAAAGATATTAAGGGGATTACCATTGCAGGACAGGAACATAAGCTTGCTTGCTACTAGTGATGGGTCGGTTGCGAACGAAATGGCTCTTAGAGCCGAATCTTTGACGTGAACGACGCGAGCCGGCTCCTTATCGCGAGCTGGATTTTTTTTCTTCTTTCTCTCACCCTCTCTCTCGCACTTTTTTTCCGCTTCACTCAGCACGTGAGCCTTGTGCTTTACGCTGGGAAGAGGGGGGGGGCGGTAGTTACACTCAGTAGCACAGGAACAGAGCGGGAGGGAGAGACAGAGAAAGAGCCAGGGACAACAACGTCACATAAAGGTATAGTAATCATCCACAACTATTTTCAGTTGCAGATGATAAAGGATTCAGAAAGTTTATTCATGCAGGCCCATATGACAGAGAATGTGCATCTTCTTTTTGTTTTCATATTTTAATTTATATTTAATTGTGTTGTGGTTTGCATTGTTTTGTGTTGTTTCACTTTAAATTTGTAAAAGGAAAAAGCTGAAAATTGAAATAGTTAAAAGTTGAAATGTGAATAGTTGATTTATTTATTACATTTTATGTGGAGTGAATAAATAAAAGTATATTTACGGTGGCCCCTACAGACAAAGCACATACAAACTTCAAATCACGTACAAACCCTGAAGCATGTACAAACTCCAAAACACGTAAAAACACGTACAAACTCCAAAACACGTAAAACCTCCAAAACACGTACAAACTCAGAAGCACATAAAAACTCAAAACACGTACAAAAGACAACAGAAGTGCTCCAGGATGCTAGGGGCAGTGTTGAACTTTTGTTACCTAGTATCTACACAAGCCATCAAGTAGCAACGACCGGATTTGGTGTGTGGTAATAACAGGCAAATGAACTTTTTTTAAAATTATTATTATTTGACTATATATGAATGCTTGTGTATAAATACACAAAGAATACACATATGCTTTCATGCTTTAAATTGTGTAATTTAAGTGATCTAGGTAGCTCTGTTTTGGAAGTTCACTTCATGCTAGAAATGTGTTTTGGAGTTTGTATGTGTTTTGTCTCTAGGGGCCACCGCATATATTTATATATAAACATATATAAATAAAACCACTTTTTTTTACATTAGTAATTCCTTTTGTGCATAATTTTATATTGTTGTTAATAATAAATTAATTAAAGCAACAAAACAACCCGAAGAGCCGGTTCGAAGCCGAAAGAGCCGGCTCTTTTTAGTGAGCCGAACCGAAAGAGCCGGTTCTCTAAAAAGAGTCGGAAATCCCATCACTACTTGCTACGCGGATGACATATTGATATACCTAGATCAGCCCACTAACTCCTTGCCTCCGTTGATGAATCTATGCCAGATTTTGGAAACTCTCTGGCTATAAAATTAATGTCTAAAACTCAAATTTTCAGTTATAACTATAGCCCTCCGGCTCACTTGGTTGATCGATATCCAATGAGATGGCAAGAAAAGTCATTGAAATATTTAGGAGTTGTTATTCCTAAGGATTTAACTAAACTATTTGAGGAGAACTTTGGTTCCCTACAAAGGAGAACAGTGGGTGATATTAGACGATGGAACATGATCCCCTTTCTCTCTCTACACTCACGAATTGAATCCATCAAAATGAATATTCTGCCAAGATTATTATATTTATTCCAAACACTACCAATACCTATTGATTCAAGCCAATTCAATGAATGGGCTGAGGGTTTGTTTTAAAACTTTACAACTACATAAGAAGAAGAAGGCGGGAGGATGGGGGTTGCCGTCACTAAAAAAAAAATTTTCGGGCTGCTCATCTGAAGACTGTGGTCAATTGGTGTGATACAAGCTACCAAGCACAATGGAAGACTATTGAGGAGAGCATGTTTTCCTCTCCAATGCAAGCTGTCTTGATGGATTCGAACATTCGAGAATGTATTGACAAGGTTTGCAACCCCTGGGTGTCATGTACACTTACTGTATGGAGAAAAGTCGTGAAAGAATTTAAATTGGAACGGGATTTGGCTTTATTTAAATGGTATGCATATGACTCTGACTTTGTCCCGAATAAATTTGACTCACGCTTTAAAAGTTGGTCTGCTAAAGGGTTATCTACATTCAATTGTTTGATTAAGGATGGGAACTTAATTAGTTTTGACACACTGAAACAGGAATACAATCTAGAAAAACAGGATTTTTATCAAGACTTGCAAATAAGACATTATATAAAGACAACAATCGGTGTGATGTGAAACACTAATGTGGAATTGATAACTTTGTTTAGACAGGCGTATAGTGGGGATGTCGATACAAGACTCATTTCCTTTTTGTATAATTTTCTCATAAATAAGCTTCCCCACTCAGCTGACTATGTGAAGATGTTATGGGAAAAGGAGGGTGGGGTATGTATTTCAAGGGATGAATGGTCTCAGATGTGGGAACGGCAATGGAGGAGTACTTCCTCCAGCAGCTGGAGGGAATTTGGATGGAAGTCTTTGATAAGGTTCTTTATTACTCCGTGTCAAAAGGCTCATTATGATGTGAATCCTCCTGTGTGTTGGAGAAACTGTGGACACCAACGAGCACATCACACCCATATTATGTGGGATTGTTCTTTGCTACGGACCTACTGGAAAGACATTCATGGTACACTACAAGGCATTTTTGACTGTACATTCCCTTTGGACATGAAGACAATCTTTTTTGGATGTATACCGCAGAACTGGTCTAAAAATGACACGTCTGTTAAGAGCTTTACTTGTTGCAAGTAAGAAAAGTATAACTAAGAAATGGTCCTTGCAAGATATACCAACTTTGTCATTATGGTGGGAAATTACGCTAGAGATTTATAGGATGGAGGAGGTAACAGCTTATGTCACTGGGTGTGTTGGTTCCGTTCGTGTTGGGATAAGTGGGTCCTATATGCCAATACTCATAAGCCGAATCTTCTTTTTAAAGCTTGAAATTACCAACCTAGCTAACTGGTCACTCCCAACTATTCAATGTCCCTTTTTATTTTTTTTTATTTTATTTTATTTTTTCGTTTTGTTTCGTTTTTCCCTTGTAAATTGTGTTGATTAATGCCTGTAATCACTTTCGTGAAGTAATAGTTTAGAAATAAAGAATTAAAAAAAAAACATGTAATAAAATAATACGATAAATAGAGTGCAACAACCTGACCAGTAGAGAGTATGGATATAGAATGTAGGTATAAATACTTTACCAGCAAAAGGGTATTGTAACTGTTTTTCCATCTGTTTTCTTGTCCTTTCGACCTCAGGCTCACCGTACTTAGAGGGTTTTTTTTGTTGTTGTTTTTGCTGCAATATGTTTTATTACATTTAGCTCGCCTACATTGGTGATACAAATATTGATCAGTGCTAAAGTAACAGCTGTCAAATAAAAGCCTCACCTAGTATGAGAAGGATGAGGGCGGTAAGGAATAAGGCTGAGCGGTAAATGATGACCAGCTGATACTCTGATATGGAGCTGTTCTGCTGCTGATGACCTGAAACAGAGGATGGAGGGAAATGTGGAAAAGATGAAGATGAACTGAGAATCTAAAACATACAAAAAACACACGGAGAAGTTAAATTCAGAAACTTTGATGAAGTCAGGAAGAGATGATACTAGCACGCTGTTCCAGTCACTTTCTAAAATACTCATGTGAATATCCAACAAGAATCACTTCAGAATTTCATCAAATTATTTTTGCAAGTCTTTCTTAGAAAAGCAAACTTTACAATTTTTTAAATAAGAAAAAACTTCTGCTTACATGACACAACATGGAACGTGCTAATAAAATGAATGTCCTTTTTTCTGATGCCACAGAAGTAAAGCCTGCAGTCCTCTGCTGTCAAGCTTTTAATCACGAGTTTGTTTCCCAGGATTGAAAATTTGGTTTCAAAACCAGGAGAGTATAAAGGACGGCCATTTGAAGAATGACTGCGTCCAATATATCCTTTCAATTGGGTGTAGATCTCCATGTACCAGTATATGTCTGATGTCTGATTGGAGCAGGTTAGAGTGACATTGGTCCCCAGCTCTCCTCTGACCTCGGTCACGTTCTCAGCCTCTGCACAGAGCAGAAGCACCAGCAGGATCATCCACAGGAGAACCATGATCAGCTTCAGCATCCACAACAAGACGGAGTCGTCTGAAAGCAGCTCAGCTCTGATGGACTCTGACGTCCTCTACACTTCCTGCCCCAAATGCTGACTTCAGCCTATATGACACCTGATAAAATACCACAAGTATCAAGTACCTCACAGGAAGTCCAACTTGTGCACCTTCACTTTGAACATTGCTGGATGGGTTAATATGAGAGACTTCCTGCTGCTTTCTGATTAATTTATGTTTTTAATTAATACAGAGCAAAGTATGCAATGTATAAAATAAATCTGTTTTTGCAAAGAATTACTTTTATTGGAATTTTATTAAATATCTCAGCAGTGACCCCTACAGGCAGGAGAAGGCAGTGTATGAGTGTATGGATAGAGCATATAGTTTTCCCATATGATGGAACAAATATATAAACTGTGATAGTAGATAATAATATTTATTTATATTTAGTACAGGAATTACAAGTTTTTCAAGTGTTGTGATTTCCACAGCGTGTTTGAAAGACAATCTCTTTTTGTTTTTGCATTAATTTCAGAAGCATGAATCCATGATACCTCCCAGTTCAATACTGGGCATGTGCAGAGGTTTTCTTCTTCTTCTGTTTGGTTAAATGGCCGTTTACTCCCCAGTGTATGAGGATATCGCCACCTACTGACCGAGCGAATGAGCCCTATTGTAAACTGAATTAGTGTCATTACAAATATGTGTTAAATTTGATTTAGTGATAGTCGAGTGTGTTTATGCTTGTCTGTGTGGAGAGGACTGTTGGAATAGTGATGATGATGTCCGCCATCACTGTCATTTGCCAGTAAACACTTAATCTGGTTGATTATGATAAACATGTGTTGTAGTTCTCCAGAGGCCTGGTAATGAACTAATCATTTGATTCAGGTGTGTTGACTCAGGGTGAGATCTAAAACCTGGGGCCCGTTCTTCGTACCTCGCTAAGTAAGTTAGCCGGATTTGATTGTTGACGATTTCGCGTGATCTTGGATCGTTCGGTTCCCCGAAGCTCATCCGGGACTTGCTGTCATAGCAACAGAGCCGTAAGCGTAAACCTGCTCGGGAGCAGGTTTACTTTATGTAAACAGGATTAGATCGCGGCCACTCAGGTATGTCCGCTTCATTTATACGAAAGCAACAGCGATATTTTACCACTGTTGTACCATAAATAAATAACATCAATGTAACTAAAGATAATGCAGCACTTGATCCTTTTATTGATTTCACACAGATACATACAGGTCATTTCCTAAAAAAGGGAAATGTACTATTAACATTCTATTACATGTATGTGATTATTACAGATGTAATTCATATCTCAGAGTAGTAATTGCAAATTACTTCGTGTAATCAAGATGGGAGACCACAGCTAGAAAAGCGAAGGTGGATTTGGGAAGCCTGTCGCAGCCATGTCCTGTCTGTATACGCGAGCCACCCATTGCGGAAGGTGCAAGATTGATAAGGAGAGTTTTCAGAATTCAGCGTATATTGCGGGACAGACAGGATCCTTTAGCTCAGCGCGACAGTGTGCTCATAGAGAGATATCGATTTTCCCGTGAGGGTATTATTCACTTAACCAACTTGTTGACGAGGGGGTGCAGGACCACCACCTGTCTTTTTTTGCTCTGCCCTTTTCTTGGTTGCTGTTATAAACAAACAAACAGATTATTCCAGGGTCTCTTTCCAAGAGACGAAAAGCAATATAAGTGATAAATATTACCATTCTGTAGAATGTTCTTATATTTCACTTTTACTTGTTCCCATGTTCTAGTGGGTCCTGTTGTGGCTCTAATGTGAAAGGGGATATAATATAACATATTATAATATAATGTAATATAATATTGGATAATATAGTGTGATATGATAAATCTACCCTACCGCCTACTGGTGTTGGCCAGAGGGGCCGATGGCGCAATATGGCAGCCTCGCTTCTGTCAGTCTGCCCCAGGGCAGCTGTGGCTACAACCGTAGCTGCCTCCACCAGTGTGTGAATGTGAGAGTGACTGAATAGTGGCATTGTCATGCGCTTTGGGTGCCTTGAAAAGCGCTATATAAATCCAATCCATTATTATTATTATTATTATTATTAAATTACTTACGAGTTTAATTTGTCAGCAACTTTCTGCCAGCCCTCTCTCCTTGCTTTTGCAGCCTTTGCAGTGTTCCCTTGCGTTTTAATTAAACTCTGAAACTCCTGAAATCCCTCACTCAAGAGTTCTTGCTCTGCTGCCGAAAAATACCGAGCGCGCTCCTTCGACATTTTCGCCATTGTCAGGGACCAAGCAGTAAAGCATAAAGGACACAGGTGGTTTTAATTCAAAAAACGGGTTTTATTGACCCAAAAAATATGAAAATATATTTAACAAAGCCAAAACTTAAACAGGCAGACCAATAAAAGAGGTCAACTCAATAGACTAAACTCAAGATAATAATTAACAAAACCTCAAACAAACATATGGTAAACTGACCTGCTGAAATGACACACAGGGGGACTTAAATACTGGTTTAGCTAAACCAAATGACACACACGGGGGAAAACAAGATGGCTGCCATATAACCAACTAATACAAAACATTTAAACAAACATGAAACACCCCCCAGGCAATGAAGCATGTGGTGCAATCCAATTAGGCTGTCAGCAGTACTTCAGGTCTCCCAGCCCTTTGCCACACCTTAGTGATGGCCAAATGAAGCTTTCCGAAGCACTGAAGCTTGTATTGAAAAACGGTTCATTACTCGAAGCTTTTCAACACAGTCCTCTCCGGTGACATCTGGTGGTGAAAATTTTGAAGAGCAGCTTGAATCTGCAAAATAAAACGGACTGCTCAATTATCACTGCTCACTCAAGAGTGGAGTTCTCTCTGATATTGGGCCACCGTTCCGTTGCTTTGAACATGTAATTGGTTTTGTTTTCTCGATTGGGGGGCTGAAAAAAATGTAATGCGTATTTGCGTAATACATTTTGATCAATAGACTTTCCCTATTTAAACATGCACTATGGTGTGGCCTTTCTTTGCTCATAACTCCTTGATGTTGGTAAATACAATAAGTGAGCAATATATATAATATACATATGAGAATGCACAGCACATTATGGAGTATGCCCCTGCTGTGAAGTCCTGCCTCCATCTACTTGTCGTTTAATCACTGGACAGCTGGACAGGTTCATACAAAATATTAGATGAGGCCAATTGTCCTATACATATTTTTGACCTAGGGGTGGGATTGATTGTGAACTGGAAAGGGAAAATGCTTAGGGAGCTGAGTACGGCTGCATCGTCACTGATTTGTAGAATCATTTTTGATTCGATACAGGATCCGATTCAATTTGATTGGAATCTGGAAAGTTTTGCCTCAGTCAGAAATATTACAATTCTGATCATTTAACAGTATATATCCATAATTTCGTATCTATTAAAAGAAAGCTGACACATGTGAGACTTAATTAGAGATGTAAACAGAGAGTTATGAAACCTGCAGCTGCAGAAGCCAGCGGGAAAAAAAAGAGGCAAACACAGCGCGGACCCGACGACGCACCAAAATCTGATTCTGACGCGTCGGGTCCGCGCTCTGTGTTCACGTTTGTATGCAGAATCCGTAAACCTGCTCCCAGTTACTGTTTTAGCTGCATGGTGTTTGACGACATGTTGTGAGGTTTAACCTGAGATGCTGGCGTTTCAGGCATAATAACGTTAATTTACAAATCGACACGGGATTTTAATGAATCAATATCACTTTATTCAATTTAGCATGGATTGTAATCAGAAAGGCGATAATCAAAACCCACCCCTAATCAAGAACTTGCAAAGTAAAAACATGATCAATGTAAGGTAGCCCTTTTGTTATTTACATTTAAAAAGAGGATTAGTGTTACTGTGCGCTGGCTGAGTCTGTTTCTTTTCTTAGAAATAGTTTCTCCTGCCCTGGAGAAAATCCACTTGCATGGAACAGAAGAGGCTGTGGAGTGCAGGAACCACACTGCAAGCTGGTAGATATGCAGGTATTCCTGGGTCCTGCAGACTATCACCTAAAAACAATAAACAAAATGATTTTCTAAACTGTGTAGCAATGTCATGTACGTATAGTGTCAAATACATTGTTGTAGTCTTCATTAGCTTTAATTCACATGGAAGTGTTCCTAAAGTCATATGCTGTAATGATATTTCCATTATGAAAACATGATTTTGGACATTTCAAGTTTTTCACTTCGGCAGATAAAATGAATTGAGCAAAATCAACTCAAAATATTCCCACACGCCAGAACGTCCTCTCTTCCTCGCTGGCTCCATATCTGTCAGTGGAATGATCACCTCTTCGCTCTCTGTCACCATCAACACACTCCACGAATCCCGTGGATGATTCACTTCCTTATATCCGTTTGAATCAGGTACCGAAGCAGTTACGTGCGTAATGAAGCTTCGGACGTCACTGGTCACGTGACTTTTGCCAAACGAAGCAAGCCTCGACACAGTGCTTCTGAACCAGTGTGTTGTTTTTTTCGACACACGCTCCGGAGCGTCAGCTTCAAGCGGGCCATCACTACCACACCTTTTGCCAGACAGGAGGAGACACCAACCCCCAGGTAACTCAAACAAAGAAAGATGTATTAATATAACATAAAACAGAACTTTGACCTTGCAAGGTTAATATGTGTGCACGCCATATAAACATTGGAAGGTGTGATGGAAAAATGAATACATTTAATAAAGAAACGATATTGAACAATAAATAGAATATTTTAAAGTAGTGACTGTAAATTAAACTAAAGTGAATCAACGGGTGATGAGGTGTGGAGCTTACCATGTGTGGCATGCCATCACACCGACCAATCAAAGGGTTGCCGATCAATGTTTCTACTATCGATGCGTAGTCCCTGTTAAGCCACCCAGTGATCTCACATTACTTCATCCAGCTATACTAATCGTCAACAACAGGTGTGTTCGGGGAACCGGAATAGCGAGCTCAGAGTTAGCGCGATGATTTGATCTTGGATGTGTCATTTGATCTTGGATGTAGTAAGTGAGGTACGAAGAACGGGCCCCTGCTCTAATGTATTTAGTAAACAATATTACACAGCTGTATTATAATTTGAATTAATAAACATCAGAGTCAAAGATGATCATCATGTTTATATTTATTGTTAATTTAGGACTTTTTTGTGTTAGTGAAGGTTGTGTAAAAGCGTGCTATAGAAATAAACGTTGACTTGTCTTCATCTTTGGTCTCCAAACAGTTACTGCAGAGAAAACTCAAACAAGAAGCCGCGCTGAACTCGAGCTTCTGTTTCACAGTGAAACAAATCAAAGAAGACAAGTTAATGAAAAAGTAACAGCAGTCACACAAGAACAAAAAGGATCTGAATCCCAAACTTGAGCTTTGAGTTTCCCAGTCAAACCTAGCTTTGAAGGACATGTTAAAAGCACTTTTACTTATGTACTTTTTGTAAAAAGATAACATACTCAAAATATTAACTCATAGGGCAGTCTGTGGAGTTCAACTCCACTTTGTTGTATAGGTTAGTTTAGTCTGTACAACACAACAGTAAGCATTTATGTTTACAGAAAGGTTTAAATAAACTTGACGTTATAAAGGTGAGTCAGCTTTGATGTACTGATGGGACTTACACCCTGAAGTTTGAATTCTTGGACTTTAAAAGGTTATTTTGCATTATGTTTGGGTTTTAGTTTTATTGGTAACTTGTTTTCTCATGTCCTTCCTTATTACCTTGTTTATTTAGTTCCTAAGTTCAGTGCCTGTTAATTTCCATCAGTGTTTTGTTCATGGTTTATTAAGGGTTCTTGCTTATATTGTTTTCCTTCCCTGTTGTGTGTCACGATTGGTTGCAGGGACTCAAATGCAGAGCAGGTTGTCAGTTCCAAACACAGAGTTTATTTACAACACCAAGTGCAGAATATATACAGTGGGGGGGAAATCGGGGGTTCCAAGGGTCCAAGACAAGGTCCACGGAAAAACTCTCTTGCACTTGTTCTCTTCTCCTAACTCCAACACACACATGTCCACACAGCGAGAAGGTCACAGGAGGAAAACTATCACACAGGAAAGACAGGTTACACAAAATCACAAGTCTCGCAGAAGAGCTGAGAGGATCACTAACATGTCTCACACAACCATCCAGCAATGAGAAGGTCTGCATCCCGTCCTTAAATGGTAGGCACATAATGGCACATAACAGCGAACAGGTGTGTGGGCCAAGAGCGAGAGCCCGCAGTGAGCTCCGCCCAGGCAGAGCGGCGAAGGAGAGAGAGAGAGCAACACAAAACACATGTAGCCTTGTGGGGCCGGCTGGGCAGACAGGGGGACCATGACAGTGTGTTTGTTTTTCTGTGTGACGTTTGAGTGTCTTAGCGTTTGTCTCTTTGATTAGTAACTTCCTGCTTAACTTTGGGAGTGAGTTTTCTCCTGTGTGTGCATGACTCATTTGATTTGTACAAACATTGATCAGTGCTTAATGTGTTTGAGTTGTGCAGCAGCAGCTGTTGGCTCTACTAATGTTAAATGAATAAATAACCACATATGACAGCAGTAATGAGGAAGGCTGAGCAGTACATGATGAGGAGCTGATGCTCTGATGTGGAGCTGCTCTGCTGGTGTAGATCTCCATGTACCAGTATATGTCTGGTGTCTGATATGAGCAGGTTAGAGTGACCTCTGACCCCAGCCCTGCTCTGACCTGGGTCACCTTCTCGGCCTCTGCACAGAGCAGAACCACCAACAGGATCATCCACAGGAGAGCCATGATCAGCTTCAGCAACCACAACAAGATGGAGTTGTCTGAAAGCAGCTCAGCTCTGATGGACTCTGACGTCCTCTACACTTCCTGTCGCAAATGCTGACTTCAGCCGATATGACACCTGATAAAATACCACAAGTACCTCACAGGAAGTCCAACTTGTGGACCTTCACTGTGAACGCTGCTGGATGGGTTAATATGAGAGACTTTCTGTTGCTTTGTGATGAATTTTAATTATGGCACTGCCCGTACGGGACAATGTGTTGAATTTAACACTAACAAAGTCAATGTAGGTGTTATTAATTTTGAGCATTAATGGAACACAACTGGACGGTGGCAGCTTGTCCACTGAGACACAGAAAGAGGAACAAGTTGGAGAGAAAAATATTTTTAATGAAGTCAGTTCAGTAGTCTTTGTCAAATATCAGAGTGATGTACGAAATAAACATCTGTTTGGAAAGAATGACTTATTTTTATTGGAATCCTATTAAAATGTCTCAGCAGTGACCCCTACAGGCAAGTGTAGCTATAGAACGTGTTCTTCCTGTAGGTTGAAACAAATATATACAGTGTGATTGTAAATTAATTTACTCATTTATTTCAGGTATGTTCAGGTGTTGTCATTTGTACAGTTTGTTTGAAAGAAGACTTGTTTTTGGTTCTACATCTGTTTGATGGGGTGATTTTAATTCTGGAAGCATGAAGCTCTTTCCAATAACACCAAAGTCAAAACCTCCCAGTTAATAAATAATAGATGAATATTTAAATGACACAAAAGCGTTTTTACATGTCACAGAAGCTGTGTAATTTTACAATCCATCCGCTCAAAAAAGGGTTCAATCAATTTCATTGATTTTCTTTAATTTAATCATATTTATCTAAATTGAATCCAGTTGCCTAAGTAACCATGTACAGTGGGATGCAAAAGTTTGGGCAACCTTGTTAATAGTCATTGTTTTCCTGTATTAATCATTGGTTGTTACAATAGAAAATGTCAGTTAAATATATCATATAGGACAGCGGTCCCCAACCTTTTTTGAAAACCATACATTTCACACCTGAGCCTCAACTCTCCCGGCCCGGTACCAAACGACTCATGGACCGGGACCGGTCCGAGGCCCGGGGGTTGGGGACCGCTGATATAGGAGACACACACAGTGATCTTTGAGAAGTGAAATGAAGTTTATTGGATTTACAGAAAGTGTGCAATAATTGTTTAAACAAAATCAGGCAGGTGCATAAATTTGGGCACTGTTGTCATTTTATTGATTTAAAAACCTTTAGAACTAATTATTGGAACTCAAATTGGCTTGGTAAGCTCAGTGACCCCTGACCTACATACACAGGTGAATCCAATAATGAGAAAGAGTATTTAAGGGGGTCAATTGTAAGTTTCCCTCCTCTTTTAATTTTCTCTGAAGTGTAGCTTCAGAGTATCGTAGTTAGTAGAGTAGTTCAATATGATATATTTAACTGAAACTTTTTATTGTAGCAACCAACAATATATACAGGAAAACAATGACTATTACCAAGGTTGCATCCCACTGTAAAGCATTTCCTCATATGTCACATGTCAATCTATTCTTTATTTCACTCTCATCTGTAATAATTTCACTCGCTAACTTTCAAATTAGACACCAGTTATTTTTGCTCATTCTTACTTGAACTGGTGGAAAGTTATTCATCACCTATTGCCACTGGCTGATGCATCACTTCCTGTGTGGACGCAGGAGAGATCGGCTATACAGACATCTTGAATCAGGATGTCTGATTGTGTGGTAGGCTGCTGGACAATGTGGGTAAAAGCAGATGAACAGTCAAAGCTGAATGATTCATGTATTCCAGTAATTCTTTTAAAAAAGTCTGAAATGCTAATTTAACTGAGTTTCCAGGGAGTAACAGAAAAGGAGGCCACTGGGCTTTAGAGCCGCCTCAGTGTGAGTAGTTGTTTCTCAGGAAAGTGTATAATTAACTCAGGAAATCACTTCCTTTTTCACGCTTTGTTTTTACACTTTTAGACAAGCGTTGGACAAAAGAAGTATTTGTGCTAACAGAATTGTTAGCTAACTTACAGATACATAATATTATACTGCTTTAAAAACTACAAATGCTACTTCAATTACCCACAATCCTGTTTATTAGAGTTGCTTTTAGTACAACTGCAAAAATAGTCTTTAATGTATGTATTGCTAAGCAGTTTACATGCAATTCTATACGTACTACTACAAATACAATATGCTGTTGACATTACTGTTGACATTATATATGTTTGTACTTCAGTCACTATAGTTAGTCATGTGATACTGTTATAAATAGTGCTACCACATCCACTTAGTGCCTTGTGGATGCAGCCCTTAAAGTTTCAGACATGCTTTCAATTTTTAGCTTAAAGGGTTTCAGACTCTCTTAAGCTGCACTTCACATGTTCAAAGGGTTCCAGCTGACACTTGAAGCACATCACATTTTTATATGAAGTTTTACATCATAAGTACGCAGCTGTTTTCTTACAATCCTGATAATACACAAAATGTCAATTTATGTCCTGCAGTAGACAAAAATGCATGAAAATGTATTTTGGGGGTTAAATGTGAAACAATTCAAATTGTCCACAAAAGCAACATCTTTCAGCTTACGGGTAAAGAAGTCTTTCAGTGAGCTTTTGCCCATTGGGACTGGATCACCTTGTTCTGAAATAAAACACAAGCAATGAGTACGGAGAAGAAGCAGTACAGTGGTGGAACTTTAAACAGTGGTAGTGTTGGTGCTGTAGTATTAGCAGTAGTTGGTGCTGTAGTATTAGCAGTAGCAAACATAGAACAGTTATCAGAGATTAGGGCGGATGTGGCTCAGCTTATACAATACGTCATTAAACTGCCCACATATCAGAGAGTACACATTTCACTCAGGGTGTACATGTAACAATTACTAAGTGAGACAAAAAAAAATGCTGTATGAATATGTTTGAATGGAGAAACCCAGTGGTCTCAACTGTTAGCGTGTCCTTCAAATGTTGATTTGTCCCATTTTGAAACCTTGAAGTGATTATTTTCACTCTTGTCTCTGTTTTTGTTTGTTTGTTTTTAATGGAGCTAGAAGTGACCACTGTAAACTCATCAGGAAAATGTTAACTGAGCTCAGAGATCAAGTGAGGAATAATTTCATAGGTCGAAAACAGGTTAATTTTCTCATAGAGATTTCTATAAAATCATATTTTTAACCAGAGGTGTTAAAAGTAAAAGGATCAATGTTATAAAATTTCTTTTGCATCTTTATTACACAATTTACTTTTAGATTTAACTATTACTACTACACTAACTATTACTATCAGGTCTTCTACAGTACTAGTTTTTGAACATTAGCGGTCACAGTATCAGTTTTATCGATGAGAGCAGTGGTTTGTTTACCTGCGCAGCCCTCAGTGTGTCTGTGTTCTCATAGATGTGAAGTGAAACATTATTCTTCTGGATCCTTCTGGATTTTCTCTTCAAACACAACACTGTAAAAACAGCACCTGCAACAGACCACTGAGTCACGTCACCATCAAACTCACAATTACACAAGATGTGTGGACTGGTCTGATAAATGTTTCTCAGTCCCTTTACTTTAGTGTGATTATGTTCATTAGAAAAATGACCAGGCTTCAGATAAACACTTATAGATTTGGTAGAGAGTCTGTTCAAGTGTCTTATCTATGATGGGTCACTTACCCAGTATTACAAAGACAACAACAGTAACAGAGACACAGATGATGATGAGCTGACTGAGTCTGCAGTCGATTTGGGGGTCGGTGATGTTTAGGGTGACATCTGACAAAAAAAGAGGAAAGATGAGCTGAGAAACTGTTAGATTCACAAGTCATGACCTTTCTTTGCGTTTTCACTAGAGTAAAGCTCACACTTTAAAACTGTTTTTGAACTTTATTATTATTTAGAAGTGATCAACTATAAGCGTCAATAGCTAGCAAACAGTTTTGTAAAGCAGTGGATATGTACGCGTTATGTTTGTTTTTCTTGCTCATCAGGTTCAGATGATTGAGAGGTCTCATTGTCATTCTCACAGTGCACTGGAAGTTTTCATTTTTAAGTGTGCATGGTGAAGTGTTTTATTTTTAATTACCATCTTTTTTAAAGTTAAACAGGTCTTTAGTTTTTTTGTAACCAGATGTAACCAGATAAAGTGCAAATGAAACTAACCAGTGAGATTCAAAGACACAGCATCCAAACACGAGACAACTTCTTGGTTGGTAAACTTGTTACGTTATTTATTATCTCCTGTCCTAAAGTGGACTCAATCACCACCAACAACACCAAGGACACCTTGAGAGAATTTACTTTTTGTTTTTTAAAAGAGAGAAAATAGCTATGTGTACACATCGCATGCTAGACGCTTCCTTGAATTTGTGGTGAAAGTGAGTGTCACCAAATCAAGTGTTAGATATGTTCAGATCAACTACTTTGACCTTTAAAGTGGAAAGCTTAGAAAAGACAAAAAAAGTAGTAGATGTGATAAACTGTGGATTCAGTAAATTTCCAGATGAGTGAATTCTGTTTAATTTTAGGACTTACTTTTTTTTTTTTTTAGAATAATTATGTGTGTTTATTTACAATATGTTCACTGACTGCAGCATCTACACTGTTGGATGTTGACACTTCAAAGCTATGTTAATGAGTACTTTCTCTCATCAACATAGAAGGTAAGCACAGTAAAATGGAAATGACTTTTCCATCAGTAACACACCATCAGCTACGTATGCATATGCACATGTGTGTATTACCATTGATGCACCCTTTCCACTTACATAATAAATGAATTGGACCCTGAACTGGTTCCAAATTTAACCCGCTGAGTGTAACAGACAGATGCAAAAGAGCTGCACATTAAAATTTTTAGAATATTTGTTTAATCGGCTCACTCAGCGCAGCTTCCTGCTGGCTTGTTCCCTCGAAGAGCTGATATAAAATGCTAAGCTGGTAAAAACGTGTTCCCTCACTTGTTTATCACCAACAACCATTCCCATTTGTGCTGCTCAACGGTGTTCTGCAGGTTGGAGTTGAGAACAAATATTGATATTTAAAAATAACCATCCATCCATCCATCCATCCATCTTCAACCGCTTATCCGAGGCCGGGTCGTGGGGGCAGCAGCCTAAGCAAAGAGGCCCAGACCTCCCTCTCCCCAGCCACCTCCTCCAGCTTATCCGGGGGAATACCAAGGCGTTCCCAGGCCAGCCGAGAGATATAATCTCTCCAGCGTGTCCTGGGTCTTCCCCGGGGCCTCCTCCCGGTGGGACATGCCTGGAACACCTCACCCAGGAGGCGCCCAGGGGGCATCCTTGTCAGATGCCCGAACCACCTCAGCTGACTCCTTTCGATGTGGAGCAGCAGCTGCTCTACTCTGAGCCCCTCCCGGATGGCCGAACTTCTCACCCTATCTCTAAGGGAGAGGCCAGCCACCCTTCGGAGGAAGCTCATTTCTGCAGCTTGTATCCGCGATCTCGTTCTTTCGGCCACTACCCACAGCTCGTGGCCATAGGTGAGGGTAGGGACGTAGATCGACCGGTAAATTGAGAGCTTCGCTTTTACACTCAGCTCCCTCTTCACCACGATGGACCGGTGCAGCGTCCGCATTACTGCAGCTGCAGCCCCAATCCGTCTGTCAATCTCCGGCTCCCTTCTCCCATCACTCGCGAACAAGACCCCGAGATACTTGAACTCCTCCACTTGGGGCAGGAACTCATCCCCGACCCGGTTTAAAAATAACCTAACCACATAATGCAGTATTTTCATACACACAACAAGACCTCACATTCAACAGAAATAGAGGAAAATATTTCAGAAAGTGGCAAACAGAATGTTAACTCTGAGATGTGCTGATACAAAATGTAATGTACTGCAAAGAAATCCAGACCTAAACACCAGCGAGACGCAAAGAAAGCTGTTCAAATAAAATTAAAATCAGTCAATTTAAAAAAAAAAAAAAAAAAGCCCATGATGCGAGAATGAAGCTACTTCACACTGTGTTACTCCATACAGGACGTAATGTAAAACAAAACAAAAACTTTGCCACTTACTTGACACTGTCAGGTTTTTCAAAGTATGCTTTACCACTAACGGATCATGGGGCCTGAACAATAAATAATAAAGTTAAATAAACTCTGGCACTTACCTGAGACGACGCGGAAAGTCTCCACAAACTGAATGCTGCCTCCTCTCTTGATGCCACAGAAGTAAAGCCTGCAGTCCTCTGCTGTCAAGCTTTTAATCACGAGTTTGTTTCCCAGGATTAAAAATTTGGTTTCAAAACCAGGAGAGTAGTAGGTAGAGTCTGCTGAGGAAAAACTGCGACCGATACCTGCTCTGAACTGACTGTAGATCTCCATGTACCAGTATGGGTCTGATGTCTGATTGGAGCAGGTTAGAGTGATATTGGTCCCCAGCTCTCCTCCGACCTCGGTCACGTTCTCGGCCTCTGCACAGAGCAGAACCACCAACAGGATCATCCACAGGAGAACCATGATCAGCTTCAGCATCCACAACAAGACGGAGTCGTCTGAAAGCAGCTCAGCTCTGATGGGACAGACAAAGAAGTGCTCTGTACTTCCTACTTTACATGGTGAGTTTGGCTGATGTCACATCTGAATTTAAAAAAAAAAGAAGAAAATAAAAACCACTGACACCTCAGAGGAAATGAAACCTTTTCAACCTTCAGTGAGCACTGTGCAGTTCAGGTTAACACTGCTTTTAAAGTTAATCTGACTCTAACACCTCTGTGCTGCTTCCTTCTGCTGCTCCCACTGACAGCAGTAAAACTACTTCATTTACTTGTACTTGAGCAAGAAAACATTAAAGCAAGCAAAGCAAATGAACCAATCATAAAACTATCTTAATGACTGAGTCAGCTGTTGTCTGCTGTAGCCTGCTTTTCCTGTGATCAAAGTCTCTGTCTTGCACTCCCTTCCTGTTTATAAATGTTAGTGTTCTTAACAGATTCAGATTCTGACCATTACCTTATAATGATGATGAAGAAGATCATTTCTTTGTGAAACTAGTATCTTTGAAAATACTCCATTACAACTAGCACATCTGCCTCATTTAAGGATTTAACACCTCATCATATCTGAGAGAGAAATATGTGTGATATGCATTTATGATAACTGAACATCCACTTGTGGTGTTTGGGCTTTGACTGCACCAGTGTCTACAGGCAGAGAGACAGACCTGCTTAAACGTGATGTGGTTATAGCAGTTATTCAGCATTCACAGGATTGGTGGTGTGATTCTCCACTCATAGGTTCCTACACAGCTGAGTTATGATGCATTCATTCAGTTGCACCTGAAAACTCTCCGACATGTATTTCTGTTCTTTATGACAATCACTGATGATACTGTGGGAATTTCAGTGAAAGTATTCAGATGAATTACACAATATTACTGTCATTCTTATGCATTATTATGATCTCAAATAGGAGCTGATAATGTGTGTTTGACTAAATCTCAAAAAAACTAAATATGCACTGATGTACAAAATTACACCAGGTGTTTTTTTTCTGAAACAGAAAGAAAAAGGTACTGAACTCACAGCTTTAACACAAACAACCGCAAAAGCAGCTATGTGCATCTTTCATCATTAACATCTCATAGGTTCATTTTTAGTTTTGTTAGCAGCTGTGATTTTAGCAATAGTAGCAGCTCTTACAACTGGAAACAAGAAGAAATACTCTAATAGCATCCATACTAATGTCACTGCTTCTATATGGTTTGCTTTGGTTTTGCTTTTGTTAAACCAATGATGCCACAGTGTCATAAGTGATGTATTATTGTTCATCTTGGTTGTAGTTACTTAATTTTAATACCTTTAATTTTATTTTGTGCCGATATGTTAAATATTTGAATTCTAGAGGTTTTATTTTCTTTGTATCATAACTGCGAATGCTGCAAATATCTGTAATGGAGTAGCTGTTGACTCTACTAATGATATTACACCCACCCACTATGAAAACAATGAGGGCGGTAATCAGGAAGGCTGGTCTTCTGCTGCTGCTGGTCTGAGTCAGTGCATGAAGTGATACCTGGAGACAGAACAACTGAGATAAGTTTAAGATGAACTGAAAATTTTAAATCATGAATAAAAGCAAGAAATTTCTGTCTCCAGCTGCCCTTTGACCTCGGTCACATCCTCTGCCTCTGCTCAGAGCAGAACCATCCACAGGTGAACAATGATCAGCTCCAGCAACAACAACAAGTCTGAGTCATAGCTCAGCTCTGTGACTGACGGTGAAGTGTTCCACACTTCCTTCTTTACACGCTCGTTTTGGCTTTTTTTGATAAAACAGCAAACCACAAATACCAACTTTGTGAAAGCCATCTGCCTTTCCCTCTGCTGCCCTGCAGACACACTTACATAGGCTCATGGACTCCCTGCACGCACATTCACATCCAATCACTGTACTCTACAGACTTCTCCATTTATCTTTTTTTAATCTTTTCATTTATCTTTTTTTGTTTTACTTTATCACAGAGGGCACCACTGCAATTTTGTTATGTTATAGCAACATAATGACAATAAGTAAATCTTGTTTAGCAGAACTAACAGCAGGTCTAAAGTAGTGTGAAGTAAACTCTAAATAATCAAACACCAGAGCTGGTGGGCTTCAGCTGTTCAACAAAGATGATCTGATCAAGTGGCTCCATCTTGTGTCTCTAAGTTGCTTTTGCAGAAAAAACTCCTGAAACCTTAAATAAAAATGATAGTTGACACACAATCTGTAGTGTGGTAGTTTTCTTAATCAGCACTAAATTTGCTGTACCACTCGGACATTAGTCTGAGTCTATTTATAGAAAGATTTAAATCAAAATTTATGAAGTATTCGGTTCCACAGAAGGCCAAAAATGCACAAATGTAACCTGGAAACTGGAAGTCAGTTTTTAGTCCAAGGGAAGATGAACAGAAAATGATGCTCCTCATCCTTAAACACAGCACACAAGTACTCAGTACACTGTGACTATTATCAGTATTATTTTGGGGAGAAACGTTTCTCCCACTCTGAGAAAATGAGATTATTGCTCACTAAAATGACTTTATACATTGAAAATGGTTAACAGTAACTGGTGTCAGTGGTGTAGGCATCACTGACTTTTAGACCTTTAAAGTAAAAACTTTGTACTTACTGACTGAGTGAAAAGTGTCCACAAAGTGAAGTTTGCTGTTTGTCGTCATGCCATAGAGACAAAGCCTGCAGTTCTCTCCTGAAAGGTTTTCAGTGACAAGTTTCCCAAGATTAAAAAATTGGTTTCAAAATCAGGAGAGCAGTAAGAAGATCACACAAAAGACCACAGTTGATATGAGCTTTGAATTGACTGTAGATCTCCTCGAACATCCAGAATGAGATGGAGTCGTCTAAAAGCAGCTCAGTTCTGATATAACTGGCAGAGAAGCGCTGTTTTCTGTTTCCTGTGGTCATTTCATCTGATGTCACACTTGATAAAAAAGTCCTCCAAAATTACAAAGTGACTCACAGGAAGTCAAACTTGTGCAGCTCTAATTGGCTGATGAATTTAAGCTGTAATAAAATAACACAGTGAAGTGGTGTGACCATTTAACAAAAAAATGTCCACAAGGTTTACACCACCTCCCAAATCATTATGTAAATTATATTTAAGTGTCACAAAGATTAATATGTTTTCAATTAAACTCATGGATGGCATTGTGCCTCAGGGCTCTTTGGATCACTGAAATCAATCTCGGGCACCTATGATCATTATTTTGCCAGATGAGCCTATTTAAGGAAAAACTAATTAAGATGGATGTTCCACATCATTAAGCAGACCAGCATTTTCAAACAATAAGGGAAAGAAACCGGATCTCTCTGCTGCTGAAAAGCGTGAAACAGTTGAATACCTTGGATAAGAAATGAAAACCTTAAATATTTCACAAAAACTTAAGCGTGATCATTGTACCTTTAAGAGATTTGTTGCTGATTCACAGCACACGGGGTTCGTGCAGATAAAGGCTCCTGGACAAAGGTTTCTGTCAGACATACATCGGATTAAGACAGCAGCTGCTAATAGGCCATTAAGAAAGCAGCAAACAAATATTTGAAGCTGTTGGTGAGCCTGGAACCCCGTGAATGTCAAGATGTAGGATCCTCCAGAAACTTGCAGTTATGTGTAAGCCTTCTATTCAGCCACCCCTAACCAGTGCTCACAAGCAGAAACGGCTGCAGTGGACCCAGAACTACATGAAAACTAATTTTCAAACAGTCTTGTTCACTATTGAGTGCCGTGCAACCCTGGATGGTCCAGATGGATGGGTTAGGGTTGGTGGATAGTTGGTGGACAGCAACCATATTCCAAAAAGGCTGCGATGTCAGCAAGGAGGTGGTGGAGTCATGTTTTGAGTCAGAATCACGGGGGGGACAGCTGGCCGGCCCCTTTAGGATCCCTGAAGGTGTAAAAATGATCTCTGCAAAGTATGTGGAGTTTCTGACTGATCACTTTCTTCCATGGTAGAAAGAGAAGAACCGTGCTTTCTGCAAGGAAATCATCTTCATGCAAGACAATGCACCATCTCATGCTGCAAGAAACACCACTGCATCATTCACTGCTATCAGCATAAAAGGGGAGAAACTTATGGTGTGACCCCCAGAGCATAAGTTCTGATCTATGAGAGTGGGAGGCAGTTCATATCCATAAAGGGGTGAGAGACGAGGCAGATTACACACTTAAATGTGTCCGATTGAGATGCTGTGTTATGACCTTAAAAAGTTCCACTCATGCTTAAACACACTCTAGTGTGGCTGAATTACAACAATTATATAAAGATGAATGTACCAACATTTCTACACAGTTGCCAGTTATCGCAAACACTTAATTGCAGTTGTTGCTGCTAAGGGTGGCCCAACCATTTAGCAGGAAATCGCTTTTCCACACATTTTTCCCCCTTGATAACAAACACCTTCATGTAGAAGATGTGTCTTGTTTATTTGAAAAATTATTCTGATATTTAAATTTGTCTGATGATCTGAAATATTTAAGTGTGACAAAAATATTACAAAATAGGAAATCAGTAAGTGGGCAAGCACTTTTTCACACAACTGTAGCTTATATAGTTTTCTAGTCTGGTGAAACAAATCTATCCACCATGATTACTGAGTAGCATAAGAACATTACACAATCAACAGGGAAAGTGCTATTTTTGTGATACATAGATATATCTGAAACGTTTTTGTACATTTTTGTAACTTTTCCAGTGTCTTTCCACAGATCCAATACTGTAAAACTCCAACAACATGATCTACATCACCTGGTGGTACTGATACTACAAATCCAACTCCACCTTACACTTTTAGTTTGATCTCCGTATTACCCTTTCTGCAAGTCTGCATTTCCAAGAATGTAGTGGTGTTGTAAAACGTCTGTTAATATATGACCACATCTTTTGCTCAGTGGAAATGTTGTAAACTGAACCCTTAAAATCTCAAGCCTTCTCTGCTTTCAGATGCCAACTTGACAGGGTTTTCTGTCTCCCTCTCTCTCTCTCTCTCTCTCTCAGTAATACAAAATGCACTTCCATGGTTACATAACTACAGCTTGCAGTTAAGTGACCATGGAAGTGCAGAAAGCTTGCTGTTTTCTCTTTTTTTAACACAATGCCAAACATTCACATGAATATAGAGTGTCACATCATAACTAGATTAAAAAAGTCTAACAATGCTGCTGAAACACCACATGGAAGCCATTTATTTTCTCCCTAAAGATGATATGAATACATTAATATTTGTGGTTTTTAAGTCAAATGTCATTTTCAAAGAGAATCTGACAACAATGGATCAGTAAACAACATCTCTTCAACTTTGAGAGACACCACACAGTCAAAATAAATAAATAAACAAAAACCTTTGGTACTTACTTGATATTGGTCAGAAAATGTCCACAAAATGCATTATATAATTTATTTTCCTGCCACACAAGTAAAGCCCGTAGTCCTCTACTCTGAAATCTAAAGTGACAAGTCTGTTTTCCAAGGTTGACAAGTTGGTTGCAAAATTTGAAAAGCAGTAGATAGAGTCTGAAGAAAAACTGTGGCGGAAACATGTTGACGTTGTTGTTGAAGTAAACACTAAAGTAAAACACTAGGAGAAAAGTCTGTAAGTTTCCACAAGTGTTGGTTTTAGGTTCAACACTATCTGAAGCCCCACTGGATCAGGTTAAAGTGAAATCTCTCCTCAGCTCTCCTTTAATATCAGTCATGTTCTCTGCATCTGCGCAGAGCAGAACCGCCAACATGATCCACAGAAAAACCGCGATCAGCTTCAGGATCCAGAACAAGACAAAGTCGTCTTAAAAAAGCCAATTACAGTAAAGACTATTAATTTATTTTATTTTTTTCGGTGGCATCATTCGGGTTGGGAGTAGATCACCCTTGGCTGGAAAAGAACAGAAGGAATTAGTACAACAAGGTAGTAATCTCAGGAACCAGCACAGACAAGCACAGGAAATCAGGAATAAGGGAATATACTAATGAAAAAAAAATGTTAACAAAAGTAAACAAAACAAAAACAAAATGTTCCAAGTTTGTAAGATTAGCACTCACAGTTCCATTTCATTTCTTAGTAATAGCAGCAATTGCTTACCGGAGCCTGAACCACCTCTGATTCATCAGAGATTTGAACTGAAACATTATCCCCCTGGTTGCTGCAGCCTTTCCTCTTCAAAGACAGCGTTACAAAAACAATCCCTGCCAACAGATCACTGGGTCACTTTACCTTCAGACTCACATTAGTACAAGACGTCTCGTGACGAATGAACAAATCTGATCTTTAAACTCTGAACAGCGCTGAAGTGAACTGTTCATGATGCAGAGATCCAACTTTATGCTGATGATAAACTAGTTTCTGTGTACAGCTGCAAAAAATATCTTACAAGAGTTAATTCAGAAAGGGAAACATCAATCTTGTCTCAAGTTAAGTGTGTCCAACACTATACTGTTGTTTTTGAAATATCTCTAACCTTTAAGATCTACTCATGCTACCATCTTGGCTTCCACAGGAGTTACAATATGTTTTGGCTCTGGTGAATATTGGCTGTGTGACAGAAGCTGTTTGTGGACCAAGTATGGCCCAGTTAAACTTATTTACCGTAACTAACTCACCAAATACTAGAATTATGGCAGCATTAACTGAAAGAGGTATGATGAGCTGACTCAGTCTGCAGTGGTTCTGTAGGTTGCTGGAAGGCAGAATGACATCTGGAAAAAGTATGTGAAAAAAGATTACATTAATACATTTTAAATTTATGTTTACAAGTCATCAAGGGTTTTTTTTTACTGTTGCAAAGTACTGTAGTAAAACCCAGTTGTTCACATTTCCAACAAACTTTTCAAAGATTAGGTCGCAGTCTAATCCTTTTCACAGCTGGGGTTCTATTGCACTGAGATGAGCCGTCGGAGTCTAACCGCCAAATAACTATCAAAATTCTGTTCATCAGTAAATCTTCTTTATTCTTTGGTCTGTAAATGGTCTGTATTTTGTATAGCGCTTTACTTGGTCCTAAGGACCCCAAAGCGCTTTACACTATACACAATCAACCACCCATTCACACACACATTCACACACTGGTGATAGCCACAGCCGCCCTGGGGCGCACTGACAGAGGCGAGGCTGCCAGACACTGGTGCCACCGGGCCCTCTGACCACCACCAGTAGGCAACGGGTGAAGTGTCTTGCCCAAGGACACAACGACCAAGACTGTCGGAGCCGGCGCTCGAAACGGCAACCTTCCGATTACAAGACGAACACCCAACTCTTGAGCCACAATCGCCAGATTCTTTCTAATAATCTCTCCAGATTGAAATACTATGTGAAACTGGCAAGATTTGTAGACACTGAAAACAAGACGTAGAAAGTTTCTGTGAAGCAACCTGAACGTTTAAGGTCAAGGTCAAATGTATTTATTCAGCACATTTCCAGACAGACAATGCTGCAAAAAGTGCTTAACAATATAAAAATGCCATTAAAAAGACACAAAACAGTGAGTTAGTGAACAGCCGTAGACACTGGAAGAGACTTTTTTATCAGTGATATGGGGACCAGAGACTGAGAAGGTCAATGAAATATGGCAGCTTAAAGTAATAATGGGCAAAGTAACTCATGGTGAAGTGGAAACCTCTGAAACTAATCTTACCAAAGAGGCCAGTGAAAAACACAGTCGATCAACAAAGATCCTGGTGTCAGAGACAACCACAAGGTTTGCTTTTGTATTCATTAGATTTATTGGAAAAATTAGACATTTCTGATTCTCAGATCACATATAGATACTAGTAAAAGAACTCTCTGTGTCCTATTTAAATGTACTGGGTAAGTGTCAGTTTTCATTGCATAGAGTAAATCTTGTAAAGGGTTATGATTTAATCTAACCTATCATTCCCAAACCTATCCACGTGTTCTGCAGAACATTAGCAATGTGAACGTGAAAAGGAAAAAACAAAATAAAAAGTGACATCTAAACAACACACCAAGATCTCAAACAGAACAGAAATGATAAACTATCACCTGATAAACTCGTTACTTACTTTTTCTGTCATATGGTGGACTCCAGTGCATATCACCACTTTATCTCGAGGTGTGTTTAGAGCCAGTACACAGTAACTTTAAAATGGACAGTCTTTATAACATACAAAAAAGAAAGCAATTTTGACCTGTGAAACTTACTACATGAGTTAATTTCCTCATATGTTCACTTTAGCACTTGCTAGTGCAACAGACAATAAGAGGCCGGACATAAAAACAAGATAAAAACAATTTGCTAGAAATAATCAAAAAGCCTGAACATTAGGTTCAGTCAAATAAGCTTTTTCTTTTAATGTTTTGGAGACACAGACGAGGGAGAAAGTCGCAACAAAATACCTTTTTTCTTTTTCTACAACAGAAGTCAAGCCTGCAGTTTTCTGCTGTGAAGTTTGAGTTTGTTTCCTGTGATTGAAAACATGATTTCAAAATCAGAAGAGCAGTAAGTAGCGTCTGTTAGAGACATGCTGTGTCTTGGTTCCATTCTGCACCTTTGCACAGAGACTGTGGTGTTGACCGACAAGAGCTCTACACTTCTTTCTGAAAATGATGACTTGGGTGTTGTACCCACAAACACCTCAAGCCTGACAGGAAGTGAAACTTTTTCCATCTCCAGACAGTACTGTGCAATTTGGGTTAATACTGTGTTTGACTGACTGGATCCTTCAGGTGTAAAGTTGCATAGACTTAATGTCATGGGCCTGGGTCTGTGTACCCAGAGATCACGGGTTTTTTTTGGGCTGGCGATCCTCGCAGGTCATCCTGGGTCTGGGTTAGGCTTACTCAGCTCATGTGTTTTGTTTTGTGCTTGCCCGCTGCTTGCAGGGGTATGTGTGTGTGTAGGTGTATTTGTTTCCGGTAGGCCGGTTTACAGGCACTGTGAGGCCTGGTGAGTGCTGGCCAAGAGGCCAGGAGACTGCCACACCTGAGGAGGATAATGACACACTCCTCAGCTGGTCAGCCTCGTCTGGAGGGAGCTACTTAGGAGAGTGGCTGAGCTCTCTTTGACGTTGGATCGTTGTGTGGGAAAACGGAAGGATGAGCAAGCACAAGGAAACAGAGAGACAGAGCGGAGAAACGGACCAACGTCATTGGGGGAGAAACTGCACGGGATTCAGGGACACGTACTAACTTGGAGCACGCCCAGAAGACAGCTCATGTGTTTTGTTTTTGCACTGTAAATAAACGCACTGCTTTCATTGAAAGAGTCTGGCATTTGGGTCCTGCATTTGCAACCCTGACACTTACCTGCTACTATGGCCTTCCTAACCTCAGAAGGAAAGAAGAAAGAATAACTGCCTACAAGACCGGTCTGCACACTTTAGCTCACAATAGGAAAACAGACTATTTCCTGCAATACTCTTGCTGCTGTGTATTTACTACATCTGCAGTTGTGGTAAATACCTGCAGCCTGGAATGTGTGAAGATGCAGCATATATTCCATTAATGTATTTTCCACTCTCTCATTTTACAGCCGTATTCTCCACAACCCATTGGCGCCCACTTCAGTCATAACCCTAAATGCACACATCTAGATCCACCCACTTCACTTCAGTAAAGTTAACTTCATCTGTCACTGAATTTCATCATAATCTCAAGAAATGATCTGTGATCATTACATCTCAGCCGGTCTATTCCTTTGTTGATATCATTAAGATTTGTTTCAGATAATTTCAATATACTGAATGCTTAAAAAAACAATGGCAATGGAGACTTTAGACTGTAACTTAATTTAAAAAAATGCATTAAAATGAGGCAAATGCATTTTAGCAAATTGTACATTTTAAATCCACCCAATTGAGAGATAAATGTGTATACTCAGGCCACCTTACAGAAATTTAGAGCAGAAAAGGTAAGGCAGCTGTTTGAATCGAATTTTCACTTACCTTTTATTTTAACTGCTTAACATTCATTAGGTCTCAGTTACCTCTTTAAAGAAAGCAGTATAATTAGTCTTAGATTCACATGTACCCAATTTACATCCCCAAATGGAAACATAAAGAAAGTTAAGATAATTTATTCCTGGAAACAGAACTGATACGAAGCAGTGGGTGACAATGTCCTTTGTGAAACCACAACAGATGAAACATAAACTTGTGAGAATGTGTCATAGGCTGGTAAAGGAAAATATCTTCCATTTGCAATGCACTAAGAGTTTGGTTATTCTTTTAGAAACTAGATGATGTCACCTTTCAGATACAAACTCAGACAGATTGTGGTCTTACATATTTTCTGTCCAAAGCCTTTCAATATGGGTATAACCAAAGAGGCCAAAATCCCACGGCTGCACCTGCCGTTCAGCTCCCTTTTTCTAGAGTAAGTGCAGAGACAAAGATGTGGCCACATAAACCGGACCTGAGATGCTACTCTCAAGCTGTGCACTCCTCTGGAAGAGACTGTCTGGTTTCAATATATTGGAGTGAACAGAGTGAAACTTCTGGTGATAACACATCTGCAGCCTGATGTTAGCTAAACTGAGAAGACCCACAGGCAGCATCGATGACTGAGACATCTATAAAACCAGGTGGATGTTCACTTTAACCACAATTTTTCCCCAATGCATTGGTTTTAAGTTCAAGATATTTTGATGGTACAAAGAGACAATGAGTCTGTCACTTTGATAGTACGAAAGGGGGAGTGGGCATTTTTGTTTTTGACGTGGCCAATCCGAGCAGGGAGCTGTTTCTACATGCACCCTATGGTTTCCTTTGCAAAAAATAAGTGCTGCCACAAACCACCACCTCACATAGGCACAACTAACAAAAATGATCCAAATGTAGACATTTTATCTATTATCCATGTGTCACCTCTGCACCAAGTTTGAGATGCAATCAGTCTTTTCAAAATATGCTTTACTGCTAATGGATCATAGGCCTGAAGAATAACTAATCCTACAACAATAAAGTTAAATAAACTGTGGTTCTTACCTGAGACAAGGCGAAAAGTCTCCACAAACTGAATGCTGCCTCCTCTCTTGATGGCACAGAAGTAAAGCCTGCAGTCCTCTGCTGTCAAGTTTTTAATCACGAGTTTGTTTCCCAGGATTAAAAATTTGGTTTCAAAATCAGGAGAGCAGTAGGTAGAGTCTGCTGAGGAAAATCTGCGGTTGATACATGCTCTGAACTGACTGTGGATCTCCATGTACCAGTGTGGGTCTGATGTCTGATTGGAGCAGGTTAGAGTGACATTGGTCCCCAGCTCGTCTCTGACCTCGGGCATGTTCTCGGCCTCTGCACAGAGCAGAAGCACCAACAGGATCATCCACAGGAGAACCATGATCAGCTTCAGCATCCACAACAAGACGGAGTCGTCTGAAAGCAGCTCAGCTCTGATGAGTTAAATGGTGACTCTGATCAGCGATAGGAAACCTCAAACACCAAGTAATTTATAGGACATGTTGACATCCAGCCCACAGTTTGGGTTAGTATGATGTCACAAACCAAGACCCACAGCTGAATGTGATGCACATCAAAACCAATTACAACACTGTTTTACTTTAAATGAAAGAAACCATAGAACTTAAACTGGTTTGTGATCAGTAAGTCAATGCAGACAATTTTGTGTATTGTTTTCTCTCCTCCACTACTGTGGGCGGCAATGTTCATTTTCTCTGCTGTTTTTGCTTGTGGAAGCTGATCTTTGCTTGGAAACTGAATGGCTTTTGCTATATATTGCCCCCTGTCAAGCCTGGCTGGGGCCCTGACTGTTTCCTGTTTCTAACTAAGTTGTGTGTTTAGTTGTGTATTGTGTGTTATAAAGTGAGTTATAAAGTGTATCAGTGTTTCAGTGATTAAAGTGTCACCTTCAAGTACTGAAACATTAATATAACATGAACCACACCCCCATATAGTGGTAGTAGTACTATCAAGTACTACATGAGCAGATGAATAGAATCAACCTTTTGGGAGACTGATATTACAAATCCAACTCTGCGTTATGCAATCATTACTGCTATGAAAACTACAGCTCCTACTACATATAATCCTGGTTATAACTTAACATAGTCACCTCTAGTAGTCATAGTCTTTTATTACATCTACTACAGGGGTACTACTCCATTTACAATATTTTTTACTACAATTACTGGTAATATTGCTGAATTTAACTAGGTGCCAGTGCAACAAAATGATCCCTTTAAATTTCAAATACTGTTCAAAGTCTGTTTGTCAGTACAAAATGCCCTTCACATGTTCAAATGACTGCTGCTGTTAGGAATAAAATTATTACATAAAGCTGTTTTTATTATTTTTATATACAAATTCCTGTGTGCTCATTAAAGAGTTCGCACTCTGTGTTTTTGAGGGTCAAAAGCTTCATCGGTGCTATAACTGAATTGAATTATTATGATGTGATGCAGTAGCGCAGACGGTTTTGCAACATGCTTACATATTATAACTAGTCAACAGCCAGGATGATATTTTCTTGGCCAAGGGAGTCCTGACAGAATGTCCCAAACTTAGATAATAAAGAGAATCAGTAGGATAATATTAATGATGAGGGCTAGTCAGGGAGGTGTTTTCTCTTCTCTGTCTTATTCCAGGAAAAGGTGCGGATATGAGGCGAGGTTGGACATGAATGTGAATGGAGAGAAGACTCGCAGGGAGACAGCAGGACTGTCACGTTGTATAAAACTGTACGGCCCAATCCAGGCTCATCCTTTTGTGTGAAGACAGATGGCTGATTTCACACAGAGGTCCAGTGCTTTTCACCTGTAAGTTCAACTGCTGAAGCAAATTCAATATTTTAAACCACAGACGTTCTCCTGTACTTCCTTCTGAAAATAAAAAACAAGAACACGGCACAGCTTAAAGTTTTATTAAAGGATAAAACAAACAAATAAAAAAAAACAAAGCACAAAAAAAATCTATATCTACATAAGTTTAAAGTTTTACATAATAACTGTACAGGTATTTTCTAATGATGTTTATCCTGACTTAGTCAGCTTTGTGTTGTAGAGAACAAAAATATATACATATTTCAGTTTTTAGTTTAATGTAAACCAATTATTAACCAATTAAAATGAGTCTGACAGCAACAATAATAAATGATGAGAAAAACAATATATCCCATCCCCAACGTTTGATGAAAGGCAAAGAAATCTTTCGGTGATGTCTTGTTGGTTCAGCTGGAAATCTACGCCATAATTTGGATCCTCTTATCCTGAAAGACAAGACAGTTGCTCAGTATAGGGAAGTAGTAATACTGTAGCGGTACTTTTAAGCAGTGTGGGTAGTGACAGTGTTCTGTAGTATTAGCAGCAGATTGATTATTAAAAGAAGTTATTTGGAAATCGTGTTTTGAAGTCTCAACATTTGTGTTTTGGGTCCTGTTATGTATTCTGTTCAAACACTAATAATACTACAAGCTCTAAGCCTGAGGTGAGTCCTGTACAGCTATGGGGGGAGTTATAGACATCAAAACAGTTTTTTTAGAGCAGACTGTAAACATGTTTATTTATCCTGTAAATGCGAATAAAACGTGAAACTTGTCACCTTAAAGTGATTATTGTTATCAAAGATTAAGTGAGCAGTAAATCACTTTATCAGAGATGTCTATGTGATCTGACATCTTTTAACAACCAGAGGAGTCGCCTCCTGCTGGTCAATAGAAGGAATACAGCCACGAAAGACTCGGCCTCACTTTTAAGAATTGTTGCCATTTGTGACCATATGACCATAAGTAGTCACAACACCACAGACTGAAAGTAGAATTAGCAGAACATAAATGCAGACTTAGCAATAATGCCATATAAATAATATCAGTTCAGTTAGTGAAGATTTATGTTTCTGAAATTAAAAGAAAAAAAGAAGCATAGTTTCCAATGTTTTTACTTTCTTTTTACAAGTTGTTGTTTACACGTGATTCTAAGAGAGTTTTAGTATTTTGTAAAACATTTATGAAGTGCAATACTTAATTCAGGTCTCATGGTAGTAACTAGTAGTTTCAGCAACAATATTGCAGCATTAGCACCCACAGTTTACTTCCTTTCTCCCCTCACCCCCAACTGGCCATGGCAGATGGCTGCCCCTCCCACAGCCTAGTTCTGTTTGAGGTTTCTTCCTGTTAAAAGGAAGTTTTTCCTTCCTACTGTTGCATAAGTGCTTCCTCACAGGGGGTCATATGATTTTTTTGAGTTTTATCTGTTTTTTGTAATGATGTAGGTTCTTTATATCAGCGGTCCCCGGTACCGGTCTGTGAGTCGTTTGGTATCGGCCGCGAGAGTTGAGGCTCAGGTGTGAAATGTATGGTTTTCAGGGTTTTTATCGGTTTTCAGCGTTATTTTGTTATCGTTTTTATCGTTAACTCGGTTTTCCTGGGTCTTTTCACGTGTGCTATGAATAAATCTTCTTTTTTTTCAGTACTAGTTTTATTTTGTTGTATTTATCCACGACACCTTAAAGGCTGGTCTGTGAAAATATTGTCGGGCATAAACTGGTCCGTGGCGCAAAAAAGGTTGGGGACCGCTGCTTTATATTACAATATTATGAGTGCCTTGAGGCAGCCGTTGTTGTGATTTGGCATAATATGAATAAAACTGAGTTAAAAATTAAACTGAAGAATCAGCATTGGTTTGCTTACCTGCTCAGCTACAGTGTTATAGAATTCTCATAGATGTGATTCGACGGATCATCCAGCTGTGTGCTGCTGTTTTTCTTCCTCAAGCACAGCAGTGTGAAAACCCCACCTGTCAACAGATCTCTAAGTCACTTTACCTCCAAACTCACAGCTTCATAAGCAGTCTTATGATTAATGAATGAAAACGCTTTGCTCTAGAAGTGAAACTCCTAACAGTGTTGTGCATCCAATCAGCAGCAAATTAAAGTTCATTACCATCAACGAATATTAAACTAAAAAGATAAAAGTGAAAATTTTGAACTAAAATAAAAACTAGAACTTAAAGGACATCTTTTCAGAAGTATGGACAAACTAAAACCCTGAATTGTATAACTGAAATTGTATAACTGAAAACAAAAGCTTATTTATATATTTACAATATAAAAACAAGACAGAACATTTTCAAACAATAAAAATTATACAGACCAAAAACTCTCTGGAAACTAACTGAAACTAAACTGAAAGTTAAAAGACAAATTCTAAAAATAAAATAAACCTAAGTGTGGTGTCTTTTATATGTAAAGGTAAATATTTGAATTGGTACAAATATATATATGATAAGTAAATCACTATGTTTGGTTTGAATTTGAAGGATCTGGCTGTGGATATTTCTTGTTAAGATCATAAAGTCTTTCAAAGTTATTGACAACAAAATCTATACACTGACCCATTATTAGAATGATGACAGTGGCAACAAAGACAGAGATGATGATAATGAAGAACTGACTCGGGATGCAGTTGTTCTGTGGGTTGTTGTTGTCAGACAGAGTGGCATCTGAAAAAGGACAAAGATGAAATTTAAAAGTTGATGATGAAAAGCTGAAACTGTGATAAAGTAAACACATACAGTTTACACTTGAAGTCCCAAACGTTTATCCTCAAATATTAGACAAAAATGTAGATGATAAAGAAATAGTCATTTCTTTAAAATAGAAAATATTATTTTTGGTTTGCTTTTTTAACAGCTTCAGTAGACAAACTGATCAAATAATGTTTCTAAAACTTGCACAGACACTGCCATGTACAAAATAGTTTTGTTGCAAAAAACTGAAACGATAAGGGCCACACACACAGGTGTAGTAATATAGAGACCAGAGATAGTGGAAGACCATGAAAATATGGCAACATCGTGATAATGAGTAAAGTGACCAATGATGATGTGGATGAGTGTCAAGTTAAACTTATAAAACCTTTAAGGCAAATTGTCTGAAGACAAGTGATGGACACAGCAGCGATCACCAGCGATCACTTCATTTCTCACAGTGAAATATATCTCAAACTCCAGCTGCAGGAATAATCCACACATCCATCTACCTCCCCTATAAACACTGTCTTTTTCTTTGTGGAAAATAAAGACAAGATCCTCCATGACTCAAAAAGTGTTTTGGTGGCCCCCCTCCCTTATTCATTTCATATTTATATTCATTTTCTACATATTCTTTATGTTCAATTTGTGCCCATAATGTGGCATCCCACTTATTCCCAGCTTGGCTATTAAGGCCCCAAAAGTCCCTAGCAATTCCTATCCAGCCTTGGTCGCATATATAGCAACTCTGGATCTATCTCTGTGTCATTCCACTGGAAATACACTCATACTTACTTTTGCTGATCAGTTTTCTAAGGATCTCTATTTCATCTTACCTTCTATTTTTCTAACCTCAATTGCTCAGCACGACAAACCACTGGTTTGTAACTGTCCAGCATGCATCACATGTATGAAAAGCTTTATGTTCAGCTCTAGGGGCTCAAGTGAGCTTGTCTTCCACCTTCCACCCCCAGATACAACACAGACGAACTCAGCGAATTAATCTGGAGCCGTGAACAACAGTGGTTTGGATCACCTGTCCTTGAAGGAAAATGTTTTCTCCGGGTCACAAAAGACATGTATATTCCCATGAACCCTGAATATCCGTGAGAGGATATGTTGGGAGTGTGTTTGGAGGACCCAGGTGCGGACACAGGCGAGCAGACGGAATTAACTCCAACAAAAGGCGAGCCTTTATTTCGGCTGGTATACGTGGAACATTAATCAAAGCGAAAAAAAAATAGACTGTGAAACTACTACTTGAAACTCAACTAAGACACTGTGACGACTCTGAACTGGCTGAGTTCTATGATGAGGAGAAGATACACAGACGACGTCATGAGGAACAAATGGAAACACACAGATTAAACACACACAAGGTGATTAGATTAGATTAGATTAGATTAGATTAGATTAGATTAGATTAGATTAGATTAGATTAGATGAAACTTTATTAATCCCTCGGGTGGGTTCCTCCGGGAAATTCAGTTTCCAGTAGCAAAGCACCGAAAGAAGTTGCATGTTACAGATATGATGATGTGATTATGAGGGGGACAGAAACACATGTGCAAACAGCTGACACAAATTAACATGATGACACCAGAGGAGAAAGTGGAACTAAAATAATGAACACAGAACACAAGACCTCTTCAAAGTAAAACAGCAAGCATGGAGACTTAGACACGACAACACCAGCTTACCAGACCTGAAACACCTGACAGACAAGAAATGAAACCAAACAGAAAAACAAGGAGACAGATGATAAATAATGGCTAACCTTAACCTCAACTAAAACCTAAATAAGAATAACACACAAACTATAATCACAAACCTAACATGAAAGTCTCAACAATACAAAATAAAATTCTCAATGCCGAGTCAGAGACCCAGCCTGTGACAGGATAACAGGTTGGTCGAGCGTTCCATGACCAATACGAAAACCTTAATCCAAGTTTGGACTAATTAATAAATTCTCCTTTCCCATAACCCCAGTCCAGAAGAACTGTCTTCATGTGACATTGTAAAGGAAAGTCAACCAAGACAGGGCTACAACATCTAGGATGGAATTCAGGGTAATTATCATCCACCCTATGGGCCCTCCCACCGAGGAGGTTCGAACTATCTCAGTGAGCTTGTTGTGCAAGTAGTCCCCCTCATCTCCAGACTCTACCTGTTAATGTAATTGAAGAAGTGTTGAAATTATTCATTACACCACCCAACTACATCCTTAGTTGAACTTAGCAGTGCCCCACTTGCAGTGTACTCTGTGTGAGTAGAGCATGCCAGACCTGTCCACCACAACCACCTGATGACAGAAGACGATGACAATTCAGCTCCTCTCTTTATGCAGGTATAGAAAACACACAGCTGTAAATCTGATGATGAAATTGCAAAATCAATCATCAGTCTGCAACCTAGGATGTCCTCGTCCTGTGTGCACTTATGAGCACCTTCACACCTTCTGAAAACAAACAACATTCAGGACCCATTCGTCAACCTGAGGGTTCAGGGATACATCCTTGTCGTCAACCAGAGAAAAAAATATAAATACATACAGGCTACAAGCCGGAGAACAGCCCAACAGTCCTGTGGGTCATGGCAGGCCTGGCTCCGGGGTGGGACCCAGAGCCAGGTACCCAGTAACCCTATCACAGCAACAAAACAACAGCAACAACAATAATAATATAATCCACAGCAATAAAAAACAAACAAACAAACAAAACAAAATACCAAATAATAAAGGATAAACAACTTCAAACTTCCAAACAAATCCCTAAAACCGTGATAAGGTCAAGCAAAACTGAGATACATACTTGACACGAAGTGAAAAGTGTCCATGAAATGAATGCTGCCATTTCTCTTCCTGCCACAGAAGTAAAGCCTGCAGTCCTCTGTTGTGAAGTTTTTTATTATGAGTCTGTTTCCCAAGATTAAAAATTTGGTTTCAAAATCAGGAGAGCAGTAAGTAGAGTCTGTCGGAGAAAAACTGCGGCCAATACATCCTCTGAGCTGACTGTGGATCTCCATATACCAGTGTATGTCTGAACTCCTGTTGGTACAGGTTAGAGTGACATTTGTTCCCAGCTCCCCTTTGGCCTTTATGTTCACGGCCTCTGTACAGAGCAGAACCACCAAAAGGATCATCCACAGGAGAACCATGATCGGCTTCAGCATCCAAAATAAAATGGAATCGCCTCAAAGCAGCACAGCTCTGATGGGACTGACAGAGAAGTGCTCTGCACTTTCCATTTCCTTCACATAGTGATTATGTTGCATGCAACATCTAATGCCAAACCACAGTTACCAAAAAGGAAATCAAACTTGACCTTGAGCCTACACTCAGCTCAGTTAACTCAGTCTCTAGTTACGACACAAGCGGCAGCAATGATGGACATGAGCAGTACATGACATGACGTCAGACCAGCAGAGAAAGTACTGACTCTACTGTAGGTAAAGACAGTACTGGTAATGTATGTTTTATAGTAACAAAAGAAGTAGCATAGAAGGAAAGTCTAAACAAAGGTCCTCACTTCATTATTTCCTTCTTGATCCGTAGTTATTATAATTATTATAATTAACTAAAATCAAACAAAAAAATAGTAATTCTAACAGAATGTTTTGTCCAAAAAATTAAAGACTTTAAAAAAAGAAGAAACAATACTGAAACAATACTATATAGTGTCGAGTGTATGTGTATAAATCAAATGAAATTTAATAAAGAGGAAATGCCCAATTGTCGTCTTTTTGAATGGTAGAAAATGTCAGCTCAAAAAGCATCTGGTACATTTATGCTGATAATGTTTTGGACAAAGGCACATTTTTGCAGTTTTCCTTTTGTACAACACCACAGTAGATTTTAAATTAAACAATTAAGGTTAAATTAAAGTGCAGACTTTAAACTTCAAATCCGGGGGTTTACAAAAATGTGCGAATTACAAAACTTCAAGTCAATATTAACTCCACTTTGAAGGAAAATTGTAAAGTGTAAATCTTCTGAATACAACAAATAGAGAAATTATAAATATATCACAAAAGGTAAAAATACTGGCATAACTACAAGCAGTGCCCGTTTATTTAAGGTCACCTTAAATAGTCCCATATTTCACTCTGGCTTGAAAGTGTCTATAAGTCCGTTAAAATTTTCAGTTGATCACTATTTAATGTTATACAAATTTGTGGCAATATCCAATTTATTACTGACTACTACGCACCCATGTTTATAATACTGTCTTTTTGTTTTATAAGTAATTCAAGTTTAGGAGTAGGGTAGGGGTGAAAAAACACATTTCCTGAATGCCACTGACGTTTGAACTGCTCTGGGCCATGGATGAATGTTTGGCTGAACATCAACTCTGGTGACTCTTGTAAGTATTATATCTAAATGACATAAAGTGTTGAGTTTGGATTGTAATGTCTGTGTTGAACTTCCACCCTTCACAAATACCACCCTCAACTTTATTATAAAATTTTTTTTTAAAAAGGGACAACAAGGAAACCAATTGTGGAAACTAGCTCAAACTAAACTGACTGTCTTGAAAAAAAAAAACCAACCCAACATTCTATAAAAATTAACATTAATGAAAAAACACATAATTTGACAACAACAGCAACTTATTAAAGAATAACTTGGTCAATTCTGTTAAAGTCTCAACAATAACAGTTTGGTCATTGTATATTGTATGCCCACCACAGCTCTAAGCCTGAATTGATACAATGACACTCCACCCCCACCCCCCAACATACAGCTGTCACGATGAGGGAAATGGCTATAGTGGCTAAAACCACTGTTTTGTACTAGGATGTCAATTTGTTTAATTTTGCTGTTAAGGTGTTAAGTTTTAAAATTGGAGTCTTTGTGGCTGAATAATATTTGGAGCCAGCTTGAAGTGCACTTTAGAGGAACTGCAGTTATTGTCACTGTTTCAGGATTGAAGGTTGGCACCTATCAAGAATGTAATTCTCTTTGACTAGTGACGTGTCAAACACAGATACCTCTGTTACTCCCTCCCTCTTTGGACTGACAATCATACACAAATAGATTGTATTTAATTAGAAAATTACATTAATATGAAAAAAAACTATTAAGAGCACTAATAAAAATGTCCTGTCTCAGTGTACTTTCAACTAAAAGGCAAATAACCAAACCGCATAAACATCTAAACACTGATCCAACATTATCCTTTATTGACAGATCATTTGTTCTTACACTTTTACCTGAATACGGCTCCTGGGTTTAATATCTGCACATATGACAAAATAAGCAGCTTCTCTCATTCCATTTCAAACAGGACAGTGGTAACAACAGCAGGCTTTAAGTTTTAGATTTTAAATAGGCTGTATATATTTCAATGGGAGCAACAGGACAATGCAATGTCGCTGAATTTACTACAGAGCAGGACGGATTGTAGGGTAGCAAACATTGTCAGAAAACAAGTTTTCAACACTGCAGGTTACCTGGGTTTTTCAGCTAAAAAGAAACATGGTCTGACTCCTACCTAACTTTATAAAAAATAATTAAAGGTTAAATGCAGCTAATATGTCCTGCTTTAAGCCAGGCACTTACACCTGCGCTCTGCTGCGTCTCAGCCACCATCGCTCTGGCAGCAAGAGCGCTAGAGCCAGAGTAGGGGAGAGGTGAGCTGGAACAAACTATTTTGGGGTTGGGGGGGGGGGGGGGGTGTTATTGTGATGGGCCGAGCAGTGAAGGAAACTTAGGCACAGGTTAAAGTCCAAAAAAATTATTTTTTATTTAACCCAAAAAACATAATTGGTTAACTCGTGCAAAAAGAATCAAAATCTTGGGCCCATAAAAGAGGTCAAAATAACAAACCTCTACTCAAAGTTGACAACACAACTGATAACTTAACCAAACTGACCTCACTTAATGAGACAAAGGGGAAACTTAAATAGTGGCTGATCAGCCCACAAAAACAGGAGAAGGGGTAAAACACACAGTACCTAACAAAACCAAACATAATGAACTCCAATCCCCCCCCCCCATGGTCCTGAGTTATGGCATGAACCAATTTGTAGTCTTCCTCTAAAGCTCACTCCGCCCCTTTTCCACCTCTTGGCTCCTTAATCAAGGGACTGGAACAGGTGCTACTACGGTAACTCAGAAAACAGAAAATTAATCATACATAACAGTGTAAACTAAAATGTGCGCACTTATTTTAGAATGCAGTGTTATGTGGATATGTGAATGAATTCTAAACCAAAACCAGTTATTTATTGTCCTGTAAATAAATTCCTATATTTAAAGAAAGAAATGTGAATGCAATGTTACTTATAAGCCTCTACACTAACATGGTGGGTATTACCACTGTGTGGCTGTAAGTGCAGCCATCACAGTTATCTATACTTTGTTGTTAAAATGTTACGTCTCAATTAAGTACTGCATGCTTTTTAAGAAATCTTTGGGGGTGCTTTGATTCATTTTGCCCCAAAATGGGCTAAAATCGCCCCTGTTTCAGAGCCAAGTTCAAGGTGTCTCATCTGATCAAGTGGCAACATCTTGTGTCTGAAAGCTGTTAATGCAGAGAAACTCAACCATTTTGACAACTTTAACTATAAACATTAAGTTAAAATGTGAAATGATAAGACACTTCAAGTAGTGTAGCACTACACCTGCATGAACCTTATACTTCTATATATGCTACAGTTCATAGTGAGCCTTATTATTACTGCCGCTATCACTTTATCTAATGTGACCTTTACTGCATCTATTACTAGGTTAATACTTAATTTCCTGTAGCTTTTAGAAATCCTCCTACTATCCATGTTGTTGTCCATAACAAAGGACTATCCAGTAGTTACTGCTATGACTGTAAAATGTCTATTAAAACTACAAATACTGAAACTATTAAATCAGAAAGATTGTCAGTCTGTCCAATTAGATGGGGTAATACTGTCTTCTTCGATACAAAATCTACTTATTTGTAAACATGACTACAGGAGCTATCTGTAACATATACATATACATTTACAGAGTAATGCACCATAAGGGATCAATTTATATCTCGAAGGGTCTGAGGGGACTTCAGACACTCTTAGTTGTTGACGTGAGTTTTGAATGGAAAGTTTTGAATAATTACCACATGAAAATAGTTCCCATTTTCCCTGCTTTATTTTTTCAGTTTGGAGCAGAAACAAGCATCAGCATTTTTACTTAAAATTTCCAGTTCTGTCTAGAATTATAAGTACTGCTGTTCTACAGCTACTCCATTTAGCACTGCCACTATTAGCACAAACATAACCATTACTACATCTATTGCTAGGTCACTACTACAATTATTACTATCTGAATTTTTAGCTGTAAATATGTTTTTACTTCTGCCATTGCTATTAGTTCAATTCAATTCAATTTTATTTATATAGCGCCAAATCACAACAAAAGTCGCCTCAAGGCGCTTCATAGATACAGAGAAAAACCCAACAATCATATGACCCCCTATGAGCAAGCACTTTGGCGACAGTGGGAAGGAAAAACTCCCTTTTAACAGGAAGAAACCTCCGGCAGAACCAGGCTCAGGGAGGGGCGGCCATCTGCTGCGACCGGTTGGGGTGAGAGAAGGAAGACAGGATAAAGACATGCTGTGGAAGAGAGACAGAGGTTAATAACAGATATGATTCAATGCAGAGAGGTCTATTAATACATAGTGAGTGAGAAAGGTGACTGGAAAGGAAAAACTCAATGCATCATGGGAATCCCCCGGCAGCCTACATCTATTGCAGCATAACAAAGGGAGGATTCAGGGTCACCTGGTCCAGCCCTAACTATATGCTTTAGAAAAAAGGAAAGTTTTAAGCCTAATCTTAAAAGTAGAGATAGTGTCTGTCTCCCGAATCCAAACTGGAAGCTGGTTCCACAGAAGAGGGGCCTGAAAACTGAAGGCTCTCCCTCCCATTCTACTTTTAAATACTCTAGGAACAACAAGTAGGCCTGCAGAGCGAGAGCGGAGCGCTCTAATAGGGTGATATGGTACTACAAGGTCATTAAGATAAGATGGGGCCTGATTATTTAAGACCTTGTATGTGAGGAGCAGGATTTTGAATTCAATTCTGGATTTAACAGGAAGCCAATGAAGGGAAGCCAAAACAGGAGAAATATGCTCTCTCTTTCTAGTCCCTGTCAGGACTCTTGCTGCAGCATTTTGGATTAGCTGAAGGCTTTTCAGTGAGTTTTTTGGACATCCTGATAATAATGAATTACAGTAGTCCAGCCTGGAAGTAATAAATGCATGAACTAGTTTTTCAGCGTCACTCTGAGACAGGATATTTCTAATTTTAGAGATGTTGCGCAAATGGAAGAAAGCAGTCTTACATATTTGTTTAATATGTGCGTTGAAGGACATGTCCTGGTCAAAAATGACTCCAAGGTTCCTCACCGCGTTACTGGAGGCCAAGGTAATGCCATCCAGAGTAAGAATCTGATTAGATACCATATTTCTAAGATTTTCAGGGCCGAGTACAATAACCTCAGTTTTATCTGAATTAAGAAGCAGAAAGTTAGCGGCCATCCAGGTCTTTATGTCTTTAAGACATTCCTGCAGTTTAACTAATTGGTGTGTGTTATCTGGCTTCATGGACAGATAGAGCTGGGTGTCATCTGCATAGCAGTGAAAATGTATGCTATGTCTTCTAATGATGCTGCCTAAGGGAAGCATGTATAATGTAAACAGAATTGGTCCTAGCACTGAACCCTGTGGAACTCCATAATTAACCTCAGTGTGTGAAGAGGACTCTCCATTTACATGCACGAATTGGAGTCTATTAGATAGATATGATACAAACCACTGCAGTGCAGTACCTGTAATACCTACAGCATGTTCTAATCGCTCTAATAGGATATTATGATCAACAGTATCGAACGCTGCACTGAGGTCTAGCAGGACAAGCACAGAGATGAGTCCACTGTCAGAGGCCATAAGAAGATCATTTGTAACCTTCACTAAAGCTGTTTCTGTGCTGTGCTGAGCTCTGAAACCTGACTGAAACTGTCTTCTACTACTAGCTGTTACTTTATATAGTATTCTGTAAAATGCCTGTTACTATTACAAATATTACTACTGCCTCACATTACTGCCAAAACTGCAAACAGCCTGCCTTCAAATCTCAGCTTTATAGGGTTTCAAAGTTTCCTACTCAAAATGTGTGAATAGCTTTGGCCTATATCATTTTCATATAAATTTAAAGGTTTGCATCATATATTTTCTAACAGTGCTGAATATACATTAACGTGATGCAATGTATTTGCTACAGAAAAGAAACATGCATTAATATTTTTATTCTTCTAGTTAAATGTTAGCCAATTAAAAGTTACCATAACAACAGCAAATGTTGAGAAAATCTCTCTCTCTCCAACTTCTGATGAAGGTTAAAGTAGTCTTTTGAGTTTTCAGTGATGTTTTGCTGGATGAGACTTGATTGCCTTACCACTTAAATAGAATAGAAGTAATGAGTACAAGAGAGACACAGCACTGTGGTAGTATTTTAAAGTGGACATGAAACATTAAATGCATAAAGGCTATTGAGCCCCGACGAGTTTTTAAAGCATGTTTAGAGCCAACTTTCACTCTGTCAGGACTAGGGATGGGTATTGATAAGATTTTCACGATTCCATTTTCGATTCTGTTTAACGATTCGATTCTTTATCGATTCTCTTATCGATTCTTTTTTTTAAAAAAAGGAGAACACTAAAGTCGATTAGCTTAGAACTTTGTTTTATATCTTCTCTTTGAACAAGATAGAAATTTAGGAGTAACATGGCTTTACAAACCCAACAGTGAGATCTTAAGAGATCCACAGCCTACGGCTCTTCAGTGGGGTGTCACAGGGTCCCCAGGAAAAAAAATTGTAAATGTAAAATAATAAAATAAATATTCTTCTGTAGCAATAACAAAGTATAACATAAATTATTCTGTAGCAATTACACAAGAATATCCAGTAATGTCCCTGCCTACAATTAAACACATTCACTTACCGAAAATCGGGGGCATCTGCTGGCAAATGGGTGCAAGCCTTTGACCACAAACTTAGTCACTGCTCGGTGACATTAGTCTATCCTGGCCTGAAAGGAGACGCTACCGGTAGACTGCAGCGAGAACTGCCAGCATCTGAGCCAGACTCTGTCTCTCTCATCATGGTCACCTAAATGCACAGTAATGGTTTTGTAATAAGGCAGATCGTGCTAACATAATATGCACTGTTAGTTGATTATTTACCTGTCGCATTAACGGGAGAGGATGTGCAAACGTTACCGCTGCTGCTGGGTTGAGATTCACGAGTCCGGAGCGGAATTAAAAACGCGACATTCATTTAAGGTTATCCCGTGTTTTGTGAGCAAATGCGTAGTGTTTCGTAGTGTTTCCTCCTTTAAATGAAATATCCATTTTGCAAGTATTGCAAGTTGCCCTGTTGCCATCCGTTTTCGTAAAGTATAATCAAACTTTTTAGCGTTTGAGCCGCCGTGTTTCCTGCCAGGTAAATGACGCTCCGCAATGTGATGACGTCATTTGGGGCGACTGGAATTGATAAGGGAATCGTTTGCAAAAATGGCAAACAATTCCAAGGAATTGAAACGGTGGGAACCGGTTCTCAACAAGAACCGGTTTTTGATACCCATCCCTAGTCAGGACAGAACATTACATTACCGGGTTGGTTGGTGGCTGATTACATAACACTTGCATTAGGTTATTTTAGCTAACAAGTAACAAAAACTATAACTCAGTGGAATATAAGGAGACTAACATTAAAAATTGGTTTAAGCGGTCAGTTTTGTGCTACCCTGGTTAAAACAGTTTATGTTAAAATCAAGGATTTACTGCCAACTTTCACTCTCTGTGTCATAAGCAGTAAGTGGTTTGGCGTTGTTTGGCTAGCAGCACTAAAACAGGAAAATTTACCTGTTAGCCATAATGTGCAATTTATAAATGAGAACTAGAGTCTGTTTGAATCTCCAGATCAACAATTTGGAGTCCAAAACTCCAGATTTTCCTCAACAGATTGATGCTTCAAGCCAACAACTATGGGCTCAAATTGTGGTCATAAATATTTTGTACTTGTAAATCAGGATTTGTATGTGTAAAAAGAATTTGAAGAATCACTACACCACAGACTGTTTTCCTTCCTGGTGATGAAAGAAAACGCTGGGCTGGGATGTAAAAGAGCATTTATTCCCTTCAAGGACCTGAAGCTCCATAAAGCACCCCTCCAATAGCCAAACCCATCTGTTCTGTGATTGGATAGATTTGTGATTGACATGACATTGGCCAATCAGATAGAAGGAAGAGAAATAGGGTCAAAATTCGTACTTGTAACTTGAAACTTGAGTGCAGAGTTTCACACGTATTTTTTGGCTAAGTCGACATACATATCTTTTTTACACATACAAATCCTGATTTACAAGTACAAAATATTTATGAACCCAATTTGAGCCCATAAACAAGCTACACATTAAGCTAGCAAAGCAGTTGGGAAAATGTGATCAGAGCTATTTTATGGATTAAATAATTTATCTTTTCCTAAACACAACACAGCTTTATAACACAGCTTACTACATTTGTATCACACCGCAAACACAACTACTATGGAAATCCTGATATCCGTCAGCATATCCACATCTTTTTCACTTCTGTTTGGGCTTCACTTTTTTTGCTTCTAATATGAAGTAATTCAGCCAGTAAGATGAGAAAAAAAGGTCACCAAAAATGTTCCATCTCTTCCTCTGAACCTCCATTTTTTGTGTTTTTTTCCCTTTTCACAGAAATTGACCTAATTTCCCTGCAGACATTCTGATGGGATGTTTGTGGTGTGATTAACATGTAGCAACCTGTTTTGTTGTAAACTGTTTGAATTTTCTTTGGAAAAGACAGATTATCGTATTGCATAAAATACCTTATCACATCAGCTGATTGCCACTTGCAGGGAAGTTTCCCTGTGAGTATCCTCTCACTGTGTGTCTAACACAGGGGGAAATAAGCTATGGAGATCAAAAGTGGATTGTGTAGTAGCTCTTTATTTTGCATGTAAAGGTTTGACAATTTAACTTGGGAGTCTATAGAACTGAGTGACTTTTGCAGCCTGCCTTAAATAGACATTAGATGAACTTCTGTTTTTGGCACTGTTACACGTCATTTGTCAGCCACAGAGGTTGATCTCAAGTCTGGAGTTTCATCATCAGTAACTTCCATTTAAGACTGAATGAAACAGTGCTGAACCTCGTTGAGGACATTATTCATTCCAACGATGATTGAAACTAAAAATGAAGATCATGAACTAATCATGAAAGTGTTTACAGAGCTCATAAATCAAGTAAACAGTCTTTTTTTCATAGACATGTATGCAGTACACCAGACTTTACAAGCAGCGTAATCGCCCCCTGACATCAAAGAAAATGCAGGTTTAAGGACTTCATTTTCAGACATAGGGGCTATATGAACACGCACACTAGCAACAGAAGCAGCAATAACTGTACCCAATGTTACACCTGACATTAGGCCCATTATTAAGCATTCAGTGTTTTTAATAATGAAAAAAGACATCACATTTTCACTTCGTCATTGTGACTTTGTACTTGAAAACTTTTGGAGTCATTTCAAGGGACAGTGGGTAATTCAGGTCTGATAGTGACAAGAACAATTATCCTTCACAGTATCAGTTTTGTCAGTACCAGCAGTGGTTGAATTACCTTGACAGCGTGCAGTGTCACTACATTCTTATAGATGGGAGCTGAAGGATCTTCCAGCTGTTTGCTTCTGCTGTTCCTCCTCAAACACAGTGGTATCAACACCCCGCCTGCCAACAGATTACAAAGTCACTCCACTTTCAAACTCACAATCTCACAGATAAACATTTCATCACAAATGTATGAAAACAATCTGTTTTGAAACCCAAGCTGCTGCCAGCAGATCATATTCAGTAGGACAAGCTTGTTACAGTCCACCAAAACTGGTTGTAAAAACTACACATTACTGTGTAGTTTTTAAAACCTTGACAGCAGAGGACCACCAGTGGTCAGAGGCGCCAGTGTCCGGCAGCCCGCCTCTGTCAGTGCACCCCAGGGCAGCTGTGGCTACAATGTAGCTTGCCATCACCAGCGTGTGAATGTGTGTGTGAATGGGTGAATGACTGAATGTAGTGTAAAGCGTTTTGGGGTCCTTAGGGACCAAGTAAGTGCAATACAAACCTCAGCCGCAGCTTCCTACGTCCAAGAAACATTGGTCATTGTGCCAAAGGGCAAAAATAAGTCATAGCGCATGTACCTACTGTAATATCCAAATCCATGCATTATGCACAGCAGTTATGATATTAGGGCAAATAGTGCAGGTTAAAGCTGAGCTTAAGATTGAGCCTAACTTGTTATTAACCACACATTTCAATGGTTGTCATTGAACTAGATTTATTAGAAGAAGGAGCTGGATTATATATTATTTATGAATGAGTATGCCTGTTATTGGAATTAAATATGTGTTGTCATTGGTGAATACTGGGACTTCTCTTGGAGTGGCTGTCAGTATTTAGTAATCAGACCAAAGATTCTGCTAAAGCTATCTACAACACAATTTATGCACTCATCCAGGAATAGAACCATCAGGCCAACAGAGACGGATATATATATATAAGATGATCGTGATACTGAACTGACTCATGGTGTTGTCATTCTGTGGGTTGTTGGTCACCAGATCTGTTTATGAGAAAAAGAAAAAAAAAAGGGTTCGGGTAGGAAAAAGAAACCTTACAATTTTGCAAATCAGCCACAATGAAGAAACTTCTCTTTTTCGAAAACTGTTGTACTTCTTTAAAAGAGTTACATTGTACTCAAAGTTTCAAGAGGCTTTTTCATTTGTTTTTAGTTTCACAGGAGAGATGAACTAATCCTGGCATTTGTCAAAATTGTGTCAAAGCTGTTGGTGTAGCTCCGATATTTCATCATATATATATATATATATATATATATATATATATATATATATATTAGGGGTGCAATGATACTCGTATTAATATTGAACCGTTCGATACAGGTTCAATATACACAACACGGCAAATCTTCGTTAACGAGCTACCGCGGATCGCCCCGTGCATGGGGCTGGATGGCCAACACGTTAACGAGCTAACTGCGCTAACACACTAGCTCCCACCCATGTAATTGAGCATTGCGTGGCACATCCAACATACTGTTTTACTTTAGTCCATGACGCGCTTACCTTCAGGGTCATACGTCACATGAAAACCAAAACGGCCCCGGAGTTGGATCGAGCCCACCGGGCACTGGTGGCAAGACCAGGCCCCAACGCGAAACCCCGAGCGGTTGTTGTCTGTTTCCATAGCTACCAGACCCGTGAGCTCGTTGTGCGCAAAGCTCGGGAAATGCGGGGTAAACTGAAATATAAGGACACCCCCATCCATATTGTCGAGGACTATTGCCCTGAGGTGCTGGAACAACGGTCCGCTTACCGCGGAGTTATGAAGGAGTTGTACGATCTTGGACTCAAGCCTCAGCTTCGCTACCCGGCTAAACTGTTCGTTATGACTGACGAAGGGAATCGGAAGCGACTGGCGTCACCAGGCGACGCTCGGAGCTATATCGCCTTACACCGTCCCCTGAGTTCTAACATTCTGGAAACCTGATCTGAGGGTCATGGTTGGATCCTGCCACTTCCATAGAAGGGCTCATGACATTTTAGTTTGATGTTTGGTACCTAGAGGACAGCATGGTTTGAGTAATTCTAACCTCATTGTTTTTTCTGTTTTTCTCTCATTTTCCTTTATAATACCCCTGTTTATATTTTGTTCTAATATCACTGTTGGCATGCTAGTCTGCTACGTATACATATATGTATATACTGTTTTACTTTATATAAACACACATTTTTTCATTATTATTGCCTCTCCTACAGTTTGATTCCTGCCATGTACAAATGGGGGACAACAATACCCCAGCCTGCCTTTTTTGTGCTTTTCTTCTGTCCGTTTTTGTATAGTAAGATACATCCTAGTTCCTCAATTTTTTCTAGCAGAATATTGACAAGGCATATTTTCATAGTGAGACCTTGCCGCCACAGGGAAGCAAGCCATTTGATAAGAGTTGTGATGGCGAAGTCTTCACATGGGAATGTTTACACCCTGCTGTGCAATGGACACTTGCAAGTTTTGTTTTCGGGGGTATCCAGGTCCAATTTATGTTGTTCGATCTGCATGTATGTATTGCCTTGTTTTATGTTTTTTCTGTTGTTGTTGTTGTTGTGTCTTATTTATTTTATTTTATTTTATTTTATTTAATTTTTTTTTTTTCTGTTTTTTTTTTTTTTTTTTTTTCTGTTTTTTCCCCCTGTTCTGTTCACAGTCTACTACCTCAAATACAGACACCAGCTTTCCCCTGGCCACGGTCAACTTGTCAAACCAAAGACCTGTCTGAATATAGTAAGGTATGTCGAGCACAATCAATGGTCTTAGAATTGTCTCCTGGAATGTGAGAGGGGTGGGGAATGCAACCAAAGTTAACAAAGTTATGGCGCATTTACAGCAGCTTAAAGGAGATGTGTTTTTTCTTCAAGAGACACATCTCTGCAACAGAGAAGTGAGGCGACTCAAGAGAAACTGGATCGGCAATATATATCATTCCAAATTTAACGCCAAGGCCAGAGGGACAGCTATACTTATTCGTAATAATATTCTGTTTGAGCAACATAAAGTTATTGCTGATCCAGATGGCCGTTTCACATTTGTGTCAGGAAACTTGCAGGGCTCACTTGTGATACTGGCTAGCGTGTACGGGCCGAACTGGGATGACGACTCTTTTATAGCTAAACTTTTCTCTTCACTTCCAAATCTGGAAAACTATCATCTTATTATTGGAGGTGATTTTAACTTGGTTCAGGACACTCTGTTGGATAGATCGTCAACTAAGGCCTGTTCCCTGAATAAATCTGCTAAAACCCTAGAATTTTTCAAAACTCAGCTGGGGATTGTGGATCCATGGCGACATGCGAATCCCACTACTAAGGCATTTTCCTTTTTCTCTCATCCCCACCGTACATATACACGTATAGACTTTTTTCTTGTTGATATTAGGTTTCTCTGTAAAATTAGCCATTGTCAGTATCATGCTATCGCCATTTCAGATCATTCACCAGTTTCTTTTGATGTGGTATTAGCGACCCCGTCTCGACCCATTAAACATTGGAGATTTAACTCTAGCCTGTTGATAAGGGATGACTACACACATTTTTTGAGATCACAGTTCTCACTTTTCCTTGAGTTGAACGATTCTACTGAAGTGTCAAGAGGTGTATTATGGGAAACGTCGAAAGCCTACATGAGAGGCCAGCTTATAGGATTTGTGTCAAATTTAAAGAAGAAAGAGTTAACTTACACGTCCAGTTTATTGAATAAGATCAAAGATCTAGATGGCAGATATGCATCAAACCCAGATCCTAACCTCTATACAGAACGTGTGAAAGTTCAAGCCAGTCTTAATTTAACCACCACCGCAACAGCTATGGTTCAATTAATTAAGACTAAGCAACGCTTTTTTGAATCTGGCGACAAGGCAGGGAAACTTCTGGCTTATCAAGCCCGTGCCGAAGCAACCTCTAAGCTAATCCCAAAGGTCAAGTCTGCTGCTGGTGACATAATATCGGACCCAGAGGGAATTAATGAAGTATTTGTAAGTTTCTATTCCAATCTGTACACTTCAAGTTCTCCCCCTCTATCAGAAGAAACTCTCCAAAATATACATTTTCCAAGAATAGATAGAGATCTGACGAAAGGATTAGGGGGACCTATCACTGTAGTAGAGGTACAAGAAGCCATTAAATTCTTAAACACAGGTAAATCGCCGGGCCCTGACGGTTACTCTGCAGAATACTATAAAGTCAATTCTGATCTTATGGCACCGTTGTTGAAAGATATGTATAATGAAGCCTTTTCAAAATGTCAATTACCCAAGACTTTGTCCGAAGCTACTATTTGTTTAATCTTGAAAAAGGATAAGGATCCTTTGTTGTGCAGTAGTTACAGACCAATTTCTCTTTTAAATATTGATTTTAAAATACTATCTAAAATCCTCGCACTTAGGCTACAACGTGTTCTGTCACAAATTATCGCCTTTGACCAGACGGGGTTTATGGCCGGCAGGCACTCATATGACAATTCAAGACGCCTCTTGAATATTATCCATACATCGTGCAACTCAATTCCAGAGGTTGTGGTATCTCTTGACGCGGAGAAAGCTTTCGACCGCGTCGAGTGGAGCTTCCTCTATGAGGTGATGGATAGGTTTGGCTTGGGGGCTGACTTTATTCTCTGGGTTAAGCTACTATATTCCTCGCCATCCACCTGTATTCGTACTAACAACAACTTGTCTTTGCCTTTTCCACTTGAGAGGGGCACTAGGCAAGGGTGCCCTCTCTCACCCCTCCTATTCGCCTCTTGCAATATGGCTGCGTTCAGAGGATAGATTTAAAGGCATTACAAGGTTCGGTGTGACTCACAAACTCTCCCTTTATGCAGATGACTTGCTCCTGTACATTTCTGACCCTCTAAACTCATTCCCGGTGCTTTTTGACATACTGGACCAATATGGTACACTGTCAGGATATAAGGTCAATTATCAAAAAAGTGAGTTGCAACCCCTTAATTCCCTGGCCAGAGCTCTTCCCCACTCAATAGTGCCTTTTAAGTGGACAGAAACCGGATTTAGATATTTGGGGGTTTTTATTTCCTCTTCTATACATAAAATGATGAGGGAGAATTTTCTATCCCTACTAGAAAATGTTGGGAAAGATTGTGACCGTTGGACTTCTCTACCATTGTCAGTGGCAGGGAGAGTTAACCTGATAAAGATGAGTGTCCTCCCAAAATTCTTGTATCTTTTTCAACATGTCCCGATTTTTCTTACCAAGGCATTTTTTGACAAGTTAGAAAAGATTCTGTTACATTTCATATGGGGAGGGAAACAAGCTAGAATTTGCAAGTCTATTCTTCAGTCCTCTAAAAGTGATGGTGGTCTTGGTTTGCCCAATTTTAGACACTACTATTGGGCAGCTAACATACAAAAACTTTTACAATGGGTTCATAACGACCCCCCTGTAACAGCCTGCACAGCAAATTCAAAAGTGTTAAATTTTTTGGTGTTAATAGTCTCCTTGCAAAAGTAGAGTTAATTTTACTCTAAGCAGAGTCACATTCTTTTAATGTAACTCTGAGGTGTAAAATGATAGTAGTTAAAATCGAGTGTTAAAAATGAGTGTTTCTATTTCAAATCTGGAGGTGTTACAATGGAAACATTAACTCTTGACCTCTTAACTCTGAACTCCTAGAGGGGCTATGACACCAACAGAGTAAATTCACAGACTCCGCCCCCAGCACGGCTCCAATCGAAGCTGAAGTGAAGCCGTTTCAGAACATTTGCTACATATTTGAGTTGTTTGCCATGCTTGGTAAGTCATTTTTTCAAAGATTGTTTCAATTGTTATTATGAGCTTTTACTTCTGTGGCTCTTTGGAGTTGAGACAAAGCTGTGTGAAAGGCATTAGCCATGTTGCTCGCTGATAGCATAATATTCTGTTTTAGCTAGCTGAAAGGTATTGTTTGCGGGCAAATACCACAGCCTTGAAAAAAAGCTTGCATGTGAATTTTCAGTCAAACTTTTGGTCAAATACACCTAAAACAATGTCTAGAATGTGAAATGTTGGTATAATGGTGCTACTTGAAGCCTGAAAACGATCGCCCATAAAAAAAAATAAAAAAACGAGCAAACAGCAGTAGCTGACGTCCTGACTGGATTCTACGTTAGCATTTAGATCCCTCCAGAGTTTTGTGCACACGGTTTAGGTAAAAATGAAAAAAGTTGAGGTTTTACATTTAGTTCAGTATTACCTGTTGCCTGTGTCCTTGTCTTTTGGGAAAATACTTTACACAAGTAATGGCTCAAAGAGGATTCCTTTTTTTTTTTACTGTGCTGCAATTGTTTACTGGATTATTTGTGCCGTTAATTAGTGTCAACTAATTTTTATTCAATCTCCACACAGGATATGCTTGTGAAGATGGAATATGGGGGAGAGCAGAAGTGCGTTGAAGTTCCACAAAGTGATGAATGAAGGACATGCATATTGTATTGAAGAAATAAGTGTTGAGAATGCTGTTATTTGCATTTACCATGTCAGACCTTTTGATAAACAAAATTCTAATGAAAGTGAGAACATGTATACTGTTACATCTTTCAGAAAATGTTTTGAAATTGTGGTGCACAGTTCAGAATAAATGTTTTTCAAAAACCATTGCATCTTTTTAGTAAATGTTTATTTCCAAAAGAAATTTCTAGAAGTTCAGAACAGTAAAATTCCCGCTTTTTAGAATGAATTAGAAGATAACTCTTACGTAGTTAAACTAAAATACTCTTTGAGAGTTAATATATAAACTCTTAACACCAAGTGTTAAATTATCAACTCCAGACAGATTTGGTGTTTAACACTAAATCAGAGTTAACGTACCAACTCTCCAAAAAGAGTTAAATTAACACTCTCTGGTGTGGACCCATATAGACACTTTAATAGTGTTGAAATCAAATCCGACAGTGTTAATTTGGACATGCTGGATTTGCTGTGTGGGTACAAATGGAAACTGCATCTAGCTGTTACTCATTATCATCAATACTCAGCTCATCACTCCCTTTTTCTCCAACCCTTGTTGGGGATAATCTAATAGCTAAGGAAACAGTAACTATTTGGCGACAGTTCAGAAAATACTTCGGGCTACTTGGACCGTCTTTGCTAACACCTTTATCAAAAAATTTTAATTTTGCACCTTCAAACACTGATGCGGCCTTTAGTAGTTGGAAAGATAACGGACTTAGGACTGTTAAGGACTTGTATAGTCAGGACACCTTTCTATCTTTTGCTGACCTATCGTCCAAATACGACCTGCCTAACTCCAACTTTTTTCGCTATCTTCAGGCTAGAAATTTTGTAAAAACGCAGTTCCCTCACTTTCCCAATCGGCCTCCAGAAACAAATCTGGATATCATCCTGCAGACGAACCCTCATCAAAACAGACTGATATCAGCCTTGTATAAAATACTAGATGCTTTGGTCCCCAAATCCATTTCTCATATTAAGTTGAGATGGGAGGAAGAGCTTCAGACAACCCTGCCAGAACAGCAGTGGGATCGTGCTTTGAAATTGATTCACTCGTCTTCAATTTGTGCTCGTCATGCTTTGATTCAGTGTAAGGTGGTCTATAAAGTACACTATACAAACGCAAAATTATCTAAAATCTATCCAACCATCAGTGATGCCTGTAGCAGATGTGGACTATCGCCTGCCAACCATGTCCACATGTTTTGGTCATGTTCGAAACTGAGTGCATTTTGGAGGAATATATTCGACACACTTAGCCAAGCATATGGCCAGACTGTCCTTCCTAACCCACTCTCTGCAATTTTTGGCATTCCTCCTGACTTGAACTTATCTGGTCCCCTCAAACAGGCCCTAGCCTTTACCACTTTACTGGCCCGGAGGCTTATTCTGTTGAAGTGGGAGCTTCCCCACCCCCCAACTCATGACCATTGGGTGAGAGATGTACTCTTTAACTTAAAGCTGGAAAAACTTAGATTCTCTCTAAAAGGTTCTATTAGGGAATTTAATAAAATCTGGAAATCATTTCTCTTGCTGGTCGACACTATTACTTTACTTCCTGAGTCTGCAGTGAACTGAGCGAAGCTACATTATAATGTTTTTTTTGTTTTTTTTTTTAAATCTTATTTATACCTTATCTATTTGTTTTTCCTTTTGTTTTGCTTGGTCCTTTCTCTGTTATTTGTTTTCTCTGTTTTTGTTTTGTTTGTTTTTGTTTGTCTGTTTGGTTACGGGGCGGGGGGAGGGGGGGGGGAGTTGTGGTTGTTGTTGTTTTTTGGGGGTTATGCTTGTTATGTGTATGGGTCCTGAGGTGTTGGTTTTTTGTTTTTGTTTTGTTTTTTTTTTGTTTGTTTTTTTATTTGTTTTTTTTTGGGGGTTTTGTGTGTGTGTGTGTGTGTGTGTGTGTGTGTGTGTGTGTGTGTGTGTGTGTGTGTGTGTGTGTGTGTGGGCAGAAACTGGTTTTCTGCAGTGCTTTGTCTATTGTAGACCTGGTAGGGGGAGAATTTGGGTTGGGGGGTTGGAGGGTATAATGGACATACCACTGTTCTGAAATCAAGATGGACTTAGCTGTTGCTAACTTTGTATGTCATTGTTGAAATTAATAAAACAAAGTTGAAACGAAAACCAAAATAGTTCCAAACGCCAGATCTGAATGAGGGTGGGGGAGGTTCAATTTGCCATGTTGCAAGGAGAGCTTAACTTCTGTCTTGCTAGCTTGCCCTGCGCTCAGTGAATCTGCGTTCGACTACTCCGCCTAGGCTGCACTGTCGAGCGCAGATCCACTGAGCGCTCAACACAGACAGCATCGTCAGAAGGAAAGTTGATTAAATTAAATAAAAATTTTGTAATGTTCGATACATATGCGTACCGAACCGAAAGCACTGTATCGAACGGTTCAATATCGATACCAGCATACCAGATATCGATAGCAGCGCAGATACTGAAGGACCCGTCCCATCCTGGCAACAAACTGTTCCAACTTCTGCATTCTGGTAGAAGGTTCCGCATCATCTGGGCAAGGACAGAGAGACTCAAGAGAAGCTTCTATCCCCAAGCCATCCGTGCCCTAAACACACACACCCGCCCTCTCACATCATCTATAATTGACTGAGACAGGACTCTCTTCCAGACACTAAACCAAGGAACAATGTACATTTCAAATTCCTTTAATTTTAAATATGTTTATATTGTCTATCCTGTAAAATAGTCAGATGTCTATTCTTATTAATGCACAGAATTCACCTGCTTGCTGCTACATTCACCCAATGTATATACTATATATATATATATATATATATATATATATATAATGTTCTTCCTCTACAGCCCCCCCCCCCCCCCCCCCCCCCCCCCCCCATTTTTGCACATGTCGAGAAGCGTGTCAGGCTACATTTCACTGTGTGTTATACTTGTATAACTATGCATGTGATAAATAAAGAACCTTGATCCTTGAACCTTGATATCAGTATCGTTGCACCCCTAATATATATATATATATATATCTATATAGGAGGATGAGGATGTGCGGAAGTGCTTCAGGAAGGTGAACGCACGCAAAGCTACAGGTCCGGACGGGATACCCGGCCGCGTCCTCAAGTCATGCGCGGATCAGCTGGCTGGAGTGTTCACGCACATCTTCAACCTTTCCCTCTCTCTGTCTGTAGTCCCAGCCTGCTTCAAAATGGCCACCGTCGTCCCTGTACCCAAATCCTCCACCATCTCCTCATTGAACGACTGGCGACCTGTAGCCCTGACCCCCATCGTAAGCAAATGCTTCGAGAAGCTGGTCAGGGACTTCATCTGCTCTGCACTACCCGACTCACTGGACCCTCTACAGTTTGCATACCGCCACAACAGGTCCACTGATGATGCCATAGCCCTGACACTACACACTGCCCTGTCACACCTGGAGAAGAGAGACACGTATGTGAGAATGCTGTTTGTAGATTACAGCTCAGCATTCAATACCATCGTTCCCTCGAAGCTGGACAGGAAACTGCAGGATCTAGGACTGAGTAGCTCCCTCTGCAGCTGGATCCTTAGCTTCCTGTCTGACAGATGCCAAGTGGTCAGACTGGGCAGCATCACCTCATCCCCCATCACACTGAACACTGGTGCTCCACAGGGGTGTGTACTGAGCCCTCTCCTATACTCACTCTACACCTACGACTGCACAGCCACTAACAACTCCAACATCATTGTGAAGTTTGCGGATGACACTACAGTGGTGGGTCTTATCATCAATGGTGATGAGACGGCTTACAGGGAGGAGGTCAGCGCCCTGACCCACTGGTGTCAAGACAACCATCTCACCCTCAACGTCGCAAAGACAAAGGAGTTGATAGTGGACTTCCGGAGGTGCAGAGAAGTACACACCCCCATCACCATCAACGGCGCTGCTGTGGAGAGAGTGAGCAGCTTCCGGTTCCTTGGTGTACATCTGGCTGAGGATCTTACGTGGTCAGTACACACAAACAAAACAGTGAAGAAGGCGCAGCAGCGACTCTTCTTTCTCAGGAGACTGAAAAGATTCGGCATGAGCCCCGGCATCCTCAGGACCTTCTATCACTGTGCCATTGAGAGCATCCTCACTGGATGCATCACCACCTGGTATGGCAACAGCACCGCCTACAACCGCAAAGCTCTCCAGCGAGTAGTGCGGTGCCCTGAACGGATAATTGGAGGTGAGCTTCCCTCCCTCCAAGACATCTACAGGAAGCGGTGCCTGAGGAAAGCGGGGAGGATCATCAAGGACTCCAGTCACCCCAGCCATAAACTGTTCAGACTACTTCCATCAGGAAGGAGGTTCTGCAGCATCCGGTCCCGTACCAGCAGACTGAGAGACAGCTTTTTCCATCAGGCCATCAGACTGCTGAACACGTCATAGACACCTCAGCTTCACTACTGGAACTTCAACATTATGCACTCCATATTGTACAGTAATGCCACTGTTTTGCACATGTCTCAACTCTGTATATTTTTATATATTTTATTTATTGTTTACTCTATTTAATTTGTAAAATATGTGTACACACACACACACACACACGTAGAAAAACATTTAGTATACACATCCAGAAATTTTTTAATTTTTTTTGCATATACTATTATATATTGTACATATATTTATTAGTTTCAGATTTAGCCATTCGTATATTTTGCCTGTTTATGTTATTGTATTTTGCACAACTCTGTTGCTTGTGAAGCTCGCACACAAGAATTTCACTCGCATGTGCTGTACCAATGTACCTGCACATGTGATGTGACAATAAAAAAAAGTGATTTGATTTGATTTATATATATATATATAATGAATATAATAATAATAATAATAATAATAATAATAATAATAATAATAATAATAATATTAATAATGGATTGGATTTATATAGTGCTTTTCAAGGCACCCAAAGCACTTTACAATGCCACTATTCATTCACTCTCACATTCACACACTGGTGGAGGCAAGCTACGGTTGTAGCCACAGCTGCCCTGGGGCAGACTGACAGAAGCCAGGCTGCCATATTGCGCCATCGGCCCCTCTGGCCAACACCAGTTGTAATGAAATCACAATTCCAAGTTAAGTTGCATAATTATCAAGGTGGAGGTTGACTGTTTTTTAAATGAGATATTTTTTCTGTTACTTTTAGCTAGAGCATCGTATTTCTATATTTCTAAAGTTTTAAAATAAATGTTTAGGCGTACAAAGTTTAATATTTACATCCAAATGAATCCAGTATGATATGGAAACACTTAAAAAAAAAAACATTAACAAACTAGAAATAACTGTTTATTTTGTAAAGACCAACATTATAAAAACCACTGTACTAGGCTGTAACTAGAACATGATGAATGAATGCAGGCACAAAAAGGATTCAAAATACAACATAACCTTAACAAAAAGAAGAAGAAGAACAACAATAATGAACTTTATTATTATTATTATTATTATTATTATTATTATTATTATTATTATTATTATTATTATTATATGCGTGCAAAATCTTTGAAACCTACCTGAGACCAATGTGGAAAGTTTCCACAAACAGATTACTGCCATTTTTATGCCACAGAAGTAAAGCCTGCAGTCCTCTGCTGTCAAGTTTTTAATCATGAATTTGTTTCCCAGGATTGAAAATTTGGTTTCAAAATCAGGAGTGCAGTAGGTAGAGCTTGCTGAGAATAACAACCAATACCTGCTCTGAACTGACTGTGGATCTCCATGTACCAGTGTGTGTCTGATGTCTGATTGGAGCTGGTTAGAGTGACATTGGTCCCCAGCTCTCCTCTGACCTCGGTCACCTTCTCGGCCTGTGCACAGAGCAGAAGCACCAACAGGATCATCCACAGGAGAACCATGATCAGCTTCAGCATCCACAACAAGACGGAGTCGTCTGAAAGCAGCTCAGCTCTGATGGACTCTGACGTCCTCTACACTTCCTGTCTGAAATGCTGACTTCAGCCTATATGACACCTGATAAAATACCACAAGTATCAAGTACCTTAAAGGAAGTCCAAGCTCAGCTCCGATGGTAGAGAAGCGCTCTACACTTCCTTTTTCAAAATTCAAATATGTTTACAACAAGCAAACAAAAAAAACTCCACCACACAAATACCAAGAAATTAAGAAAGTGTACGATGATGAATCCTAATGAACAGCACAAGCAGCAGCACTTTCATTAGAAAAATGGTTGTACATCTTTCTGACAGTGAATGTCATACCTGTCGAGGAAATACTGACTAACGGTTACAAAAAATACATGAAGCAGCTGTAGTAGAGGTAATAGGAGTCTAAATAATAACATTTTAGACAGATCTTCAAGCTGTTTCTAAACTTCTAGTGTGTTTACAGTAAAACAAAAGTCAAACCAAAGAGGAAATATATATAAATGTGATACCTTTGCCACTCAAAAACATCAGGAATACTTTGGTGTGTGGTTTGTGACTGGCATGTCTATGTGACCAAAGGCTGTGTTAATTATATTATGTATAAAATAAAACAAAAAGAACTTTGACCAGAACTACAACTTTATTGGATTGGAGAAAAAACAAACAAGAAAACCCCCAAAAGAGTGTAAAGCGTCTGATACTGTAACAGTGCAACAAATCTAACTCCATGTTACACTATTTGTAATGAATGAAAACTACATCTCCTACTACAAATACATAGAATCATGGTTATAAATGCAGCTATTAACATTACTGCCCCTGTTAAATGATGAATTTGAGGTTTTCCATCCTAACCAGACTAGATGGTATTTTCTAACGATACCATGAAAACATAAAGGCTAGTCAACAACAACTGCACAGAAAATAACTACGATACAACGGTTGATGAAGGATGAAGTCATCTTTCAGTGATGTCTTGTTGGTTGGGAGTGGACTGCCCTACCCTGAAAGGAAACAAATATTTAGTACAGGGAAGTACCAGTATTATGGAAGTATTTTTGATAGTAGTAGTAGATTAGAATACTAGAGTGATACTGTTTGTTGCATTAGTAGGTACTGTTATTGGATAATTAACCCTTTAAGACCTACCATAGAACCAAGTCCGCCAGAGCTTATATTATTATTTTTACATGCTGTGGAGCCATTTTTGGGAGCATTTCAAGTTGCTATACATCAATACAACCATTATAGCCCAGATTTTAATAATATGTATTCATTAAGTGCATAGTAATTACATAAATTGCAAAAAAGTGCAATAAACTACAAAAAAAATTGAAAATCGTTTTTGTTTTTTAACATATATTTCTAGTTAGAGAAATTTAAGAGGCTTATCCCTCAAAACTGTAAATACAAAAAAGTTGCACAAAATAGTTTCCCACCACAGGAAATTTATTTTGAGTGTCTTCATATTTTTATTTTTGAAATACACCAATTTTTATACACTGCAGGAAATCAGGCTTAGCCTTCAACTTCAACCAGTTATTCTTATTATTAACCCAAAGGTTTTGTGGTTTGTTCAGACAGAAATTCCCGAAGCTAAGCTGTGCTGCCATGCTCCTTTTACAGGAGTTGTTCAACCCTTCTAAACAAGCCATCCTTGTTGAAACATTTTTGTTTGTTTATATTTGTTACGGCCCTAGCAGGAAATTGACCTCTTGTGGGTGTGTCCTGGCATCTCTCCTGCCTTAGGTGCCACCCGTTTTGTACAGCTGATGCTAATCAGCTATTAAGAATACTTAAGGCCAGAGAAAGGTGAGCTCTAGTGTCAGGGCCTTGGTGGTATTGTAGCTAGTGAGCTGTGTGTGGTGGTTGCTTCTGCTCTGTGGAGAGGGGTCTGTTTTGGTGACTAAACCTTTTTGGACCTTTTAGTTTAGTGACCAACCCCTGGATTTTGATGTTTTCTTTCGTTAAAATATTATAACAGCTTTTCCATCTCTTGTGGTTTAATTACAATAGAAACATTAATGAAACCTTTTAATCTGGCAATTCTGCCTCCCTGTATCCTTTTTTTCAACCCGGACACTTTTTTATTGCTTTACCACATCGCTTGGACAGTTTAGGTGAACATACCAGTTTGTTTAGTCATATTTTTCACAAGCCTTTACACACAAAGAAACACACACAAAAGTAGTACCTAATAGCAAAAGCTAATAGTACAATAGTATAGTTGTGAAAAGTAGAATTATAAAAAGTATCAAATAAAAAATGTTAGAAAACTTAAATGAAATAATCTTCTCAACACAGCCTCTGATTGGTAGCTACAGGCTGACCTGGGTAAACAACTAAAGTTCCCTCAGAACATTGTAAAAACATCACTCCGGCCAGACTTGATAATTATTTCTGAGGCCTCAAAACAGCTGATTATGCTGGAACTCACAGTGCCCTGGGAAGAGCGGATCGAGGAGGCCAATGAAAGGAAACGAGGAAAGTACCAGGAACTAGTGCAAGAGTGCAGGGGAAGGGGCTGGAAGACTTTCTATGAGCCCATAGAAGTGGGTTGTAGGGGCTTTGCAGGACGATCACTCTGCAAAGTCCTAGGCCGGCTGGGCGTGGCTGGGGCAACCAAGAAGAGGGCCATCCAGGCTGTGAGTGAAGCGGCAGAGAAAGCCACAAGGTGGCTGTGGATTAAGAGGGCTGGTCCGTGGGTAGCTACTGGTACGCAAGTCGGGACCTGATCACCCCCGGCTGGGTCGCCTGGGCGAGGGTGTATGATGTTGTGAGACCCGAAACACCTGATGACCCCAGGATACATCACTGAAGATGCGTACCAGTGCATCCAGGAGATGTGTCTTTATAGTTTGTTTGTTTGTTTTTTATCATTCTAATTTTTTAAAGACAAAATAATCGTGTTTTCATTTTGTGATTATATCTCAGTGCAGGTTAATAACTGTGAATGGGACTAAAAACATTCATTCAGTTTACATTGTAGTTTCTAGTTTTTGAAGCCTTACCTTTCAAATTATGAGTCTTGTTAGTAATAGCAGTGGTTTAATTACCTTCACATCCTGCAGCGGCTCTGGTACATCATAGATGTGAAGTGAGATATCATCCCTCTGGTTGCTGTAGCTTTTCCTCTTCAAGCACAGCAATATACAAGAAAAAGCTGCCAACAGAGCACTGAGTTACTTCATCTTTCATTCAGCCCAAATGTTCAATGAGCTTTTATTTAATTAGATTCATTAAAAAATAACAGCCTTTAAGGCTAGCTGTGGTGACCAGGATAACTTATCTAGGTCATGGTCTAGCGTTTAGTGACTCCATTTATTGTTTTGCATTTATTAATTTTTAGAATTTTTAGAGTTTTCTGGGTTTTTGTTTTTTCCATTCTGTAAGTGTTCTCTGTGTTCCCCTTGTGTTCATGCCATTTACATTGATGGTCCCTTGTCTCATGTCTTAAGTGTGAACCCTTCCAGCTGTGCTCTCCTCTTGTGTCCCATGCATTTTAACCCTGTGTTTTTCTCTGTCAGTTTCATGTCCTCCCCTCATGCTATGTGTGTCTCTTCTCCTGTGCTTCCTCAGGTCGCCGTGTGCTTCCTCAGGTCGCCGTCTGTAGTTTCCCCATGTTTTGTTATTAGTTCCAGTTTCTAGGTTTTGGTTTAGTTTTGTAAGGTTTTTTGTGCAAGTTGCTACTGCAATAAAGCAGCCTCTCTACGTTTATGAAGTCAGTAGTGTGCAAAAAAACTATAGTAGTTTTCAGGGCCTTTGATCACAGGAAATGATTAAGCTAGGTGGTATCTGCTGTATATACATGTAAATGTGTTAATAATGTCTTTTAAATGGTTTTTGGATGATTATTTTCAAAGTGGTTTGAAATAAGATATCTCCCTCTGCTGTTACTGCAGCTTCTGCATGCGTGTGTCCATTTCAGGTTTTGGAGAGGCCAAGTGTGAAATGGACACAGTGGACCGGTATGTCTATTACACGCTTTGCCATGATATTGGGTTGGACCACAAAATCTACTAAAATTGTAAAATAACAGACTCACTGATTATTAGAACAATGAAGGCGACAACTGACATAGATATGGTGATCAACAGACTGAAAAAGCAGTTGTTTTGTGGGTTGTTGGTAGGCCGAGCAACATCTGGAAAGGACAGAAAGGACAAAGATAAGTTAAGAAGCATTTATAAGTAGCATGGTGGCACTGGTTAAAGCACTCTTATGCAGGCCAATGTAAACAAAAAAACAAGCCTTTTATTTCAAGCTTGTGCAAAATCTTATAAAAGAAAGAAAGCAAACTGGGAGAAGGCAAATTGAAAATTGATAACGAAACACACAGGGAGGAGAAAGAAGTGCTACAACCGACGAAAGGCAAGGTCAAGCTTACAAGTATCTAAACACATGAAGGTAAACAGTGTAGTCGGATTGGGAGGGTAATGGGTCACAGGCAGCGAAGGAGGTGAAACAAAGCAAGGTCTAAATCGCTACCAAACCGAAACAGGAATTGAGAAACACGAAACAGGAAACTCATATACTCATTTAAAAACAGGAGTATGGCTCATGTGATTAGGCAGATGATCAATAGTGGGTCTGTGACCCTCATAAGGGACAATTCGCAATAGTCTCAGAAATCTGGGACTCTGTCCCAATTAGTCGTAGAACTGATTAAACTTCTCAGATAAGACATGAGACGTCTTTAAGAAACGCAAAGTCCAGTCGCTTTTCTTTCCAAGCTCCTTGGTTTGCAGGAGCAAGTCTTAACAACACACCAGTTTTCCTAAACCAAAACAAGTAGTTTTTGGTAGCTAAATATTTAGTGTGTGTGTGTGTGTGTGTGTGTGTGTGTGTGTGTGTGTGTGTGTGTGTGTGTGTGTGTGTGTGTGTACCTGTTTGTGTGGGTGGTCACAAATTTGAAAACTTACCACATGAACTCATTTCCTTTGTGTTCATAATAGCACTTAGTAATGCCTATTAAGGTCAGACTTAAAAACAAACGTTTGCATGTAATAATCTTGTACTATCACAAGACAGTATAAGAAGTCGTCCCAAAATTCCTCAACTCTCAAGTTATAATAAAAAAAGTAGATGGTTTCCGACAGTAACATAAACTACTTACTCGTGTATTTAAGATGCTGTCAGCCATTTGAAAATGTGTATTGAGGCCTAAACACTCACTAATCCAACAGCAATAATCAGAAATAAACTCTTGTACTTACCTGAGACGAGGTGGAAAGTGTCCACAAACTGAATGCTGCCTCCTCTCTTGATGCCACAGAAGTAAAGCCTGCAGTCCTCTGCTGTCAAGTTTTTAATCACGAGTTTGTTTTGCAGGATTGAAAATTTAGTTTCAAAATCAGGAGAGCAGTAGGTAGAGTCTGCTGAGGAAAATCTGCGGTTGATACATGCTCTGAACTGACTGTGGATCTCCATGTACCAGTGGATCTCTGATGTCTGATTGGAGCAGGTTAGAGTGACATCGGTCCCCAGCTTGTCTCTGACCTCGGTCACGTTCTCGGCCTCTGCACAGAGCAGAACCACCAACAGGATCATCCACAGGAGAACCATGATCAGCTTCAGCATCCACAACAAGACGGAGTCGTCTGAAAGCAGCTCAGCTCTGATGGACTCTGACACAGAAGTGCTCTACACTTCCTACTTGACATGGTGACTTTGGGCAGTGGCATGTCTGATAAAGAAAACCCACAAACACCTTACATCTCTCACAGGATGTTAAACTTTATCGCCTCTGGCTAGCACTTTGCCCTTTGGGTTAAAAGAGACTTTAAATTTAAACAGGTTGTAACAGGTTCTAACAGCTTCCTTCTGCTGTTCTGGTTTAATAACAAGAGCAAGGCTATTTTATTTTCAATATATCTGTGCAAGAAATGAACCAACAAATCATAAAACCATCCTAATAGATTTCAGCTTCTTATTACTGCTGTGAAGAAGAAACGCTCAGTGCATCGTGGAAATCCCACAGCAGCCTGGGCCTATTGCAGAGTAGGGGAGGGTTCAGGGTCACCTGATCCAGCCTTACATGCTATAGATCCATATAAAAAGGAACGTTTTAAGCCTATCTTTAATAGGTGTTTGTCTCCTCTATCCAAACTGTAAACTGCTAGTGAGAAAGAAAAGTGTGAAGAACACTGAAGGGTCCTTAATCACCAGAAACGATTAACACTTTCCTGTGACTATTTTCCTGCTTGAAATCCAATATCTCCCTCTGCTGGTACTGATGTTACCAGTACCAGCAGTACCAGCAGATTACTGTAACTTCAGCATGTGTGTGTATTTGATGTTTTGTGGAGGCTAACCTTGAAATGCACATGGTAGATTGGTATGTCTGGTACACCTCTTGCCCTGATACTGATTTGAATAAACATTTAATCAGAAGTTCACTGGGGGTCAATTCTTGACTCGTCAATTTTTTCATTGCTCTAAATTGATACTGTCAAGAAGAATCAAAATAAAGCCTGCCACTCTAATGCAGAAGATACACAGTTGTATTCATATTTGCTGATCCAAACAGTCAGAGAGATTCATATTAATCATCCCTGTCTCAGAAGCACAGTGAGCAAGTCAGGAATCTTGGCCTTATTTTGGTCAAAGATCTGGATTTTTACAAAAAACATCAACAAAGTTACCAGAACTGTTTTCTATAATGTAAAAGTCTGATCTGACAAGGGCTCTGAGAAATTGGGAAAACTGTGATGCTCTATTTCAGGATTCAGCAGCAGCAGCAGTATGTGTAGGCACTAAGAAAGAGCTTCCACAAACATGGAAATCTGACCATATTACTCCAGCTGTCTGCTGACCTGAGTCCACACATCTACTCATACACTTAGAAACAGACTCAAAACCCTTTAGTTATCATAGGCTTATGTAGAATAAGGAGGGGATGTTTTTCTCATCATCATTCATTATTTTAATATGGCATTATTAGTTCATCAGAAGTATATAACCAGCTTTGCATTAAACATAAATTGAAGTTTTTGACCCTATATTATCCTTTGCATTACAGTGATGGTGATAACTTTAGTTTGATTTTTTCCTTACAGGTACCAGAATAATAACATGATTTTCCATTGCAGATGTAACCATGATCATTCCATACACATTGCAGTTTGTTGCTTATTCTAGAGTTGTGCTCAAGTTAATTAAAGGTTAAAAGTTACAGCCAGCGCGAGTCTGGCTGATCTATGGAGGGCAAAGGCTTTGAGCTTGGAAGGCCGCACGCGCTTACGCAGCACTTACAAGATGTTATTCTTGGTGATTTTGTGCTTAGTCATGTTCTAATATGTTTTAAGTAGAAGTAGCTGATCCAGCAATATTCATTTAATATTATATGCTTGATTTGGAGCAATACACACTGATGGTCTTAATAAATGAAAGAGTCCTTGTAGCTGCCATGTTGTGTCTTACCAGGGTACAGACATAATAGCTGTCTGCTTTTGTGCGCGCATGTGTGTGTGTGTGTATGCTAATTTGTATTGCTTTTACTTCTTTGTTTTTTATTTACAGTGAGACACTGTGGACCTACAGTGGGGCAAAAAAGTATTTAGTCAGCCACCGATTGTGCAAGTTCCCCCACTTAAAATGATGACAGAGGTCAGTAATTTGCACCAGAGGTACACTTCAACTGTGAGAGACAGAATGTGAAAAAAAAAATCCATGAATTCACATGGTAGGATTTTTAAAGAATTTATTCGTAAATCAGGGTGGAAAATAAGTATTCGGTCACCTCAAACATGGAAAATCTCTGGCTCTCACAGACCTGTAACGTCTTCTGTAAGAAGCTTTTCTGTCCCCCACTCGTTACCTGTATGAATGGCACCTGTTTGAACTCATCATCTGTATAAAAGACACCTGTCCACAGCCTCAAACAGTCAGACTCCAAACTCCGCCATGGCCAAGACCAAAGAGCTTTCGAAGGACACCAGGAAAAGTATTGTAGACCTGCACCAGACTGGGAAGAGTGAATCTACAATAGGCAAGCAGCTTGGTGTGAAAAAATCAACTGTGGGAGCAATCATCAGAAAATGGAAGACATACAAGACCACTGATAATCTCCCACGATCTGGGGCTCCACGCAAGATCTCATCCCGTGGGGTCAAAATGATCATGAGAACGGTGAGCAAAGATCCCAGAACCACACGGGGGGACCTGGTGAATGACCTGCAGAGAGCTGGGACCAAAGTAACAAAGGTCACCATCAGTAACACACTACAACGGCAGGGAATCAAATCCCGCAGTGCCAGACGTGTTCCGCTGCTGAAGCCAGTGCATGTCCAGGCCCGTCTGAAGTTTGCCAGAGAGCACATGGATGATACAGCAGAGGATTGGGAGAATGTCATGTGGTCAGATGAAACCAAAGTAGAACTTTTTGGTATAAACTCAACTCGTCGTGTTTGGAGGAAGAAGAATACTGAGTTGCATCCCAAGAACACCATACCTACTGTGAAGCATGGGGGTGGAAACATCATGCTATGGGGCTGTTTTTCTGCCAAGGGGACAGGACGACTGATCCGTGTTAAGGACAGAATGAATGGGGCCATGTATCGTGAGATTTTGAGCCAAAACCTCCTTCCATCAGTGAGAACTTTGAAGATGAAACGAGGCTGGGTCTTCCAACATGACAATGATCCAAAACACACCGCCCGGGCAACAAAGGAGTGGCTCCGTAAGAAGCATTTGAAAGTCCTGGAGTGGCCTAGCCGGTCTCCAGACCTCAACCCCATAGAAAATCTGTGGCGGGAGTTGAAAGTCCGTGTTGCTCGGCGACAGCCCCGAAACATCACTGCTCTCGAGAAGATCTGCATGGAGGAATGGGCCAAAATACCAGCTACTGTGTGTGCAAACCTGGTAAAGACCTATAGTAAACGTTTGACCTCTGTTATTGCCAACAAAGGTTATGTTACAAAGTATTGAGTTGTATTTTTGTTATTGACCAAATACTTATTTTCCACCCTGATTTACAAATAAATTCTTTACAAATCCTACCATGTGGATTCATGGATTTTTTTTTTCACATTCTGTCTCTCACAGTTGAAGTGTACCTCTGGTGCAAATTACTGACCTCTGTCATCATTTTAGGTGGGGGAACTTGCACAATCGGTGGCTGACTAAATACTTTTTTGCCCCACTGTATATAGTTTCTTATGTTTTTATCTCTTGGTGCACACATTACATGTAATGGAATTTGCTCTGTAAATAAATTTGGCATGTGCATTTTTTTGGTTGGTTTAAACTTGGTTTAGCTGATATAAAGGGTTAATGGAGAGAATTTTGTAAAGGAGCTACGGTGCATCGCTATCCAGTGCAGATGTACTCAGCAGGAGAACTCAAGACAAGACTGCTCAATGAAGTTCCACCATTAATTAATGCTTCAATCATAAATACTATATCTATTAAGGGGCTATGTGCCACGGTAGTTAAAGCTGGCAATAATTAAATAATTTCTTAAAATGCCATCACTTTGAAACAGCCATCTTGGCCAATTACAGGCCAATCTTTAACCTTACTTTCATCTCAAAATGTCTTGAAAGAGTAGTTATAAAACTGCTTACTGAGTTCTAATCAGGTTTCAGAGCTCATCACAGTACACAAACAGCTTTAGTGAAGGTTAACAACTAGTGGCAAGCCATCGCTGTCCCTCGTTGCTTTGGAGAAGCTCAGGGGGAAGAGATGGAGGAAGGTGTAAGGTCTTTGGTACAGGACTTGCGCTTGAAGGACAGACCGCCTGATTTTTGAAAAATGTCTCTCTTTTTGGGGGGAATCTAGACCAAAATGTGTGGTCCGAGAAAAAAAATCACATTTCTATACATTTAACTATAGTTTTTATTTGAAAATGTAATATTGAGTCCAATTGTTATGTGATCTGACACTTCAAGTAATGTAAAGAGTACCATAATACTGCTACAAAATAAAACACAAGCGTGCACCCTTTGGTACTACCAGTGGCATGCAATAACCTTTATAGGAAGTAAAAGAAGAAATGAGGAACAAACTTTTACATGAAAGAAAGCAAGAGAAACATGAAAGCTTGCTGCACTCCTTCCTTGGCTGACAAACTGTAAAATCTGTCACTTCTCTAGTGATCACCTTAAAATTTGCCACTAGCAGACAATGTCAATGACAGGGCACTGGGTCTGACTACCCAGCAGTGTTGGTCAAGTTACTTGAAAAAAGTAATCAGTAACTAATTACTGATTACTCCCCCAAAAAAGTAATCCCGTTACTTTACTAATTAATTACTTAGTTACTTAGTTACTTAGTTACTTTTTAAAAACACGATTTACAACCTGAAGAGGTGATAAAGTGATAGATCTTTCAGCCCAATTCTACTTTTTCTACATAATCCATCATACAAAATGTAATCAAATGGAAAAGTCTCTTTTTAAAACTTGTTTTATCAGTTTTAATCTTTTAACTTTATGCATCAAGCAAAAATTTAATTATATGCAACATTCTCTGACTTGAATAAATTAGTTTAACATTTAAACCTATTTTCTACACATTCCAGCACATAAAATAAAATATTTTTTGTGTTTTCACTCACTCTTTCAAACAGATGCAAGTAAAACACAGCAGAAAATAAATAAAGTCAAAGACTCAGCGGTCCTTTTGCTCTATTTTCACCTGTAAAGCAGGAGCAGGGTAGGCGGAGGGTTACCCTGGTGCAGGTGTGCTGCGGTCAGTTGAAGAATCCGCGCGAGTGTCTCTGTGAGTTTCCCATCACGTCGTAGCTACTCGGTGCTTGCTCGGAAGTTTAGGGGTTTTTTTCGCTGTAAAAAGAAGTTTTCTTCCCACGCACGATGGACGCTAATGTTTTTGTCACTTTTTATGGAATCAAACCCAAAGTAAGGTAAGTACTTCCACACTTTAAACGCTGCACGCTCATACTCTCTCCCGCACTCGATATATTATCCATTGTTGATCTGCACACAGCTGCTGTCACCAACGTCGCACTTGCTTACGTCACTGTCATGAGACATTCTCGCAAAAAAAATCACGGTTTTAGTAACGCAGTAACGCAGCGTTCCTACGGGAAAGTAACGGTAATCTAATTACCGATTTTGCAATAGTAATCCCTTACTTTACTCGTTACTTGAAAAAAGTAATCAGATTACAGTAACGCGTTACAAGTAACGCGTTACTGCCCATCTCTGCTACCCAGTGTTTGTGTTTTTTGGGTTTAGTTATACTTTTTAAGTTTTGTATTATACAGTTCCTGGTTTCTAAGTTTCTGTTCTCAGTGTTTTATGCCCAGGCTTAGTTTTGTCTCTATGTCTTTCCTGTGTCCTGGGTATTGTTACTTTTGTCTCTGTGCTTCATGTCCCCACTGTTCCCACTGTCTGTCATGTTTCTATGTCTCAGTATCACGTCCACGTCTATCTGTCATGCTTCCTGTGTTACTTTGCTACTCCAGTGTTCAGTGTTTTTGAGTTTTGCTTTTCCCCTGTCTCATCACATCAATTAGTCCCACATGTGTGCTTCCTGTTCCCCATCCTCTCGTTAGCCGGCCTGTGTATGTTAGTCCTCAGTCTTCCCCTGCTTGTTGTCATGTCTGTAACCTTTGTGGGCATTCTCTTTGCTGTGTTTTTTCCTCCGTGCTCCTCGTAGTTTTCTAGCTCTCTGTTTCCCAGTTTAGTTCCTTAGTGTCCAAGTTTAATTGTGTTTTGATTTAAGTTCATATTTCTAGTTCCTTGCTTTTGGTTTTCTTTCCTGTATGTGTGAAGAGTCATTTACAGCCAACATAAAGCTGCCTCTTTCAGTTCACCCTTTTTTTTATCAGTCCTACATCCTGCCTGCTACACTGCAAATCCATGACAGTCAAAAGGTAGAGGATTATTTTAAGAAAAAGTAACAAAAAAAAAATCCTATGAAAGCCCCACTACACATGTAACTGTAGCTGTATATTGTGAATTATTATCAAATGGATTTCATGGATTATTAAAATATTAATATGATTAATATTACTGCTGCAGATGTTTAAGCCTGAGCTCACTTTAAATACTTTCTATGCTGTTTAATTTCAGGCAGTGCGTCACGCTCTGTGAAATCAGGTGCTTGTAATTTGGATTTCCTGTCATCATGTATCTCAAAAAACAAAAACAAAACAAAACTCAGTAGTTCAAGCATTAATCTTGATGTATACAATAAAAAAATGTAATTAAAAGGGTTGCATGACTAACTGATAATATTTACAGCAAAACTGGTTAAACTTTGTGCATTCATTCAGTCAGTTAATTTCTCAGAGACGCTGGTGCAGTCTGAACCTGTTTTAATAAATTAGACATTACAGGAGCTCTGTATCTACTCTGCATCATATATATGTATCACACATGTTATTAGTGAGAGGAAATGTAAGTGTTGAGATGGTAAATCACAGAGGAATGACATTAAACTGAACTTAAAATACAAATTGAAATAAAATGAAAAAAATGAAGTTCTGCTCGGATCGTAATGTATTTTCTGAACATTGTAAATCTTCCCTTAACAACAGCTCATAGCTGATACTGAAAAGAAAGTGACTTGAAAATTTAAAAAAAGTCAGTTAAATATAAATTAACATTAAGTAAAAAATTACACAGTGAAACAAACAAGTGGAAACAGACAAATGAGTCAAAGACAAACTCCATCTTGTACTATCTGCATGGTTTTACAGGTCCTGTACAACTACCGTTAACCAAGGGGCTACTACTTCTAGGGCAGCCTTTACTATATCTATTAATAAGTTAATCATTAAAAATCCTACTACCATCTATGTTGCTAACAATAAGCGAAAACTAAAAGCAGAAGTACAAACAGTACAGTAGTTACTGTTGCTGCTAGTAAAACGTCTGAAACAGTCAAATAAGAAAAAAGGTCTGCCCTCCATCTCCAGCCTGACAGAGTTATAAACTTTTATTCAAGGCAAAAGTCTACTTTTTACACATGACTGTAGTGACCATCTGTTACATAAGTGATCAGCTGCACACCAAAAGATGTAGTACGTCAGATATCTCAGTGGGTCTGACGAACCTGCCAATACAATCAGCTGGTGTAACACAAAGACGTTGTTGTGTGCAGAAGAAGTGATGACACTAGGATTTTAATGGTGAAATCATGCGGAGTAGCCATATTTCCTGGAAACCTTTGTAAAATTAGCACATCCAATTATTTCCTCTTTTCTATTTTTTCTTCAGGCGTTGCCAGAATCTTTGCAGAAAAGAAGAAGCCAGGAAATGTTTTACCCACTAACCCCATCCTGTCTGACAGTAAAGCTATAAAATGTACAGGTCCTGCAAAAACTACCCATAATCCTTACTGTTATTCTACCACAAACGTAGACTTCACTACATCTATTAATAGGTTACTATTCCATTTTCAAGAACTTTAACAAAAACTACTACCTATGTAAAATTTCTGTTACTATCATAAATACTGTTATTGCCTCCACCTTATACTAATACTGCAAAATGAACCCTTAAAGTTTGAACCATTGTCTGCTTTCAGATTCCAGCTTGACAGCGTTTGACAGCTTAAGATACACAACTTTCCATATGATTTGAAAGTTTTACATCTGAAGTGGACAGATGTCTTCCAACAAGCCTGATAATACACAAAATGTAGTGCTGTCAGCGTTAATCTCGTTAAAATGAAAATCTATGCGTTGACACTGCGCAGCCCCAAGCATGGGGCGATCCGCATTAACTCGCTAATGCAGATTTGTCGTGTTAACGCGGTTATGGCGTTAACATAATTTTAACAAGATTAACGCTGACAGCACTAACAAAAAATTAATGTATTTGCTGCAGAGAAGAAACGTGCGCAAACGTTTGTATGTTTTTCAATGAAATACAACAAATGAAGTCTTGTAGCGTCTGAAAGAACTCGTTCAGTGATGTCTTGCTCGGTAGGGCTGGATCACCTTGCCCTGAAACACAACATAAGTATAGGGAAGAAGCAATATTGTGTTAGCACTTTAAGCAGTGGTATTGATATCATAGGTACCAATAGCAGCGTCATCACCAGATGCAAACATAAAACAGTTTTTAGAGATGTTAGGGTGACTGTGGCTCAGCAGATTCTATGCATTGTGGGTGCTCAGAGTAGAAAAGTGCTACACAGCTCAAAAAGATAATGCGTTGACCTCTACGGCTGGTTAGTTAAGTTCCTTGTTGAAGGCCTAAAATGAACATTTTCAGCACTAGTATCTGTGTTTTGAACTGATCATAATCGGTCTGAAGTGTGGTTAAATGGTGCCAGCTACATCTAACTGTGTGGACATGGAGCAAACTCAAGGCCATGAAGACTTCATACAGTTTAAATTGACTAGAGTAGCAAACCCACACACTGTCCATGGGAAGCAGACAGCGTACAAACCTATTCACATACACTATGATTGTTATAGTATGATGCTATTTTATATTGTGACACAGCATTGTAATGTGATATCCTCTTCTGTGTTAAATATACAGATATATAGGATTGTGGAGTTGCTAGAAAAATATTTGTAATGCAAAATTAAAACTCACAGTATCAGTTCTGTCAGTAACAGTGGAAGGTTTGTTTACCTGAATAGCCCACAGTGTTTCTGCGTTCTCGTAGATGTGAGCTGAAGGCTCTTCCACCTGTTTGCTGCTTTTGTTCTTCCTCGAACACAGCAGTACCAAAACCCCACCTGCCAACAGATCATTGAGTCACTCCACCTTCAAACTCACAGTCAGGACAGAATGTCTCATAATGAATGTAAGAATATGATCCGGTCTGAATACTGCTGCTATTCTCAAAATGATTTAGTCAAGTAAAATAAAAAAACAACAACAAAATAAATCAAATAAGATATTCAAGCAAAAGAAAATTACTGAAACACTAAAATAAAACAAAAATATACAGGTTATTTGTCAATTTGAACATCTTTGTCCACACTTCCTCTCTGAAGAGGTTTGTCTCATCTTTTCACTGAGACTCAGGGTGTCTACATGACTAACTGGCTTTTCAGAGAGAGGTTGGGTTGTAATGTTTATTCTGAAGTTCTGAAAATCCCATGATAAATGTCCTCTATATCACAATATTTAAGGGAACTAAAAGTAAAACTGAAACTTAGAAAAGCTAAACTGAAATGAGAGAAAACAAACAAACTGAAGCTTTACTGACTTGAAATCAAAAACTCAAAATAAAAAATAAAACCCACGTCAAAAATACAAACTACAAGAACTCCGTTTGATCAGCATTGTTCACTAAGGTGAATGTTGTTGACATACTTTTTTAAGTGATTTGGATTGGCACAAATTATAAATGATGGACTCATCATCATTTTCCTAGACATAAACTTACTAATCCCACACTGGGGAAATTCACAGACGATTAGGGTTCAGCAAGAAAACCTAAATTAGAGATATATTCGAAAGAAAAAATATATATATATTATATTATATTATGTTAAAGAACTAAATAAGGAAAATAGTGTACAAAAACTATCTAGCAGTTATTTCTACTATTTACTAATGGTTGCTGGGCAACAGATCAGTCGATTAACAACAGACATTAATGAAAGATCAGAAATTGTGTTATGATTGTGATTCAGTCAATGAAGGATGTGGGTGTTCTTGTAGAGGCTCTTTTTCCTGATATTAAAAGAACTTTTTGATCAAAGTTAATCAGAAAATACTTAAAATATCAAACTTTAGTGTGTTTGAAAAGATAGAATCATGTTTAAAAATACATAAAACACATCAGAGCACTGAAATTAATTAATCATGGGCGACAAGCCTCAGGTTAAATGTGACTAACACTATTAGTATGCTCTTCTCAAAAAGTCTGTGCAAATATTACCAAACCAGAGGTCACAATATGAGGACAGAGCATGTAGCTGAGCTCATGTATTCGTGTCCTAACTGTTCCTTTAGTACAGATGTCAGTGAGTCATTTTTCATTTTATTTTATTATTTTTTTAAATTACCAGCTTTTAAAGCTCCAGTGAACGCTGTGATAGATAAATTTGGGTCGTGTTCATCGGTGAATAGTGTGGCTCGTCCAGTAGTGGATGTCGGTATTTACAGTTCAGACCAGAATCTCCTAAACTTATCTCCACTCACACTCACCCATTATCAGGATGATGACAGCGGCAACTGAGACGGATATCATGAGGATGAACTGAGTCATGATGCAGTCCTTCAGCAGGTTGCTGTTGGAGGCATCTGGAGAAAGATGAAAGAGGAACAAAGGAGAGATAATCAATGGAAAAAAAGAAAAAAAAGTATTGTTTTATTTCTTTAGAACCGTTACAGTTATGATAATTAAAGTTTCCAATCGGGGCATTTTGTTGACAAATTATTCTGAAAACAGTGCAGAAGATTCACATCTCCAATCACAACCAGTGATCCAAACTAAGGTACTAACAAGTTAAATTAACTTTGATTTCTGAGGCAACTTAAATGTAGAGAAAAGGAAAATATTTAATTGACACACGAACAAGAACGTCAGCTACCTACCAACTGTAAGTATACAACTCGTTCTTATTTAGATATGCACGAGATGTCTTCTGGTGTTGGTGCCCTGATCTAATGCTCACACATGAAGTACAAACACAAAGCAAATGGGACACGAGTTCCTCGCCACTCATCCTAATTTGACTAAAGAGGACTGTTTTTTTTTAATTTTTTTTATTTGTGTTTAGTATTACCATGGAGCCAAGACACCAATGGTCAAGCACACTTTCACACCATCTGTGACGACAGCAGTATTCGGCAGAATAGCTCTTCTGATGCTTTTTTAGTGGAGGCATTTGAAAGAAGGGCCAATTTTTAGTTTCTGCTGTCTATTGGTTGTGGGGGCGGGGGAGGGACAATGTAGCACTTGAGCTCATTTCTCAACGTATTGATTTCATAATTTTCAACAGAATGGTCATCAAAGTCAAATTATTCTGAATCAGGAACCATATGACTACAATACTACTGAAACCCTCACCTCCAGCTAGATCCAATGGTGACCTCAAAGTAATCAGTAAAGCACAAGTCAGTAGATTATAGACAAGTTTTATGTCTGTTGACCAGATTAAGATGATTTATGAAAAGTAGACGTTTCCACAAACAGACCACTTGTTCAGCCTCATCGCCACCATAATTGTAAAACAATGCTTTACTTATTGAGTATTATCAGTTTTTTTTCCTGTTGCATAACTGCTGTATTGATGAAGAAGACAAAACTCTTTTTGACCCTCAATTTTATTTTATTGTTAACAAACACATTTGCCATATTTTCCATTTTACATGTGTGTTTATTGCCATATACCACGAGTCTATCCATGCTCACATGCACATGGGCTTAAAAGACTGTCACCATAGCCCAATGGTATTGTTAGAGGTTAAGAACAAATATTCACATACATCCCACATTACTGCAAGAATGTGGTCACAGCTTTCCTAAACATGTTGAAACAGTCAAAACTCCTGTTAGACAGCTCAAAATGTGCATTTCTACAAATACATCATGCGATCTGAACACCAACTAATTTGTTTTGCAGCAATAAAGTAAATTGAAAGTTGGGTACTTACCTAACAAAAGGTGGAAAGTCTCCACAAAATGAATGCTGCCACCTCTCTTGATGCCACAGAAGTAAAGCCTGCAGTCCTCTGCTGTATAGTTTTTAATCACAAGTTTGTTTCCCAGGATTGAGAATTTGGATTCAAAACCAGGAGAGCAGTAGGTAGAGCCTGCTGAAGAAAAACTGCGGCCGATACCTGCTCTGAACTGACTGTGGATCTCCATGTACCAGTGGATCTCTGATGTCTGATTGGAGCAGGTTAGAGTGACATTGGTCCCCAGCTCTCCTCTGACCTCGGTCACGTTCTCGGCCTCTGCACAGAGCAGAAGCACCAACAGGATCATCCACAGGAGAACCATGATCAGCTTCAGCATCCACAACAAGACGGAGTCGTCTGAAAGCAGCTCAGCTCTGATGTGATTCTAAGAGGGAAGTGCTCTACACTTCCTTTTTCAGATGGTCACTTGATATGACATCAGATTTTTTTAAAAACCACAAAAACGAACAAGCGCTCAGGAAGTAGAATTACATTGACCCTTGCTTAAACGCAGTAGCTTGGTTTAGTATTAGAGATATTCAACTGTTTTCTGCAGCTCAATGATTTAATGACAATACTGCAGTAGTGACGCTAGTAATGAGAACAACAGCAACTTTAACAGCAAAATCATTGTACCAGAGATGACAGTGACATGTTTAAAGTAACAGCTTTTTTGTTTTGTTTTTTGGACTGGCTGCTACATGACATAAAAGGCTCATTTTAAATTGTACGGTGTCTTCTGATCTTCTTAAATGTTCCCACGGTCAAGAAATAGATTAGAAATAGAAATATGGATTAAAAGAACAAATATTACATTGTAATAAATGTAATTTTTATTAAACAGTGAAACAAAGTGGAAGCAGACAAATTACTTTTTAATACTGTTACAACAAATCATGAAATATACTGTGTACTGATACTACACATGAAAAAATGAAATGAATGAATCAAATCCCGTGATGTCTTGCTGAAAGAGGGTCGCCTACCCTGAAACAGAAAATGAGTAATCAGTACAGGGTAGTACAAGTAGTACTATTAGATAGTATTACTACTATCACTGTAACTTTTAATAGCTACAGTGATAGTCTTTGCAGCGTTAGCAGCAACACTGAAGGAGTAAAATAGCTATAGAGATCAAAACTTTTTAGCATTTTAACATGTGGGTCTGTGGGCAACTGTCTTTTTTAGAGCCAGACTCAAGTCTATATTAGGAAAAATGAGGTTTTTGCTGCTTCACTTTGGCTTTGAAGATAATATTTTGACCCTGGTTCATCTCATTCATTTGACTTGATCATCATGTTTTTCGTGCCAAAACACTGGTGTTCCTGAAGAAACCATACCTCACAATTGAGTAAGGCACCAGCCCTGCCCTAAGTTATGCCCTGCTTTTCATTCTTTCTGCACTAATGTTACCATGACTTCCTAAATGAACATCATGTTTTATTCAGTAAGACCTGAAAGGAGCTCCTGAGGCCATAAACCCACCAGAAAAGTGTTTGCTGAGCCCACTGGAAGCTGGAAGGAGTTTTGTGAAAAACTAAATATAATTCATGATTTAATAGCTCACAGAAGCAACTTTAGGAGCAATAATTTGAAGTAACCATTTCTGTATGACTTTAACCCAACCACAGTGAGACCTGCTGATGTACAGTTGGGAGATGATGGCTGAGAAATGAGTATATCAGAGGGACAGTTCAGGCTGAGCGGTTTGGAGCTAAAGCTAGAGAGGCTGTGATGTCGCATTACTTTGATTATGTTTGTCCCTGATGCAGCTCATCCAAATGCACATGAAAACATTAATAATGGGGTAAATCAAAAGTTATAGAGACAAGGCTGAGATGTTTTGGGCGCACATAGAGGATGGGTAGTAGATATATTGGACAAATTATGTTAAATATGGAGCTGCCAGGCAGTAAAAGAGGAAAAGAAGAAGACCTCAGAGAAGATCAGTGTGACAGAGGAGGATACTATTGCATGGTGGACTGGGGTGAATTTGTTGGAACGTCCTGTCTTGGGAAAACTGTATGACTGTGATAACGCACACCTGGATGATCTGAAGCAGCAAACATAAATGACCAGGAATCTTAAATGAACAAAGCTGTTTTAGATTCTATTAATTTCAGAAGACATCACATGCATATTTCCATTTTGTCATTACGACTTAATGCCTGTTAATGTTCATCATAGCAGCCGAACATTTTTTAAACATTATAGAGAGTGATCCTAGTACCAGTACTGTCAGTAGTCATGGTTTATGCAGCACACACAGCATCAGTTTTGTTAGCAGTCACAGTTTTTACTTACCTGCACAGCCCGCAGTAGCTCTGTAGCATTACAGATGTGACCTGAAGCATCAGTCGTAGCATTTTCTCCTCTTCAAGCACAGCAATATGATGACAAAACCTGCCAACAGAGCTGTGAGTCACTTCTTGTTTATCCAGATGTACAGATCCAGATATATTCTTATAATACACAGATTTCTGTGCAGTCGCTGACAGTATAAAGCTGCTTCCTCACTTGTAAGAGTGATTGGTCAAAGTGCAAAATGATTAAAAGAAATACGGACTGAAGTTTGACCAACACTTCTAATATGTGCTGCCAGAAACATCTATTCAAACATTAGATACTGTGATCTGAAGTTAGAAAATGTGCTAAATTTATCTACTGTGACACACTCACTGATTATTAGTGGCTGCCTTTGTCATTCTGAGACACAGATGATGATGAGGTGACTCTTATAGCAGTCGTTCTGTGGGTCGTTGGGAGGAACAATGACATCTGGAAACAAAGAGGCAAAAAGATCAACTGAGAACATGTTATAGTTACAAATCAGCAACTTGAAACACGCCCACCATCTATAAATTTTCATTGAAAAACATACTTTTCATATATCAGATATATAAGGTAGTATACAGCCATGATAGAAAAAACTCTTATTTCTTTAAACAACAACAACAAAAAACCCATCTAGTTACCTGTATCAATACACCATCTTATTGCTCTGCTGGGGTTTTTGTGTTAATTATTAATTTCTTTTTATTCTTTTTATCCAAAGAAAGGATCGCTTTCACTCAAGAAATCAAGGAAATCAGAATAGGTGCAGCAGTTTGCCTTATGAAATCCAACCTTGAAGCTGCAAGGAACTTTTTTGTACCCAGTGTAAGTTCCAAAAAAGGAAAAAGAAAAATATATCAAGCTCACAAGTTGAGTTATTACTTGTTAGGTTCTCACTGCCAAAGTTTTCTTTTACAGTATCTCAGGACATGTTAAAACCCACCACGCTGGACCTTCACAGAGGAGAGTTTGAGTCAAAACAAATGGTGGGAAGTTTGGATGTGAAAAAAATAACACATGATCTCATTCCATTTGCATTCATTCTCACACTTACTAATACTAATGACTATGAAGGTCAGACATGAGAACAGAGCGAATGCAAAAAGTAAAGAACGTGGTAATAGATAACAAGTTAAAACATGCAAAACAGAAAAGAGAAATCCTGTTAGCCTGCTCAAAACCTGCTTTTCTGCAAATACGTCATAAAGCCTGAGAACTAACTAATCATTTGTTAGTCATATGTTCATATGTTTTACAGCAATAAGCAAAAAAAAAAAAACAAACCAAAAAAAAAAAAAAAAAACTTGGCTACTTACTTGAGACGAGGTGGAAAGATTCCACAAAATGAATGCTGCCATCTCTCTTGATGCCACAGAAGTAAAGCCTGCAGTCCTCTGCTGTCAAGTTTTTAATTATCAGTTTGTTTCCCGTGATTGAGAACTTGGTTTCAAAACCAGGAGAGCAGTAGGTAGAGCCTGCTGAGGAAAAACTGCGGCCGATACCTGCTCTGAACTGACTGTGGATCTCCATGTACCAGTGTGGGTCTGATGTCTGATTGGAGCAGGTTAGAGTGACATTGGTCCCCAGCTCTCCTCTGACCTCGGTCACGTTCTCGGCCTCTGCACAGAGCAGAAGCACCAACAGGATCATCCACAGGAGAACCATGATCAGCTTCAGCATCCACAACAAGACGGAGTCGTCTGAAAGCAGCTCAGCTCTGATGGACTCTGACACAGAAGTGCTCTACACTTCCTACTTTACATGGTGACTTCAGTCAGTGTGACGTCTGAAAAACACAAACAAAACCAAAACCGAAAACAAATCCCCTTAATGTCGCACAGGAACTAAAACTTTACCACTTCCAGGCAGTAGTGTGGCATGTGGGTTAATGTGGGTTCTAACAGCTTCATACTTCATCGGATGACATCTCGGGGAGGCACACTGCCGTGAGTTCTCAGAAATTGGCTGCTTGAGCACAAGAAATGACAACATCACAGAACGCAAGCTCGCGGCTCTCCAACGGGAGATTGAGAGACCAGTGTTGGACTGTAGAACTGCTTTGAAATTCATATGAGCTGTTCGCAATAAAGTAAAAAATACCATCACTTATGCGGATACCCCTCTGGCGCCAGCTGCAAGGCCAGAGCTGAACAAAACACCCTGATAACGACTGTGTTTAGTCTGTTCCTTCCCATTCCATGCAAGGCCACCTGGGTTGGCTGGAAGACTGTTTACTTAGCCTAGCAGGGCGAAGGTCAGCTGAACTATGGACACGCACACGCAACCTGAACCTGAGCAGGTAAACCAACAGCCGTAAACCAATAACAAACTCATCCTACATGATAAAAAAAATGCTGTCTTCCTCAGCTTTGTCCCAGCATTTGTCAACAGGACACAACCACAAAACGAGAGAAACAACACATTTACTGAGTGGTAGTTAAGCTAGCTCCCCTTAAGAGAGATGTCCAGTCCAGCTGCAACTTCCAGGTCTAGGGCCCATTTTCTTTCCAATGGTAAGCACAGCTCTCTCTTCAGCACCACAGAGTGGCGCAGAGTCCCCCCCACTTCACATGCTGCACCAGTCTGTCTGATAAGTTTCTGCTCCGATTTCCCTAAAACTTCACTTGAAACAACATCTTTTACCCAGTTAGAAGTGGGTACTCTGCACGTTTCCACTTGAGAATCATGACACAATCACCATGCCAGTCACCTCACACTCAGCTGCAGCCAACAATGATGGTTTTCCAACTGAAAACCATCAGCTGAGTGGGAGCACTGATTGAAATATATTTTAAAATAGGGACTTAACTCTTTTGCTTAAAAATCAATTATCACCCACACAGCTTAATACAAATGCAAGAAAGTTAACTGTTTTAAGGTCTCAGCCTTCAGACGCAGCACTCTCCTGATTGGTTTAAACAGCCAGTCATTCATAGGCTGATCAGATCATGAATGTCTCCATGACACTCTGACTCAGGTGGACCTGCAGCAGGGAGCTCCAACATACTGAAACACTAAAACAATGAAAGGGAAGAAAGTTCAATCTCAGCACGTTTGCTGCTGGACTTGGAGGCTCTGAGTTGATAAGAACGTCTTCTTCCACATGTGTGTTAGTGCATAATGGTGCTTTTATAGATTAGAGTTCATTCCTACAGCTCTGTCATCATTTAAGCTTCAGTAAAATTATTTAAGTGAGGTCCTACTGATCATTGTTACCACCTGAAAATAAAGTACTTTATTTGCTGCTTTATTTTTACACATTGCAACTTAGAAGCTTTCTTTTTTTTTGTAAAAGAAGCTGGGTGCTTATATGAGATGAGGCAGAACATGTGCACAGCATAAAAAATGTCCTTCAGTCAATCCAATCACTCTGTGTTTCTCAGAATTAAACGTTGGCTTCAAAATCAAAAAGCAGTACATAGAAACTGTAAGTGACACATTGCACCTGATGCATCATCTGAACTGACTGTACCAGTGTTTACCTGAACTGCCATAAGAGCAGGTTAGAGTTAGAATCACGTTCTCGGCCTCTGCACAGAGCAGAACCACCAACAGGATCATCCACAGGAGAACCATGATCAGCTTCAGCATCCACAACAAGACGGAGTCGTCTGAAAGCAGCTCAGCTCTGATGTGATTGACAAATTATTGCTCTACACTTCCTGTTTCACACAATCAGTCAGCTCATCATGTCCCAGCTGATCAAGTGGCTCCACCTCTTGTCTCCAAGCTGTTACTGCAGAAACACATTCATACACATATTAAGTAAAACAAATCAAAGTAGATAATAACTTCAATGAGGTGGCACATTTTCTACTACTATAACACTGCCAAAACACGTACTACACCATTTGGTAGTACTGACACTACAGACCCAACTCTATCTTGTACTTCTAGGTCTGCTAGTCAGGGTACACCCTGGAAAGGTCGCCAGTCTGTCGCAGGCTAACACAGAGAGATAGACAACCATTCAATTCATAACCAATTAATCAAACCACACAAAGCACATCTTTTGACTATGGGAGGAAGCCGGAGGACCTGCAGAGGACATGCAAACTCCACACAGAAAGGCCACGGCCAGATGGTGGATTCAAACCCAGGACCTAACCGCTCGGTGCTACCCACCATGTTGCCCCTTCTGTAGTACATAATCGACTTATTTGTACACATGTGTAATGATCATCAGTATCTGGAATATTAATGACTTTGTGTTCAGCTGCACTGTAAACACCAGCAGATCCAGAGTGATGGGCCTTGAAGGGATCATTTTATATATGAATTGGCCTTTAAAAGAGGACCTGAGGAGACAAGTTAAATCCAGGTACTTTGATCAGGAAATGATGACAACAAAATTTTAGTGACATCATTTGGAGTATGTGTGGAACATTGTGTACGATTACCACATGAAATTACTGACCTTTTACTGTGTTATTTTTTACAGTTATTCCATAGAATTCTTGCAAGAAAGTAAAAGTCTTTCCACAAACACAAACAAGAATCAGCACTTTTAGAAAGTTTACTACATCTATAATTAGTCTACCCCTCTATTTGTTCTATTAATGGGACTTCTACTATTCTAATTATTGAGAACAACAGTTGCTCCATATTGATCATGACAAATAATGAAAAAAACAGCTCTTTCTGAGTAGTCGTGTTTTCCTTGTAAGCTGTACATGATGACCACATTAAATCACTTCCCTTTGCCGACTTTAGTTTTACATAATACACTTTTTTTTTTCAGGAAACAAGTCATGGCATAAACAATGGAAACAAGCAAAAACATCATTATTTTTATATCCAGTTCGGTCACATAGTGCTGCCGTAAATCCTACCATAGGCTTAGGGATGGGGCAAGCAGGGCTAACACAGAGGCTATGTCCACACTAGCCCGGATAAATTTATAACGGCGTTTTTGTCTGAAATGCTCCGCGTCCACACTAGCGTTTACAGTCATTTTCGCAGAGTTGAAAGAGAGAGAGAGTTAAAGAAATCGAAGAAAAGCTATCTGGAGCATGTACAGACTGATATTAATCTTTAATAGGGCTGTCAAAATTGAGAGCAAACAAAACAACTGCTGTATAATGCCCTCCGCTATCTTAGTTTAATTGATCATGTGACTGCATCATATAACTAACATGCGTCATTGTTTTAGAAAGTCTTCGTTTTCACGGTCCATACTGTGACGCGAAAACACCGTTTTCAAATCATTGCGTTTTGTAAAGCGTTTTCAAAACGCTGCATTTTCCTTGAGCGAAAACGCCGTCTCAGTGTGGACGGGAGGCCAAGGAGAAAACGATGCGTTTTCAAACAAAAATGCATTAGTGTGGACGTAGCCAGAGAGACAGACAGTCGTTTGCATTTACATTCACGGCTATGGCACCAATTAACCTAACCCCACTAATTGCACGTCTTCGGACTACCTAGAACTACTCACGATCCTGCTACTACTGCTATTAATACTACCACAAGCATGGACTTTATGACTTCTATTACTAGATTTCTACTGAATTTACAAGCATTTTACGCCAAGGCCTCCTTTAACAATTAAGATACTTGTAATAAATGTGGGCTGTTTGTAGCTGTGGAGGAAAGACTAAGTGAATTAGAGACCTAGTTCCCCACCCTCGAAAGTCCTGTATGTGGTCAATATCCATTAGTCTCTGTAAGCAAAGGTACCTTAGTTAACATTAGTTCAGAGTAGAATGTCCTGAGCATCCAGGAACTCAGGCTGGCTGGATGAGGATATGGGTGCAGTGTAGTCCTAAATAGAAGCCTCTGTGCTGGCACACTACCAGTCTGTTCACGTTTCAAAGAGCTTTTTCCCAGTTGGTGAAACATCTACGAGGAAGAAACAAACTCTGGTTATTGGCGACTCAATTTTGAGAAAATGGAAAGCAAGACAATACATCAGCTATTGTCCATTGTCTTCCAGGGACCAGAGCAGCTGACATTAAATAAATTCTGAAACTGCTGGCTAAAGATAAACATAGATTTAGTAAAAGAAAATAATTCACCAGTAATGACACCTGTCTACATCAATCAGAGGCCAGTAAAAAAAAATGTCAGCAAACAAAATTACAAAGAAAGAATTTTTATTGAAGTATCCTCAACTGAATCAAAGACAAAAGAAACAGTTAAATGTGGATTCTTCAACAGTTACGTTTCACTCTTCAAAGCCTCTTAGTACATGCTTTAATAACTGACCAAGATATGACTTAATTTTATCTTACAAAACCTGGTTACTGACTAAAACGGGTCCTATCTATTTTTTAAAGATAGCTGCTAATTTTTCCAATATTCCTGTTTCTTCAGGAATGTGATCTATTGAAAGCAGCAGTGGTGAGGCAGGTTTATGTTTCAGTGTGTGATTACATAAATAAGATCTCTCATTTTTAAAATAAGTACACATTAGCCTCTCATTTGGCTTCTTTAATAAATTGAACTGACGGAGAGAGTTTTGCAGGCACATGAAGGGGTTTACTCATCTGTGTTAATTACAGGAACATAGTACTGTGACTATTTTCTCAGTACTGTGCACACAAACAAAACAAAGCAAATATGACAGACAGATGTCACTGAGTGCACCTCTCTCTGCACACAGTAAAAATTAAACAAAATTAAGAGCCAGAACACATTATCTTACCATCTGTCCAATAAATGCCTGAAAGTGATTTAACTGAATGGACTGGTCTTAAATTTGTTTTGTTACCAGCAGGGGTGATTCTAGGATTAGAGCTTTGGGGGTGCTGAGCACCCAGAGAGCTGCCCAGCCAGGCAAACTTTACACGTCACGATGAGACTTCTTCCCTGTCTCTGTCAGTCCCTGCATCCTTAAATGTTTACAAAATATTAATTTAAAAAAACTATAAAAATGGAGGCAACTTTGCCTGTAGTAGAATATATAAAATGTATGAAAAAATCTTTACTGCAGATAATAATTTTGCTAATTTAATAATAATAATTTTGTGTTGTAAGATTTATGACTTTCATGCTTTCATAGTGGTACTTAGGAGAGCTTGACATTTTTATCAGGTGGTACACACTGTAAAAAGTTTGAGAAACACTGATAAGTGTATGTGTGCTTTTGGAAAACATTTAAAGCTGCAGTACAGAATCTTTGAAACAAGCTTAAAACATTTGTAGAATATAAACAGAGCATCTGCTCCTCTTTACAGCTCCTCACTCCACCAGGGCTGTTTGGCACTTTCTGATAGTGTGCAAATGTGATGTACGTACTGCGGCAGTCATACAGACAACTGGACGGTACAAAAGTTGGCCGACCTATTACTGGCTGAGGTTTTAGTAGAGTTGTGGCTGAACCACATAAAAATATATTATTAATTTTAATCTCCGCAATCAATGATAATGTTTTGTTGGAATGTTGTTAAAGAGGGTCAAAAATGCTTCAACCCAGTTTGTTTTGCAGATTCTGTATAGCAGCTTTAATATAGGGAGGACACAACTTCCAGATTGTGTGAAATCAGTTTTTTCTCTTTTTCAGTTTAACAGTTTCTGTTGTGCCTGTCACTGTTCCCTGTCTGTTTTCTTACCTGGTTCTTCCTGACATTGTACTTTCTCCTCATGTTCCCTCTTTCCTCTCTCCCTCTTTGGACTGACAATCATACACAAATAGATTGTATTCAATTAGATGAAAAATTACATTAATATGAAAAAAAATACTACTAAGATCACTAATGATAGTCCTCTCTCAGTGTACTTTCAACCAAAAGGCAAATAACCAAACCGCATAAACATCTAATAAAAGATATAAATATTGAAACACTGATCCAACATTATTCTTGATTAACGGATCGTTTGATTTTACACTTTTACCTGAATGTGGCTCCTTTTTTTGAAAAAACTTCCTTATATCCCTTATAAACATGGCTGTCTCGCTGTACACAAACACACACACACACACACACACACACACACACACACACACACACACACACACACACACACAACAGGAGTTATAAGGTTAATTGGCATTCAGTCAGTTAGCTAGTTAGTATCCATTTCTAACAGGGCAGTGGTAACAACAGTAGGCTACGTTTTAGATTTTAAATAGGCTGTATAAATTTCAATGGGAGCAACAGGACAATGAAATGTTGCTGAATTTACTACAGAACAGGACGGATTGTAGGGTAGCAAACATTGTCAGAAAACAAGTTTTTAACACAGCAGGTTACCTGGGTGGGTGTAATGTTTTTCAGCTAAAAAGAAACATGGTCTGACTCCTACCAACTATATAAAGAGTAACTGAAGGTTAAATGCAGCTAATATGTCCTGTTTTAAGCCAGGCACTTACACCTCCGCTCTGCTGCGTCTCAGCCACCATCGCTCTGGCAGCAACGGTGCTAGAGCCAGAGTAGGGGAGAGGCGAGCTGAAGCTAACCATTGTTTTAACCGTTGTTAAAATGTTATGTCTCAAACAAGTACAGTTTTTTTTTTTTTTTGCTTTTTATATTTTTAGTAGTGTGTCACACAAACAGCAAATATTGTCAAAAAAAAGTCAAAAAAGTAAGAAATCTTTGGGGGTGATTTGATTCATTCAAAAATGGGCTAAAATCGCCCCTGGTTACCAATATTAAATTCAGATATTCTAGTCAGGATTTGGTCGATATCTGATCTAAATGTTAGATTAATGCATTCTCAGTTAAGAGTCTCAACTTTTCCACAAGGCGTGGTTGTGCTGTAAAGCTATAGCTTCCCACTCAGACCCAGACTTCCTGTAATGCATCATACAATCAGCATTTACAGAAGAAAAGACAATTATGACAGAGTCAAGTATGTCTTAGTCTGCGTGTTCCATTCCCTGCTCTCTGTTCCAGGCATTCCAGCTTTCTTGTACTTAGTTTTCCTGGTTCGAGTTTTATGTTAGTTTCCCCCCTGGTTATTTCCTTCATTTGGCTTATGTTTTTGTTTTTAGCCACAATAAACGCTCGCATTTCCTTAAAGTTCAGTTCCACCTTTTTTTTCTTCTGCTTTTGGGTCCGCACACCACAACTCCCATGTGATCTGTTATTGCAGATCGTGACAGGAAAGAGACGTAAAACTTTAATGAGAAAGGAAAGCAAGAAGATCAGCAAAATAAGGGAACTGTTCCACTTGAAACACAGATTTCTTTGCAGTGCCATGCATAGTGAAGTAGCATGATGGAATCACCCATTGAAGTATCTGAGATGAAACATTCACTGTGCATTACCTTTAAATAACTACTTCCTGTTGTCTTACCAGTTAGTGTTTCAGGCTGTTTCTTTTTTTTTCCAGCTTTAGGAAATATCCTGACCTGTTCACCTCAAGGATAAATTCACATATTTCAATGTAGAAACAGCTCTGAACTGTTTCAGCAACATTTCTGCTCATGACCAACAATTTTGACACCTTTAAAATGTGTTTTAAAAACTTCAAACATATCAGCTTTGTTATTAAGCTCACTGAAAACAAGAATCACATAAAAATGAGTTTGGGGTTATTTAAAATAGAGAGAAAAAAATATATACACATTCCAAGACTTTTCTATTTTTTCAAAATGGATATACAGTAAATAAATCAAATTATTTGACATTTTTGATTCATGTTTTATCATGTGTGTTAGTGCCGCTATTGTTTTCTTTCTACAACTATACATTTTATTTGCTTTTCATTGATGAAAAACTGAACTACAGACAAGAATCAGAAAACAAATGGTAAATGGCCTGTATTTTTATATAGCGCTTTACTAGTCCCTAAGGACCCCAAAGCGCTTTACACATCCAGTCATCCACCCATTCACACACATTCACACACTGGTGATGGCAAGCTACATTGTAGCCACAGCCACCCTGCGCCCCAGGGATAACGTTCATTAAATAAAAATAAATAAATAGATAAATCAGCAGGATATTTCAAAGAACTCACCAGCTTTGCCCTCAGTGCTGATTGCTGAGTGGAGAATTGTTATCTGAGTGAGTTAGAAAGAGCAGCAGGACACAGCCTCACACAGCAGATTCAACAGGGCTGTAACAGTTTCTCTGGTTTGTCTCTGGTTTACACTGTTAGGCAGCAGGAAAAAAACCCAGCATGCACCACAAGGAAGTACATGTTATTCTAGGACGTCAGCCTTTTTGTCACTTATCATTTCTGTGCTGTTTTTACGTATATTTGTATATTCTTGTATTCAAGCTAGCTTCTCCTTTTCTTTCTCTAAATGATATTGTGGTGGCAGATTTCTTTTCTCATATATTAATCACATATATATAATTATATCACATTAGTTACAGTAATATCACTTTCTCACTTTACCATAGTAAGAGCACTCCTGTCACTAGTTTACATGCATGTGGAAAGTTAACACAGTGAGGTCATTGTAATGGGAGACATTAAACAGATAGTGAGACTCTTTCTGCTTATCAGGGATGTAAATCCTTAGGTGAAGGCTAAGCAGAAAACAAGGTCATAATTCTCTCTGTGAGGGAGGAGGTATAGCCCCCCCGTGAGAGGGGCCAACATGTAAGAGTTTGTGAAATGTTCTTTGTCTGTGTTGTAAAGGCGGTGTCCACAATTCAGAAATGGTCCTGGTGTTTCACTGCGATGTTCTCTCCACATTGCAATGTGTTTGTTTCACAAAGGTACATATCAGAGACAGAGAAAGATCTTACTGTAAGAGAAGAAATGTGTTTCTATTCATTACACAATATATGTTCACCAAGATTAATTAATAAGTGAGAGAAAACTAAGGAAGAAATATAGAGAAAAAGATAAAGTGATAACTAGACAGAGAAGTGTATAGAACAGAGAGGGAGAGGGATAGTCTGGATTAATATGCGGGTAAATCACTTTAATCTGGGTTGTGTCACCTTTAATCTGCAGAGGGAGAACTCACAGCCTACAGACCCAATTACATCCCATCTTTGTATTATCCAAATCCAAATCCAATTTATTTATATAACGCATTTAAAAACAAAAGGTTTGCCCAAAGTGATGTACAGAAACAAAGGGTAAAACACAAGATAAAACCACTGACACTCACATAAAACATAATAAAACACATAAAAAACATATCAACTCACCCCAGTCTGAACGCTATCGAAAAAAGGTGTGTTTTCAAAAGCGTTTTAAAATCAGGAAACGAAGATGCCTGTCTAATATTTAAAGGGAGCATATTCCAAAGTTTTGGGGCCATAATTGAAAAGGCTCGTTCTCCTCTACGTTTGAGCCTTGATTTTGGGACAACCAACAGCAGCTGGTCAGCTGATCTGAGGGTCTGTGAAGGAATATAAGGCTGAAGTAACTCGGAAAGGTATGGGGGAGCAAGACCATTAAGGCATTTATAGACCAGTGTTAAGACTTTGAAATTAATTCTGTGATAAACAGGAAGCCAATGAAAAGAGGACAAGATAGGTGAGATATGTTCATGCCTGTGGATACCAGTCAACCCTTTACAGCCGATCGGAGCGGGCACGCTCTGTTTTGCGTAACTATTTTTAAATCCCGGTAGCTCTGCAACCAAGTAAGCTAGCGCAATAATTTTTTTTGCATATGAAACTGGAGGAGTTGTACTTACATCTTATGCCATCAGCTTGTCCTAGGTCACAGTTTCCTTCCACATATAGCTTTGCAAAAACTGCATAAAAATCACTTGCAGCAACAAAAACATGATATTCCAGAAACACGCTTCGCCGATCCATCAGCTGTTTGTAACACTTCCTACGTCCATCAGCGCGAACTATCACATGACCGCATGACCTGCCCGAAACCGGAAGTGACGTCATTTTGCGGAAATGTAGTTTTTTACGATCGGGGCCTTATGAGCTTGTGTTTTACTTGTTATGTGTTTTAAAAAGTTATGTTTGACTTTATGACTTTCTGTGTCGTTTCTGGGATTCTTAAGACTCATATTGCACTGCTGGAAATAGTTTATTTTGATGCATATGCTGTTATTTTGCAAATTTGCACTATAATATTTATTTTCGTTTTTCCTGCAGTATATAAAAATTGGTGTATTTCAAAAATAAAACTATGAAGACACTCAAAATAAATTTCCTGTGGTGGGAAACTAGTTTGTGTAACTTTTTTGTATTTACAGTTTTGAGGGATAAGCCTCTTAAATTTCTCTAACTAGAAATATATGTTAAAAAAACAAAAACGATTTTCAATTTTTTTGTAGTTTATTGCACTTTTTTGCAATTTATGTAATTACTATGCACCTAATGCAGACATATTATTAAAGTTTGGGCTATAATGGTTGTATTGATGTATAGCAACTTGAAATGCTCCCAAAAATGGCTCCACAGCATGTAAAAATATAATATAAGCTCTGGCGAACTTGGTTCTATGGTAGGTCTTAAAGGGTTAAGAGGCGGGCAGCAGCATTTTGAACGAGTTGAAGACGAGCAAGAGATCCTTGGCCGACTCCAACATAAAGTGCATTACAGTAGTCAAGCCGTGTTGAAATAAAGGCATGTATTACCTTCTCCATGTCACGTCTTGACAAAACTGGCTTCAGCTTTGCTATTTACCTCAGCTGGAAAAAGCTTTTTTGCAACACCAAACTAATATGTTTGTTCAATTTAAAGTCTGAGTCCATAATGACTCCCAAGTTTGTCACATGCTACTTGATATAAGAACTAGCCAGCGGGTTCATTAAAAATTATTAGGTCTAAATACAATCACCTCCGTTTTACTCTCATTGAAACTCAAAAAGTTCAGAGCCATCCAAGCTTTGACATCTTCAAGGCAGTTCAAAAGGATTTGGATGGAGCCTGGGCAATTTGGTGCTAAAGGCAAATAAATTTGGCAGTCGTCTGCCTAGCAGTGAAAGGATATTTCGTGTTTTCTAAAAATAGGGAGGAGGTATAATGAAAAAAGAAGAGGGCCAAGGATTGAGCCCTGGTGCACCCAACAAGAAAGGGGGGGCTGAGGTGGACTAAAAACTTTCAACTTTAACACTAAACATTCTGCCACTCAAATATGAGCGAAGCCAATCCAGTGCTGCCAACCAGGTGTTCCAAATGAGAGATGAGAATATTTTGGTCAACAGTATCAAACGCTGCAGTAAGATCTAAAAGCACAAGGATCACGGAACTTCCACAATCAGTAGCTAAAAAGATATCGTTAAAAACACGTAAAAGTGCTGTTTCAGTGGAGTGTAAATGTTTAAAACCAGACTGAAAACGTTCCATGATGTCATTAGCATCTAAAAACGTATTCAGTTGGGTAAAAACTATTTTTTCCAATAACTTTGAAAGGAATGGAAGTCTTGAAATAGGTCTAAAATTTGAGCAAACTAAAGGGTCAAGGCCAGGTTTTTTTTAAATAAAGAGCTTACAATTGCATGTTTAAAACCAAAACTGGTATTTATAATAGCAAGGACTGAGGTTCCAATTGAAGGGAAAACCTCTTTAAAGAGCCATGCAGGGATCACATTCATGGGAGAACCAGAAGGTTTAATTTGTCTAACCATCTCGTTAAGAAGTGTAATTGAGATGGGTTCAAACTGCTATAAGGCAGCTGAACAGGGACTAAACGTGGATGGGTCATATGTAGGAGGTACTATTGCTGACCTGATGGACTCAACCTTGTTTACAAAAAAAGAAAGAAACTGATTACATCTATTAGCAGAGCCTTCCAGGATGGCAGACTGGGGCACATTTAAAATAGAACTAATGGTCTTATAAAGTGCACGGGGATTATGACAATTTGATGCAATGACCTGAGAAAAATGGCTGTTTTTCTCATTTTTCACTGTATTTTGATAGCATTTCCAACAGTCCTTTAACATTTCAAAAGAAACCTGCAATTTGTCCTTCTTCCACTCTTGCTCTGCTCTCCTGCATTGACGTCTGACCACTCGGGTGGATTCATTTAACCAGGGCTGGGGAATACGTTTAGTGCACCTGGTTTTTCATGGGGCCATAATGTTTAGGGTCTCAGTACAGGTTTCTTGGAACTGCAAAAGCAGCTCATCCAGACTAAGTCCTAAAGTAATTTCAAGGTCAATAAAAGGATTTTTTTCTATAAAAGTTGAGGAGAAGAGAGCACCCAGCTTGCGCCTGGGTGGAGCGCAAGCTTTAAACTCATGCACAAGAGAAATGTCAAATAAAACAGGTTTTGATTAGAAAACACGGAATCCCCAATTTCCAAATTAAAAACAGATAAACCACATAATAACACCAGGTCAAGAGTGTGCCCCTGCTGGTGTGTAGGGCCTTGTACAGACTTTACAAAGTTAAAAGACTGAATAAGATTTAAAAACTCCTGAGCAAGCAGTCCATCAGAGCCACAGACATGAATATTAAAATCACCAACTATTAAAATCCGATCATATTTAGGCACAATGTCAGCCAAGAAAAATGAAAAGTCATTTAAAAAGTCCTTGTTAAACTTCGGTGGTCGGTAGATTACTGCACACACAACCGGTTGAAAATGGACCGGGCATTTATTAAAGCCATCCTCGTTGGAGCTGCAGTCTGGGTAGAAGTTGTGTATGAAGCCCAAGTTAATGGGAGCAAATTCACAAAGTTTATTCCACGACGTCCAAGACGTGAAAACCACCGGCGAGCAGGCTCACGTCCACCCGAGCCTACGACAGGTACCAGACAAGGGGCAACAGGATCCAGGAGACGCCTTGAGATACGATGGAACAGACTACACCCTGGGGCGCCTCTGTCAGTGCGCCCCAGGGCAGCTGTGGCTACAATGTAGCTTGCCATCACCAGTGTGTGAATGTGTGTGTGAATGGGTGGATGACTGGATATGTAAAGCGCTTTGGGGTCCTTAGGGACTAGTAAAGCGCTATATAAATACAGGCCATTTACCATAATCCACTGGAGCAGTCACTAGAGAAAAAGTAAGGCAAGCTTTAAGCTTCACTAGCCGACCGGCACGTTTACCGCGGCGTCTGCGACTATGCATCGGAGCAGGAGGAAGCGCTCCGCGTAGCAGGTAAGCAGGAACATCAGCCAGGGGTGGTGGATACCCTGTTGTTTGTCCTTGCTGATTAGTCAGAAAATATTGAAGATCCAAAAGTTTTTGGCATTCATATACCAGTCACAAGTTGATTTGGGTGGCGCAAATTGTAAAAAACAAAACAAACAAAAACAAAATTGACAGAGATAGACGGCAAGCCACACACACCGGCGCCATCTTCTTCAGCAAGTGTGAGCCCTATTAGAGATTTTACAGATATATTTCCAAAAGTTGATTTTGTTCATCTGGACGTAGCGTTTTCAGTGGGAGAAATGTTTCCTCACTCATCCAAGTGACTTCTTCAGTCTCAGCTGACTGCAGGTTTCCCCAATCTTATAAACAGTACATTTGCACAATGGCTGAAACTAGCACTACTGATCATCATCCACTGGAGCATAAACTGGGTGTCATCAGGACGCTACAACACAGAGTGAACACCATCCCCACAGACACAGCGGCCAGGGAAGCAGAAGAACATCCCATCAAGAAGGCCCTGAGTAAATGTGATTATCCCAGCTGGACTTTTGTCAAAGCTGAGAGGTTAAAGAAAGCTCCAGCCGATCCAGGAGAGAAGGAAAACCGCTGCCTAAGTGAAAACCTGTAGTGATCCCGTATGTGTCAGGAGTATCGGAACAGTTGAGACGCATTTTTTCTAAACACCGGGGTCAAGGAGGCCATTTACGTGAAAAGGGCAAGACCCTCTCTGAATCAAAGAGGGGGCCTAAGGGTGCAACTTTTGCCATCTTACAATGCTGTGATTGGAGCCATTCCCCAACTCTCTGTGAATGCTACTCATGGCCATTGATCAGTGGGCTTTGGTCAGTGGGCATGTAAATTTGCATAATTATGATGAAGGAACTGACCTCCCAGCCCATTGTTCCTTCAGTGGGCTGGTTTCAGTTATTATTACTCAAATGTACTAAGGTTGGGGTAACCTGCAGTCAGCTGAGACTGAAGAAGTCACTTGGATGAGTGAGGAAACCAGCGATGTGAACACGCTACGTCCAGATGAACAGAATCAACTTTTGGAGATTTACTTACCTGGATGATTGAGCATGCATCAAGATCAAGTTTGCTGACGACACTGTTGTTGTGGGCCTGATCTCCGACAACATCGAGACTGCCTACCTGGGGGAGATTAGGAACCTGGAGAACTGGTGCCAGGAGAATAACCTTCTCCTAAACGTCAGCAAGACTAAGGAGCTGATCGTGGACTTCACTACAAAGCAGGCAAGGAATTACAAGCCCCTCGTCATCAGTGGCACGCCAGTGGAGAGAGGGGACAGTTTCTGATACCTGGGTGTCCACATCACTCAGGACCGGTCATGGTCCTGTCACATCAACACCGTGGTTAAGAAAGCGTCTCTTCTTCCTCAGAAGACTTAGAGACTTCCATCTGCCACTGAAGGTGCTCAAGAACTTTTACTCCTGCACCATCGAGAGCATCCTGACGGGAAACATCTGCACATGGTTTAGGAACAGCACCAAGCAGGACAGACGAGATCTGCAAAGAGTGGTGCGCTCGGCCGAACGCATTCAATCAGAGCTCCCTGACCTGCTGTCCATCTACACCAAGCTGTGCAAGACCAAAGCTAGGAAGATTGTGATGGACCTCTCCCATCCCAACAATGGACTCTTCTCACTGTTGAGGTCTGGGAAGCGCTTCCGCTCTGTTAAGGCCAAAACAGAGAGAATGAAGAGGAGCTTCTTCCCCCAGGCTATTCGGGCCCGGAACCAGGTGTAGGACTGGACTCTCCCACACACATCACATCACCATAAGACTGGACTCTCACACACATCACATCACCACACACACTCTGGTTTTTCTTCATGCACACTTCCTGTAATTTATAATCTATTTCTGCTATTTGCACATTTTTACTCTAAATTTCTAAGTTAAATCTGTTACAAGATTACAGCTACAAGCATATCACCTCATGTCATACTGTGTATGGTTGTGTGTGTGAAAAATTGGAATTTGAAAAATGTACAGGTATATTGTTTGTACCTAGGCCAGCCCACTATCAGAACATTCTTGTTATTACTAATGTCACATCTTTTGCATGCACTATTCTCACCATGAACAGTAAAGACAGAACAAAAAAAAAAAAAAAAGAATCACACACTAGCCCGTAATTTACCTTCTTTATCAAACAGTCTAATTACTACGGTGGCCCCTAGAGACAAAGCACGTACAAACTCCAAAACACTTGCAAACTCCAAAACACATGCAAATTCCAAAACACATGCAAACTCAAAAACACTTGCAAACTAAAAAACACATGCAAACTCCAAAACACTTGCAAAATCCAAAACACGTACAAACTCCAAAACACTTGCAAAATCCAAAACACGTACAAACTCCAAAACACTTGCAAAATCCAAAACACGTAAAAACTCCAAAACACTTGCAAACTAAAAAACACATGCAAACTCCAAAACACGTACAAACTCCAAAACACTTACAAACTCCAAAACACTTGCAAACTCCAAAACACTTGCAAACTCAAAAACACTTGCAAACTCCAAAACACTTACAAACTCAAAAACACTTGCAAACTCCAAAACACGTACAAACTCCAAAACACATGCAAATTCCAAAACACAACGGAAGTGCTCCAGGACGCTAGGGGCAGTGTTGAGCTTTTGTTACCTAGTAACTACACAAGCCAGGAAGTACCAATGACCGGATTTGGGGTTTGCAGCCTTAAAGGCCGCATTTTAAGGCCGATTAAGTCACAGCGACAAGAGAAGGCTGTCCCAATTCAAAGGCTGCTCTACATGCGGCCCTCAAATGCGTCCTTAATTTCCCTGAATTTTAAGGATGGGTCAGTGTAGCCTTCATGGCCCAACATATCCCAGACTTCATAGTGCGGCGGTGGTGTGGATAATTTTGCAGAAAAAAAACGGTGGAAGTGGAGCGGAGGAAGAGTAAACTTTCAGAAGTAAGTACTGAATATTATGTCACTTATTTATGCGCAAATATTTTTTTAATGAAGAACATTAAACCATTATTGTTGGCCACATGTCGGGAAAGTTATGTGACATTAGCGATGTCTGTACTTTCAGAATTAACTTGGTTTTAAAGCCTGTAATTTAAAAAATATATATATATAGTCGACCTTATTCTTACAGAGATTGTGATGATTTTGTGGATAATTAAAGTCAGTCATATATCCACAAACACAACAAGCTGAAAGTCAGTGATGTTGCTCGGTTTGCAGTCCTGAATATCACGGCACAAGTAGGATTCACTGCACTGTTAATGTTAGCTATGTTATATTGCTGCCTGTGTTCGGTGGTGTCGAGCCAAACGGACTTTAACGTGTGTTTGAACGAGCTGACGGTTCACTCGTTAAGCTGAAAGAAAGATGCTTTAATCGCAGGAGTCACACATGTGTTCACTGTACCATCTGGGAACTCTTCTTGTTTCGTAATAACACAAACACTAAATCCTCCTTCTTTTGTGCTGTTTTGTAGCAGTGTGTACACCTGAGACTGTCACCTGTCTGTCTGTCCTGCATTCGCTCTCTTTTTCTTTCTCTCTGATTGTGGAAGTATGAACATGTGTTTATAAGTTACACTTGTGTTTGAATCCTGCAGCTTATCACACATTTGATTTCCATGTGTGACAACTGCAAGTGTCCAGAGTGAGGACAGACTGAGGGACCCACTGCTGCACATCATCTGTGAGGCTTTGCACCCCTGATGATCCACCAGGACAAACTCAGCAGTGTGTGAGGAAGAGGAGGAGGAAGAGCCAGCAGCAGCTGACAGATGGAGAGAATAGACAGACTGTTCCCTGTTTGTGAAGGACTGCTAGAAAAGTTTAAAATAACAAATTGTCTGTCCTGAATCAGTCTTATTAGGTAATGTTCAAATAATTTTATCATTCCAGTGTTTTCAGTGTGGGAGAAAGCAAGGCTGGACTGGGACAAAAAAAATCGGCCTGGGCATTTTGACTAGAGACCGGCCCACCAGGATAAAGATTGAAAATGTGACGTCATTGAGGGGTAAACCGCAAAGGATTCTGGGAACTTGTGGCAAGAGGTACTAGCGCACGCAGGCTTTCAATTGAACTCAGTTACACAGCGATAAAAAGAAACCCAAAAAATGGCAAGAAGCCGTTGTATTATTAACTGCAATAGCCGGTCGCATGACAGCCACGGGAAGCCGATGGGTAAAGCGATCGTTTTTTTTTAATCGGATTATGTCGTTAAAGAGAAATTATTTAAGCCATGTTTCCGAAGTAAGAGCCGACGGATGGTCTGAATATACCAAATATAACGTCTCAGAACACTCCAGCTCACATGTTAGTCTGCTCCAAGCATTCCCACAAAGGTCAGAGTTTTGTAGTAGTTAATACGTCATTTTTCTTAACATAATTGGTGATATAGGTTACAAGCAAGTCTGGCGTTGAACAGAAATTGTCGCGCTATGCTCCTTAATTTATTGTGCATAAATAGTGAATTGTCCTGACACAATATTGTGTTTCGCTTCTGTTATTATGGTACATTTACAAAAACATATACTTTTATTCACAGGATAAAACAGTTGTTTTGTATCACTAATTGTCCAGTGCGATTACAACATACAATATTATTGTCACTGCTACATTTCTGTGATGCTACCAGAGATTATTTCCACTACTAATTAATTACCGTTGAGCTCAAAGGTTATATTAATAAACGGTTAACGAATGTGTATTTATGACGACGATTTGTGAGACTGGTAAACTTACCTTTGTTCCTACGATGGTCTTTCGTTCTACACGGTGCATTTCAAGGTCCTGTACCCATCCGTCGGTAAACTGTACCTGGGCTTGTTGCAGTGATCTGAAGTTACTAAACTTCATGAGTGTATGCACTCACTCCAAGAACCGTATAATTATAAATCTGAGCGTGGTGAAAGTTGGGCAGCACGCTAACGTCTTTTGTCCCTCTGTGTGCTCGTAAGGGTCTGACCCTTTCACTCCTTTGATTTTTTTCCTCGTATCTTTTCTTTGACTTTTCATCAAGTCTGTCTTTGTATGGACCGGCATTGTTCTCCTTTTGTTTTGTACATTCCTTTTTTGTGCGGCAAAGAAAAAACAAGAAGGTATGAACGTTTTGCGGTGCTGCAAATGCTTGCATTTGATGCGGTACTTGGATTGTTTTGCCACGAGTTCCCGGCATGCAATGCGCGAAAATCACGTGATTGCTAAACAAGGGGGAGGGTGCATCCGGCCTCCTCGGCTGTAATTGGTCCAGCCCAGAGTCGATCATGACCAATTGGCCAATCCAACACCTTTCATTATATATACCCTTCCTAAAAAAAAAATAAAAAAATCCATCGGCCCATAAAAACAAAAAATCGCCAGCGGCCCACCGGGCAAATGCCCGGTATGCCCGATGGCCAGTCCAGCTATGGGAGAAAGTACTCAGGGCCTTCAAGTTACACACTATGAAAGGCAGCAACAAGTTTAATATTCAGAAACATAAAGTATGTATCAGCAGCAGAATGGAGCTAAAAATAAATGTTTGTTTCAGTTCTATGAAGCTTTGAGTATGTTTGGATTAGTAGCACTGCTGTGTTTGTTGCATCATATTGCTGTAATTGTTTATATGCTTTATATATTCTGAGGTAAGTTGATCTATAGTGTTACATCATATTCTGTAAGGATGTTATGTGTTTGTATACTTTCTGCCCAGTTTGACCCATTTAGCAGAAGTCAGCCTGTTTAAGGCTCTGATATCTATTCTGTATGACTTAAAGCAGTTATGACATGGTCTTATTTTCTCACCCAATAAAGGAATATTTCAAATATCAGTCTACTCTTCATTTTATCAGTAACAGTTATCACAGCTTGTACATTTTCTTTTTATAAATATATGTAAGCAATGAGCCAAATTTAGTAATGCCAACATACTGAAGGAACAACATTTGTCTCTTATATATGATACACCTATATATGCACTGTCAAAGATACTTGTCTTTGAGTGAAGATTTAAGGTGATAAGAAATATAAATAACTGCAACTTGAATCTGTACTGAAGCTCAGTATTTGACACAGAGTTCATGTTCACTGCTGTAATAGCTAATAATGATTAATATAATAACTATAATATTGGCCATATTATATTTACATTACCAAAGTGATATGACTTTAGTCTCATGAACAACATCAGCTAATTCTTATTTACTAACTAACTGTTCAGTACAGAAATGAAGCCCAAAAATCATGTTTTACTGTCCTGTGGTCTCAGCCTCAGATACTTATCAAATCACACAAAGCTCTTGTAGAAACAAACAAACAAATGAACAAAATATGTTCTCCCTCATTTCTGTCAAACCAGGTTGTATGACACGTTTCCAGCGGTTAGTATCATGGTTGCTAGGCAACCTGGGAAGCGCGACGGAGACTAGACAGTCCCATACAGACAAACTTGCCGTTTATTTTGCAAATCGAGCTCAACACTGCCCCTAGCGTCCTGGAGCACTTCCGTTGTGTTTTGGAGTTTGCAAGTGTTTTGGAGTTTGTACGTGTTTTGGAGTTTGCATGTGTTTTTTAGTTTGCAAGTGTTTTGGATTTTGCAAGTGTTTTGGAGTTTGTACGTGTTTTGGAGTTTGCATGTGTTTTTTAGTTTGCAAGTGTTTTGGATTTTGCAAGTGTTTTGGAGTTTGCAAGTGTTTTGGAGTTTGTACGTGCTTTGTCTCTAGGGGCCACCGTAAATTACACTGAACTGACTGACTGAGAAAGAGTTTTCCAGGCACACGATGGGGTTTTGAGTGCTCCAGTTTTTCTCTTTTCTACAAAGAGAACATTGCACAGTGAAAACATCTGTGTCTATTTTCTCAGTTCTGTGTGCACACACCGGTTGACTTTAAATTAAACACTATTTTAAAGAAAACCAATTCATCAATTTTCCAAGTACAGCAGGGGGTCACCAGCACGCTTCAAGCTGCACTCTTTACAACTTTAGAACTCTTTACAATTTGAGGACTTGGTGTAGTAGTTAGCATGCAAATAAGCTATTTTCCGTAAATCTGCCTGTGCAGACTAGAGATGGACCGATCCGATATTACGTATCGGTACCCAGCCAACATGTGTATATATATGGGCCCCACCTGGTTTTTGCTCGGGCTGGATGGGTACCATGTGGGCATGGGCTCAAACTGGGCTTTTTGTATGGGGCCTACTTGGGTTCTTCACATTAAACTTTAACATATTTGGCACAACCTCAGTCTATCACTTTTGCTACCCTTACGTACAGTCAGATGTTCTTTACCCTTCATTTTTGACCCTCTTAGTATTTAGCCTTGGCTAGCAAATGTACTCAAAGTCCACATTGAGACCTCAAGATGTTATGTGTTATCAGACACTACAACCCAGCTGTCAAGTGAGACTATAGGAACTTTGGTGTTTTTGAACATTCAATGTTACTCAAAACACTCTGCACACTATTCCAAATAACTGGTTTGAAACTGGTTACTTTTTAATTTTAGATTTCATTTTATGTACTTAATGTGAACTCTGCATGGTAGGCTGCATGGTGAGGCTCAGATAAGATAAAATAAGGACTTCATGATTCTTCTTAGGTAAATTCACTTGTCACAGCAGCAATAATAAGTGATTAAAATGGACACAAGAGTAGAAAAAAAGAAAAAATACGAATAAAAAACCTAAGATAAAAGTGAATTACACAGACAAAATCCAGATTTGGCATTTGCAAATTAAGGATTACTGGTAGTTCAAACAATTAAGACTATTTACTTGAGCAAACATGCAGTTGAGGATTTTTAGTAGATCAGACACACTCTACTGTATTAGAGAAAAGACAGTTAGCTACATGGAAGATGGATGTTTTGGTTAATCAGATCCAGTAAAGCTCCTGAAGTATATTACCGATCTGTTAAAATGTTACTCTTCAAACTTGTGCCCTCAAAGTATATAACCAGAAATAATTTATATTTTCTTTGAACTAGTGGAAAGGAGAGGGAATGGGGTCTTTCAAGCAGTCACACTTCAACTGTGAAACTCCCTTGTCCTTATGGTGTATTGACACTATTGAAACTTTTCAAAAGCAGTCTAATGTTAGAAGAGCTTTTAGGTAAACTGTTATTCTTCCTCTTATCATTATTATATTTTTATTAATTATATTTTTATTATGATGCTGATTTGGGTGACAATTTTTGATAAATATTATATATTACTTTTTAAAACATATTAACCATCCCTATGCTTAAAAAACTTTTAAAAATACAATTGTTCTTTTAAACTTGTGCATTGTTTGACTTTTAAAATATTTGTATCAGGTGTAAAACAACTTTTTAAATAAAGTTGTTTTTAATGTGAGCAGCTCCTATTGGCTCGTTTAAAAAGAGGGAGGAGCAGATTGCACCGCCTAGCGTCTAGTCTTTGCGGTCTTTCGTCTGTTGCGGCCTTTTCTCTCCCTGGTGTTTGAGATAGTGATGTGCGATACCAGTGATTTCCTTTTCGATCCGATACCAAGTAAAATTCAGGGTGGTATTGGCGATACCGATCCGATACCGATACTTTTTAACATTAAGTTTTTCTACATTGTATTTCAAATTTTAGCTTCAAATTGATTACAGAACATCAGACTACTTTTTTTTTACTGTTTAATAATGCAGAATTATTATATACATATAAAAAAACCTGAAGTTGTGTGCTATTTGAACACATAATTTAACATGTCATTTAACGTTTATCTTGTCTGGACATGTCAACAAAAACATTCAACATAATTTAACATGTCATTTAACGTTTATCTTGTCTGGACATGTCAATAAAGACATTCAACATAATTTAACATGTCATTTAACGTTTATCTTGTCTGGACATGTCAACAAAAATATTCAACACAATTTAACATGTCATTTAACGTTTATCTTGTCTGGACATGTCAACAAAAACATTCAACATAATTTAACATGTCATTTAACGTTTATCTTGTCTGGACATGTCAACAAAAATATTCAACACAATTTAACATGTCATTTAACGTTTATCTTGTCTGGACATGTCAATAAAGACATTCAACATAATTTAACATGTCATTTAACGTTTATCTTGTCTGGACATGTCAACAAAAACATTCAACATAATTTAACATGTCATTTAACGTTTAACTTGTCTGGACATGTCATCAAAAACATTTGACAGTAACACTTTCCCTTATTCACAGGTTTTTGTTTAGGAACAACAGCATATTTACAGTTTTCCCTCTAAGTCTGCTCCGTTTTTTGCTCACAACCTCTCCTGCTTTTGAAAAGATTCTCTCTGCAGGTACAGAAGAAGCAACAATTCCTAGGTATCTCACTACAAGTCTGCTTAGGGATGGGAAGGTTTGTTCATGTTCTTGCCACCAAACCAATGGATTCTTATCTCGGGGAATCAGTTTTTCCTCTGAGTACCGGCGTATTTCAATGAGTACATCACTGGAAGCTGACCGGTGATGTTGGCTTGACACAACCTGCATGTCAAAATCTGTCCATATCCCTCCTTTTGTTGCAGCTGGACCTGCGGGTGGAGGACTCGGGATAGACCCTGAAGTAGAAGGCCCTGAGGCAGAGCTAACAATAGGCGTTGAGCTTACAGTTAGAGTGGGAGCAGACTGTCCTGTCTGATAGACTTCTTGCATTTCAGTGTGGAGACGTTTCTTTAATACTTCAACATTGTCTTTGTCACGAAAACCAAGGTGTTTAAACCTAACATCCAGAAATGTACTTGCAGCTAGACAGTGAATGCTCTCAATACCCCTGAATCTGCGCTGGCATTGCTGTGCCAGCTGTGTGGCAAGGGAGCTGCCCTGATGTTCACAGGCTGCTACAGCCCTGTGAATGAGTGACACAAGTGGAATCACTTTGGAGACTGAAACATGTTTTTCAGATGAAACTTCCTGTGTTACTTCTTCAAACGGCCGTAGTACAACAACTGTTTCCTTGATCAGGGATAATTCTCCCGCATTTAAGCATAGTTGATTCTTCCCTAAAAGGCAGAGGGCTGTGGTCACGGCTTCATTTTGCTCACAGAGCCGCTCCAACATGTAAAAGACAGAGTTCCAGCGGGTATCTACTGACTGAATTAGCTTGTGCTCTGCCACTTTCAACTGTTGCTGAATATCCTTAAGCTTCTCAGTAGCCTTTGTGCTGTGGTGAAAAAAGGACACAATCGCACGGCATTTTTCCAGCACCTGCACCACTTCTGGGACAGCTTTTACACTGTCCTTTACAACTAAATTCAGTGTGTGCGCAAAACATGGAAAATGCCTCCATCCAGCTTTGTGCACTGCAGCAACCATATTTGCACCATTGTCTGTGACAACTGCAACCACCTTCTCAGTTATGCCCCATTCTTCTGTGATTTGCTTAAGTGCTGAGCTGATATTATCTGCTGTATGCTGCCCATGGAAAGAGTGGGTTTCCAGGACAAATTCTCTCATTTGCCAGTTTTCAATGAGATGGCATGTTACAGTCAAATATGCCTCTGTGGACACTGAGGTCCACATATCAGTGGTGAGAACAACACTGGAAGCATTTTGCAAAGATGCTCTTACTTTGTCTTTACATTCATCAAACAAATTTACAAGATGAGTCTCAGTCAGTGATTTTCTTCCTGGGAGTTTATATTTTGAGTCAAGAGCGCTCACAAATCCCTGGAAACCCTGGTCCTCCACTATGGACAGAGGCTGGAGGTCCTTCACAATCATCTCTACAAGGCATCTTGTGAGTGTTGCTGCTCTTGGGGAATCATCTACAAAGAAAAGAAAATACAAAGGGCAAAACAAAAGATGGGGTATACTGCACTGAATGTTTAATCTTTTTAGAGTCATGTATGCAGTCTGTTAAAATAGCCTAAGGGGAAAGGAATTGATACTTTACATATACTTGCTGTTTTACATAGAATGCTGTGTGAATGAAATTGTCAGTATAATACATAATTAAAGGAATAAATAAGTTTGTCAATACCTGCATTTTAAAATATTCAAATAACTCAGCCAAAAAAATTAAACTGAGTGAAAATAATAATAAAGCTAATAGATAATAATAGTATCTATAAAACGTTTCTCTTATCTATGAAATAATCTTCAACTGAATTTTTATGTTTTAAAGATTACAATGCCTGTTTTACTGCAAGTACTCTGTATATTTTAATGCGACCTAGCCTGTGTACCCAGCATTTTCCTCCTCTGTACCTGGATAGTGCCTGCCTGCAGCACTAAAGGACTCCGCGAGAGACGTCTGTCTCGCCCTAGCAGCACCTGTCCCTCTCCTCTCCTCCTCTTCGGTTCGCCTCAACATGACCTGATCATATTCTGTGTTATGATTAATTCTGAGGTGTTTTACGAGGTTAGTGGTGTTGCCACAACACCTCACTGTCTTGCCACATACATCACAAACCGCATCTTGGCTGTTTGTGGAGGTAAAATATGTCCACACATGACTTCGCTTGCGTTCGGCCATTGTTTTGAGTGCGCAAGTGCGCACGCCAAGGGGCTGCGAGACATTTATACAGCCGTATTTCGCACATGACTAAGAAAGGCGGAAGAGGAAGTAGTTCCTTCAAATGTAGATAATCCGAATGTTATAGTTTCTATCCACTGTGTTCCTGTTGATGATAAACTAGATATTTACCCTAAATTACTAAAATATCGATATTTTAATGGGAGAATCGATTCTAGAACATAAATGACTGGTATCGGAGGAATCGATATTTCAGGATCGATCCGCACATCACTAGTTTGAGAACGTGGAGGACAAAAGGATACCAAAGAATCGAAAACTATGACAAAGGTAAATACTTAAAGTTTGATACGTTTTCATCAATGGTTATTTTAGTAACTTTCTACAGTCGTCCTAAACGGTATAAGGGGGAGAAGCATAACATCTTTAGCTAGCAGGTAGAACTGGGTTAATTTACTGCATTGTCTTTGGCAAACATAATTTAAAGTTAATTACAAAACTCTTACTGCCTATATTCTATTCAATAAAGTTCATCTTATCTTATTCTGTTTTCATTGCACCATTCTCTCTATACAGTTTTTGAATTTACACACTATAACGTACACGGCAGTTTTTTTTTCTGTGCTTCTGCAACTGTTTCTTGGGTTTTCCTATAAGGTTTTTGTAATTAATTAAAAAAAAATTATATTATTTTTTTGGCTTTAGTGGATTCCTGCTCAGCTAACTCGGCCATTATGCACTACCCAGTAAACAAAATGGCTGTATCTTAAAGTATCTTAAATGTCTGAACATGAGCTAGTCATACCATGTTACGTAATATTCATGTGGTAATATTCATGGTTTTCTGATCTGAATACGGTAATGTTACCAGATATGCATTGTACTATAGGAAAACGGTGGTGGATCAGTGTGTAAAAAGCCCCCAAAAGAAACACACAGATTCTTTAGCTCAAACACTGTCTGATCGCTCTCTTAGATACTGTGCTGTTCCATCTAGTTATTGGTTACTGAGAAATGTTAGGTCATTAATTAATTAAGAGAGTGCAGCTGTTCAGATCAGATGGTGAAGTAGGAAAATGCAGAACATGTTATTATAGCTGAATGCTGTGTAAAATACTAGTAATAAATCTAACTCCCATTTATGGCTTTTACTACTGTGGGGCTAAATAAAAAATTACAGACATAATGAAATCTGCTACAATTACATAGCTTAAGTTTAAAACAATTAGAATATATTAAGCATTTTTTTGCTCTTTTTTTTTAAAATTCTTTTTGCTAATAATGGACTCAATTTTATTATCAACTTCAAAGACCTATTAAACTTTTAAACCATTAAATCCAGGAAATTAGATGCCCGTAAATGTACGAGACCCTCTTTATGGCTAGTATCCCCAAATATTTAATAATCCTTTCTAAAAGTACACAAATTTTGTCCTTTTCAATTAAGACCTACCATAGAACCAAGTTCGCCAGAGCTTATATTATATTTTTACATGCTGTGGAGCCATTTTTGGGAGCATTTCAAGTTGCTATACATCAATACAACCATTATAGCCCAGATTTTAATAATATGTATTCATTAAGTGCATAGTAATTACATAAATTGCAAAAAAGTGCAATAAACTACAAAAAAAATTGAAAATCGTTTTTGATTTTTTAACATATATTTGTAGTTAGAGAAATTTAAGAGTCTTATCCCTCAAAACTGTAAATACAAAAAAGTTGCACAAAATAGTTTCCTACCACAGGAAATTTATTTTGAGTGTCTTCATAGTTTTATTTTTGAAATACACCAATTTTTATACACTGCAGGAAAAACGAAAATAAATATTATACTGCAAATTTGCAAAAAAGCAGCATATGCATCAAAATAAACTATTTCCAGCAGTGCAATATGAGTCCTAAGCATCCCAGAAACGACACAGAAAGTCATAAAGTCAAAGATAACTTTTAAAAAGAGCAGTATAGGCCCTGAGGCCCTGATCGCAAAAAAGACTACATTTCCGCGAAAATGACGTCACTTCCGGTTTCGGGCAGGTAATGGCGGAAATGCAAAAGTTCGCGCTGACGTCTATTCCAACGTAGGAAGTGTTTTGAACAGCTGATCAGATCGGTAAAGCGTGTTTCTGGAATATTATGTTTTTGTTCCTGCAAGCGCTTTTTATGCAGTTTTTGCAAAGCTTTATGTGGAAGGAAACCGTGACCTAGGACAAGCTGATGGCATCAGATGTAAGTACAACTCCTCCGGTTTCATATGCAAAAAAAATTTTTGCGCTAGCTTACGTGGTTGCAGTGCTACTGGGATTTAAAAATAGTTACGCATAACAGAGCGTTCCCGCTCCGATCGGCTCTAAAGGGTTAAAGGGTTAAATAATAATAATAATGGATTGGATTTATATAGCGCTTTTCAAGGCACCCAAAGCACTTTACAATGCCACTATTCATTCACTCTCGCATTCACACACTGGTGGAGGCAAGCTACAGTTGTAGCCACAGCTGCCGTGGGGCAGACTGACAGAAGCCAGGCTGCCATATCGCGCCATCGGCCCCTCTGGCCAACACCAGTAGGCAAGTAGGGCAAAGTGTCTTGCCCAAGGACACAACGACCAGGACAGAGAGCCCAGGGATCGAACCGACGACCTTCCGGTTACAGATGCGATTCCCAACCCCCTGAGCCACGGTCGCCCATAGTGCATGTTTAATGCATTCTTGAGCAGGTAAAAATTCCACTAAATTAGTTTTTGCATATTTTTAAGTATAATCAAATTTTTATAGTTTGCGAGTACTTTTAATTTGGAGATTTTGCCACTTGATTTGAAGTTTGGATAGTGCTTTATAGTAATTTGTAAATGTTTTGAACTCATCTGGCTTCTTAATAATTTAATAAAAAATTAACAAGCCATGTAATAATTTGAAAACCACTAGGGACTACTTATAAAAAAGTAATTCCTTTTTTACTTAAAGGAATTTAGGATTTATGTCTGTCAAGTCATTTGTTCTGGCATAAGTCACCATTTTGATATATCTTCCTGTGACTTTAAAGTCTGTCAGCTAGTTAGATACATTTTTGCACTGCTAGTGTTTGCTGCTTGAATTAGTCAGTTTATCATATAAACACATGCAGTGCCTTTCAAACCTTTAATTACACTGTTCATTTTGTGCATTAGTAAGAGAATCTTTTATATTGAATTATCCTGGGAAAAAACAAAAATGTTTGTATTTTCTCATGCACTTTCTTTCATTTCCTTATCACGTTTAGATTCTTCAAGATCACAAGCACCATCTTTGACATGTAAGTAACTTTCATATTATTTGTATTCCTTATTATTATTATTATTTTTGAAAAGTGATGGTCTTTGGGGCATCCTTTTTTTTTTTTTACTGGTATTACAGTTTTTTCTGAATGCTTAAACCCTAACTGTGATTCCTGTAGCACAATCTCTAAAACTATTCAGACTTATAGCAAAACCACTCACTGAGTTTGCGAATGTGAAAACTTTTTTAGATAATTAGTTCACTTTGCAATCAGCCTAAGCACTATAATACAGGTAAGCTGTGTGTGCGGAGTACAATGGAGGGAGCAGAAAGAGTGAGAAGTAGAGGAGGCCGAGGAAGAGGACGTGGAGGTGAAGAAGTAGGATGAAGAGGACGACAAGGACAAGGAGGAGCAAGAGGAAGACGAGGAGGGGGGAGAGGAAGGGTTTTTTTGTGCTGCTGATACAACCAAATTTCCCCTTGTGGGACAATTAAAGGATTATTCTATTCTATTCTATTTTCATTGATGTCATGTCTACCCAGAAATCTCAAGTTCATCATTTTGCGCTTCCACAATTATTTGAATAAAAAATTAAAAGAGCAGGAATGTTAAAATGAATATTTATTAGATTTTCAAAACAGTTAATTATGGTACAGGGCTAGATTCTAATGAACAGTCTCTACTTTATAATAAAAAACAAACAGAATAATTATTTTATATACCTGTGTATATAAATTTACACAAAGGTCTTCATCTTAATATATACTTTATAATAAAAATAAAAGCATACACAATGGAAAATGGCAAAATTACCCTGAATTGGGCATAATGGACACCAACTAGAATTTGTAAACTGGCAAACTTTTCATTTATGTTGCTGTCACTTAAGCATTTAATAATGTGTGATTAATTAAAGATTATAAATACACAGAAAATATGAACTTCATTGTTTTTAATTTATAAAATATAACATTTTATATTTTTGAACAAACAAACAAGTAACAAACAAAGGAACAAATGAATACATTTTTTAAATTATTCACAGTGGGGTTTTTTTAATCTGCATAATTTGCTTCCCCTTAATTTGAACTTTTACCCTGACCGCTGCCTCCTCAAGTTCATTGTCAAATGGTGTCCAGAGCTCACTGTTGATGAAGAGGCTCTGCCCATCATCCAGAAGAACCTCAAGCTGGTTCGGCTCGTCACTCATGGCCACACCAACGATGAGGACCTCCTCTCTGTCCTCTACTTTTGTCTGTTGACAAAGCATAAGCACATATTTAGCCCTGCAAACATTCCCTTTTTTTTTTATCCAAAAAGAAAATCTATGGTCATCATGTGGTTTCAGTAAGTCACCAAGACATACACATTGTGTTTATACATTTATATGTATGTGTTACATTATGCATTATATGATGCATGATCAATCATGCAGGTAATTAAATCCCAAAGACGTCTTGGGATTATGTTCATCTGGACATCTATATATATGTGTGTGTGTGTGTGTATAAGATAATAAGATATATATATATATATATATATATATATATATATATATATGATTATTTCATATTTTGACCCAGACTGAAAGAATATGTAGTTACATTTCAAAACCTAGTTCTAAACATTTGTTGATAAGACAATGCTGTGAAATATTGGTACAAAGGTTTAGCTTCTTCATACCTGAACCTTCGTATAAGTAGTGCTGTGCAGCTGTGGCCCATATGCGGTGCGGTTCAGCTTCATGTGGGAGAGGTTAATCTGGTCTCCCACATTAAAGGTGTGAATTCAGACTGATATGGTATAACCATCCTGAAATCACAAATATGGCAGAAAAATATATATACTTACAGTTTTTTCTGATTGCTTAAGCACATTTTTTGTAACTATTGGCTAATTTTGCAAAACTCTTCACACAAATAAGAAAACCTGTCACCCAATAATCAAAACATTGTAGTTCTCTTGCAAAAGCAAACACAGCTAGATTAACTCTTCACACCTTCGTAAAAATGGTGTTTCCGTATCAAACAGTACACACAAGCCATCATCTACTAAGCACACAATGCGCCAACTGCACACTGATGGTATGAATACAAAACACTTCTGGCTTTTGCTTTCTCTGTGCACAAGGTAGGCTATGTCAGTTTGAGCTCATACTTCTGTCATAGATCCATAAGCATAGAGGGATCCAAACTTCAAGTACTGGTGTTTATTCAAACACATCAAAACAAACACAAGTGTTTATTTCCAAGTATAGGATTATTTGCAACCGCCATATTGACTATATGGGTTACTTGGTCTGCAGTGAACATGCTTCCTCTGCCCCCAGCATCTGGTCATCTAGCAATTCTGTAAAGTAACAATTTCAGTATTTTTACATCAATGGTATTGGCGTGTTTCTCATTGGCATATGGCAGTGCTACAAATCTTTGTGACTGTACTAACCGATTCTCATTTCAAGATGTCCTTATGGTACTTGCTACAGTGTAGCGGCTCGAGTTAGGCTGGACCCGTTGGCCAGCTACCCTCAGGGTCATTCCACGGTTGATTACATGGTCCACTATTGTAGCTCTGATGTCATCAGCAATTCTATTTCTTACTCTTCCTACCCTTCCTCTCCCCCCTCCTCGTCTTCCTCTTGCTCCTCCTTGTCGTCCTCTTCATCCTACTTCTTCACCTCCACGTCCTCTTCCTCGGCCTCCTCTACTTCTCACTCTTTCTGCTCCCTCCATTGTACTCCGCACACACAGCTTACCTGTATTATAGTGCTTAGGCTGATTGCAAAGTGAACTAATTATCTAAAAAAGTTTTCACATGTGAAAGTGTGCCAGACAGTTGGCAAATTAGTGTTAATGATAGCCATACATGTGTATACTTTTGCTAGGAGTGTGTTGGAAATTTGGTAATTGAGTGTTGTGCAGTGAATTGTGCCTACAGTTTTGCAAAGTGTGTGTTACAAAATTGCAAACTGAGTGCAAAGCAGTTTTTGTGCTTTTAGTTTTGCAAACTCAGTGAGTAGTTTTGCTATAAGTCTGAATAGTTTTAGAGATTGTGCTACAGGAATCACAGTTAGGGTTTATGCATTCAGAAAAAACTGTAATTAAATAATCCAAAATCCAGTAACTAGAAAAACAAAGCCCACAGCCTCATACACTCTGCTCATGTACCAGCAATGTTAAATTTGTCACATTTGTTTAACCAATTTCAATATAAAACTAAAATTGCATCATTACCTCCTTTAGCTGGAGATTTTGCAAGGGAACGTGCTGTTTTCCTGACACTATGTCCTTTATTGCAGAAAACTGAAAAGTAAATTGAAATAGGGCTGCTCAATTAATCGAATTTTAATCTCGATTACGATCTGGGCTTTCAACGATCATTAAAAAAGACTGAGCCGATTATTAGCCCCTCCCTCATGCTTTACTCTCGCGCTGCTCCGTGCGGCAAATCGAGAGCACATGTCACAACAATTAAGAGCAGCGGTCCCCAACCTTTTTTGCGCCACGGACCTGGCAGTTTATGCCCGACAATATTTTCATGGACCGGCCTTTAAGGTGTCGCGGATAAATACAACAAAATAAAACTAGTACCAGTACCGAAAAAAAAGATGATTTATTCATAACACATGTGAAAAGACCAAGGAAAACCGAGTAAACGATAAAAACGATAACAAAATAACGCTGAAAACCGATAAAACCCCTGAAAACACCTGAGCCTCAACTCTCGCGGCCCGGTACCAAACAACTCACGGACCGGTGCCGGTCCGAGGCCCGCGAGTTGGGGACCGTTGATTAAGAGGACCCGAGGGAAGCTCGGAAAGCTAAGCAGAAGTTATTTGGAGAGGAGAGTGACTGCCGTTGGTTGAAAAGAGAGGTAAAACAAACTTCAGTGGTGTGGAAACATTATGGGTTCGCGGAGTCAGACGTGGATCAAGCAGACATAGTGTGTAAACTTTGCTACGGTGTCGTAGCTGCACCACAGAGCAACACTGCAAAGTTCACTAAACATAGATGTTTACATTTTTCATTTATTTTTTATATTGCAAACATTTGCACTGTTATCAGTATTTGCACACTATTTTATATTATTTTTTGACAATCTTTAAAGTCATTATTCAATACATTGTTAAATAAATATCGTCAAATAATTGAGATCTCAATTTCAGTGAAAATAATCGTGATTATCATTTTTGCCATAATCGAGCAGCCCTAAATTGAAATAAAATATCAATAATAGTTAGTGTATTGATATGTGGTAGGTTTTTATTTCTTCAGTAAGATTTTTAGATTATATTATTGCTGTTATTAAGTATTCTTCATTGAACTTATCAGAAGCAGTTTATTAGGATGTTTTTCATGATTATGAAACAGCTTGAAGGAAATCTTTCTACAAACAATACATTTGTAACTTAGTTGGATTCTTAAGTGACAGCAACATAAATGAAAAGTTTGCCAGTTTACAAATTCTAGTTGGCATCCATTATGCCCAATTCAGGGTAATTTTGCCAGTTTCCATTGTATCTCCTTTTATTTTTATTATAAAGTATATATTAAGATGTCTGTGAAGGTTCTCAGTCATCCAGGTCATCGTAGTCAAAGGAGCTTGCAAAGAAAAGCGTCTGGACTTCTTCTTTAAAGAAGTCCAGACGCTTTTCTTTGCAAGCTCCTTTGACTATATATTAAGATGAAGACCTTTGTATAAATTTATATACACAGGTATATAAAATAATTATTATTCTGTTTGTTTTTTATTATCAAGTAGAGACTGTTCATTAGAATCTAGCCCTTACAATACAAATGTATGTAGACACAATGCAAATTGGCTGCATAAATACCAGAAACGGTCTTTGGAAAATATTTTTTAAAAATTGTGCTTAACAATCTTAACAGAATTTAGTCTCTGCTTGACAGCAAAAATTATTTTTAACTGTAAAAAAATACACGCAATAATGGGTTATTTGGAAACCTAAAGCCATGTAAATTCTGATGGAACCACAAATACTTACCTCCACCACCTCCCCTTGGACTGTGATGAGCCCGCCACTTGTGGAGCCCATCTTCAGAGCTGTCAGTGGAGCAGGAGGATGTAGAAGATGCTCTGCTTCGGTGAAACGATCCTCACTAACAGTTAGGTTTGCAGCCCTAAAAAATTGGGTTCGTGCAGTTATATTTATATTGTATGGTGGGGCCGTGCCCCTGAGTTCATACCCCCTCATTATGTAGCATCCCCCCCTGCTGGATTTTAGAGGAGAATTCCTCAAATATTGTGACCTTGGTCACAGTCTGGGTATCTGTGATGGCTGCCACAGTGTTCTTTTTGGTATTCAGGGGTGTAGCTGTCCCATCTTGGAAGTGCCAGCTAGTGACCCTCAGCTGGTCGCATGATCTTAACACTTTGAAGTGCAGTGGGGGTGGCCGGAAATACGGTGTGTCAGGGCGAGTATTTAGAAGCTTCATCAAAGCCATTCTGAAAAAAAGGCAACACAAAAAATATTAAGAAGTTAATACATTTCTGTTACAACCAAGGGTCATATAATATGGTAACACCTGTAGATTTTGTGCAGTCTCTTTGCTTTCTGATGTCAAACAAAAGTCAGAAATACCTTTCTGAGGTTCCCGCTTAAAAATGACAGGCCAAAAAACCCAGGCCTGTCTAAAAGTATTTTTCTGATATTAAATACAATGTTGGTTTTAAAATAAAGCTAACAGTTCTAAGATTTCATTGAATTAATGCAAATATTACAGCAAAGAGAGTTGGTCAAAGTAACTGAAGACTGAACTCATACTCATAGAACCAATGAGATGTTTTTTCTTACCAAATTTTTATTCATTTATTTTTTATATTTTCTAGCATATAATGTCCTTTGAAAATATGCTGGCAATACACTCCAGAAAATAAGGAATCATCACATGAATATTATCTGTGCAAAGATTGATGCTGCTGAAGTGAAACACAGTGAAACAACAGTTTTAGTTTAGACAAAGCTGGGTATTCATAATATGTGAATAGCTTCTTTGGCTCTAAATTTATGAACAAGAAATGATTTAACTTTATTTAAATGCCTAAAATATTTGTTGTTTGTTGGAGATTTCCCCCCCCCCCCCCCCACCTCCACACACACACACACACACACACGTAATGGACTTGCATAGTTCCTGTGGCTGTGGTTCTTTCTATTGGTCCCCTTTGTTAATCATTTGAGCCAATAGAATGACAGTAATCTAGTACGCTTTCATGTCAGTCACAACCTCTGTAACCGCACAGAAAATGGCCTTTTTTTGACGAGTAATGGCTCTGAGGCATTGTGGGAAATGAAGTTATTCAGAATATGGTTTCCATTAGGTTTTTGTTTAACTCTTTTAGCTTAATTCCTATTGGTTATTCAGTTTTTGTATAGCTTAATTGACAAAGTGCTAGAAAGTGTTGTTGCCAGGTAGGGCTGCCACAAACGATTATTTTGATAGTCGACTAGTCACCGATTATTTTTGCGATTAGTCGACTAATCAGATCATCATCCATTGGACGTAAAACGTACAGCTTATTGCACCAGCAGCATCTGCTCTTATATAACCATCATTAGCTTACAGCTTTAAGTGTTTCAGGTCTGTGCTAACTAAAAATAAAGACAAGATGATAGTTTATTAAATTTTAATGAAATCTGCAGATTGTTTTGGTGAAGTTTAATAAACTCCTTGCTATCTAAAATATAACAGGACACCGGAGTAAATTCTCGAGCATCTCACACTTCTGATAATCAGCTGTCTGCTTGACGTTTATTCAGCTGTGTAACAACAATAACTTTAATCTCAGCCAAACCGATTTACTCAGGAACAAATAAAATACTAAAAAAAGCCAAACAATAACATTTTTAAGTTATCTAAGTGACTCATATGTTTAACCTGAGTAGCGAAAGACGGCGGTGGGTTTGAAAACGATTTGGAGTCCGGTGTTCTCACGGCTCTAGTGAGCCTAGCCCCCGGCTAACTATCGAGCTAGTGGGTAACAGACGTCTCCGAAAACATCTGATCGCTTTTGAAAATATGTGGTGTCTTGATAAACTGAGCAGATATTTGAGGTTTACACAGCTACATTCTCGTAAGAAAATATGTTAAACGTTTATTTTGTGACCCAGAAAGAATAATAAGAGTAATATTAAAACTAACTAGCTGCCGCCATTGTTGTAAACTGAGCTGGGCTGCGCTATGAATTCTGGGACACTGCTTCTTCTTCGGGGTTTAACGGCAGCCGGCATCCTTGTACATGCAGTGCTGCCATCTTCTGTTTCAGTCCGTTATTACACTCTTAAATCCTACTAGTTATTCCTGCGTCTTTTGTGATTTTACAAAGCTTCAAACGATGCGTCGACTATTAAATCAGTCGTCGACGATTTTGATAGTCGACGTAATTGTGACTAGTCGACTAATCGTGGCAGCCCTATTGCCAGGGCAGAGTGCCAGCCTTAAGCAAAGTTAGAGACTCACAGCTCAAACTTAACATCTTAAAGTTTATAAAACTGTTATAGATCTTGAAGATTTGTCAAATTCGTTAAGATCTTAATATTTCATATAAAAAATTAGGACTGAAATTATTTTTCATTAATACATTTAGATCTTTTTTTCAATTAAACACCCATGAGACAATAAGTTCATCAACTATGACACCCACTAATATATTACTGTCAATAGTAAATGTGAATTTATTGATAATGAATTTCTCTGCAATAGAAACGTAACATAGGAAAAAGAAAGAAAAGTCAGATTAAGTTTTGGTACTTTGACAGTCTTTATATTGACAGCAAGTTAAATGGCTAGATCTTGTGTCTTGCCCTATATTGTATTATACATATTATAAGGGTAGTAAAAAAAACACCCTCAAAATTCAATCCGGTTGTTCAGTCTTACTTCACTAGCCGTGTCTGGACCTAAACTCCATATATCAAATGATCACTATGGCATTACTGAGAGTTGAAAAACTGTCTAAAGTCTTTCATCTTTAATAAAATGATCAGCGTTCTGCTCTACCAGGTGTAACAATTGAGTTTAACATCCAGGCATCCATGAAAACAATTTATGACATTTCATTCATTCATTTCATTTATTTATTCATTTTCAGGCACAACAAATACCTATATTGAACATAAAATACACAAAACAAAAATTGCCTGAAAAAGGAGTGGGACGAAGAAAACTTATTAAATCCCACCCCTATACTCACTCATCAACAAAAAAAACAATAAACTTCCCGCAGCTACGCCCATCATTGCATACAGACCCATCAACAGCTCCGGGCACATACAAGCATCTAAGCGGCAGCTCGCAACCAACAATTAGAGCCTTCATAACTGAATACAGAATATATAAATTATAAATTGCATTACCACAGGTAACAGGTAGTAATAACTACAAGTAACAAACACACATATATATCTACACACACAAGTACATATATGTACATACATACGCACACTTTATTTTTTATTTATTTATTTATTTTTTTTATTTTGGAATCCATACCAGCAATGGTAAGAGGACAGACATTACAGAGCACACTAAAACCCATCATTGAGTATACTGTGACCAGACCAACTGTTTGTAGAGAAATTTAAATCTATGAATATTTTTGCATTGTTTCAATTGTAAACTCAGACTGTTCCAGATTTTCACACCACATACAGACACACAAAAGCCTTTACGGGTTGTTCGAGTTCTGGGTAATTTGAATTCTCCAAAGCCTCTCACATTATAAACCTTTTCTCGAATTTCAAATCTAGTTTGTAAATTTGCCTGTAAAAGTTTAGTAAAAGCTTTATACAAAATTATGGATGTATTGTAATTAACCAGATCCTGGAATTTAAGTAACTTTGCCTGAAGAAAGAATTTGTGAGTATGATCTAGATAACCAGCCTTGTGAATAATACGCAGTGCTCGTTTCTGTACTGTGACTAATGGATTAGTTGTATTTTTATATGTATTTCCCCACACTTCCACACAATATGTAAGATATGGAAGAACCAGGGTACAGTACAGAGTACGAAGTGCATCTTTATCAAGGAATTGTTTCACTTTGTTCAAAACTGCGAGGCTTCTAGAAATTTTGGTTTTTATGTGTCTGACATGGGGTTTCCATGAAATTTTGTTATCAATTATAACTCCCAAAAATTTGTTTTCACTCACATTATCAATTGGTACACCTTCAATGATAATTGGTAATTCTATATTATATTTTAAATTACCGAAAAACATTGCTTTAGTTTTATTTATATTTAATGATAATTTATTTATGTCCATCCATTTTTTTTATTAATTTTAGCTCCCTGTTTACGGTCATTACAAGATCAGTATAATCATCGCTACTGAAAAATATGTTGGTGTCATCTGCGAACAGTATGAGTTTAAGTACTTGAGAAACATCAAAAATATCATTTATGTATACATTGAAAAGTTTTGGTCCCAACACTGACCCTTGGGGAACACCACATGTAATACCAAGTTTCTCTGAATGGTAATGCCCTATGCTAACATATTGTTCCCGACCCGTTAGGTAACTTTTTAACCAGTTACCAGCTTTCCCTCGAATACCATATCTTTCCAATTTATCCAGTAAAATTGAGTGATTGATTGTGTCGAAGGCCTTTTTGAGATCAACAAAAATACCAACTGCATATTTATTTTTATCCAGTGTATCAGTAATTTCTTCTACTGCCTCAATTATCGCCATTGAAGTGGTTCTTTGCGTTCTGAAACCATACTGACCAACAGTATGGTCAGTATTACTTTCTTTTTAAAGTAATCGAATGGAAAAAAAAAAGAAAAGAAAAAAAGAAGACATTTAACGGAGTTAGAAGTCGGACACTTACGTTTTATGAAGTTTTTGAGAACAGTAAGAGCCGTCTGTGTCCCTCGAAGTATCTTGGAAAGATTCAGAAAGATCAAATAAGGTTCCCGGCGGTCTTTAAGTTACAACTTGTGACGTAATCTGTTGTCACCCGCCCTGATTGGCTAACTACGATTGTGTTTCGTGATTGGACTGCCTTGTGCTGATTTTATGTTATCACTGTTTTCGGGGTTTTTTGTTTGTTAACTCGTCTAATTTTAATTATGGAATTATCATTACTATTTTATAAGTCTCAAACGTAAAATTTGAGATTAATAAAATGTGTTATAGGGCTTTGGAATTGACGTCACGCCGCAATGCATTGTGGGAGCATGCCACCATTTTATCAGGCCACGAATCAAAACAAACACACTCGTTTGGACGGAAGATACAAACCGTACTTAAAAGCAGCTCAAAACAAAAAGAACTTTATAGACTCAGATTGTGTCGGATGAGAAGAGACGGTACTTGCAAAAAATAGCGTGCATTGGAAATGTGGACCCGTATGTAAAAACGGCAGTGGAGCAGAAACCCCGAAGCCTGATATATTTCCGTACCTGTGGAGTCAGCGCATACACAGCGAACCATTTCGCAATTATAAATGTCTGGAGGCGCACATCCGATTAACCAATGGTTGGTTACAAGATTTGGCTATTATTAGACTCCACGTCGTGAATACGTCATCATTCAATCAAAGGTAAGTCAGCTTGAGTACTGCCAGTAAAATGCGTTAGATTTCCCTCCGAACATTCATATTAGTGCAGCATAAATTCATTCATGAGGGGAAATTACAGTGAGAACATGTTGAGGCTCTGTTAGATGGATAACATAGTGAGTTCAGTGCACTGATATGACTGATATGTAAGCCCAGCATTAGAGTGCCTCTGTGCTGGGCAGACACTGTGCGATTTTTGGCCCATTTTGAGCCGTTTTTTCAGTCGTGCGGGCGTTTTGGTGATCGGCCCGATTTTGGCCTGCATCGTGCATCGTGTAGTATACGTGGGGTAACGGGAAGCGATTAACACCTCACGACCAGCTCCCGATTATCAATCGCTTGGTCCTACCTCGGGACCGTTGTGAGGGTGTCACCGCAGCTTCTCACACTTCGCACGCGCAAACACAAATGTCAGCGAAAAAGATGGAGCAGCACGGCTGTGCAGCGTGTGATCTGGACACAAGCGATGGAGGCACAACTTGTAGAACTTTGGAAAGCTCACCCGAGCCTTTTCGATGTGGCCTCACAAAATTATCACGACCACAACAACCGTGAAAATAGTTGGATAGACATTGCTGCTCAATCACAGCTGCCTGACGTTTTTCATTAGCAATTTAGCAAAGTTGATGGCAGTGGTGTGCGTGTCTGTGTGAGTGAAAGACAGAGAGGGGGAGCGAGCGACAGAATTTCTGTTATAACCTTCATTTTATGGATGCACAGTGTGAGCACTCAGGTCGCATCAGAGCATCGGGCGGTATAGTGTGAGACCCTGCATCGTGACCTACGATCTTCTAACCCCTGCGAGTCAACCGTACAGTTTGACCAGGAGCTGAATCGCGCGACTGACAAAATCGCACAGTGTGAGCCTTGCTCTTTCTATCAGAAATGAAGCTGCAGGTTGTCTCTTCACACCTACACCGAGACAGAGCAACAGTGAGACAAACCCAAACAGCACTGAGATTCATATTCAGGCCTGACCCTTTAATGTTCTTTTCTAACCTGCAATAAATAATATGTTATATGCTTGTTTGATAAGTATTTTTTTTTTAAAAATATTTGTTATTGCTTTTTTTCAGGGGTTGGAACCAGGACCAGCTATTAAATGGTCATCACCAGACCAAGGCTCAATCGAGTCATGGAAGGAGGAATCAGGTGAGATAGTAAGCTGCTGTTATATACAATATTAGTGTACAACAGTCAGGTAACATGCTCCAAGCACAATAGAAAGTGCAATGTTTAAATATAATTAATATAATTATATATACATCCTACAGCAGCTATTCACAAAAGTAAAGACAAATAAACATAAACAGTAAAACTTGTAAACAGACCAAAAACTGTCAGACGTTGACAATCCAGTTAAAAGTGATTTAAGTGATGAATAAAGTGCTCTAACTTTAAGTGCTCAGGTGCAAAACTATTGTGTGCGGGGTAGTTTTTAAGTGTATATATTGTTGTTGTTGTTGTTGTTGTTGTTGTTATTATTATTATTATTATTATTATTATTATTGATATTATTATTATTATTGTCATTATTACACAGATGACTTTCACAGTGCCTCATTTTACCCTCATATTATTATGTGAGGCATTTAACAGAAATAAACTGTACAACGACTTGGCTGGTGACCCACTTCACATCTCCTTGCTAAACACTGGAGAATCATGCAAAGACTTTGGTGTAATAGATTGACCTCTAACAGCAACCATGGGCATCAGTGATGAGAAAACCTGTGTTGAGACAGCATTGGTGAGTGTGCTTTGTTACCAGCAGCCCAAATTAGCCACAACATCTGTAAACATTTACCAAGATCCTCTTCTTTACCTGCCACTGCTACTCTACACTGTGAGTACAGGCTGGACCCCATAGAGTGTGTGCATGTCTGCAGTGAGGATGAAAGCACAGACGACATGGCAAATAAGATTGAGACAGCAACAGGAGAACAGGCAGCCGACCAGGAGTGGCATCAGTTCCAGAGGCCAAGATTACATCTTCATGTTTAAGAGGTTTGTTATATGAGGGGTGAAACTGTGCAGAGAGAATCCTCAAAGGAACGAGACAGACTGCAGACGTGAGCACAGGGACAGACATGGAGTTTAACGCAGCTGGAGAAAACTGCAAATTGAAAAACTTTAACTATAGGCCTCATGGCCTCGTTGTCCACCCTGACGCTCCCTGGCTTGGTTCCTCACGAGATGGGTTGATCTTTGATCCATCTGCACAGCCACCGTTTGGACTGCTTGAGATAAAGTGTCTTTATGTGAGGAATTATGTTCACTTCAGATACCTTCAACTAAGAATGGCACCCTGTCTCTCTGTAAAAGTCACTCGTAACGACTATGTTGACACAAAGTTAACAGCAGCATCAGAGAGAGCGTGGACTGGTATTACTTTCATGTTCACACTCTGATGCACTTCTCTCTTAAAAATTATTTGATTTCTATTGTGTGGTCTTAAAAAAGTATAGGTGATTTAAAGATGCCAAGTTAAATGTTCAGTATGTTGGTCACACCAAACACATGCACTCTCCAGTTTCTTCTTCTCATCTAATGCAATCTTAATGGTAAATCAACAGGGTGCTTGGTTGCATAATTAGCTGTGCATATGTTGAAATAAATGTAGGTTTTCTTTATTCTTGGCAGGAAAAACATATATCCAAGTGTAAATCAGTGCAATTCATAAATGTGATTATATAACCATTACTAAAATAGCCAAAGCATAGTTCCAATGTTTACATTTGAGGGGCTACAATCACTAAAATCTGAATTTCATTAAAACCATTTTTTACATTTACTTGTTAAAAATTGTTGTTTGTTATCAATAATTAGAGCTCTAATCATTTACATCATATATAATCTACCTGAACCAATATAAAACTATTTACTATAAAAATAGTGCAGTTACAAGCACTGGTCTGAGAGGTGCAGCTTTCAAAACATTTTGTTGAATTCAATCAGTGGAATAAATACAAGACTACAGCTGCTGCAGAGGTCTCGTAGCTTTAGTATATGAGGTGCCCTATCTACCAGATGAGCAATCTAAATGCCAAGTGAACTGTGCAACTTCACTGACAGTGAAATCTTTAGCCAAAGTTTTAACCAGGGGTTTGTTTTGATAATACTTAGGAAGCAGACTTGTGCACTGCCAGCACCGTTCAGAGGGATAATGGTGTCAAATATTTTGATCGCCTTGATGCTTCTAATTGCTCTCTCCACATGTATTATTAGACGTGAAATCTTCTAAGTGAATAGTGTGGGGTAATAAATCTTATCATTCGATTCAGGGTAGTGTGGGATTTGTACTGATGAAAACATTTTATCCCTGTATTCAGACATGAATGTCAGAACACTGAAAATACACTTGGAATCATGGTTCCAATCATCTCAGGAGAAATGCATATCCCAATTGCATTGAGTAAGGTGCACCAATTTTATGATGATTTTTTTTTTTTAAGAAAATAAATGTGTTGACATGGTTTTTCTGCCAATTTTTCACAAGTAGTTTTGAGATAACGTCATCTTGTTCTGTTTATTTATTTATTTATTTTCAGTTTTGTGTCATAACTGTCATAAATGTTCACTAAGATATGACATTTTTAACTAGATATATTTTTTGCTATGATATAGTATTTGTGATTGTTATATTTCTGCTGAGTCACGCTGTTTTCTAAAGTTGTTACTTTTCTGCTAAATTATAGTATTTCTGCTACAATGTTATAGTATTGTATACCAAGTTATACTGTGTTAAGGTTCAAAATATTGGGGATGGAGACAAGAGAAAAAACCACAATAACAACACTGGTCCGGCCGGGTTGAGTCAAACGATGATTTTAATGAACACACGCGTGGGAGATGGACACTGATGCAGACAGCCTCAAAATCTCAAAATGGTGGAGCATTGCTCAAACTTTTATAGCCTCTGGTGCCTCCACCTTATCATACAAAGCCTAAACATTCACATGCTCTCTCTCACACAGCGCCTAAGCTACGACCTTGGCTCCCTGTTTATCTGCTCCTGCTGAAATGGGGCAGAAAACTCCAGCACACTCTGTTCTCTTCTACTCAGACAAATTAGATTTCTTATAACTCAGCAGTATAATGCATCATAAAACAATATCATTCATTCACAACAAGTCAGCAGTTTAATGTAATGCAAATCAGTTTAACTAATGTAATAGTTATCAGCTTCTTCTAATTCAGGAGAATAATGCAAACTAAAACTACATAATAATTCACAATCTTTAATTAGGGGTATAACATGGCATAAAATAATATTATAATCTAACAATTCCCCCTGATGAGGTCATTAGAATAATGACCTCACAAACACCCTTCAATTCAGTGTGGCCGGGTTCATCTCTTCTCACTCCTGAGGTCCTTTGTCCCCCTGAGGGGCGAACCATATGTGGGATGACCTCTGTGTTTGCGCAATTCAGATGCAAGAAAAACTATGATTCCAACAGTAGCAGGTCCAGATGACACTCTCCTTGTCTCCCACTGCTTTCAGCCTTTATTCTATTGCTGCAGCTACCAGTGTCGTCCAGTTGGGTGATCCTCTGCTCTTCATTCTTCAACCTTAGGGGTTAGACAACCCTTCAGTCGTAACACAGATCAGGGGATTATTCTGCCCCGATTTCAAACAACGATCTGTGTATTCTCCAGAAAAAGGAACAGGAAGGTGTCCCCTTTTTGCCCAAAAGCCTCTCGAACTTCGTTGGTCTGGTGTTCCCGGATTTCCGCCAACCCCTTCATGGTTATTGCTGTGTTTATGGGATCCATCCTTTTGTGGTGACTAGCTGGAGCCCAAACGCCATGACCCTTGGACCCAGTTGATGTCTCGGCAGTCACTGTGTCTGACTCTGCTACGGAGGATCCTCGCATCTCTGTGACCTCGTCTGGTGTCTGTTCCTTTCTCTGTAAGAGACAGAAAACCAAAACACCCCTCTTCCTAACCCTAATAATCTAATGTTGTTATCTACTGACCTTCTAGTGATTCAGAATTGGTCTAAAACATTCAGAATGTCCCAGGGACTTATTCTAATCATATCTTGTGTGTGTGTAAGCGTGTTTGCATTTAGCCCTCTGCACTCAAGGCATTTCCTACACTTTATCAGTCCGGACAGTCACGCCGAACGAAGCTTCTGACCTTCAAAAGGCCGAGTGCCAACTCGTTATAAGCACATTTGCAAGGTGTGTCTGAAAATTATTGAAACCCCTCTTTTTAACAAAAGACAAAAAAATTAACAAATCTTCTAAGCGCTATTCAGTTCATTTCAATGAGTAATGATTAAACATGAAAGTGATAGTTTATGCTTTTTCACTGATTCTCTAAAAGGTCCGTCTTCTCGGACCGCTATTAGCTTAAGCTTTACCATTCCTAAGGTATTAAAGACACAAATGAAGTTATAAAATGTTCAAATAATCCTTGTTTGATGTTAAAGCTCAACCTTCCCCCCCTTTTTTGACACATTCCAATGTGTCAAATCAACGGAGCTAGAACATTCAAAAAAAAAGTTAGGCAGCTACAAAGTTTCCCAGACTCTTAAGGTGATCCGCGTGTAACATTCTGACTCAGGTATTTAATATTTTAATAAATCTCGTTTAATTAACTGCCACTATTTAAACTAACTTTAAAGACATAATTTAAGAAAAGATCACAAAGAATAACATGATATCAGTGTTTTGTAAGCGCGTGCGGCCCTCCATGCTCGAAGCCTTTCCCCTCAATAGATCAGTCAGACATTCGCGCTGACTGTAGCTTTTAACCCTTATTAACTTGAGCACAACTCTACAATGAGCAACAAGTTGCAATATGTATAAAAATGATCATGGTTACACCTGCAATGAAAAATTATATCATTATCCTAACACCTGTAAATAGAAGATTCATCAGAAGTTATAACAATCACAGGAACACAGATGTTAGTATAAGGTCAAAAGCTTCAATAAATGATCATCGATGCAATGCTTGTTGCATGATTCTCATACAATAATAATGCTGACATTGAAAATAACAGTATAACACCCCCTTTTGTCCCGCTTCACTTGACACCTAAACGTTTATAAATGCCTCTTTTATTCTTAATTTTATTTCCCCCTTTTCTCCCCTTACTGACCACAGCAGGGGGATCTTAGTTTTGAATCAGCCATGAATCCAGCTCACCTGATTCATCAGTGAGCTCCACCATCACTGGCGTCTGACAGGGTGGTGCTGCACACTCTTCCTTTAATATCACTATTTTCAACCTGTTAATTAGAGTGTTTAAACCTGAAGTCGACTACGTCCACAACAAGTCAATACAGCTGTAAATGTGGCCAATTATCAATCTATTACCAATCAATAACAACAGATAACTTCTATTTTATGCATGCTTTTAATCAACCACTCACCCAGAGGATCTCCAATCCCAGGAAATTCCTTCTCCTCCTTTAATGAGTCTGTCCTCCTTCCATGCCCTGGTAACTGGTCCATCCAGAGCCATATGATCTCAAATATACATACAACAAGCCAAACCACACCTTGGTCACACCAACCCTCCTCCGCCCCGAAGATGTCCAATGCCATCCTAGTATGGACTGTCAAAAGTGGCTTTAACGCTGACTGTCCTGACAATCCATTTTATAACGTTTCCTGGTCAGATTTGCCAATCTCTGCACCAGGGTTTTAAACGTTTCGCCATTTTCATTAGGTTTTATTTTTTATTTAGTTTCGACTCCAGATTTTCAATTTTTTGCCAGTTGTAATTAGTTTTTACCAATTCTTTGCTAGTTTAGTCTAGTTTTTATTTTCTGAAAATCCTTAGTTTCAGTTTAATTTTATTTGTGTTTTACAAAAATTAAGTGTAACAAAATCCCAGTTCCATCATATCAATCATGCTCTTCTGGTTATCCTTGGGTATTGAGACTATTAACTCTTGCCGCACCGAGTGGTCCTAATTTTGGTTAAAGTTAATTGATAACCTTTTGAAGGCGATTGTTTCACACCTTTATTTAGATGTCCCAGTCCTGTTATCTCGGGATGCATCACGCTGCCTTATCTGGGGTTAGCTGTTTTCTTGGGATGCGAGTTAAGTGGGTGAGCTCTAAAAAGAGGGGGAGTGTGCTCCCCCTGATGAGGTCTTCTAGGTAAGCTAGGTTAACCTTCTTGTGTGAGCTTTTCAAGTGCACTTTAAGGTTTGTGGGATTTTTTGTTTTATAAATGTCCCTCAAGACCCCCTGATGACCCGGTAATTCATTTTTTGCGCACTGTAGTACACATTTAGTTTTTGCTTGTAGCTCTCCTACTCTACTTGCCACTCCTCTAAGTCCTGATGTTTCTTAGAGAGGACAACAGTACCTTTAAAATTATGTCACATGTGTGGGGGTGTGGCCTTGCCAATTGTTTTTCCCACCTTTTCAAAATGGCTGGCGTGCCCACCAGCACATTTTATGGAAGAAAGAAAGGTAAGCTTGATATTTACAATTAAAATGTTTTGTTAAACTCAGATTTTTATTTTATTCAAAAAATAAACATCTAGTAAATAATTTCAGGGGTCTTTAAGAATTAGGCTCATTTACTTTCACAGGGAACATGACTAATTTATTAATGTGTGCTCTACACATTGGGACTTTATATTTATATTTATTTCACTTTTTCCTAATACCCAACTTTTGACAAAGGCGGAGAGAATTCTTAACAGAATTATTAAGGGAGATTCAAACATAGATTTTTTCAAAATATGAGAGGGTCAGGACCCACTAAAAGCCACAGAGAAGATTATCGAGATGCAGTGGCAGATGTAATAGAGAAAGACACAGGGCCACCTGAAATCTGTCGTCCTATCTGGTGCAAAACCAACATGTAGTAGAATCTGGAATTTTGATTTTGAGTTAAAAATAAAATATGGGTAAAATGCAGAAATGTTTTCCAGTAAAGTAAAAAATAAGAGTCGCAATTATAGTTGAATCCATAACACCTAATTGTTTCTACAAGATCACGTCGTTGCTGAAAGTTATCAGTGATCTCAATGTGTGAAAGGAACTCACAGTATCTGGAGTTTAAGCTCCTCTTGGCTGAGAAACCTGGGACAAACATGTGAACAAGACCTGAATAATACCAGTAATGAAGACTTCTCTCCAAAGATCAATAAAGGGAAGCCCCAATCTGATGAGAGTCTAGCAAAATATAGTTCACTCCACTTGCCTGAAATGGTTAGCAGTCCAAGGCATTTCAGTTGTAGAATGATTGGGTGCAACAATGAAACAGATGTGAGATGAGGGAAGTGCCAAATGTTCCTTTGTGTCTCCAAATAAAATCAGTACTTCCTCAGATTTCCTAAATAAATTGACTTTTGTGAAGTAGAAAGTTCAGTGCCATCACTTATTCCTGAACCAATAGTTTACAGCTAGTGAAGTGTCAGTGACTTCTGGGTTGGTCCCTGATCTTCATCTTATGAGATTGTTATTTTAATAACACTTGATTTATTTAAAAGAAAAAAGAAAAAAAAAAGAAAAAACGAAAACATTTCTCCCTGTTTTTTCTTCTCTGGGTCTCAGGAGGACATTATGTCCCTCTCCACTACAAGACTCTTGTTATGTCTACGAAACATACTTAATATGATCAACATTTTGCTGCTTGTTATTTCACCATGTTATTGAATCAAATACTTCATCCTTATGTGGTTTACGACATTATATTTATCTAAATCTCCACTTTGTCTCTAAATGTTTGAAGAATTTTTCGAGTTCGGGGTCAAATTTTGAGAATTTGACCATAAGTGAAAGTTATGGCGTTATCACCCCCTTTGGGGATTACCTTTTTCCCGTTTTGATGATATTCCTCCCCATTCTTTATTTTTTGCAAGTACCCCTCTTCGGTGGCGAGAAACTGTTGGTGTGATCAAGCGGGTGCTGTAAAAACAAAAGCTCAGGACAGAACAGTCACCAGTCATGTACTTCATTCAAAATTAACAAATATCAAGCTTCATATTGATCCTCTGAGTGTAATGGTACATTTTAATTTGCACTTCTAAAAACAATATTTTCTTTATTTTACTCTTGTTCTTGTGCAGCACCACCCCTCAGCACATGCCCCTGTTATTTTATCTTACTTTTAAATTGTTGACTACTTCAAGAGAGCGCCCAAAAGACGGGGACCAGTGTTTATCATTACATATCTCCATTTCGAGTGTGGCTGTCTATCATTCCCCTATTATTCATAGACCTCGGTGGAGGGTTTTTTGTTTGTTTGTTTTTTTCTAAAATTAATTGACTCTCTATAGTGACCCACTATGGTTAATAATAACATGCTCAGTCATGAGTGGGATCAAACCTTTTCTTCACTTTAGCATTTAATATTCCCAACAATATAATGTGATACCTTAATTAAAACACAGCTACTAAAACACAATTTCCTTAATGCAAACATCAGTAGCTCAAAATTAGCAACCAAAGGGTTCAGTCTGCAGTTCACACTGCTGTGAAGCTACAGCTCTTTAGTCTCTGTCATCCTTCTGTTCTTGCAGACAAAACAAAGCAAAACAAAACATCCACCCTTCTTTTACAGGCTGGGTGAATTGTCTGTGGACATTCAATAATCCTAAAGTCAGCACCGTTTTTGTCTCAGTATCAAGTCAGTTAAACTTTTAGTCGTCAGTCCATGACTTTTAGTCGTCAGTCATATGCATACATCCACACACATTCATACCAGAAGTTGCTGATAATGGAGTCTCACGCGCAGCCTATTCAAGGCTCCATCACCAGCAAGATGACGTCATCATTTTAAAGGAAACAGCTCCTTGTTTGTTTTTCCTTCTTTGGACTGGATTGACTCTCTGCAATCCTTTTAGGCTTCAGGATCAGTGTCCCATATAAGTGAATTTTCTCCCAAGCTCATTATAATCATGGAGAAAAAATACTTTGCGACTGTTTTCAATAAGAATATTTTATAGCGCTTTAAAGTTCAATCTCTCAGGCCTGGATTAAAGAGCTGATTTGTTAAATCAGGAACTCACAAAATACCAAAATATCACCACCGGTGGATCACACCTCTCAGATGTTCTTATCTCAGTGCACTGTAACAAAAGCAAAAACAAACGTAAACAATAAAACACTCATATAATAACAGATACTGGGGCCCATTGCAAACATGTCCAAAGTTCAAACCATCTTTCTCTCTCTTAGAGAAAGAGAACAATCCAAACCTCACTGATAGAATCAACCTAGTGTCAAACAAAACCCAAAAATCAACCAAAACTTCACACACTGTATTGTGTAGGCCTACAGGCACCGTAACTCCTTTTTTTTCACTGACAAAGACATGTTGGATTGACTTGATTCAATAGTAGACACTGGTTACACACAAATGTTTTGCTTTGGCGGAAACTTAAACAACTGAGTCAAATCAACACAACCTTTTGATATTCTCTCCGAAATAAAACTCACATCATTCACTCATCATTTTCACTCTGTACCACTGCTCCTTATCAGGGTGTGTGAAGCACAGTACACAATTCAGTGGAGGCCTCAAGCCATAAACAGACATCACGCACAGACATTGTTTTCACAACCAAACTACTTTAAACCTTGTCCCCTAAATCTACACAGATGCCCTCTGTGTGGCATGAAATGCATTTAACCCATAAACAATCAATGGCTTCTTATTGTTGTACCCGACTCCATATTCGGATGTTTGTGTGCAGCATTTGTTAGTAAAGCATTCTTCGTTGCATCAGCGTGTGTGTGTGTATCACTCTTTATTGCACAAGCTTGTAGATGTGTGTGTGTGTGTGGATCACTTCTCAGTGAATTGAATTAGCATTTTGATTTTTTGCGGGTGTGTGTGTCATTTCTCACTCAATCAACGAGTGCATATGTTCGTATGTGTTTCTCTTCATTCTGAGTCAATGCATGTAGATGTGTGTGTTTGTGTGGGTGTCTGTGTTCATCACTTTCCTGTTCTGGTGTTCTGGGTAAACCACGGCCTGAAGCGTGCCCTGGGGTCCTGCCCTCCTCCTTTTCAGTCCGTTTGCATCTGTTGGTGCTGCTGCTCAAAGTTCTGTCCATACTGGTTCTGGCCCCAATTAGGGCAGTGCTTTTCTCCAGTATCCTGCATCTTCTCCTTATTCCACTCCTCCTTAGCTTGACCCTTTTGCTTCTGTAGCTCCTTCAGGGTTTTGATACGCAGCTCAATCGTCTGGATGTCAGTGTCAAGCTCCAGTCTACGCTGCTGCTCCAGCTCTTCCTCTGTTTCTCCCAGCCAAGTCAAGATTTTGTTCAGGTCAAAGTTCAGCTGCTGTCACTGCTGCTCGTTCTGCTTTGTTGTCATCTCCTTGCTGAGGTCCTGAGCCTGCAGAAGCTCCCAGTGCTCCATCACTCCTGAAGTCTGGGGGTCTGAGCTGCTGGGATCTGCCAGTCCAGACACCGTATCCTCTTCCTCCTCACCGTGTCAATACCTCCACGACACTCGCCCCTCAGTCGCAGATATCACATGTATGAGGAGTCCGTTTCTATGCCTGTACAATTGCAGCTGCTGTCCATTTGTTGCAGGCAGAAACGGCTGACATCCAGAGGGTGTAAATGAGAGTCTGCAGCAGCAACTTCACCAGTGGAAGACCTCAGTGTTTGTTCTGTTACCTTAACAAAGGCCTCAAGGACGTTTCTGGGATGCTCATCTGGCCCCGGCAAGCTCCGGCCTGACTTCACGTCCAGCGTCTGGGACTGCAAGTCTGATGGGTTCCATTATCAGCCAGCTCCTCTTGAGCCATGCTCAGTTTCTGCTCTGATGTCTTGAGTTCTTACTGAGGGGCAGAAACCTCACAATCTTTTCCGTCCACTTCAGATTGAAGTACATCGATGTTTTCCTTGCTTTGCTCCACGTCCTTTTGCGGCTCTGCTGTTCGGCTCTTCTCAGAGGTCAGCTCCTGGCCGAGCCCCGACACCTGTGCCTTCAGCTTATTTTCTCCTGGTGTTTTGTCCATTCTGAGGTGCCTCCTGACCTCAGTTACTCCTCCTGTCTCTGGCACGCCCTTCTTGCTGCCCGATGGTCATTGTTGGTCCGTCACTGTCCTGCACAGTTTTAATGCAGAGTGGTTAAGGTCAGCATGGTTTTGCTCGGCCTCACTTTTCATCTGGGCTTAATGGGCGTCTCGTCACAGCTCTGTCAGCTGAAGCTGTCTTTTTCCATATGGCAAGAGTGTGAAGAGTGTGTGAGAGGGGTGTGTCCGATCAGGCACAATGCTGGTGGCTTTGCGAGTGCCTCGTTTTCCAAATCCAGATGTTTATTTGTCACGTACACAGCAACAGAGAGAACAGTCTGTTGTTGGGATGGCTGAGGTCTTTCACGATCTTCCTGGTCTTGGTCCAGCACCGCCTGCTGTAGATTGAGTGCAGGTCAGGGTGCTCGGAGCGAATGGTGCGCTCAGCTGATTGCACAACCCTCTGTAGAGCTTGTCTGTCCGGCATGGTGCTGTTCCCGAACCAGACAGTGATATAGCTGCTCAGGATGTTCTCAATAATTCCTTTATATAAGGTGGTCAGAATCGGTTGTGGGAGGCGGGCCTTTCTCAGTCTTCTCAGAAAGAAAAGACGCTGACAGAAATCTCCCCGTGTAGTGAAACGGGCCTTGGATTACCGCTCTCCGTCTCCGCTGCATGAGATCATTTTCCTGCAGCACTGTTGACATTTTCAAGTTGTTGTTGTGGGTCCAGCTGCTTTAGCATTTGGTCAGGGTCACATCAAAGATGGTGGAGGAGAGAGCAAAGATGGTAGAGGGGAGAGCAGGAGTCCAGGGTCAGCTTCGGCTTCCCGGGCCGACAAAGCAGCCTGTAATCAAGCATAAAGAGAAAAAACAAAACAAAAACAAACGAACAGGAAAATGATGTTGTATTGGCTGTGTTATTCAGAGGGGGAGAAACAACGGGACCAGGCCCTGTGTCAGCCATCTCTCCCCCTTTTTTTGTTTTTTCTCTCCATATAATCCACTCATGGCCCACTAAGCTGACAGGACAACACAGGTACATGTTAAAATTCTTAAGATCATGTTTAAAGCACAAAAATGGAATTTTCTTTCATTCAGTAATCACTTGTATTAATCAATCAGAAGAAAACATGTCACAATTTGACTTTTATTAACCACTAAATTTGTCGTGTTATCACTGGTTGTGATTTTTTTTTTTTTTTTTTTGAAGTTAAGTTGTTGTCCTGCAACCCAGAGGGTTTATTTGTTAGTAGTGGATAAACTTTATTATTTAACGGCGGGTGTATGTTAAGTTTCACTGCTTTACTTGCTGGAAAATCTTCACGTGTTCATGGGTGTAAGCTGTTTCTTCATTGCGTGTATGTGCGTTTGTAGATGGGTTCATTTAACGTTTTTTTCTCAAACGAGGCATTCCTCTTGCATGTGCCTCTCTCTCACATTTCTCTGCTTGTGTGTGTTTTTATTTCACCTTTTTGTTGTGATGCTCCAGGCGCCTTCCCAACCTCCACAAGTCTGTTGGCCGCAATTTTATGTGTAAAAACTTCTCTTAACTTCTCCTTTAATTCTCTGCTAGCTGCTGTCTTTTCCACAGCTGCTGATTTTTGCTGAGTTTGGTTTCCATTACTATAATTTTGCTTCGGCCGCTGTGCTTGTGGGGGCAGTTGGTCCAGCCCCGTAGCCACCTGTATCAACACACTGAGAGATTTATTTAATATCATTTTCATCACTGTTAAATAGACTAGCAGGCAAGACGCCCACCTTTGCACTGCAGACTACATGCCAGTCTCCCAACACACTCCTCTCTGAGTTTCCGCTTTAAAATCCAACATCATTCACACCCTAGTCATTCAACACCTTATTTGTAGTATCATAATCAGCAAAATCAGCGTTTTACTTACAGGCATGTATCATTGTTTGCAAATCAAAATTATAAAACTCAAAAACACGCTAAACAGCAACAAAAGTCCTCTGTGCGCGTCACCGCTCATTTGCATGTTCACACACCGTCTAAAAATAGCTCGCAGCGCTGCAGCTGCACATCACACACAGGGTCACACAAAGCTCAGACAAAACTCTTTTATTTTATATTACAAAGACGTCTTATATTCACAATCACTGACAGGCCTGACAGATTCAGCACCTAACAAATTTCGACAAATTTAAAATAACGGGTCTCACCGAAGAAAGTCCAACTTTTTTGTAGTCAATCAAACAGTATCTGTTACTTCTGGGAACAGTTTCTGACCTAACTTCTAAAGAGCGCCTATACAATTTCGACAAATTTAAAATAACGGGTCTCACCGAAGAAAGTCTCACTTTTTTGTAATCAATCAAACAGTATCTGTTACTTCTGGGAACAGTTTCTGACCTAACTTCTAAATCCCTAACTCAATTTAACTTTGTCCAAACAAGCACATGACACCGTTTTAAACGATGAGGAGACTCGGTAACTCCTAGCTTATTTCAGGATGCCCTGTACCCCACAGATAAGCCAAACTGAACTAACCCTGTTCGCCGACAGGTCAAGACCGCGCGTCCACGGCCAGGAGGGGGCGTAACCCCCGGGCTATGTGCTTCTTAGCAGACTTCTGGGCTGCCGTCCTATAATAATTTTCACCTAACCGATTTTGAGAAATTTTACCATAACGGGTCTCACCGAAGAAAGATAACTTTTTTACGACCAATTAAACAGTCTCTGTTACTTCTGGGAACAGTTTCTGACCTAATTTGTAAAACTATTAACCAGTCTCTGTTACTTCTGGGAACAGTTTCTGTCCTAATTTCCCTACCAAACTACCTGAGCCTTCAGCTCAATATCCAGGGACTCAAACCCAACATTATTACGTTCATATTTACTTCAACTTCATTAAATACTCTTAAGCAACTTTAACTGCATAACACACGGTGATTCTCATCAAAATCAAAACAGACACTCTACCAGTAATTTCAGTGAGTAGACTTTAATTTAGTCATATCCAATTTGGCACACTTTGGAAATAATTCAACAGGTAGTGCCTTACCTTTAGATAAGCCGGCTTTTGTCCACTCACATCAGACCACTGGCTCGTGCCTGTCCGTTCGACAACCTCGGACCGTCCAAACTTTTAAATTCCACCCCAATACCACAGGACGAGCCCCCAAGCTGTTAAGGTTCAAAATATTGGGGATGGAGACAAGAGAAAAAACCACAATAACAACACTGGTCCGGCCGGGTTGAGTCAAACGATGATTTTAATGAACACACGCGTGGGAGATGGACACTGATGCAGACAGCCTCAAAATCTCAAAATGGTGGAGCATTGCTCAAACTTTTATAGCCTCTGGTGCCTCCACCTTATCATACAAAGCCTAAACATTCACATGCTCTCTCTCACACAGCGCCTGAGCTACGACCTTGGCTCCCTGTTTATCTGCTCCTGCTGAAATGGGGCAGAAAACTCCAGCACACTCTGTTCTCTTCTACTCAGACAAATTAGATTTCTTATAACTCAGCAGTATAATGCATCATAAAACAATATCATTCATTCACAACAAGTCAGCAGTTTAATGTAATGCAAATCAGTTTAACTAATGTAATAGTTATCAGCTTCTTCTAATTCAGGAGAATAATGCAAACTAAAACTACATAATAATTCACAATCTTTAATTAGGGGTATAACATGGCATAAAATAATATTATAATCTAACAACTGTTAAACCAATTCTTCCAAATTGTTATGTTTGTGCTAAATATTAACATTTCAGCTGAATTACAATACTTCTGCTATTTTATACTATTTCTTAGTAAGTTACAATATTTCGGCCAAGTGTCATTTCAGCTAAGTTTTTAAATTTTTGCAAATTGATTAAAAGTTCAACTACTTTTCAAATATTTATTTCAGCTTCTTCAGCTGTTTTCAGCAGACAGCTTCAGCTTTACAGCATCCACACTGCATTTTCGCAGGAAATGCAAATTTTTCTAGTTGTGTGGATGCCCTCAAGGGCCACAAGATGCCACAAGAAGGATGATGAAATTCCTCATATTACCTGTGGAGTACAACATGCTTGGACGACATCGGGAAAAAAAGTTCAGAGATTTGCGTCTTTTTAATGTTGTGTATGGTAAGTTAGTTTCACTTGAGACATTTGAACTTTAGAAAACTAAACTTTTTTAATAAAGTGTTTGAAAGTGTAACTGAGATTGGTTATCATGCAATTTGTATATATTTTTTGAGGCAATAAAGTGAAATAAACATTGTTCTTTGCAAATCATCACCAAATGAAGTAAGCTAAGATTAACAGCAGCACGTTTAAGCTTGATAAGCTGTTGTTAGAATTTATTTAATATTACTTTCTACTCGAGGATCTTTTTCTACTAGCTGACGGCTGGTAACTGTGCAGGGGCGGATCTAGCAAAGTTTAGCCAGGGGGGGGCGATAGGGCATTAACAGGGAAAAGGGGGCACAAAGACATACTTTTCTTTCTTATTCTCATTTAAAATGTTTAGCTTTTAATAAATAATTATCCGAATCTTACACCCAAAGTTTTAATTTGATGTAAAATGAATAGAAGTCAATTACTGTATATAGTGACTATTAAGTCTAATATATATACCCTAGTAAGCTATAGTACTTTTTCCTTTGGGAAGGTACCATCTGTGCAGTCTGCAATTTTGTTGAAGAAAGATGTTGAATCTATTTAATATATCTTGAAAAATAATTGATTTCTGTGCATTTTTTTTCACACTGCATCAAATTAAGGTTGATTACGTCGATTAAGCATCATGAGGTGGAGCGTGAGGGGTGGTTCCCTATTTTTTATTTATTTATTTTTGTTGTTGCTGGGAGTTGGAACCCTATTAGTTAGGTTGCTTAATATTTACGCTAAGTACTCTTTAAAATACCAGAATAGGGAGGATGGTGTAGGTTTAAGTTTATTAGATTGATCAGTATTGCTGAACTATGAAATTTTTTTTTTTTGCATACAGGTATAACAGAATAGCTTTAGTGTAGTTGTTGTTTTAAACTTGAGTATGAACTTATACAAAATGCAGCAAGATATTTTTAAAAAACTGTTTTGTTGATTAAAAAACACTATATCGGATTCATATCGGTATCGGCAGATATCCAAATTTATGATATCGGAATCGGTATCGGACATAAAAAAGTGGTATCGTGCCATCTCTAGTGCAGACTAATCCAAGTGTTGGTCTGTCTTGAGACACTGTTTACCCTAAAAAATATATATATGAAAAGGGGGGAATGACATCATCACTGAAATACTTTTCTTTTTATTTCTCTCTCATATATTTCATATATACATACAGTTACAGTCAAGCCCGCAATTATTCATACCCCTGGCAAATTTTGATTTAAAGTTACTGTTATTCAACCAGAAAGTTATTTTTGGACTAGAAATGACATAGGTGTCTCCCAAAAGATAATAAGATGATGTACAAGAAGCATCATTGTGGAAAAAAAAACATTTCTCAGCTTTTATTTACATTTGAGCAAAAGTGTGCAAGCTGTTCTAAAGTATCCTAATTACCCTGATTAATTGGGAACAGCTGGTTTAATCAAATCAACAGGTGAAAAAAAGCAGCTCTCTGCAGTTGGTTTGTGGACAGTCATGGCTAAGACAAAGGAGCTCAGTGAGGGCCTGCAGCTGTGCATTGTGGCTGCTCATAAGTCAGGAAAAGGCTACAAGGCCATGCTGTATCTAAGCCACTTCAAGTTCCAGTGGCTACAGTGCAAAGTATTATTAAAACATATAAGATGTTCTGAACTGTGGAAAATCTCAGAGGATGTGGTCAGAAGCCAAAAGTGACACCTGTGCTGGCCAGAGGGCTAGTGAGAGAGGTGGAAAAGAATCCACGGATCATCACCAAGGCCATCCTGGTGAATCTGGGCTCTGCTGGTGGCAATGTCTCAAAGCAGACAGTCACTGCACACTGCTGGGTTCCACAGATGCAGACCAAGGAGGACGCCACTTCTCCAGATTAGGCACACAAAAGCTTGCTTGGCCTTTGGAAATGCTCATCTGGGCAAAGAAGACGACTTCTGGTCTTCTATTATGGTCAGATAAAACAAAAATGAATTGTTTGGTCACAATGATGTTTCCTTCATTTGGCGTAAAAAAGGAGAAGCCTTCAACCCAAAGAAAACCATCCCTACTGTCAAACATGGTGGCGGGAACCTAATGCTTTGGGGGGTGTTTTTCAGCCAATGGACCAGAGAACCTAATCACAGTAAATGGCAACATGAATAAAGAACAATGCATGATGATTCCCAACAACATCAGACAGTCTGCAGAGAAAATTGGCCTTGGTCAAACGTGGACATTTCAGCACGAAAATGACCCAAAACACACAGCAAAAGTGGTGAAGAAATGGTTAGCAGACAACAACATTAACGTTCTGCAGTGGCCCAGCCAGAGTCCTGACTTGAATTGAGAATCTGTGGAGGGAGCTAAAGATCAAGGTGATGGCAAGAAGACCCTCCAACCTGAAAGATTTGAAGCTCATTGCTAAAGATGAATTGGCAAAAATACCTGTGGAGACATGCAAAAAGCTGGTCTGCAATTATAAAAAGCATTTGATTGCTGTAATAGCCAATAAAGGCTTTTCTATTGATCATTGAGAAGGGTATGAATAATTCTGGACATAAAAGCTGGAAAATGTTTTTATTTTTCCAGCTTTTTTTTTTTATGATGCCTGTTGTACATTGTCTTATTATGTTTTGGGAGACACCTGTCTCATTTCCGGTCAAAAAAACCTTGCTGTTTTTATATAAAAGTAACTGTAGGTCAAAATGCGCCAGAGGTATGAATAATTAGGGGCTTGACTGTATATACTGTGGAAGAATTTATTTCACTTATGTATCATTCACATTATTTTATTGTATAATGCCTTGGTGCCAATGGATTTTAGCAAGTCTCAAACTCATGCAGTTAGACAGATGGTGGGGGTCTGGTAAGGAAGTTGAGGGAAGCAGACCACTCCACAGGGAGAATCTTTGTCTCTTTGAGACTCTGGGAGGTAGCAAGGGAGTGTGAACCTTAAGGTGTGAAACAGCTGTGTACTGCCTTTTGTTCCTATAGGAGGTATTTAACTGAGAGCCATGCTAGGCTCAGGAGAGACTCTGCTGATCTTCGCGATGATGCATTCTCTCACCAAGCTTGGTTTACGTTTTTGTGTTTCGATTAAAGAATGTTAGCTATCGCTCACCGCTTGTCTGCAGGCTTTATTAAATGGAAAACTTCCACAACAATACTTACATATACGTCAAATATTTCTCATAGACCTGAAGAGTGTCAGATTAATGTTACAATATGGAATGTGGACTTGTGATCTAAATGTCAGATTGGTGTATCCACAGTTAAGAGTCTTAACTTTTCCACCAGGTCATTCCTGCTGATCTTCAATAAAACGCTCTCCATCACTTCTACAGCTCCGCTTATCTCATACTTCTGCACCATGAGATCCACCATTGCATGCCGCTCTGCCTTCGTAAGCTTGTTTTCTTGGATGGGCTTGATGTTTTTCCACAGCTCAGACTTGAGGTGCCACTTAAAGGTGTCAAAGTCCCCATCATCTAAATCATTCAGGATCTCGAGAAGCTCAGTTGAAACTTTCAGCTAAAAATCAGAGTTTAGTGTTAGTTATTTTCCATGTTACTTAAATTTAGGCAATATTATGTTAATGTAACTTTGTAACAGTTCAGAAGGGACTTCATCCCATCATCCACAAAAAGATGTTATTTGTAATTGATCTGTGTTGGCCTTTTCCTAATCTCCAGTATCTAGACTCTAGATACTGGAGTCTAGATACTGGACTCCAGTATCTAGACTGGAGTCCAGTATCTAGACGAGTGACATGCTTCCTCCTTGCTCTAGATTCTAGAGCAAGGCGGAAGCATGTCACTCGTCCTGGCTGTTCATTGCCGCAGGAGTCCAGCTCCTTGACTCGTTCTTGCCACTGATTAGCTTTCCCACTGTTCTGCAGTTTTGACCTGATTACTGGGTCTAATTCATGACCACTTTTGCAATAAAAATATTATTCCATCTATTATTTCCATCCACAGTAATTATTACTTTGAAGCATGGAAATATTCTTAGGTCAACAGATATGACACTGCAAACACAGAAACAACAGTAACGGGGGAGCCAGGGTAAAAAATCAAATCAACACACAGAAGAGCAGCAATAGTGGGCAGGCTAACAGAGCTTAAAACTCACCTTTGGTGCGACATTCACCTCTGGAGAACCTGAAATAAAAAAGGAAAAGACAATACAAACAAAAATTTACAAGTCCTGAAATATATTTTTGCTGCTATAAAACAGAAAAGAGTCAAAATGGAATCTTACAGACTTTTTTGTTTGTGTTTTTGCTTTTTAAGTTTTGAATTGTGCAAATTTCTTGTAACAGGCAGTGGACCAAGGACAGTTTCAGATCACACTTTCTGATGTGGTTCGTATGATTGGTATGTGTGGTCAGTGTTTGGAAGGTTACTTTTAAAATGTATTCCACTACAGATTACATAATACATGCCCCAAATGTATTTTGTAATGTATTCCATTACGTTACTCAATGAGAGTAACGTATTCTGAATACCTCAGATTACTTAATATATGATCGTGCTTTTACAACTACATGGATGTCCTATTATGTACTATTGGTTCAGACTTGAATTTCAAACACTGTACCTCATAAAATGTTATTTGACATAATCAAGGTCCACTGATCACTGAACACTGGCATGTTAATGATTATGAAACTAACCTCGCAGTCAGTTATAGTCAAATATAAAACTGTTTTCAGTGTGATGATCATAACAGATCACTACTGTCCACAGTTTTTTTTTTAGATATTGATAATAAAAACTGCAATGTAGTCACTGTGTCCATCCTTTTATATTTAGAATTGATTGTAAATTGACTCATGGTAAATAAATATAAAAAATAGCAAACTATGATATAACTGGGATTTCAATGTTTTTAAAAAAGTTTAAAATAATGTAAATTAATCTGCTCTGCTATAGGATTTTATAAGTGTCAGTCAGCTGGTTCAGGTGTAGCAGGAGGAGAGTAGTCAGAGGGAAACCTGCAAACGAGCAGGTTTAGGTCACAGAGACTGTTACCGTGGTAACTGACTCACAGTTGACTCTCTTTATGGAGCACACCCAAAACTCTGGACATAACCGATCCTGTGAGTTTTATTTTGTATTATCTCAGCTGCAGACTCATATTTATTTAAGGATGAGAGAGTAGTGTGTGCAGCTGTTTCCTGTAGGCTGGGTGACAGGCACCTGCAGGCCTGGTGGGTGTGGCCCTGCTAGGGCACTGGCCACACCTGAAGACCATGCCACACACCTGCCGCTGATCAGGCTCATCGGGGGAGCTATTTAAGAGTGTGATGGAGCTCCCACCGGTGTGGGATGATTGTGAGAGACTCCATGTCAGTGTCTTGAGAGCAAAGTCTAAGTTAGTGTATGCCCACAGTCTATTGTTTCCCCCCCAGGAGGAGCGTAGGAAGCCTGAGAGCAGCAATCACTGGGAGTGCAGACACACGGGAGCGGAGAACGTGAGGCAATTGGGAAGAAGACACGGCACGGGAATCAGGGAAGAGCACAGGGTTTTTTTTGTGTGAACTGTTTACATCACTGTAAATAAACTCACTGCTCATCATTAAGAATCCTGCATCTGGGTCCTCATTCCCCACTTCCCACGGTCTGCCACACAGACTTTGACACATGCAGCTTTGATATGATGTTAACAACTGCAGTGTATGTGTCGTGTCTTAAGATCAGACAAAAGTGCTTATAGAATGATAACATCGTTGGAAAATCGTTTACTGCAAAAAAGAAAAAAAAAGTATAAATCAATGAATAATAAATAAAACTTCTTATATTTATTGTTCGTCTTTTGCACTGAATTAAACTGGAACCTCATGATCTCATTTTTATGCATACTGCACTGTATATGGGAGAGATCACAAAGTTTACTTTGACTTTGAATAAAGTTGCATCTAAAAAACAAAACGACTTTAGATGCAACGGAAGAACTTTCAACCCTCGTACTCTCCCAGCAGGGGTCTTAGAAATCCTCGAGGAACGGTGATGTTACTGATTGGTCAGTAAGCATTGATTTTATATCTGCTGACTTCTTATTTGAAACCAAACCTGCTCCAGAGCTGGTTAGTGTCAGGGTCCTGGGACTGGGCGACCCAGGATCCCTGAGCAGTCATGTATTATATTATTATTATTATTATTATTATTGTTGTGTATTTTGGTGTTGCTCCCCCTTCCCTGTGCTTGTGTATATGTGTGTGTGGGTGGCTGAGCACTTGTTTATAGGCGGCGTCAGGCCTGGAGGGTGTGGCCCTGCAAGGGGACTGGCCACACCCGAAGCCACACACCTGCTGCTGATCAGGCCTCGTCGGGGGAGCTACTTAAGAGAGTCTTGGAGCTCCCACCGACGCGGGATCATTGCTTGGGACTCCACGTTAGTTACCCAGTTTAGGTTTTGGTCGTGTAGTGTATGCCTGCCATTGTTCAGTGTCCTGACTGCTGCCGCTATTGTTTCCCGCAGGAGGAGCGTGGAAGGCTTAAGGAGCAGCGAGCACCGGGAGTGCAGACACGGGAGCAGAGAGCACTTGGAGGACACGACACGGGAGTCTGGGGAGAAACACGGGGATTTATTGTTGTTTGATATCACCCTCTGTAAATAAACACTGTCTATACGTAGAGCACCGCGCCTGGGTCCTCCTTCCCCACTCCTTCCACGGTGTGCCATGCCGCACCGTGACAGAATGATCCCGCCACTTATGGACCCAGCGGTCTCCGAGGAGAGGCTCAGGAGGGAAATTATGGACAAAGTGTACCGCATGTGTGAATTATGGTGGGAGAAGCCTGCGGAAGGTTTGCGTCACGCCGTGGAGAGGCGGCTGCAGGAGATGCTTTTTGAATTCCCCTGGCTGGTGGACTCCCTTAATGCGGTGGTCCTGGACTTCCTACTTTCCACCCTCCACCTCCACTCTCCTCCTCAGGCTGCCCACCAGCTCGGACAGCTGGTGGATTCACTGCCTGAGACGCCGGCCCCGACGCCGACACGGAAACTACGTTCGCGCCGCCAGCGTTCCTCACCGCAGCTAAATCCACAGACATCTCAACAGCCGGCTGTGGTGAGTCATATGGACAATTCATTGTCACTCACCTCGACTGGGGCTATGTTTATACGGTCAGCTGCCCAGCCGGTAGCCAAAGCGCAGCCCGCGGCCCAGCTGGTCGCTGTACCTCAGCCTATCGCCCGGCTAGTGATCCAGCCGTCACCTGCTGAATTATCCCCCGCGACATCTACCTCACCGCTTACCGTTTCATCCTGTTCACCATCCACATCACACGCTCAGCCATCTTCTCCACCAGCAACAGCCTCCATTCCACTGCCCACTCCAGCGGCCTTGTCCGGAGAGAGCGACCTCACCCGCGTCCAACGCCTGATGGACTGGGTAACTCACACCACCAACACAAGGGCAAGAGTGGTGGGGTTAAACGCCATCGAGGCAATCCTGGAGGGAAACCCCTACCTCGGCCAGCTCAAGGGAGTTTCCGCCTGCCTTTGCACCCTGCATAAAGCCCGGGGGGTAGTGCAAGCTCGGGAAACCTCAGACTTCGTCCAGCTGCAGCAGGAGCTCAGCATGCCCGAGCAGGAGCTCAGCGAGCCGGAGGAGCCCGCACCGTCAGCTGAGGCGCTCAGCGAGCCGGAGGAGCTCAGCATGCCCGAGCAGGAGCTCAGCGAGCCGGAGGAGCCCGCATCGCCAGCTGTGGAGCTCAGCATGCCCGAGCAGGAGCTCAGCGAGCCGGAGGAGCCCGCACCGCCAGCTGAGGAGCTCAGCGAGCCGGAGGAGCTCAGCATGCCCGAGCAGGAGCTCAGCGAGCCGGAGGAGCCCGCACCGCCAGCTGAGGAGCTCAGCGAGCCGGAGGAGCCCGCACCGTCAGCTGAGGCGCTCAGCGAGCCGGAGGAGCTCAGCATGCCCGAGCAGGAGCTCAGCGAGCCGGAGGAGCCCGCACCGCCAGCTGAGGAGCTCAGTGAGCCGGAGGAGCTCGGCATGCCTGAGCAGGAGCTCAGCGAGCCGGAGGAGCCCGCTCTGCCAGCTGAGGAGCTCAGCGAGCCGGAGGAGGAGCTCTCGCTGCCGGCCGAGGAGGAGCTCTCGCTGCCGGCCGAGGAGGAGCTCTCGCTGCCGGCCGAGGAGGAGCTCGCTCGGCCGGAGGTCAGCGGACCGGAGGGACCTCCACGTCTAGCGCGGCCTCCTCGCCGTCCACGTCCGGTGCGTCCATGTCAGCGATTGGCGCGTCATGGACCTGTTGCCACGCCTCGCTGTTGCTCACCGGAGCAGCGACGTTGCCACCGGACCCGTGGCAGGCCACCGGAACCGTTCCACCGCCACCGGACCCGTGGCAGGCCGCCGGAGGAGCAGCGCCGCCGCCACCGGACCCGTGGCAGGCCACCAGAACCGTTCCGCCGCCACCGGACCCGTGGCAGGCCACCAGAACCGTTCCACCGCCACCGGACCCGTGGCAGGCCGCCGGAGGAGCAGCGCCGCCGCCACCGGACCCGTGGCAGGCCACCAGAACCGTTCCGCCGCCACCGGACCCGTGGCAGGCCCCCTGAACTGTTTTGCTGCTGCCGCCGGGGCCGTCCGCCGGAGCTGCTACGTCGCCGCCGTTGGGCTCGAGGTAGGCCCCCTGAACTCTCTTGTTGTGTTGATGGGCCGCCTGTGACTGTTTGTGGCGTCTTTTCGTTTTCTTTTTGCACCGCTGCGGGATGCGCGGTCTGACTCTGAGACTGTGGACTGGGTCGGTTTGTTGTTTTGTTGTTTTTGCTTGTTTTGGTTCTGGCCCTCCGTCCTGGTTCCCCCAGCCGCCCGCCCTGGGTTGGTTGTGCTGTTTTTTGTTTTGGTTTTGGGGTCGTCGGGAGCCGACCCTTAGGGGGGGGTACTGTCAGGGTCCTGGGACTGGGCGACCCAGGATCCCTGAGCAGTCATGTATTATATTATTATTATTATTATTATTATTGTTGTGTATTTTGGTGTTGCTCCCCCTTCCCTGTGCTTGTGTATATGTGTGTGTGGGTGGCTGAGCACTTGTTTATAGGCGGCGTCAGGCCTGGAGGGTGTGGCCCTGCAAGGGGACTGGCCACACCCGAAGCCACACACCTGCTGCTGATCAGGCCTCGTCGGGGGAGCTACTTAAGAGAGTCTTGGAGCTCCCACCGACGCGGGATCATTGCTTGGGACTCCACGTTAGTTACCCAGTTTAGGTTTTGGTCGTGTAGTGTATGCCTGCCATTGTTCAGTGTCCTGACTGCTGCCGCTATTGTTTCCCGCAGGAGGAGCGTGGAAGGCTTAAGGAGCAGCGAGCACCGGGAGTGCAGACACGGGAGCAGAGAGCACTTGGAGGACACGACACGGGAGTCTGGGGAGAAACACGGGGATTTATTGTTGTTTGATATCACCCTCTGTAAATAAACACTGTCTATACGTAGAGCACCGCGCCTGGGTCCTCCTTCCCCACTCCTTCCACGGTGTGCCATGCCGCACCGTGACAGTTAGGCTCACAAAATGAGTTAACATGGATATTTACTAGTGATGTGACGTTCTGTATCGAGGCTTCGAAGCTTGTGTCGAGTAATTGAGGGAGCGTTCCCGCAATGCGCGTATCGAGGCTTGCTTCATTTATGGGAGGAGCTGAAAATGATGACGTCCAATGCCTCGCTGCCCGGCTGTACCACATGACTGGTTCATGAAGTGGTTCGAACTTTGCCGCAAGATATGACAGCGATATAAACCCCTCAGACTTCATTCAAAAATGTGGGTGTTTGATGGAGAGTTGCGGTTAGTGAGAGTTTGGAGACAGTTTGGAGGTTTATGAGAGTGAGGAGAGAAAGTCAGGAGAGAATGGAGCCAGCTAAGAAGAGGAGGATGTCCTCCCCTGTGTGGGAACATTTTGATCTTATTCCTCCCAACAAGGTATGTAAATTTCTACAGAAGATGTATTTTCATAATACTGATGGTGCAATACAATTTATGTTAAGCTGTCTTGACTTTTGTACAAGGTGAAGTGTTTGCTATGTGCCAGGGAGCTGGGATATAACAACAACACCTCATCCATGCTTAGGCACTACAGAGCTTTGCATGAGAATAAGGGGAACATCGATTGTGGAGCAAGACCAGGTGAGCCATCAAATCCCATGATAATATAGCATGCAGTAATGTTACTAAATAATATAACAATATTATACAGCTGTAATAAGTTACGTGTGTGATATTTATATTTGTGCTTTGTCTTTATTGTCTTTCCTCAGGAGAACAATCTCAAATAGATGAAGACCTGGTTAGCATGGTGATTGAGGACTCCCAGCCATTTAGCATTGTGGAGGACAAAGGATTCAAAAGATTTGTTAAGTCATTAAATCCTAGCTATGTTCTCCCCACTAAAAAGGTCATAAAAATTTTTTACAGAATAAAATGTGAACAGGCAGGACTGAGGCTCAGTGTGTAGCTGTCCATACCTAGCTGTCCATACCAAAAGCACAACCACTGTCCACACCCCAACCACACCTCACCTCACAGTAAATGATCATTTCCATTTTAAGCATTTCCAAATAATCATTTTCCATACTGCCAGTATAAATATACACAGTATACTGCCATCACTACAATATACATGTTTTACACACTCCTTTTGTTGTTGACATTTACAGGCTGTGTGCAAAAGGCCACACTCTTCAAATTCATGCCAACTAATATTTTTACGTCCAGTAGGTGTCCTACTAGAGCAAATGAAGCTTCAAGAAGCTTTGCGCTGGGGTGAACCAATTGGATGAAAAGCTTCAGTGCTTCATGAAGCTTCATCTGCCCATCACTAATATTTACCCTGATAAATTGCAAACTACTTCCATAGTACGGACAACCCCGAAGTTACCTGGATGAGGCAACATCCTGCTTTGCGGTACACTCTTCTGGTGAAGCGTCTGACAACTGCTACAGGAGACAGGTGGAGAAGGAGGCACAGCTGAAAGTGATTGAGACAGGTGAAGACAATTAGGGTGGGTCTGACAAGAAGAGTGAACAAACATTAGTAGGGGTGAGGGGAGGAAGACAGGACAAAAGACACACTGTGAAAAAGAGACAGATATTAAAGCATGTTGGTGTGGTCATTAGCACTGTTGTCTCACAGCCTGAATTTGTTTCCACTTGGCCGAGGCCTTTCGGTGTGAAGTTTGCATGTTTGCCCCATGTTTGTGTGGGTTCTCTCCGGGGACTCCAGCTTCTCCCAACGTCCAAAAGCGTAGTTAGTGAGGTTAGGTTAATTGGCGATTCTTGATTAAATGCAGAGTTGGCGAATAAACACATAGTGTAGTAAATAAGAAAAGCTCAGAGCATCAATGGATCTCTTAGTTACAGTGAAAACTAAAGGAGCTTTATCAAAAATTAAAGTTTTAAGCCTATTCTTAAAAGTAGGGAGTCCAAACTGGGAACTGGTTCCACAGGACAGCAGATCTGTGATAACTGTGATGAACACTGTACACTCATATGTTTTGAAACTCATCATGTATAATTAATTAGACACCTGTGTCAAATTAAACCCTTTTAGGTAATGGTTTAATTATTGCTACATTAATACGTAATCTAAAACAAAAATCTGCCTCCTGGTTACAGCTCTGAATTGTCATGTCTTGGGGGTTTAATAAATTTGGCAAAATTCCTATCAATGAGAGCTTCTCTACTCCAAGTGTAATGGATGCTGTCTCTCCTGATATCACCAGGCTTTCCCTAGAAAGTTTCCCAGATCATTTTCTGGACACCACTAAGACAGCCATGGATTCAATATGTTACGGGTACCAGAGGAAACTACATTTCAATATTGTTTTGGCAACATTAACACTGATTTAGTATTAATTTTAGTTCAATTGGTGTAGCTGAGTGACCATCCTGCCACTCCAATCGCCCTGTCATTTCCATTTTTCATGAAGAGCTACAGAGAATACGAGGAATCTTCTTTTTATTTCTATAGTATTGGACACTATGAGAGAAAATGATGTTGCTGCAGGATGAAGCCTTTACCTGCCATATCAATGTCATGCTCCCAGACTTCTTCATTGGTTTGATCTTGAACTGTTACAGTGACTTCTTCTGTGTTTACATTAAAACGGATCTCAAATGTTGCATAGTAGTTTGGTCCAAACTCCATGTCAAATTCAGCTTTCTGAAAACAAGAATCGAGGTCAATGCCTTTATCCATGGCACGTTTATTACAGTTTTTCTCAAATGTTAAAACACAAAAGCCAATCCTGTAACCCAAATGACCAGTAGTCTAAACACATTTACTAAATGTAGCCACCATATTCCAGTACCATAAACACATGTCACATGAAGACACAATTCACAAAACACAACCCTCTGTACTCATAAATCTAAACACATTTTTCCTTGCTAAAACACATGTTGCAAAACAACTCTGCTCATATCCTCAAATGAAAGCCCATGTGATGCAAAATGCTTGCCACAGTCACCAATCTTTGAACACAGGGAACACACCTGGTGTCATTCACTACACACAATGACTCAAAATTGAAGACACTTGTTGCTAATGCTGTACCCACATGTAAAAGCAAGTTCAGAGTGCACAGTATGCTGAAGGTTCCAAACAAACACAAGGGATGAAGGCAGAGTCAGGGGAAGAGGAATTTGATGCAGAGGAGGGAGAAGAGCTGGCCCTGGAAGAAGAGGAGCAGGCCAATGAGGAAGAGGAATTCAAACTAGAAAAATTTGCATTTCCTGCGAAAATGCAGTGTGGATGCTTTAAAGCTGAAGCTGTCTGCAAAAACTAGCTGAAAAAGCTGAAAAGTTGCAGAAATTGTAAAAACTTTGCAGAAGCAAAGGAACTTTGCTAAAATGGAATAACTTAGCAGAAAATAAATTTAAAAAACAAGAAGGAACAGCCAACAGATACACACAAACTCAAATATGTATACACAAATGCACAGAGAGAGAGACACACGGAGGGTCTATGCCAGTCAACCAGTCTGAATATATTCTATTTTTTTTCCAACAATGAGATGCTGCCCTAAAGAGGGTCTCTCTCTCTCTCATGCACACACACACACACACACACACAAAGGGAGAGAGAAGCATGTTTTCAGTCAAGCAGCCTGGGAGCTGCTAAATTTGAATCCACAGAGGCTGTGTACTTTTTCCCGCCAAAACAGGTGCACACACGCAGCACAGAGACAGGATTTTTGTAGTCTATTTCTCATAGTGAGGATTCCCCTCAAACAAATGACCATAATTTCCTAACTGTATTGGCCAGAACGGTCATTCTTACAACGTTTTGTTCAGAAGAGATGGGGGAATCGTCAAGTGTTGAAAATTTATCATTAAAATATGAATTTTTAGAGATATATGATATCGATGACTTGTTGGCTTAGAAGCCACGAAGGCCCCGATATGCAAATTTGAATGCCTCAGCCCACATATATGATTGGCTGGGAAGCCGTGCAGGCCCTGATATGTAAATTTGAATGCCTTAGTCCTCACAGAGGATTGGCTGCCTGGGGACCTGGCAGAAATATATAGAAATACTATGATTAAGCATAAATACTACATTTAGCAGAAATACTACATTAAGCACAAATCCTATAATAAGCAGAAATACTATATTAAGCAATATAAATATCCTATAAAAATCCTATAAAAACCAAAAATACTGTACTATGATTTGGTAGAAACACTATAATTAATCAGAAATACTATATTTAGCACAAATCTTATAAAACAGCAGAAATGCTATGATTTAGCGCAATAGTAATAACTTAAACAGAAAAATTGGAAAAGCAAAATGGACAGCTGAAAAAATGCGGAACATCCTAAGGGTCCCTCAAATATACTTGTTGAATGAAAAAAATCGGCAAAAAATATATATAACAGCCACACAATCACAAATATGGACACATATGGAAACACACATGCACAGAGAGACACACACACAAGATCCAAATCAGTCAACCAGTCTAAATATATTGAATTTGAATCTTACAATGAGATCATCCCATAAAAAGGCTCTCTCTCTCTCTCTGTCTCACACACACACTCACTCACTCACTCACTCACTCACACACACACACACACACACACACACACACACACACACACACACACACACACACGGAGAGAGAAGCAAGTTTCTAGCTCAGTCAAGCAGCCTGGGAGCTGCTGAATTTGAATCCACCAATCAGAGAGGCTGTGTACTTTTTCCCGCCAAAACAGGTGCACGCAGCACAGAGAGACACAGGATTATTGCACAGTCTATTTCTCATAGTGATGACTCCCCTCAAACAAATGACCATAATTTCCTAACCGTGGGGGCTAGAACGGTCATTCTTACACCGTTTTGTTCAGAAGAGATGGGGGAATCTTAAAGTGTTAACAATTTATCATTAAAATATGAATTATTAAAGATATTTGACTGGTAATGCACCATAACTGAGTAGAGCAAAGCAAAAAATGCCTTGACCTGCCCTCAAACAACGCTTTGTAACTCTAAATCTATTTGGAGCATCGATATCATTCTTTCACCATAAGAGACAGCAGGATTTGGTGAACAGTCATGGAAATTTTCAGGTCTCTGTGGAAATCCAACAAAAAGTTATGACGAGAGAAAAAAGTGGTTCATTTCCAGAGTTTGAAATCTGAAGAAATCTGAGCGAAGGACGAATTTGCTACCCTCAAACAAGTCTAACTCATTTCAGAACGGTAATAGGTGAGAAAGAAATTCTTGAATTGTGAGTGTTAGGAGTGTCTGAAGATATACTGGGACAAGCCTCATGTCTTAACTTTGTTTTGTTAAGGAGATATGACGATTCGAATATGCCTCTCATTACAGAAATCAAGCGGTGATTTTGAACAAACTCTCCATTGACTTTCTATGGAGAGTTTTCCGACTTTGTGTTGGTCTGAGGAGATTTGCAAACATTCTATAAGTCCCACAACAATGATGGTGACATTTCCTGAAAGCCAGCAAAAATACCTAAGTTTTGATGTATAATTTGTGGAAGTTGAGTGAAAATTGAGCAAGTAGCAAGAAGTTGTTCGGACATGAAGAGAAGACTGCAAAACCTTCAGTGGCACACTGGAAGCCAAGAGCATAGCAACCATAACAACGCATGTATTTTGTGAAAAATCACAATTTTGCAACTGAAAACTTTAAGAGGCATAAAAGTAAAACGGTAAAAGATTTGAAAAAGCTGATTTATACCTGAATAGCCCAATAATTTGAGAACATTTTAAAGTTTGAATGGTTGCTCTATGTGAAAATATGAGGAAGTAGTTAAGTTTCAAAAACAAGCAAATTTTAGCAGAATTGCAGAAGTTTCCCATTCATTTCAAATTAAAGGAAAAAAGCTTAATATTTTAAAAAGTATAATAGTGAAAAATACCAAAAGACATAGCCGTCATTAGCAGAAATAGCAGAATAGTTTAAAATTTGAACGGTGAAAATAGCACAAAAATTGTGGAAGTAGATCCACGGCGAAAAGTGTACGGAAACATCAAGAAGGAACTCAATAGTGTGGATGCTTAAAGCATCCACACAATGAGAGGAGGAAGAGGAGCGACCAATGAGGAAGAGGAGAAGGCCAACATGGGAGAGGAGAAGGTCCAGGAGGGAGAGCAAGACAACCTCGCACCATCATTACGGACGAGATGCGAGCAACAGCTCAGCGACATGATGCTGCACAGTGATTGTGGTGTGTGTGTGGTGTGAATAACGTAAATAAAAAAACTTCAAACCCTGTTCATGTTTTCAAGATTACTGTTGTGTGCAATAGATTCTGTTTTAGCATTGAATTGTGTTACAGTAGTGTACGTACATGCAGGATTTTCTATAGATTTATACTACTCATATGAAACTCACAAATCTAAATGCCTAATCCTCTGCAGAGATCTACGACGATCCGTTACTGTATAGTTTCTAAAATATGCATTGGCAGTTATGAAACAAAGAACCTTCTCACAAATTGAGCATTGTGTTTTCAATTGTTTTGCTGTAGTGTGTAATGCTGTGTATAGTGTTTACAGTTTTGACAGCTTCGAGCTGCTCTCTTGGTGTGGGAGTTTGAGTTTTGCAGTGGGAAGGTGTGGTTGTGTTTATGTAGCTTTAGAGAAGGGTGTTGTGTTTGGACATTGGGGGACCTGGTGGTAACGTTTGTGACATGTGTTTTAGCATTTGAGAAAAACTGTAAGCTTTAGCAAGGTTACCATTCACAGTGGATCACCAGGGGCCTCTATTTCAGTCATGGTTCCTACTCAGTATATGCGTGTCCATTTTGAACAGGTGACAGTTCTACATGATCCCTTACTCTGTTTGTGGGTTAATTAACTGATAGGCCAGTAAAATGTCTTCTAGTACTTGCATCAAATTTAGCTTAACACTAGAAAATGACTTTCATTCAGCATATCAGTCTACAGCAAAACTGTTTTGGAGTTTAAGGATGTCAGATTTTTTTCAAACAAAGGAGTTTGACTCTTCTTGATGGTTGATATATTTTGTCATGTTTAGCAGCTCAACCTACAAAGCTTTATGTTTTATTGCTAAAGAGAGAATTCAGTGTTCTCTTATTTCTCTTTCTGTATCAGATGAGTATGAAAAACAAAGCTATTAAAATGCCTCCCATCTCTGTTTATATTTGAATTCAACATCCTCCAGGAAGAACTGGTATCCTGTTCTCTACAGTAGTACAGGTAGCACTAGTCATTTTTCTTGTACAATATTTACCTTGGGTTGGATTTTCCTGGCTGTTGGACAGAGAACAGTGTAAGTCTCATTTTTGATGAGTTTACAGTTGGAAGGCACCGGGATGTAAACAGAGTGTGGATGCTGTGCTTTCACCTTAAGGAGACACCAGAACATTTTATTTAGAGGCTTAATTTTCAGTAGAGGCCAAGTGACACATCAGAAATCAGATCACTTTCAACCTCACAAGAATAAAAGAACAAAAATAAAATATTTTTAATGTTTAAATGATTCCATTTGAAAGTTTCTGAGCTCTAATACACAACCATAACCTTTGAAAATAAACAGCTCTGTGAGTGTGCTCAGCGATATAACTGGAAAGAATTGTCTCTTTCTTTATTTACTGACCTACGGATGCTCAGATTCCCCAAATTATTTCCTCACCATTTTGTAATGTTTTTTTGTTTTTTTTTAATTTCATGTTAAACTATGGGGGAAGGTGGAGACACCAGGTTGCATCCTCTGTCAGAAGAGAGGAACCTTGGAGCACATTCTAAGCTGCTGTCCAAAAGCCCTGTGCAAAGGGAGATCCCAGCAGAGGGCCATCAAATTGGCCACCAACGCAGCAGAAGCGGCATCGAGGTGGTTGTGGATCAAAAGAAGAGAGGCGTGGCATGTAGGGTAGAGCTACCTGGACACAAGCTGGGGCTTGATCAACCCTAGCTGGGTCACCTGGGAGAAGGGGCCTGATTGTTGAAAGACCCGGAACCACTTATGAACCCAGGTTACATCACTGATGTTACCGATGTAATACAAAACTGAAAATTAAACAATTTTCAGTTTTGTATTTCATTACAATTTTACATCTCATAAGTGTGTATACATACAAAGTACATTTTAGTGATTAGTATAAATACTAAATAGAGTTTAGTACAAAATTTTGAAATGCACAAACATCTCAACCATTCCGTTGAGTATGGCGTTATTTTGTGCCTCTATTCTGAGCGCATGTAAATAATTTTTGCAAATACAAATGTTACATTTTGAGAAGAAAATTATTTTGAGCAAAGGAAAGTTTAATTTGAGTGAACAAAATTCTTTGCTGCGTACAAGAAATGTATTTCAGTGTTTGCTATCAAACATATACACACACAGCCCCTTTCGGTCAGTTTTTGCTCTTGCTCAGATCTCTGCTCTGTGTGCTCACAGTCATCTGCAGACTTGCTCTCAGTGTGTCGCTCCCGCTCTCAACATCTCTGCTCCCTGCACGCACAACTCTTTCTGTACATTGTTATAAATATGCCACAAAACCAACCAATCACAGACTTGGATGCAAAAATTGATTGGCTGTTTTGGTTGTAGCTAAATCCATTTTTGGTTAGTATGATTAATTATTTTTTTTTAAATATATAATTTTTAGGACCATTGTTGGTTTAATTCTCCACTGGATTTAGCTACACTTTGGACAGTGTTCCTGGAATGCAGTAGCTAGCGAGCTGATTGGAGACCAAAACAGCAAATCAGAATTGTTGCATCCAAGTCTGTGACTGCACGAGAGGGACTGTTATTGTATGTGTTATGGACAGTGTTGGTCAAGTTACTTGAAAAAGTAATCAGTAACTAATTACTGATTACTTCCCCAAAAAAGTAATCCCGTTACTTTACTGATTAATTATTTTCAAAAGTAATTAATTACTTAGTTACTTAGTTACTTTTTAAAAACACGATTTACAACCTGAAGAGGTGATAAAGCGATAGATCTTTCAGCCCAATTCTACTTTTTCTACATAATCCATCATACAAAATGTAATCAAATGGAAAAGTCTCTTTTTTTTTTAAACTTGTTTTATCAGTTTTAATCTTTTAACTTTATGCATCAAGCAAAAATTTAATTATATGCAACATTCTCTGACTTGAATAAATTAGTTTAACATTTAAACCTATTTTCTGCACATTCCAGCACATAAAATAAAATATTTTTTGTGTTTACACTCAGTCTTTCAAATAGATGCAAGTAAAACACAGCAGAACATAAATAAAGTCAAAGACTCAGCGGTCATAGCAGGACTATGGTAGGCGGAGGTTTACCCTGGTGCAGGTGTGCCACGGTCAGTTGAAGAATCCGCGACTTTCTCTGTGAGTTTCCCATTACGTCGTTGCGCACTCGGTGCTTGCTTGGAAGTTTAGGGGGGTTTTTTTCGCTGTAAAAAGAAGTTTTCTTCCCACGCACGATGGACACTAATGTTTTTGTCACTTTTTATGGAATCAAACTCAAAGTAAGGTCAGTACTTCCACGCTTTAAACGCTGCACGCTCATACTCTCTCCCACAATCGATATGTGATCCATTGTTGATCTGCACACAGCTGTTGTCACTAACGGCGCCCTCGCTTACGTCACTGTCGTGAGACATTCTCGCAAAAAAAAATCACGGTTTTAGTAACGCAGTAACGCAGCGTTACTACGGGAAAGTAACGGTAATGTAATTACCGTTTTTGCAATAGTAATCCCTTACTTTACTCGTTAATTGAAAAAAGTAATCAGATTACAGTACTGCCCATCTCTGGTTATGGATAATAGCAAACACTGAAATACATTTCTTGCACGCAGCAATAATTTCCTCCTCAAAATTCTAAATTTGTACTTGCAAAAATAATTTGTGTGTGCTCATAAGAGGTACAAAAATAATGCCATAGTCAGGGGCTTCCATTCAATTCAAATATTTGCTTGAAGAACGCTCTCCTAGTGGATGCCAATTGTAACATCACAATCTCAAGGTATACTGGAGTAGCTCCCAAAATCATCATGTATGAAAAAGAGTCTGAAGACAAATGAAATGTGAACATGTGAACAGCATAAAACAAAGTGCAGCTGAACACAGAAAGATGCGTGATACTCGTCATCTCCAGCTGGTGTTTGGGGTTTTGCTCAGCCATCTAACATAATGAAAGCTTAGCTGTGTTCAACTTCCTTCATACACCTCAGGGAAAAAAAGAAAGTAAATGGACTGATTTTTATATCTCACTTTTAACTTGACACACAAAGCACTTTATACACCTAACCTCATTCATACCCATTAATAAAAGCACTTTTGTTTTGACATTATATTTTGCTTGCACTAAAAGTATTGAAAGCGATGAAGATATAGCATTTGATCCAACTTTACCTCGTGCAGAGGGACGTTGCATGGCAGGAGAAAAACATCAAGGTTTTGTGTCTGTGCTCCCATCGGTGTTGCTCTGACAAACAGTAAAACTTGGCCCTTAACTGGATTCTTTATGGTCAAAAACCTCTTTATGAAATCCCAGATAAGCCCAAAGGCAGAGAGGTGGGAGACTTCTACAATCACATGAGTATCTGTGATCTTCAGTGGCTGTAGGACGCTAAATCCATCATCGGAGAAGTTGATGACAGACAGCAAGTCATCAGAGAGCACAGCTGTGAAAACAGAGACAGTTTTTGTCACTTGTTCAAATCTAATTCTGAGGAAATGGCTAAGCACAACTGTCTATAATTTGAACAATAATTGGCTTTATGTGTTGCTAGGTTAGATTTTTTTCTCAGTTGGATAATTTTATTCTACAAAAAATACAAACCCAGATCTCCAGTACGGAGCCCCGCAAGCGACACTGGAGGGAAAAAAAAATGAAGATGAACTCGCAAAGGTTTTGCCCTTGCGGGGTTCCATACTCTAGAGCTACAAAACATCTCAAATGTTTAGACATTTTACTGTTTCATGAAAAAGATTGGCTCATTTTCAATTTGATGGCAACGGCACATGTCAAAAGGTTTGGAAAAGTACGTGGTTCTTAAAAAGAAACAGCTGGAGCACCATGTAGTTAACCAGGTTAACTGACAACAGGTCAGTATTAAAAGAGCTTCTTAAAGAGACCGAGTTTTTAAATTGTGGATCAATTTCAGAATAAGCACTGCTGTAATAGTGTTTTGTTGTTTTTCTGTTCCCAAGTCTGCAACCATGACCTTTGAAAATAAAAGCTCTTCAGAGTGGAACTTTGCAGTCAGTACAGTAATTTGTTCACCTTCATCTGTTTCACAATGTGGGAAGTGGAGTTGACGAATTGCATCCTCACAGCCCTTTATCTCAAACAGCGGCCCTGCTGCCATCTTTCCAGTTGATTGGAGGATACTCTGATCCCACTGGATAATCCTGTACAGAACTTCCACCTCCTGAGTCATGTCAAACACCAGTCCAGTCAGAGAACACTGGAAGAGACCCAAACCAGGACACTTGAATCTGTGGGAAAAAAGAAATGAAGAAAGAAGAGAGAAATAGATGCATGGAAGTAAAATACTGTAGCACACAGTCAGTAGATGTTCTATCTACTGTTGCTGCACTGGCTATTTGAATAAATCAGTGCAACTTTAGAGGTTTAGACATTTCTAGATATTAGTGCTGGGCAGCATTTACATTTTTTAAAGAGTGATTAATCTCATGATTCTTTGTGATTAACTGCATTGTCAAAGCAACATTCAATAATGAATTCAAAAGTAGTATATTATGAACTTATTATACCGTATTTTCTGGAATATAATGTGCACTTGAAATGCTTAAATTTTCACAAAACTCAACAGTGCAGCTTGTAATCCGGTGCGCCTTATGTATGAATTCTGGTTGTGCTTACTGACCTCGAATCGATTTTATGTGGTACACAGCGCTCAAAAATCTGTCAAAAAATGTTTTAATTAAGACTTTGGTAAGCTACGAAGCTGCACTGCTTGATGGATTGTCGGCGCATTACAGCTACTGTAGTCAGGAGCCTTGCGGAGCAATCTGGGTCCAAAAATCCATCCGCTTCACGTCCCAAAGTCAAATCAACACTGCGGCGTCACTGAGAGTTAAAAACTGTCCAAATTCTTTCATCCTTAATAAAATGATCAGTGTTGCTGCTTTACTGTCCTGAAGCAGTGCAGCTGTGCACCATTGTTGCACAGCTGTCTCAAGCCCAGGAATATCAGCTTGTCACAGTGTAATCATGCCTTCAATATTTGAGATATGATGCTCAAGAACACACTAACTGGCCTCACACTAACACAGGTTAGCAGAAGATCTGGCATAGACTCATTGAGAGCACTGGTCTTATATGCAGGCAAGCCATTTGCCAACAGGTGCAGATGGTGATTGGAATGAGCCTAATCAGCCTGCAGTTTGTAGATAACCACTTCGCTATGGCGAATGTTAGCTTGTCCTGCTGTCTTGCTATACTGCTCCCACATGCTGCATCTAACATAGTCTTTCGAAAACTCCCGCAACTGCTTGTTTGGGTGGGTGGTTTTCTGGCATCAATAGTGTGTAAAGCATTAAAGTGATATTTCAGGTTTGAAGCACTCCGGTGATAAGAAAACTCAAAATTGCAGTGTTTACAAATGCTGTCTACAACACTGCTGTCTGGAACAGTTTTAGAATAAAAAAGGTCAGTGTAAAAGAGCTGTATCTTTTTTCTGGCTACTACTCCTTTCACCACCTTTTACTTCTCATTAATTGAGCATTTTAAAAATAAATTTTATACTCTAAAGGTGTTTTACACAGCATCTCATGGGACTGGTCATGAATCCCTCATTAAAAAAAGCAGAGAACCACCAGCAGATAACTGTGGGGTCCGGAGAGACTACTTCACCATTTGGACACAAGCTGAGACCTGATGAGCTCCAGCAGTGTCATATAGCATGAAAGTAGTATTTCTAAGTATTGTACTTAATTTGGAAGACTATTACTTGTAGCTGTCAAAATAATGTGATAGAAATTTTTATGCAGAATGATTACCTGTAGGAAATGTTTCCAGATTCAGTTTCCACTTCAGGTTCAAAGATGGATGTAAGCTGGAACATAAAATCCCAATAAAATACACTGACGTTTTGGTGGTAATGTACCAAAACATGGAAAATTTCAAAGTGTGTGCGGTCTTGGATTCAGAACAATAAAAATTCTGAAACCAAGATTTGAAGATTCACTCTGTTGCAGCAGATATTTAAGCAATTTGATTTAAGGTACCTGCTGAGTCCTGAAATCTTTTTGGACCATCAGCCCAGAGTAGTTTCGATTTTTTCTCCTCACAATGGCCTTTAAGTTACCTAATATAAGAATATGAAGAACCTATTATCATATATTCACTAGAATTCGCTCACTAAAGTTAAAGCATATTTGGGATCTAAATTGGATCAATATTTTGATACCAGGTTCATTGTTTGATCACAATTGTTTCAGGGTCAGAATAATTTTCTGTATAGTCATATAGCTGTGCCAGTGCCTGAGGGGATGCTGAAGTGGACTGTAGCAGAGAAATGTGATTTATTCATTTACCTGTATAGTTCTTGATCGTGCACCCTTCTCATGAATATTTCAGAGTTGCAAGTATGGAGATTGTAGTGTGATATGGACTTTAGGGTGTTTTTGTTCTCCTCATGGTAATTAATCACGACACTTTCCTATGTGTAATTTGGCCCAATTTCTTGTAGTGTAGACTTTTAATAGTCTTTACCAGTTTATTATGACCTCCATGTGATGTTTATATTAGGTGCATAACTAGTGGCTAGCTTAATTACTTTGTGGAGGCGCGTGAACACCATGTCTATCCTGCTATTGACCTGTGTGGCCACTAGATGGCTCTATTGGATTATATTTGAATAGAGCAAGCCCATAATGCAGGTATGTCAAACTCATTTCACACCATGGGCAGCATACAAGCGACTTTGACATTAATTGGGCCAGACCAGTGAAACGACATGAGAAGCGTGTAAAATTCTAGAAAGAGTTCTGGTAATTAGTGATGGTAAATTCGATTCTTTTTACTGAATCGAGTTTGAATGAGTCACTCACCAAAGTGAATCGGGTTTTTTTGAGTCATTTGAGTCACTGAGTCAGTTGACCAGAGAGTGCAAAAAATGTACATTTTCACACAAACTTAATTTGTTTCTCTTTTCATGTAAATCCTACTCCTAAGATGAGTGATTGAAAAAGAAGAACTATTTTTATAGAGCAAAAAAGAAAAAAAAGATTTCTAAAGGGAACATTTATTTTATTTATTTTAATTTTATTTTATTAGTATTTTCCTCAAATGTGTCAAATATATATTTTCTCATCTAAATGTCCACTGAGCTGTGAGCCAGGGGGTCAGTAATGCTCCTTAACACTGGTTGCCAAACAACAAGAAGAAGCTGTGAGCCAGGAGGGAGGGGGTGAGTGAGTCCTGAGTGATTCGCTTACACTACGATTCAGCACAGGAAAGGAGGGGGTGAGTAACTCAAATGTGCTGTTAGCATGTTAGCAGAGCTAACTGCTACTGTGAACCGACGAGCTATTGTCTTGATGTGAGCTTCTACTCAGGGTTTTTTCTTCCAGTTCAGGGCAGAAATGTTTTTGTTAAGTAACTGGCTGTAGTTTTTTCCACACAATTTTAATTATAAGCTAGATATATTTGTACTAATGAAATTAGTTTGCTAACAGCAACAGGGATGAGTCAGTGAGTCAGTTGGGCTTGTGAATCATGATTCACTTGTCAGTAAAGTGATTCTCGAGTATCGAACGATTCGTTCATGATTCGCACATCACTAGTGGTAATTCATTGCCAGATTAAACAATATAAGTTTTCATTATTTCAAAGAAAGAAAAAATACACAGCAAACAGTAAAGAAATCGGGAACTTTCTCTCATTTTGTTTTGTTTTTTTATCGATGACTTTATTACTTTGGTGTAGTATGAATGAGGGAGCTTCTGTATTAGTAGGAAAAGTTGTAAAACAAGGCCCTACAAATAAGTTGGATTTTGATTTGAAAAGACAAAACACCGCGTCACAGACCCAGGACCATGACACTTAGAGCCTTTTGTGGGCTAATTTTGGATCCTTGGCCTTATGTTGGACAACTCTGCCTTAATGTCTATAAAGCTGGAGCAATTTGCTTCAGACAAACTGTTTGGAATAACACTGATTTACGAACTGTTAACAGTTGTTTAACTAACTTAGGATGTTACTGTCATGGTCCTGAGTCTGTCGACTCAGTGTTTTGTGTTTCTTTATGCTTTTGTTTATTCTGAGTATGTATTCTGTTATGATTTGCAATTTGTTAGGGTTTTGTTCTGTGTCTGTGACTGTGACAGACTGTGTTCCGTCTGTCTATGGTGTCACACTGTCTGCTTGTGAATCTGTCTGTTTAGTTCAGTGTCGTGTCTGGTTCTCTGTGTCTGAGTTTCCTGTTTTATTCTGAAGGTCCCCATCTCATGTGAGTGTGTTCAATTTATGTTTCCCCTGTGTGTTGCCCTCCTGTCTCTCATCCCCTGATTACCGGTGTGTGTATTTAAGCCCTGTGTGTTGTCCTGCCTGTTGTTGGTTCGTCTATGTTCCATGGTGTTCAGTTCCTCCGTCTGCGGCGCTCTGCCCTGCACCCTGTTTCTTATGCTCTCAGGTTTGTCATTTAGTTTTCCCAGTTTAGGTTTCTCCAGTCGTTTGTCATTCCTCACTGCCACTTCTGTAAATAAACGTCACTCTCATCACCAGTCAACTGCCTGCATTTTGGGTCCTTTTCCTCCTTCACCACAGGGCTCACCCCGGCAGCCGTGACGGTTATATTCATATGTACTTGTCATGCTCCTGAATCAGGCAACCCATTGTTTATGTTTTTTTTTTGTTTTTGTTTTTTTTTTTAAGAATTAATATTCTGTAATATTCTTTAGTTGAGTATTCCTTATGGTTCTGTGTCCCGGCTTTCGCTGTGTCCACGTCCCATGTGCAGTCTGTTGTGTCTCGTGCAGGTTTAGTTCTGTCCCCGTGTTTATTCTTCTGTTTCCCCGTCATGTCTTTGTTTTGTTCAGCCAGTCCACATCTCAATCTGTATCTCTGTTTTTGTTTTTTTGTATAGTCCTTTGTCGTGTGTTCAGTGTATTCAATTTTGCTTCCCCTTTGTCTCGTTGTCAGATTAGTCGCAGCTGTGTTCCCCCCTGTTCCATAGCCTCTAGTTAATTCCACTTGTGTATTTTAGTCCTTCCCCTCTTTCTTGGTGTGTCCCCCACAGTAGCTGTGTTCTTGTCTAGTTCTAGGTTCTCCAGTCATGTAATGTCAAGTCTCGTTGAGTTGTTAATTGAGTGTTACTAAAGGACAAGATCAGAGAGGCTAAGGACAATTACAGGAGGAAGCTGGAGTGGAAACTCCAGCAGAACAGCATGAGAGAGGTGTGGAGGGGCATGAAGACCATCACTGGATTCAGGCCAACCAACAGCAGGGGAGCTGAGGGAGGTGAGAATAGAGCCGAAGAGTTGAATCTGTTTTTCAATAGATTCGACACCACAGTGTCTGCTCACACCCCCACAACCTCACCTGTAGTCAGCCTGGAATCCAGAGCCACACCACTGTGCCAGCCTCTCTCTTCACATGTTGCCTCCTGTGAGATTCCTGACACCCCTCCCCCACCCATCACCTTCACTCAATACCAGGTTGAGATGCAAATGAGGAGACTTCACTCAGGCAAGTCTGCTGGACCAGACGGAGTGAGTCCCCTTGTCCTCAAGACCTGTGCCCCCCAGCTGTGTGGAGTCTTTCATAAACTGTTTATGCTGAGTCTGAGTCTGCAGAGGGAAGACATCATGCCTCGTCCCTGTATCAAAGACGCCTCGTCCCAGTGGCCCCCAGGATTACAGGCCCGTGGCACTGACCTCCCACATCATGAAGACCCTGGAAAGGCTCATCCTGGACCAGCTGCGACCCATAGTAAGACCACATCTGGATCCCCTTCAGTTCGCTTATCAGCCTCGTCTCGGAACAGAGGACGCCATCATCTACCTGCTCAATCGTGTCTACACCCATCTGGACCAGCCGGCGAGCACTGTGAGGGTCATGTTTTTTGACTTTTCCAGTGCTTTCAACACCATCAGGCCGACCCTCCTGGGTGATAAGTTAGCAGCGATGCAGGTGGATGCTTCTCTGGTGTCCTGGATTGTTGATTACCTGACAGGAAGACCACAATATGTACGTCTCCCACAGTGTGTGTCTGACAAGGTGATTAGCAACACAGGGGACTGTCCTCTCCCCCTTCCTCTTCACCCTCTACACCACAGACTTCAGCCACTGCACAGAGACCTGCCATCTTCAGAAGTTTTCTGATGACTCTGCGGTGGTTGGATGCATCAGCAGTGATGATGAGACAGAGTACCGGGCTGTGGTCGACTCCTTTGTCACGTGGTGTGAGCAGAATCATCTGCAGCTCAACGTGGCAAAGACCAAGGAACTGATCGTGGACTTCAGGAAGACCAGGAAACACTTGACCCCTGTTTCAATCCAGGGGGTCAGTGTTGACATTGTGGAGGACTATAAATACCTTGGAGTACACATTGACAATAAACTGGACTGGGCTAAAAACACCACAGCACTTTACAGGAAGGGCCAGAGTCGTCTCTATTTTTTGAGGCGACTGAGGTCCTTCAACATCTGCCAGAAAATGCTGAGGATTTTCTATGAGTCTGTGGTGGCCAGTGCGATCCTCTATGCTGTTGCATGCTGGGGGAGCAGGCTGAGGGTCGCAGATGCCAACAGACTTAATAAACTAATCCGTAAGGCCAGCAATGTTGTGGGGATGGAGCTGGACTCCCTCAAGGTGGTGTCGGAGAGGTGGATGCTGTCCAAGATAAAGACAATGTTGGATAACACCTCCCATCCACTCCATGACATGCTGGTCAGTCACAGGAGCTCGTTCAGTGAGAGACTGAGATTACCGAAAAGCACCACTGAACGACACAGGAAATCTTTCCTGCCTGTGGCCATCTCCCTGTACAACGCATCCACTTAACACACTGTTTGCTGCTACAACTACACATGTTTCTTTTCCAACTATTTATTTATAAGTGACTTATGTATGTATGTATGTATGTATATATATGTATATATTGTGTACTATTCTTAGTTAGCGTATTGTCTGTCTTGTCTTAATGTTGGTTTAAAATGGAGCACTGTAACAAAAAATAATTTCCCCCAGGGATCAATAAAGTATTCTGATTCTGATTCTGATTCTGATTTGTCGAGTTCAAGATCATTAGCCTTAGTTTGTCTTTGTTTCTTTCATTAAGTATTGGTGTATTTTATTCTTAGTTTGTCCTATTTTAGTAGAATCCTCTGTTCGGATCCAACCCCTGCCTGCCACACAGCTCACCATGACAGTATATTATATTTCATAAAAACTCACATTCCTATGTATGCTATTGTTATGGTACTGTACAAATGCTGGAATATTAATTAATTAGATTGCATTGCCGTCTACATGCATTATAGCTAAGGTGTGTAGGTGTGTGTGTCCTCTTACCTCTCCTCTCCTCTCTGGGGGAATACTGGAGCGCTGTGTGACTAAGCTAAGCCTTTCTGTATGGCTGTCATCAAGAAGACACACACAAAAGGTCCATTAAGATTAGAGATGCCCTGTAGTGCTGCTATGTTTTTTGCGACAATAAACATCATGGCTGACATCAAACATTAATCACTGCCATCCAATCCTAACCAGAAAACTTGTTTGACAGTACAAGAAGAAACAACAGAAATACAGACAAACAGGAGTAAAAACATCAGTATAGTGACAGCTCATGTTTTTACTACTTTCATGCTCTCATGGTTATTTAATATGTTATGTTACTTATTATTTTATGTTAATGCTATAGCTTTGGAAACATCGCACTTAGAGCATATTTGTAGCTTTCATATTATTTGGATTGATCATTTTTAAACATAATGAATCTGCTTGTGTGTATCTCACTGCTGACAGACACCATCCTGCTGTTGAAGTTTGCTGGTGACACAGCAGTGGTGGTTCATCACATTAGTGGTTTTATAGATGAAATGCGAGATTTTAAACTTGGACTAACAACAGTCTGGAGAAAAACATTTTGTTCTTATTTCATTTCACATTGGTTTAAATTACCTTGTGCCAATTGATCCATATAGTGAATCTCTGGTTTGGCCCCCCCTGGTAAAAATAAACACAATAAATAATCTTTACAACAAAGTAAAACAGCTGACATCCGTGATCATTACAAAGTACTAACACAGACTAGAATACTTTTTACATCATACATGCTTCCCTGATCTCATATATTATTAGAAAACACTGCATTGCACTTCCATTGGTCCCCAGTTATACAGAAATCCATTAGTTAAACTGCAAGTATGTCTTAAAGACAAATAACTGAATTTAATTTAATTTCCTTCTCGTAAATGTTATCTAAATTCAGAATATAAAATATGATTTTTCATACTTGGGCCAAAAATACAATCTTAAAGATTCCTCACAGTGTTAATAACGTAATGCCATCCAGAGCAAGCATATCATTAGACACCATGTTGAGTATGAGGTGTCCTTCAGTGTGCATATTAAACAAATATGTAGGACTGCTTCCTGTCATTTCATTAATATTTAATATTACTATAATTAGAAACATCTCATCTCAGGGTGAGGCTATGAAACTACTTCTAGCCTGGACTGCTGTAATTCCTTATTATCAGGATGCACTAAAAACTTAGTGAAAAACCAATTATTATTGCCAATTATTTTGTGAATTATTACAGCAATAAAATAACAAATTTAAAATCTAATATGAGCAAAGGCGATCCCACCTTATCACGTCGTCTTATACAGGATGTTATCATGAATAATAAACTATGCCAATTTAAGTTTGAGGCAGTGAACGTGCAGATGGTAGAGCGCTTATTGACATCACTTCCTGACGATACATCCTCCGGTTCTGATAACATAGACAGTAAACTGCTCAAAGTTGCAGCCAAGTTTGTGTCCCTTCCTATATGTCACATATTTAATAAATCTCTGGCATGCAGCTTATTTCCATTGCAGTGGAAAGAATCGAAAATAATTCCGATTCCTAAAAACAAGAATGACATTTTTAATGGTGTCAACAGCAGACCTATCAGTCTGCTACCCATTTTAAGTAAAATTATGGAGAGGATTGTCTACGAACAAATTCAACATTATCTAATAGAAAATCAGTTACTCACTCAGTTTCAACATGCCTACAAACCTGGTTATTCCACCAGTTCAGCTCTCATTCACATGACAGATATCTGGTACAAATACCTAGATAAAGGGAATTTGGCCGGGGTGGTATTTCTGGATTTTAGTGCTGCATTTGATTTAATAAATCATGATCTACTGATAGATAAACTAAAATGTTATGGATTTTCACCAGCTGCTTTGTGCTGGATGGAAAGTTATCTGTCTGGAAGAAGGCAAAAGGTTTATTATAATGGTTATTTCTCGGAGGGCCGCGAAATGAACTGTGGTCTACCCCAAGGCAGCTGCCTCGGTCCACTTCTCTACTCAGTTTTTACAAATGATTTGCCGTATGTTCTGGATAAATCTCATCTTGTAATGTACGCTGATGATTCCACCATGTTTTATTCAGCCAGTAGCCACTCTGAATTGACAAGCGTATTACAACTAGATTTGCTGAACGTGTTTGATTGGATAAGTAAAAACAACATGATTATAAACGTGACTAAATCCAAATCCATGTTAATAGGAAGTAGAGCACGCTTAATCAACAGTCCACAACTAAATCTTTCCATAGCTGGATCGGCATTAGAACAGGTCACCCAGATTAAATTACTTGGTGTTACCATAAACCACCACCTTTCATGGTCTCAGCACATCAATTCTGTTATTAAGAAAATGGGACAGGGCATAGCTATAGCTAGGAAATGCTCCTTTTATATTACTTCTTCAGTTATGAAAGATGTCATTAACGCATTAGTATTATCTCATCTAGAGTACTGCTCAATCATCTGGTCTGCAGCTAATAAGACAGATCTGAATAGACTTCAGTTAGTCCAAAATAGGGCGGCCAGATTAGTGTTAAGGTGTTCATACTATACAAGTATTGACAAAATGCATGATAAACTTTCTTGGCTTTCTGTACAAGCTAAATTATACTATGGCTTACTTGTATTTTTAAAGAAAACAATACTGTTAAACACACCACACTTTTTTTGCGCTCAGTTGCAGTATCCAGATGAAATTCATAATCATGCCACACGATTCTCAACCAACCACAATTTAGTAATTCCTCGTGTTAAAAGTAACTTTTTGAAAAACTCTGTTATATTCAGAGCATCGTTTCAGTGGAATAAGTTGCCTGAGGCAATAAGAGAATTGGCTTCAATTCATAATTTTAAAAATCACCTAAAAGCCTATTTAGGCAGTTTTTAATGTATTTGTAAAAAATTGTAGAGGGTAATATCACTTGTAATGGAAATTGTGTATTTTGTTTGAGTGTTTTGTTTTGGTTTTCTGCTTTTATATAATTTTTAATATTCACATGTTTACATTTCAGTACTGTAAAACTTTACTGTAGATCTAATTGTTGTAACATTTTATTTGGAGATATTTGATGGCTTGGGCCCCAGGAAGACTAGCAACCACTGTTGTGGAAGCTAATGGGGTTCCTTATAAATAAACAAATAAACAAATAAACACACAAAAGGTCCATTAAGATTAGAGATGCCCTGTAGTGCTGCTATGTTTTTTGCGACAATAAACATCATGGCTGACATCAAACATTAATCACTGCCATCCAATCCTAACCAGAAAACTTGTTTGACAGTACAAGAAGAAACAACAGAAATACAGACAAACAGGAGTAAAAACATCAGTATAGTGACAGCTCATGTTTTTACTACTTTCATGCTCTCATGGTTATTTAATATGTTATGTTACTTATTATTTTATGTTAATGCTATAGCTTTGGAAACATCGCACTTAGAGCATATTTGTAGCTTTCATATTATTTGGATTGATCATTTTTAAACATAATGAATCTGCTTGTGTGTATCTCACTGCTGACAGACACCATCCTGCTGCTGAAGTTTGCTGGTGACACAGCAGTGGTGGTTCATCACATTAGTGGTTTTATAGATGAAATGCGAGATTTTAAACTTGGACTAACAACAGTCTGGAGAAAAACATTTTGTTCTTATTTCATTTCACATTGGTTTAAATTACCTTGTGCCAATTGATCCATATAGTGAAACTCTGGATTGCCACCACCCCCTGGTAAAAATAAACACAATAAATAATCTTTACAACAAAGTAAAACAGCTGACATCCGTGATCATTACAAAGTACTAACACAGACTAGAATACTTTTTACATCATACATGCTTCCCTGATCTCATATATTATTAGAAAACACTGCATTGCACTTCCATTGGTCCCCAGTTATACAGAAATCCATTAGTTAAACTGCAAGTATGTCTTAAAGACAAATAACTGAATTTAATTTAATTTCCTTCTCGTAAATGTTATCTAAATTCAGAATATAAAATATGATTTTTCATACTTGGGCCAAAAATACAATCTTAAAGATTCCTCACAGTGTTAATAACGTAATGCCATCCAGAGCAAGCATATCATTAGACACCATGTTGAGTATGAGGTGTCCTTCAGTGTGCATATTAAACAAATATGTAGGACTGCTTCCTGTCATTTCATTAATATTTAATATTACTATAATTAGAAACATCTCATCTCAGGGTGAGGCTATGAAACTACTTCTAGCCTGGACTGCTGTAATTCCTTATTATCAGGATGCACTAAAAACTTAGTGAAAAACCTTCAGTTGATCCAAAATGCAGCCGAAAGAGTACTGACAGGGACTAACAGGACAGAGCATATTTCTCCCATATTCTTAGTAGCTTCCTGTTAAATCCCAAGTATAAAGTCAAATATTGCAACAGGACAACGCACCGTTCATATGCCATCACAATCATATTAATGCTTCCCTCCTCCATCCAGCAACACCTGGAACACCTGATTGGAAGTTCCTCCTTACTGGAGTCCTACAGACACTCAGCCTCTTCACTACAGAAACACCTCCAACAACATCCATTCTTTACACTCTGACTGCTGTGTTTGTGGAAACACTCCAACACACACCGCTTCACATATGAACATGGAAATGTGTGTGAAAAAGAGCTGAGCTGACATTAAACATGATGAAGGATTTATTCACAGACACTGAGTCAAAACAACATTTAGACACACATTATCTTTTTTTTTCTTTTTAGATTGTCGGTACAACCTGAGGGACGCTGAAATCAAAGGTACGAGAGAGAAATAAAACTCTTATTTAAATGCATATTTTTGTAAAATTAACTGAAAATTTAAATAATTGAATAGAACCTAAGGGAAATGAAAAAAAAAAATAAGACAAAAATGTCAGCTTTGGTGGACCAAATAAAACTAAAAAATTCATATCACTGACAAGAGTCTATCCTCTAAAATACAATAGTTATATAATAACTAATATAAAAATAAATAATCATTACAGGAACACCTTCTCCTAATTTATTCAGAGAAAAAAACACTGGGTCAGACACAACATTAAGAAACAGAATACATCACCCAGTTTCGCGAATGGTTAAATCCTCATAGTATCCAGATGAGGCTCCCCTCACTCTATGTCTATCTGGATGTACAGGTTGGTTCCTGTGAATAATGATGGAGCAGAGATGTGAGTGCTGAGCTGTGACATGGAGAAGAGTCATGCACAGTTAGAGATGGTCATCTCACCTTTGAGCTTGCTCTCTTCCCACACACTGACCCATGCTGTTGACTTCACATCCACATCAGCTCACACACACTTTCTACCTTCATCTGCAGAGGAAACACAAATCATTCATGTGCACATCAACTGAAATCCTCATTTCCATCATGTGTGCTGTACAAATATCAGCTGCTTCTTTTCTGCTTCATTTCACTGTCAGCTGAATGCAGTCAGACAGCAGTGTGAGCCAGAGGAAGCTGAAACGCTGCAGTGAGAAGAACAAAGTAACGACAGTTTGCTTTTCAAACAAAGAGAAAAACATGAATAAAACCTTCAAATTGTCTATGTATGTTAATCAGTAGTTTAAACAAGACATGTCATCTAATTGGTGGCAGGAGAGTGGACAGAACAGCTGGACAGGTTTTTACCATGAACTATGGAGAAACATTACATTATAGACAATACGACAGCACAAGGAGGTGAGAATAATGAGGAAGAGAGCAAGGAACCAGTGATGTCACATGTGTAACACTAGAATGGTGGCAGAGGAGCTCCAAAGTGTTAACAATCATAGGGAAAATCCGACTACGCTATCCTGGGAATTTCACCGAATATTTAGTTAGAAACTATAATAATTATCAAGAAGGATCTCAGGTCCACTATACTTCAGACAGAGATGTGGTTCAGTATAAAACAACAGTTTATTGACAGCTATTAAAAATATCAGATATAAAGAAGCAATGATTCAGTTGTACGTGTACTGCAAATTCACAGCTGTATCTTACCAGAGGGTGAATGGGATGCCAGATCAGGACATGTACAGAAAAATCACCAACTCATTGTAACACAAAAGCAAATCTACATATCAAACATTCAGAACCCAAATGTACGAACACAAAACAAATTAATAATTTTATAATACTATTCTAAATTATTCTACATACCACTGCTCTAAGTTGATAATTCAGTACAATATGATGCTTCCATATATTCCACATAGGGCTCAAAGGCTTTTCTAAAAACCTGAACAAGTGTGTTGCAGGCAGATCTAGTGAGAAGGCAAAAACAAGGCAAAAAATGACAAAGCAGCACTTCTGTAAACGCAAGCAGTAGCGGTTCTGCTGCAACAGCTTTGAAACCACCCACTCAGGCCCAGACTTCCTGTAATGCATCGTAGAATTAGCATTTACAGTAAAAAGATGACTGTGAAAGAACTTATGCTGAGATGGCGACAAATCAAAGATACATACCGATCAAACTGAGTCGCCCAATGTGCAAGCTACGTGGCCAATAGGAGGCTTCTGCAGCTACAACCCTTAAACACACCTGTTTACTGGGGATGGGAAGCTCGAAACAAATGTTTTGGCACTGAGTCGAGCTTGTGAAGCTCAGATGTTTAAAGACACTGCTCCGAAGCTTGGTTCAAAATACCAGGTCACATGACCACGACTGAACGAGGTTTTCGTGCCCCAGTTTAAACAGGTGGTGTACCTGCTGCTTCCAGACACTGCACTACAGTCATTTGCAATTACTGAATTTGTGTTTTTGATATTGTCGCTTTTAATTATTACAAATGTGGATTTAAAAAACAGTTTTCAGCTCTGACTCCATTTGCTCTGTAGTTTTTTTTTTTCACTTTTAAGAGAAAATGTCATTTCCTTCACTGCAACCTGTTACTCGCATAGTGCGCAGTCATAAAGAATATTTTACTGTTAAAAGAAATGTTAGAAAAACACATGAATACAGCTGATCTACTTCTGAACAGTTTTCATGGCAAACGAGTTTTTTGTTTCGTGTCTTTTATTCCCACTGACCCTTCAGCTGAGAATATCTCATAGACAACACAAGCAGCTTCACTATGACCCAAACTCCAGACTCACAGTAAACAAACATCACACAGTGTTACAGGACACACAGCATCCACAGCAGTGGGAAGGTTCAAAGGTCCTTCACTAGAGGAAGATTTTAATATGTTCTGATCAAATTGACTGTTACGATTGATCAGAATGGGATAAACGTTGCCTTTTAGTAAAGAAGGAATTAAGTCTTTTTTTTCATTTAACTATATATATATATATATATATATATATATATTTAATTTATTAAAAATACATACATATATATTAAAACCTAACACTGTGCCAGCTTCTAGCTTTTCTTGCCAGTGTGTAGAACAAAGTTGATGACACAGACATCTAGAAAACTTAAAAATCAACCAAACCAAGTTTGAGGGCTGTGAGGAAGAAACAAACCGACTGAGCTAAAAAAAAAAAAAAAGCATCTGTAAACCTGTGTGGTTATTACAGTGAACACAGCAGTCTGTTCTCTGTATGTTTGACTTTATCAATGGATTTATTGTGACTATCATGAATGTTCACAGAGGGAGGATGTTGCTGAAGCACACTGATCACTACAGTCACAGCTTGTTGTCTTTAGCAGTCCCAATATTTTTCTGGCCATGTTTTAGAATTTCTCTCATAATTACTGACAGTCTGATGTAATAAGTAGTTTTGTTTGGAGCTTTTGCCTGTCTGCATCATTGTTTCACAGAACAGCGTCTTCAAGTTGTACTGAAGGCCCTGTTCCAAATTGGCCAGCATGTATCACTGTGGAGATGGTTTCAGTGTCACGGCTGCCTTGGCAGACGTATGGAGTGGAGAGAAATAGGACCCAAGTGCAGACATTGATAACAAACTTAACTGTGAACACGCTTTTATTTGCAGCGGGGACAGGAAACAAACAAAAGCAGAGCATGAATAAAACCTAAACTAAATAAAACTTAAAGTGGGAGCACCTACAAATATAATACAAAAGAACAAAAACCTGAACCTAGAAACCTGGAACTGAAACATAAAAACCTGAGACAGGGAACACAGAACATAATGAACATGGGAAATGTCACGGGTGATACACATACAAACCAGCAAACAAACAGAGGAAGACACAGGGCTTAAATACACTGAGGGATAACGAGGGAATGAGACACAGGAGGAGAGCACAGCTGGGAGTAATCAAACATGAGACCAAGGGGAAGTAAACTTAAAACATTAACAAAGACAATAAACACATGACTGACAGAGGAAACATGGATCAATGGAAGAGCACAGAAACTAAGAGACTATAAATTCTAAATAATAATGAAAGCAAAGACTATTAATAATTCAAAACACAAAACACTGGGTCACCAACCCAGGACCGTGACATTAGGATTGTTTTGAGGCCTCAACACGATTCCAGCACAAATGTTTCAGTGTTTCACGAAACCTCACTTTCCCCATCACTATTGTTTACTACCAACTAGTGATGGGATTTCCGGCTCTTTTTAGAGAACCGGCTCTTTCGGCTCCGAACCGACTCTTCGGGTTGTTTTGTTGCTTTAATTAATTTATTATTAACAATAATATAAAATTATGCACAAAAGGAATTACTAATGTAAAAAAAAAGTGGTTTTATTTATATATGTTTATATATAAATATTTACGGTGGCCCCTAGAGACAAAGCATGTACAAACTCCAAAACACATTTCTAGCGTTAACTGAACTTCCAAAACAGAGCTACTTATATTGTATTGTTTGTGTATTTGTCAATGGAAAATTGTATTTAGTAGTCAGTATAATCTTTTAGTGATATAAGTTTGCATATGGTAGAATACTGCATGTAGTTATTTGTATTAGGAAATATTCAACCATGTATACCTAGAGGCATATAATTAATTGTGTGTGATCTCTAACAGGCTGCAGGCTTGGGGTGCATCCCAGGAATGCACCCCCACGTCTGGGAGCATGAGAGCTCATACCTTGTTTTATTGTTTTACGGCAGGATTAACATAGCTATGTCTGTTTTAGTTTAAGTGCTTCTTTACATATAGATGAACTGCTGGACTTCCTCACCATGTTATCTAGGGTGAGGACCAAGGATGTACCTTTTGTGCTCTCATGACCCTTTGATCAGCAGGACAGACACACACACACACACACACACACACTGAAGTATAAATAAAGATTGGGGCAGTTTCTTAGCGCGAGTCTCAGTCTGGAGGCTGCCCTTGCTAGCAAGAAGTTCTGTGTGTTTCTCTTCTCTGAGTCTTTACTGAAGAAGTGTTTTAGAATATTTTCCCTAACAGTATTTATACTAGAGATGGCACGATACCACTTTTTTTATGTCCAATACCGATATCATAAATTTGGATATCTGCCGATACCGATATGAATCCGATATAGTGATTTTTAATCAACAAAACTGTTTTTTTTAATATCTTGCTGCATTTTGTATAAGTTCATACTCACGTTTAAATAAACAACAACACTAAATCTATTCTGTTATACCTGTATGTAAAAAATACACTGCACCCAAAATATTTCATAGTTCAGAAATACATATCAATCTAATAAACTTAAACTTGCACCATCCTCCCCAAATTAAATTTGATGCCACACAGAAATATTAAGCAACCTAACTAATAGGGTTGCAAACTACCAGCAAAAAAAAAAAAAAAAAAAAAAATAGGGAACCACCCCCCACCTCATGATGTTTAATTGACGTAATCAACTTAAATTTGATGCAGTGTGAAAAAAAATGCACAGAAATAAATTATTTTTCAAGAATAATTAAATAGATTCAACATCTTTCTTCTACAGAACTGCAGACTGCACAGACGGTGTCTTCCCAAAGGAAAAAGTACTATAGCTTACTAGGGTATATTAGACTTAACAGTTACTATATGCAGTAATGGACTTCTATACATTTTACATAAGATTAAAACTTTGAGTGTACGATTCAGATAATTATTTATTAAAAGCTAGGTATTTTAAATGAGAATAAGAAAGAAAAGTATGTCTTTGTGCCCTCTTTTCCCTGTTAATGCCCTATCGGCCCCCCTGGCTAAACTTTGCTAGATCCGCCCCTGCACAGTTACCAACCGTCAGCTAGTAGAAAAAGATCCTGGTGTAGAAAGTAATAATAAATAAATTCTAACAACAGCTTATCAAACTTAAACGTGCTGCTGGTTTCCTCTTTCTGGTGCAAAGTGGGCCAAAAACAAAGAAGAGAGACGGACTCGCAGCCGATCAGCTGATCATTAATCAGTTTCATGACTGAAGTAGCAGCAGGAGAGGGAGGGAGAGAGAAGAGGCAGTTGCTCCATATATCGGTTGTTAAACTTAACGTGGGAATGCTTTACAAAAATTCAGAGATGAACTTGCACACTTGCTTTAATTCTCTCTGGGATAACCTCCAGAGATGAAATGCCGGATTGGTAGCGAGGCTACAAATACACACAGCCGCTCTATCACGTGATGCATACTGCTCCAACGTGCTACGGTTATGAGCCGAGTTACGCCGTGTAGCAAGTTTTGTGAGGTGCTTTTTTGATATTTAATGGATCGGATTACATTTCTTATTTCTCTCTGATATCCGATCCAGTAAGTTACGTCAGTATCAGAACGATACCGATACGTAATATCAGATCGGTCCATCTCAAATTTATACATAAGCACTCATATATATTTAAATAATTAAAAAAAAAAACATTTGTAGAATATAAACAGAGCACTCTGCTTCTCTTTACAGCTCCTCACTCCACCAGGGCTTTTTGGCTCTTTCTGATAGTGTGCAAATGTGATATACGTACTGCGGCAGTCATACAGACAACTGGACGGTCCAAAAGTTGGCCGACCTATTACTGGCTGAGGTTTTAGTAGAGTTGTGGCTGAACCACATAAAAATATATCATTAATTTTAATCTCCCCAATCAATGATAATGTTATGTTGGAATGTTGTTAAAGAGGGTCAAAAATGCTTCAACCCAGTTTGTTTTGCAGATTCTGTATAGCAGCTTTAATATAGGGAGGACACAACTTCCAGATTGTGTGAAATCAGTTTTTTCTCTTTTTCAGTTTAACAGTTTCTGTTGTGCCTGTCACTGTTCCCTGTCTGTTTTCTTACCTGGATCTTTCTGACCTTGTACTTTCTCCTCATGTTCCCTCTTTCCTCTCTCCCTCTTTGGACTGACAATCATACACAAATAGATTGTATTCAATTAGATGAAAAATTACATTAATATGAAAAAAAATACTACTAAGATCACTAATGATAGTCCTCTCTCAGTGTACTTTCAACCAAAAGGCAAATAACCAAACCGCATAAACATCTAATAAAAGATATAAATATTGAAACACTGATCCAACATTATTCTTGATTCACGGATCATTTGATTTTACACTTTTACCTGAATGTGGCTCCTTTTTTTGAAAAAAACGTCCTTATATCCCTTATAAACATGGCTGTCTCGCTGTACACACATGCACACACACACACACACACACACACACACACACACACACACACACACACACACAACAGGAGTTATAAGGTTAATGGGCATTCAGTCAGTTAGCTAGTTAGTATCCATTTCTAACAGGACAGTGGTAACAACAGTAGGCTACGTTTTAGATTTTAAATAGGCTGTATAAATTTCAATGGGAGCAACAGGACAATGAAATGTTGCTGAATTTACTACAGAACAGGACGGATTGTAGGGTAGCAAACATTGTCAGAAAACAAGTTTTCAACACAGCAGGTTACCTGGTGTAATGTTTTTCAGCTAAAAAGAAACATGGTCTGACTCCTACCAACTATATAAAGAGTAACTGAAGGTTAAATGCAGCTAATATGTCCTGTTTTAAGCCAGGCACTTACACCTCCGCTCTGCTGCGTCTCAGCCACCATCGCTCTGGCAGCAACGGTGCTAGAGCCAGAGTAGGGGAGAGGCGAGCTGAAGCTAACCATTGTTTTAACCGTTGTTAAAATGTTATGTCTCAAACAAGTACAGTTTTTTTTTTTTTGCTTTTTATATTTTTAGAAGTGTGTCACACAAACAGCAAATATTGTCAAAAAAAAGTCAAAAAAGTAAGAAATCTTTGGGGGTGATTTGATTCATTCAAAAATGGGCTAAAATCGCCCCTGGTTACCAATATTAAATTCAGATATTCTAGTCAGGATTTGGTCGATATCTGATCTAAATGTCAGATTTATGTAGAGCTGGGCGATATGAGATTTTTTCATATCACGATATGTTTTTTTCATTTCAGGCGATAACGATATCTATCACGATATAAGCCAAATAACTATATTTGTAAGATTTAAATGTGCCGTTGCTCACAAGTAAAATGTGAAATAATCAGCAGCTTGTTTTTATTTAAATATTTATTTCCCATAATAAGTTCAACAGGGTAGATGTACTTAAGGAACATGAGACTTTTTCAGATAAATAAAGGCAAATATTGTAAACTACACAAAAGGCAGCCGCTAAAGTGTTTAAGTTTCAAAATAGAACAAACAAAACAGACTAAATTGTCAATTCCACTTAGAAACAAAGTATTAATTCTAAAAATAAATCTTAGTTTGTTTTACAGAAGAACAGACAAAACTGACTAACTTTTGTCAATATCAAATAAACTGAGAACTAAAAGGAAATTCTCAATCTCTCCTTGTTGTATAGCTGAGCTTTTCAAACAGTTTTAACGGTTACTTTAGTCTGACAAAAGCCGAATGACGAATTAGCGCTTCCAGTCAGAGACTGAGGCTACGTCCACACGTACACGGGTATTCTTGAAAACGGAGATTTTCCGTTTTCGTTTTAAAAAATAATCCCGTCCACACATAAAGGCAGAAATGAAGGAAAACGCTGCTATGAACATGCCAAAGCAGCAGGTGGCGCTAAATTCCTAACCGTGCAGAAATGTTGGTCAATCAGAAGTCTAGAAGCCTCGGTGGGAAAAAGTAAACAAAGCTGGGGCATAGAAGCAGAACAGAGTCGTATGTGTGGACGGACAGTAACTGTGTGTATATGTAAGCATTTAAACACTGCAGAGAGTACAATTAACAGTGCACGCTACTCTGTTTTTTGTCAGACTTGAAATAGCCGAAATACCTTCACACTACGGAACTTCTATGGCTCTTCCGTTCGACAATCTCTCCGGCATTGGAACCATCATCTGTTTTCTCTTCGGTCACGCTCGGTTGATTTTTCTAGTCGGCACACTCATTTCCTCCATTACGCGCTGGCTCCATTACCCGCTGGCTGCTTCCCAAACAAACACACGTGCGGCTTGGCACTTGTGCTGTACGTACCAAGTCACGCGACGTGACGCTGCGGCTGTGATTGGTTCGGCTCTGCGCTACTGAATTTGGATCGGCTGACCTTTAGATTTATGCATCCTCAGTTAAGAGTCTCAACCTAGACCCGGTTTGTAGAGTACGCTTGGGGAGTGTGATCGTGTGTACAGTGTCTCTTTATGTCTGTCTCCACGTTGGTTGAGTGTGGAGTAAGTGCATATGAGAGCATGAGGGTGGGAATGAATGTTTGTGTCTGTGTGTGCCTGTATGTCTGTGTCTATATGTCAGGTTGGGTATCAGACGCCACCTCTCTGGGGACACCTCAGGCCCTCCAAGGTTTGGAGGCCTATCTCCACCCACCACCACTTCCCCTGCCGGTGGCGGACTCCCTCAGGTGTCGGTGCGTTGGTGGTTCTTTGTGTCTGGGGGTGGGCGTCCAGGTACACACCGGCTCACTCCTTGGCGGCCGCTTATCGGGGCCTGGAGCCTGGGGCTCGCTCGGGCCCCTTCGGAGGTGGGGTGCCCCCGGCCTCTCGGCCTGGGGCTCGGTCACTCAGGCACAGCTGGGGGCCGGTGGAGCTCATGGGCGCGTCACTGCAACTCCCCCTGGCTTCTGCTCCGCGGCTGCTGAGTGAACCCTCATCTGGGACTCTCCTCAGCTCTTACTGGAACAGTGGCGCGGCTGCCCCTCTGTTGGTCTTCCATGGTCTCTTGTGTTCTGGGGGCCTCTGGATGTCTGGAGTTTTGATCTCCTCCATACCTGCTTCATGCCCTGGAGGACGGGGCTGTGCCCCCCCCCCCCCACACTCCCTAGCAGATCGTTACATGGAGAAACCTTTGGAATACAAGCGCGCTGATCCACACAGGTATGCACACGGGTGTTCACTGCTCGTAGACCCAAATTACACCTTTCTTGGCCGCTACTTCGAAGCACATCTGTCCTGCGAGCTGCACAACAACATTGAATATTTAGTATTTACTGCTGTTTACACTTAGCTAGATTAATGCGATGGTGTTGTGTTTAGTATGTTGCTTTGTTTTTTTTTGCTTGTTTTCTATTTTTCTCTCAACAGGTGATCCAGGAGATTTTTATTTATTTTTTTTCTCCCCCCCTTTCTCACTGTCCCTCTCCCCTTCTGTTTTTCCTTTCCTTCCTCTTTCTTTCTCCCTTTCCTATCCCTCACTCATGTCTGTCCCGTCTGTAACATCTGAAAATAAAATATAATAAATAATAAAAACAAAGATCGACCAAATGGACCAATACGGCAATGCCACGATGATCCATTTGGCAAAGTAAATCCATTGGGTATCCTTGTTGGTCTTCAGACAACAATTCTGATGGCTAAAGAACCAAATGGGACAGGCAAAAAAAAAAAAAGTCTCAACTTTTCCACAAGGCGTGGTTGTGCTGTAAAGCTATAGCTTCCCACTCAGACCCAGACTTCCTGTAATGCATCATACAATCAGCATTTACAGCGAAAAGACAATTATGACAGAGTCAAGTATGTCTTAGTCTGCGTGTTCCATTCCCTGCTCTCTGTTCCAGGCATTCCAGCTTTCTTGTACTTAGTTTTCCTGGTTCGAGTTTTATGTTAGTTTCCCCCCTGGTTATTTCCTTCATTTGGCTTATGTTTTTGTTTTTAGCCACAATAAACGCTCGCATTTCCTTAAAGTTCAGTTCCACCTTTTTCTTCTGCTTTTGGGTCCGCACACCACAACTCCCATGTGATCTGTTATTGCAGATCGTGACAGGAAAGAGACGTAAAACTTTAATGAGAAACGAAAGCAAGAAGATCAGCAAAATAAGGGAACTGTTCCACTTGAAACACAGATTTCTTTGCAGTGCCATGCATAGTGAAGTAGCATGATGGAATCACCCATTGAAGTATCTGAGATGAAACATTCACTGTGCATTACCTTTAAATAACTACTTCCTGTTGTCTTACCAGTTAGTGTTTCAGGCTGTTTCTTTTTTTTTCCAGCTTTAGGAAATATCCTGACCTGTTCACCTCAAGGATAAATTCACATATTTCAATGTAGAAACAGCTCTGAACTGTTTCAGCAACATTTCTGCTCATGACCAACAATTTTGACACTTTTAAAATGTGTTTTAAAAACTTCAAACATATCAGCTTTGTTATTAAGCTCACTGAAAACAAGAATCACATAAAAATGAGTTTGGGGTTATTTAAAATAGAGAGAAAAAAATATATACACATTCCAAGACTTTTCTATTTTTTCAAAATGGATATACAGTAAATAAATCAAATTATTTGACATTTTTGATTCATGTTTTATCATGTGTGTTAGTGCCGCTATTGTTTTCTTTCTACAACTATACATTTTATTTGCTTTTCATTGATGAAAAACTGAACTACAGACAAGAATCAGAAAACAAATGGTAAATGGCCTGTATTTGTATATAGCGCTTTACTAGTCCCTAAGGACCCCAAAGCGCTTTACACATCCAGTCATCCACCCATTCACACACACATTCACACACTGGTGATGGCAAGCTACATTGTAGCCACAGCCACCCTGCGCCCCAGGGATAATGTTCATTAAATAAAAATAAATAAATAGATAAATCAGCAGGATATTTCAAAGAACTCACCAGCTTTGCCCTCAGTGCTGATTGCTGAGTGGAGAATTGTTATCTGAGTGAGTTAGAAAGAGCTGTTACAACAGGGCTGTAACAGTTTCTCTGGTTTGTCTCTGGTTTACACTGTTAGGCAGCAGGAAAAAAACCCAGCATGCACCACAAGGAAGTACATGTTATTCTAGGACGTCAGCCTTTTTGTCACTTATCATTTCTGTGCTGTTTTTACGTATATTTGTATATTCTTGTATTCAAGCTAGCTTCTCCTTTTCTTCCTCTAAATGATATTGTGGTGGCAGATTTCTTTTCTCATATATTAATCACATATATATAATTATATCACATTAGTTACAGTAATATCACTTTCTCACTTTACCATAGTAAGAGCACTCCTGTCACTAGTTTACATGCATGTGGAAAGTTAACACAGTGAGGTCATTGTAATGGGAGACATCAACAGATAGTGAGACTCTTTCTGCTTATCAGGGATGTAAATCCTTAGGTGAAGGCTAAGCAGAAAACAAGGTCATAATTCTCTCTGTGAGGGAGGAGGTATAGCCCCCCCGTGAGAGGGGCCAACATGTAAGAGTTTGTGAAATGTTCTTTGTCTGTGTTGTAAAGGCGGTGTCCACAATTCAGAAATGGTCCTGGTGTTTCACTGCGATGTTCTCTCCACATTGCAATGTGTTTGTTTCACAAAGGTACATATCAGAGACAGAGAAAGATCTTACTGTAAGAGAAGAAATGTGTTTCTATTCATTACACAATATATGTTCACAAAGATTAATTAATAAGTGAGAGAAAACTAAGGAAGAAATATAGAGAAAAAGATAAAGTGATAACTAGACAGAGAAGTGTATAGAACAGAGAGGGATAGTCTGGATTAAAAACACTGCTCCGAAGCTTGGTTCAAAATACCAGGTCACATGACCACAATTGAACGAGGTTTTCGTGCCCCATATATATATTAAAACCTAACACTGTGCCAGCTTCTAGCTTTTCTGCCAGTGTGTAGAACAAAGTTGATGACACAGACATTTAGAAAACTTAAAAATCAACCAAACCAAGTTTGAGGGCTGTGAGGAAGGAACAAACCGACTGAGCTAAAAAAACAAACAAACATCTGTAAACCTGTGTGGTTATTACAGTGAACACAGCAGTCTGTTCTCTGTATGTTTGACTTTATCAATGGATTTATTGTGACTATCATGAATCTTAACAGAGGGAGGATGTTGCTGAAGCACACTGATCACTACAGTCACAGCTTGTTGTCTTTAGCAGTCCCAATATTTTTCTGGCCATGTTTTAGAATTTCTCTCATAATTACTGACAGTCTGATGTAATAAGTAGTTTTGTTTGGAGCTTTTGCCTGTCTGCATCATTGTTTCACAGAACAGCCTCTTCAAGTTGTACTGAAGGCCCTGTTCCAAATTGGCCAGCATGTATCACTGTGGAGATGGTTTCAGTGTCACGGCTGCCTTGGCAGACGTATGGAGTGGAGAGAAACAGGACCCAAGTGCAGACATTGATAACAAACTTAACTGTGAACACGCTTTTATTTGCAGCGGGGACAGGAAACAAACAAAAGCAGAGCATGAATAAAACCTAAACTAAATAAAACTTAAAGTGGGAGCACCTACAAATATAATACAAAAGAACAAAAACCTAGTGATGGCCCACTTGAAGCTGACGCTGCAGTGCGTGTGTCAAAAAAATCAACACACTGCTTCAGAAGCACTGTGTCGAAGCTTGATTCGTTTGGCCAGAGTCACGTGATCAGTGACGTCCGAAGCTTCATTTAGAGCGTGACTGCTTCGGTATCTGATTCAATGGTTTATAAGGAAATGAATCATTTGCAGGATTTGCGGAGTGTTTTGATGGTGACAGATAGCGAACCACTGATCATTCTACTGAGAGATTTGGAGCCAGCGAGGAATAGAGGAGGTTCTGTTGTGTGGGAGAATTTTGAGTTGATTTTCGTCAATCGGGTGGGTTTTCCAGCTTTGTGTTCTGGCTGTTTGCTTTTGTTTTGTGCGTGTTTATTTTATCTGAAAACGGGAAAAACTTAAAATGTCAAAAATATGATTTTCATAATATAAATATCATCAAATAACTTTAGAAAAACTTCCATTTGACTTGTTACATTTAATATTAAAAAATATTTTTATTTTTTATTTTTCAATTAATCTTAAAATGTTAGTCTGCCAAATGTGCAGCAATTGAATTTATTTATTCTCTTTAGCTGATAGTTTCTGTATAACTGCATCTCTACCAGTTTCTCTGCACTCCAGCCTCCTCTGGGCCATGTGAAGGGATTTTCCTTAATGCAGGAGAAATTATCTCAACGAAAAGGAACAGGTTCGGCCATCGCACAGTGGAACGAATTTTCTTCTTAAATAAAAATGAAAAAGGGCTACTTTAAATGCATCATGTTTTTAATTTGCAAGTTCATAAGCATTTTCCATTTCACAATCAATTCTACCCCCAGGTCAGAAATATATATAGGAAAATTTCCCTAATATAATATTATTGATAAATACACCCATCTTGCGATTAATTGCATAAGTGCATGGAGGCAGGACCTCACAGCAGAAACATACTCCATAATGTGTTGTACATTATTATATATATATTATATGTAACGTGGTATTTTTCAATTATTGCATTTACCAACATCAAGAAGTGAAAAGCAAAGAAAGACCACGCCATGGTGCATGTTTAAACAAGGAAAATTTGCTGGTCATAATTATTTATTAAACAAATAAACCACATTTTTTTAACCCCCCAAAATACACGTTCAAAGCAACACAACGGCGGCCCAATATCATACAGAATTCCACTCTGTAGAGTGAGCAATCATAATGAAGCAGTTGGTTTTATTTTGTGGATTCAAGCTGCTCTTTGTATTTTTGGCCACCAGATGTCACCAGAGAGGACTGTGTTGAAAAGCTTCGAGTAATGAACCGTTTTTCAATACAAGCTTCAATGCTTCAGAAAGCTTCATTTGGCCATCACTACAAAAACCTGAACCTAGAAACCTGGGGTCCGTTCTTCGTACCTCACTAAGTAAGGCTACGTTCACACTGCAGGCGAAAGCGCATCAAATCCGATTTTTCTGACCCTATGCGACCCATATCCGATCATGCTATGACAGTGTGAACGGCGCAAATCCGATATTTTCAAATCCGATCTGGGTCACTTTCGTATGTGGTACTGAATCCGATACATATCCGATGTTTTAGAAAGCGACTGCTGTTTGAACGGTCATGTCGCATTAAATCCGTCTTTTACGTCACCGACACAAGACAGACGCCAATTATCAGCGCCGGAGAAGCGCCCGATAAGACATCGCGAACGCTTCCTGGCCATCCCGTGTAGATGTCAGTGAAACTGTTGGGAAGACAACGTTGGATAAACGTGAACATTTTATTTGTACTGTATAATCTGCAGATTCTGACAGAAATCTGCAGCTATCATTTGAAGCACCGCTCCTCTCTAAAACAGCAATAAGGATCATTATTAGGTTATTTACATTATTATGTAAATAACAAAATAACTTAAAGCAAAAATTGGGAAACGTAAAGTCCGAAGCCTTTATATTAAGGGCCATCAGTCAAACAATACTGTTTGCTCTGGGTCTAAACAGAGCACGTTGTGTGTGAAGTCTTCTTTTGCGCATGCGGGCCGCTTTGAGCGTTCACACTAGAGCGCCTTTGCTGTCGCATTTTATTTGTAGTGTGAACAAGCAGACAAAAAAATCGGATTTGATCAAAGAATCGGAATTGAGCATTAAGACCTGCAGTGTGAACGTAGCCTTAGTTAGCTGGATTTGATTGTTGACGATTTCGCGTGATCCTGGATCGTTCGGTTCTCCGAAGCTCATCCGGGACTTGCTGTCATAGCAACAGATCCGTAAGCGTAAACCTGCTCGGGAGCAGGTTTACTTTATGTAAACAGGATTAGATTGCGGCCACGCAGGTATGTCCGCTTCATGTATACGAAAGCAACAGCGATATTTTTCCACTGTTTTTCCATAAATAAATATTATCAATGTAACTAAAGATAATGCAGTATTTGATCCTTTTATTGATGTCACACAGATACATACAGGTCATTTCCTAAAAAAAGGGAAATGTACTATTAATCATTCTATTTCATGTATTTGATTATTTCAGATGTAATTCATATTTTAGAGTAGTAATAATAAATTACTTCGTGTAATCAAGATGAGACCACGGCTATAAAAGCGAAGGTGGATTTGGGAAGTCTGTCGCAGCCATGTCCTGTCCGTATACGCGAGCAACCCATTGCGGAAGGTGCAAGATTGATAAGGAGAGTCCTCAGAATCCAGCGTATATTGCGGGACAGACAGGATCCTTTAGCTCAGCGCGACAGTGTGCTCATTGAGAGATATCGATTTTCCCGTGAGGGTATTATTCACTTAACCAACTTGTTGACGAGGGGGTGCAGGACCACCACCTGTCTTTTTTTGCTCTGCCCTTTTCTTGGTTGCTGTTATAAACAAACAAACAGATTATTTCAGGGTCTCTTTCCAAGAGACGAAAAGAAATATAAGTGATAAATATTACCATTCTGTAGAATATTCTTATATTCCACTTTTACTTGTTCCCATGTTCTAGTGGGTCCTGTTGTGGCTCTAATGTGAAAGGGGATATAATATAATATAATGTAATATGATATAATGTAATATAATATAATAAATATACCCTACCGCCTACTGGTGTTGGCCAGAGGGGCCGATGGCGCGATATGGCAGCCTGGCTTCTGTCAGTCTGCCCCAGGGCAGCTGTGGCTACAACCGTAGCTGCTTCCACCAGTGTGTGAATGTGAGAGTGAATGAATAGTGGCATTGTAAAGCGCTTTGGGTGCCTTGAAAAGTGCTATATAAATCCAATCCATTATTATTATTATTATTATTAAATTACTTACGAGTTTAATTTGTCAGCAACTTTCTGCCAGCCCTCTCTCCTTGCTTTTGCAGCCTTTGCAGTGTTCCCTTGCGTTTTAATTAAACTCTGAAACTCCTGAAATCCCTCAATCAAGAGTTCTTGCTCTGCTGCCGAAAAATACTGAGCGCGCGCATTCGACATTTTCGCCGACCAATCAAAGGGTTGCCGATCAATGTTTCTACTATCGATGCGTAGCCCCTGTTGGGCCACCCAGTGATCTCACATTACTTCATCCAGCTGTACTAATCGTCAACAACAGATGTGTTCGGAGAACCGGAATAGCGAGCTCAAAGTTGGCGCGATGATTTGATCTTGGATGTAGTAAGCAAGGTACGAAGAACGGACCCTTGGAACTGAAACATAAAAACCTGAGACAGGGAACACAATGAATATGGGAAATGTCACGGGTGATACACATACAAACCAGCAAACAAACAGAGGAAGACACAGGGCTTAAATACACTGAGGGATAACGAGGGAATGAGACACAGGAGGAGAGCACAGCTGGGAGTAATCAAACATGAGACCAAGAGACTATAAATTCTAAATAATAATGAAAGCAAAGACTATTAATAATTCAAAACACAAAACACTGGGTCACCAACCAAGGACTGTGACATTAGGATTGTTTTGAGGCCTCAACACGATTCCAGCACAAATGTTTAAATTGTTTCAGTATCTCACGAAACCTCACTTTGTCCATCACTATTGTTTACTACCAAGTAAAATAATTAAACATATGCCACACAAACATACTAGCAATCAATGGGAGGTTTCAGAGGACATAATCCACAGGTGATCTGATCCGCAGTGACATGTGCATAACTCCTACCTGTAACAGCTAGTGAAGTCAGGTGCTTCACAAATCACGCTTGTGCCAAGTGCTTAGCTCCAGTGAAAGGAACTCTTAATGCTGCAGGATACCAAAACATTTTGGTTCTCCCCTTGTTTGCGCGTGTTCCCTCCGGGTACTCTGGCTTCCTCCCACTGTCCAAAGACATGCAGTTTGTGGGGATAGGTTAATTGATCAATCCAAATTTCCCATAGATGTGAATGCGGGAGTGAATGTGAGCGCGAATGGTTGTCTGTCTCTGTGTATTATCCCTGTGACAGACTGGCGACCTGTCCAGGGTGTACCCCGCCTCTAGCCCTATGACAGCTGGGATAGGCTCCAGCGCCCCCCGCGACCCTGAAACGGATAAGCAAATGGATGGCTGTTCTTTTGTGCGGACAATGTTGAGATGCCTTTTTTTTGGAAAGTCTTACATTAAGAGTTGAACCTGTTATAGCCACAAAGGGTGGGCAGACATTATATTAAACCCTATGGATTAAGAATGGAGTGTTACTCAAGTTCATATGTGTATGAAGCACACTGGGTGAATAATTTTAGTAATACAATGAAGCTTCTCTGTGATTATTGAAGTATTAAGATGATACTTAATGCAACCTTTTCACCAGCAGATGGGGATAAATCACCATCAATCAATCCTCAAACTCCTAAAAGGAGACTATTCTTATTTTTCTTATAATGTAAATAGTGTCTCTACCTTATCTGCAGGATAACAACACAAGGTTTACCTGTGCCTTATTTACCAGTTTAAAACCACACAGAAGCTTCAGTGTTGATCAGTAGCAGTCTTGTCTGTTATCTGTCACCTGCAGGGTCTGACGGGAGGTTTGAGGATCTGTTAGAAAACACGTGGTACTTGTGTGATTTTATAAGTCATCCTTGTTTGGCCTCAGCTGCATTGGAGCTCTACTTATCTCCAGGTTCACCAGAGAAACCATCACTGCACACGATGCTTTCCCTCCGAGCTGCTGCTCTGTGCTGTCTGTGTTCAGGTGAGTGATTTTATTCAAACAAGAGCACAACATCTGTACCAAACTCCAAGACTAACCTGTCTGTGTCTCCACAGCGATGGTTACTATGGCTGAAGAGCTGATACAGAATGATTTAACTCTGACCAGGGTAGCTGGAGAAAGTGTCTCCTTCAGCTGTGGGGGAACTGACCAGTGCAGCACTGCAGTTGTAGACTGGTACCAGAAGAAAGACACAAGAGATTCATTCAGAATGCTTCTTTCTATCAGCACAAAAAATGGTGCAGTTACTAAAGGCTACAACCACCCCGAGGAAGAAGATTTCTCAGCTGTAAAGAAACAGGACGGCTGGGAGTTGGAGATAAAGAAAGTTAAAGACATTCATTCAGCCACCTACTATTGCTGTTGCTCTAAAAGTTCTCACAGTGACAAATGATCCCTGCAGGCTGAACAAAAACCATCAGAGCAAAAGCAAGAAACCACAACCCACATTCACATCTTTCACCTCCATCTCAGTCTGAGACACAAGAACAGAGTTACAGAAATTTCAGCATTTAAATCACACAAATCGAAGTCTTTATATCAGCAAAGAGTGAAATGACTATTTGTAATGAAGGCCGAGAGCTCAGTGGGAAGCTTTCTACTCTAGTATGTTTCCACTAAATAAAGTGGTTTTCAATCAAATTGCTTATTATCTTAACAGAAAGGAAGAAAAAGAAACAAAGTGTTGATGGTTTTAATGATAATATTTCAAAGTTACACTTTTCAGAACTCCTGAAATCACCTCAAATTAAATCAATCATCTCTAATAATCCACAGAGAGATCGGCAGAAGAGAGATCACTCATGCAGGAACGATTATCCATATGTGTAAAGAAAATAAAAAGTGGAACTGAAACATCTTCTACAAACATGTTATTGTGTTGTTATAGTGTGAAGAAATGTTTTCTATGACACTGTAGTTTACACGTATGGCTAAACAAGCAGTTTTCAGACTTTCACACTGATGATTCTTCTTCTTCACGCCTCAGATTCAGTGGAAAAATTACAAGACTGCATCACTTGTTAATCAGCAGCTGTATGATCTTCAGCTGCAGGGTGGTTTGAGGACCCGTTTGAAATCACGTGAGCCTCGTCACATGATTTCAAACAGTATCTTATTAATACTTGTTTGGCCTCTGCTCTGTCACAGTGCCACTTCTCTTCAGATTCAGCTGAAGAAACATCACTGCACACAATGTTTTTCCTCCAAGCTGCTGCTCTGTGCTGCCTGAGCTCAGGTGAGTGATTTTATTCAAACAAGAACACACCCTCTGTAACAAACGTTGACATACTAACCTATGTGTGTCTCTGCAGCGCTGTTTACCGTGGCCACAGAGCTGATTCAAAATGATTTGACTCTGACCAGGAGAGCTGGAGAAAGTGTCTCCTTCAGCTGTGGGGGAACTGACCAATGCAGCACTGCAGTTGTATACTGGTACCAGAACAAAGTCAGTGACAAATTCAGAGTGATTATTGGTATTAACAGACGCACTGGTGCGATCACTTCAGACTACAACCACCCTCAGCAGAATGATTTCTCTGCTGTGGTAAAACAGAACAGCTGGGCGTCATTCATTCAGCCATCTACTACTGCTCCTGTTCTCAGAGTTCCCACAGTGTGAAATCATCCCTGCAGGCTGAATAAAAACCATCAGAGGAACAGCAAGAAACTACAGCTCCGTCTCAGTCTGAGAGAGAAGAGTTAGAAAATTTTTCAGTATTTAAATCAGACAAATGAAAATGTTCATACCATCAAAGGGTAAAATAAGTACTTGTAATCAAGGTTGAGAGGTAACTGGGAGTACAATACAATATAATTTTATTTATATAGCACACTTAAAAACAAGGTGTATGCCAAAGTGCTTCACAGAAACCAAATAAGAGCAGTAATAAATACAAGTAAATAAAATAATAAAATAAGTACAAATGGAATATACTAACAGGTGGGAGACATAACTAACCAATGATACCAGGCATAGTAGACACGAGCCGAGAGGCTGAAGGTTAAAACATAAAAACATTAATAAAATCAAAAAAGATAAGTTACAGTACAGTTAAAAATGCAGGGTCTAGGAGGCAGGGAAGGCAAGGCTAAATAAAAACGTTTTTAATCGAGATTTAAAAGATTGAATTGAATCAGATGTGCGGATAGCTTGAGGAAGATTATTCCAGAGGTAGGGTGCAACAGAGGCGAATGTGCGGCCACCTCTGGTCTTAAGGCGGGATCTAGTTCGCACCAGGAGCATTTGACCTGCTGATCTAAGCACTCTCCTAGGGGTATAAAAGCTGAGGAGATCCTTAAGATAGCTGGACGCTATCTTAAGGACGCTGGTCCACTGCGCCCTTAGTACACTCGGTGCCCATCAGTTAATCAAACATCTTTTATGTGTCTGTACTACTTAGCTACATTGTGTGTGGAACAATACAACTCACCTCTCGTATGGCTACGTCAGACTGGCAGCGATTACTGCAGCCAGCCTCACCTAACCAGCCAAACCGATAGGGGGCGCTGTTTCCCCATTACACTGACATTTGTGGCAAGTGGAATGCCACATAAACACTGTTACATAGGTAGCCATCGTGACAGAAAAGGACCTTTCTGATAGATAAGATTTAAACCATTTAAGGGCACTGCCCGTGATGCCCACCAGATGCTCAAGCCTCATTAGAAGGACATTATGGTCCACCAAATCAAAAGCAGAGGACAAATCAAGCAAAACTAAGACCACACGGCGCCCTGAGTCAGCAATTGAGAGAAGGTCATGAAAGACTCTCAGTAATGCTGTTTCCGTGCTGTGGCGTGGCTTAAACCCCGACTGAAAATTTTCCCCGATATTATTTGCATCCAAATAAGTTTGGAGTTGGGAGTGAACAATCTTCTCTAGGACTTAAGACAGAAATTGGAGTTTGGAAATAGGTCTAAAGTTAGCGAGATCATTCTGACCGAGGCAGCTCTTTTTGAGTATAGGTTGCACTACAGCGTGTTTAAAGGCAGCCGGAACATAGCCCGGTAACAATGACAGGTTCATTAGAGATAAAATACAGGGCCCGATAATGTTAAACCCATCTTTAATAATGCAAGATGGAAGGATGTCATGAACAGCGTTTGTGTTTTTCAGGTGATCAATTATACCCCTGAGAGTGGGGAGTGAAACTGGATAAAACTGATTGAGGTTAGTGGAGCATCGTAAAGCTGGCGCCTGACTCATCACAGGGGGGTGCGAGACTCTTAGAGATAAGATTCTGCCTGTAAAATGATTTAAAAATTCTTCACAAAGTGCTAAGGAAGCCAGTCTAGGCGTTACAGGACAGGGATTAATCAATGAGTTAAAGGTTTTAAATAAAAAATGTGGATTGTGACTGTTATCCGTAATGACAGCTGACAGGAAACCTGCCTAACTGATTTCTATAATTCCAGGCGGGTCCTGCGAAGGATGTCAAAAGACACCTGGAGCTTGTCTTTTTTCCACCGCCTTTCAACTTGGCAGCAAATGCATCGTAAAGCATGTAAAGAGTCATTTAACCATGGTTGAGGGCAGCTTCTAAGCTGTTTTAGCTTTATAGGGGCCACAACGTCCAGTAAAGAAGAGCATGTAGAGAGGAAGGAGTTAGCAAAATCATCAACTGGAGAGGGTGTAGAACGATCAATGTCAGGAAAAACAGATTTGGAGAAAGCAGCCAAAAATTCAGCCACAGTCACAGGATTGATTATGCGCACAAGACGTCGAGGACCCTCAAAGTCCTGGACCATTTTGCATAACAGCATCAAAGATGACTGGGAAGTGGTCAGAGATTCCGATGTTGCTGATGTCCCTGATACAGATGTCCAGTCCATAAGAAAAAATCAAGGGTATGTCCTTTGAAGTGGGTAGGTGCATTAACCCACTGGATGTGAATGTTAAAATCGCCAGTGATAAGAACACGATCATAATTTAAATAAAGAGATGCTAAAAGGTCAGCAAAATCGTTAATGAAAGTCTTATTATATTTCGAGGGACGGTAAATCACAACACAGAGAGTCAGGGGGGGACCAGCAAGTTCCAGCACTTGAGCTTCGAAGCTAGGGAACATAGCGGAGGGCAGGTGTCGTACTCAGAATTTATTCCTAAAGACCACTGAAGGTCCTGCCCCCCTGCAGGAAGGTCTCGGCGAGCTAAAAAAGGCACAATTCGGAGGAACAATCTCTGAAAAAGGAAAAGACTCACCAGGACAAATCCATGTTTCCGTCATGAATAATAAATCCAAACCTGTAGCAGTAAAAAGATCGCTCACAATAAATGTCTTATTCGTCAGCGACCTAACATTTAATAGCGCCTCCGAGTCAAAGACGCCGAGTGACAGTTGGAAGGAGCCCATTAGGAGCCCTAATCCAACACCGGGCCAGTGAATAAACCACTGGGTTGGCAGGGCAGGCCTGTGACTCAACATGGCAAATCCATCGATGCCTGAACAACCTAAGGGTAAACTGCTCCCAGAAGGTCGAGGGAAGGCAGAAAGCATCCACATCGATGTCGAAGCCAGCTACAAAATGTGCCTTTAGGTAAGCCTTAATGCGGACACGGACACCGCTCTGCTTGCCCCGTTTCCTGTAGCATCTCCTGCGTGAAGGAGGCAGGGGTCGGCAGTATGTTCCTGAGAGGTGATCCGTCCATGGCAGAGTGGTATCTCCTATATTGCCCCACGGGTCCGATCCATGAAAGTGCGACCCGTAAGTATAGGGTGGCCGCAGTCTTAGGAAAGTATGCCGGTCATAGGTAATCAATTCAAAGCCACCTGAATAGTATGTAAGCAGAAGGGCAAGAAGCAGCAGAGAGCAGCGGAGAAGGCCTGCAGGACACACTGGCGCCATCATCGCAAAAGATGTGAGAGAGGACTAGAAAGTACTGGGAGTACAGGGGTAAGGTTCACATTTATTGCTTCCATGTTAGTCTGAGAGACAAACACCAGGCTAAAGAAATTTTCAGGATTTAGATCTCCACAAATCAAAGTTAAAACCTTATTATCTTAAAAAAATGGAAAAAAGAAAAAATGGAACAATTTTTTTGGTGGCTTTAGTTCTAAATTTTCAGTGTGTTATATATCCAAACTGCAAATGTTTCTTAATTACCACTAAAACTTTAAAGGTAGACCAACAGAGGGGGGATCACTCGTCCAGGAAAGCTGTCTATATATCTATGAGCAATATGGAAGTGGAGTGCACTCATCTTCTACAACAGTGTTATTGTACTATAATGATGTGAAAATACATGTGAACGCTGATAAGATTCAGATGGTGGTTGGGTTGTCATTTCTAGAGCCTCACTGATATATTGGTTGATTTGACAACATATCAGTATCAGCCTTTAGAGTGATCAATAAATGAACAATTTAAAAAAAAATAGACAAGAAAAGCACCTTTCAATATGTCACAGTGCCACTGTGACAATGTCATGAATATTGATGTTTCACAGTTTGTGCACCAGGGGGCACTCTGCAACCGCCCTGCAGTTTTGTTATTCCACCAGCTGGATCATCAAACACAAGAATCAGAAGAATGAGCAATGGAAACTGAACCAATGAATTGAAAGGGAAAATCCATCCATCTTCCACTTATGTGATTTAGGTTGACGGGGAAAAATGAAATATTTCAAAGCTAAAATCAGAGATCAGGATCTTTGTGGAATTCAAGTTCATTGCATCTCTAAAATAGCAGAATAAGTCACACGGTTGTATGTCCTGTCAGAAACTATGAATTAAAGATGATAGCTTAGAACAGCAAATAAATCCCTCTACAGGAAAATATTTAAATGTTCTTTTAAACGACAAGATGGTTGCAGCTGTCAGTCAGTACCACCCTTACAAGAGGAGGTTGGAGGACCCGTTAGAAGCCACGTGGTACTTGTAAGATCTTATAACTTGCCATTGTTCTGCATCAGCCTAACAGAGCTCTACTTCTTTCCTGGTTCGCCAGAAGAAACATCACTGCACACGATGCTTTTCCTCCCAGCTGCTGCTCTGTGCTGTCTGTGTTCAGGTGAGTGATTTTATTCAAACACGAGTCCACCATCTGTAACTAACACTGCCATACTAACCTGTCTGTGTCTCTACCCCAGTGATTACTGTGGCTGAAGAGCTGATATAGAATGATTTAACTCTGACCAGGGTAGCTGGAGAAAGTGTCTCCTTCAGCTGTGGTGGGACTGACCAGTGCAGCAGTACTGTTGTATACTGGTACCAGAAGAAAGACACAAGAGATTCATTCAGAATGCTTCTTTCTATTGGTATAAGCAATGGTGCAATAAATCGAGGTTATAACCACCCTCAGCAAAATGATTTCTCAGCAGTGAAAAATCAGGGCAGCTGGGCTTTGGAGCTAAAAACAGTTAAAGACGTTCATTCAGCCATCTACTACTGCTCTTGTTACAAAAGTACTCACAGTGTGAAATCATCCCTGCAGGCTGAACGAAAACCATCAGAGGAAAAGCAAGAAACCACAGCTCCGTCTCAGCCTGAGAGACAACAGTTAGACAAAATTTCAGTACTTTAAATCATAAATCGAAATGTTCATACCGTCAAAGGGTAAAATTAATACTTGTAATTAAGGTTGACAGCTAACTGGGAGTACTGGAAGTACACAATAAAGGTGGATAAGAAAGAAAAAAATGTCTCAGACCGGTTCTATGGGAGGTTTTTCCTCCCATATCATTGAGTTGTATGTTGATGATACTAGTGTTTCCACGCATGGTCTAAAATATTTCAGACTACATTAAGTCCCTTTATGTTCCTCAGTTTGTGTTTGAGGGAACAAATATTTTTAGTTTTGAAGTCATCACAGTTTTAAGACATTTTGTTGACTGACTTCATAGAAAGTGAAGAAAAGATACGACTGAAATAATAAATAAATTCCCCTCTATATTTGAAGGTTAGTGTTTTGCAAACCTCAGTCTCAGTGGAAAACTGCAACACACGCCTTAGCTGTCAGTCAGCAGCAGCACTGACAGCTGCAGCAGTTAATGGGAGGTTGTAGGAGTTGTTAGAAACACGTGGTCCTCGTCTGATCATATAAATTGTCCTTGTTTGGCCTCGTTTCTATCAAAACATCACTTCTCCTCAGATTCACCAGAGGAAATGTCACTGAACACAACGGTTCACACAATGCTTTTCCTCCCAGCTGCTGCTCTGTGTTGTCTGTGTTTAGGTGAGTTTCAACCCAACAAAAACTACATGTCAGAAACACCATCAAACTGACATTTTCCTCTCTGTGTCTTTGCAGCGCTGGTTACCATGGCTGCAGAGCTGATCCAGAAAGATTTAACTTTGACTGCGACACCTGGCAAAAAAGTCTCCTTCAGCTGTGGAACTTCCCAGTGCAGTGGCAGTTATGTGCACTGGTACCAGAAGAAAGACGGTGATAAGTTCAGAGTGATTCTTCATATTAACATACGCACTGGTGAAGTCAACAGTGACTACAACCATGCTCAGAGAAAAGATTTCTCAGCTGTGAAAAATGAGAACAGCTGTGAGTTGGAGATAAATTCAGTTAGCCTCGTTCATTCAGCCATCTACTACTGCTCCTGTGCTCAAAGCTCTCACAGTGACAAAACATCCCTGCAGGCTGAACAAAAACCATCAAAGGAACAGCAGCAGACCACAGCTCAGGTTCACACACACACACTGACGCAGGCATCACCTTTGAAACCAAAACAACTAGTTTGTATTCTATTTATATAAGAAGTAAAAATAATCAAGACCAAAATTAATTCAAGTAGATTCAAAAGATGACACAATTGGGAGTATCAGATAAACTTGTCTTGTGTGTTCACATTCAGGTCAAAAACAGCAGACTGTAAAAATCCACAGAGATTATCTTCTTCTGACAAACATCAAACAGAAGTGTCTATATTTTTTGGAGAAGCAATATTCCTCTATGAGAACAGCAACTGAGGGAAAACCAAAACACCACAACACAGTGATCACAGCTCCAGAAACCAGAAAGCATATAGCTTTGAAAAAAAAAGAAATGAATGAAAAACAACAGTTTGAATCCAGGATTCTCAAAGTATAGCCAACTGGTCAATCACACCCTTTAGTAACATTATAGTTATGACTGTCATCCTCACAAATGTCAGCCAAGCTAAAAGTTACATCACATCCGCGAGTGCAAGCTGTGCTTTGGTGTCTTTTTGGTCGCTTTGATTGTCCAACTCTTATTTCTGTAACCTTGCACATCTGCACAGAGCATACAGGTTGGTTTCTTTTCCTTTACAGTCATTGCTGCCATGTGCTGGTTCTCTACATTTCCATGAGGACTCCTCATAATAATCATGCTGAGATTTGAAGACAGTTTGTGACGGAGTTACACCGTCCCGCAGACAGCTGATCTGGGCGCATACACGCACCACCACCATTAGTTTCTACAATTACCGTGGCTGCGCGTCTTTTCGTCGACCGGGCAGATAAACAAAAAGGGGTGAGAGGTATATTTTGAGCGGCGCAGAGGGTGGCCAACATATTTTCCCCACTTACCTTTAATAAAGCCGGTCGCGTAGACTCGCTGTGATCGCCGATTATACGAGTGGTTATGCAAGCCGATGGTATGGTGTTCCGGGTTTCAAATAGTGGGTTCGCCCGCGCTTGAAAGGTCACGTGAACTGCATCATTTTTGTTTGTTTGTTTTTTTTTGTTATTGTGAAACACTGTAGGCTGCCTGGAATTGGCCATAAATGTCTGTATATACATATATATGTATTGTAGGAATACAGCTGGAAATAAGCTGAGGGGAAAAGAGTGTTTGGTAAAAGAAATAATAAAGAGATGACTATTATGAGTAGTGGGAGGGGCCATGGGGTATAAAAGAAGGCTGTCAGGGCCTACCTGGGCTTTTTTTTTTTTCCCCCGGTGAGACGTTACAGAGAGGGTGACATGCAGACTGTGTTTTGTATATAGATGTTTGTTTTGTGTTGACTTAAGTTAGTTTTCTATTTTCTTTGTAAATAATATTTTGTGCACTTGGGAGGCTGGCAGTAGTGATGGGCAGATGAAGCTTCATGAAGCACTGAAGCTTTTCATCCAATTGGTTCACCCCAGCGCAAAGCTTCTTGAAGCTTCATTTGCTCTAGTAGGACACCTACTGGACGTAAAAATATTAGTTGGCATGAATTTGAAGAGTGTGGCCTTTTGCACACAGCCTGTAAATGTCAACAACAAAAGGAGTGTGTAAAACATGTATATTGTAGTGATGGCAGTACACTGTGTATATTTATACTGGCAGTATGGAAAATGATTATTTGGAAATGCTTAAAATGGAAATGATCATTTACTGTGAGGTGAGGTGTGGTTGGGTGTGGACAGTGGTTGTGCTCTTTAACGTTGAGGTATGGACAGCTACACACTGAGGCCTCAGTCCTGCCCATATTTTATTCAGTAAAAACTAAATATTCGCTGCTTTTATAACCTTTAGTGGGGAGAACATAGCTAGGATTTAATGATTTAACAAATCTTATAAATCCTTTGTCCTCCACAATGCTAAATGGCTGGGAGTCCTCAATCACCATGCTAACCAGGTCTTCATCTATTTGAGATTGTTCTCCTGAGGAAAGACAATAAAGATAAAGCACAAATATAAATATCACACACGTAACTTATTACAGCTGTATAATATTGTTATATTATTTAGTAACATTACTGCATGCTATATTATCATGGCATTTGATGGCTCACCTGGTCTTGCTCCACAATCGGTGTCCCCCTTATTCTCATGCAAAGCTCTGTAGTGCCTAAGCATGGATGAGGTGTTGTTGTTATATCCCAGCTCCCTGGCACATAGCAAACACTTCACCTTGTACAAAAGTAAAGCCGCGTAACATAAATTGTATTGCACCATCAGTGTTATGAAAATACATCTTCTGTAGAAATTTACATACCTTGTTGGGAGGAATAAGATCAAAATGTTCCCACACAGGGGAGGACATCCTCCTCTTCTTAGCTGGCTCCATGCTCTCCTGACTTTCTCTCCTCACTCTCATAAACCTCCAAACTCTCTCCAAACTCTCACTAACCGCAACTCTCCATCAAACACCCACATTTTGAATGAAGTCTGAGGGGTTTATATCGCTGCCATATCTCGTGGCAAAGTTCGAACCGCTTCATGAACCAGTCACGTGGTACAGCCGGGCAGCGAGGCTTCGGACGTCATCATTTTCAGCTCCTCCCATAAATGAAGCAAGCCTCGTTACGCGCATCGCGGAAACGCCCCCTCAATTACTCGACACACGCTTCGAAGCCTCGATACAGAACATCACATCACTAGCTGGCAGAATAAACTATCCACACTGAATGCTTCCTGACTACGCCTGCATTTGTTCGGGAGAAGTTTAGGAGAGGACCCCGCGACACAGTTAAACTACAAAACATGGACCAAGTTTGTATTTTGTCTGAGGAGATTTTTTTTTTTTTTGTCTCTGCCGATGTTTATAATTTTGAACAAACAGAAGAAACCATTTAGCTGGACAGATATTTGTTCTTAGAAACCAGAGGACGACCAAAGTGCATAGGGGAGACTGGGGATAGTTGTAACGTGGGTCAGTTGTAACACTTCCAATTTCTCCAATCAGGGCTAAGTTTCAAATGATGTGACTCATCCTGTGCATGCCCAACTCAGTTCTGCTATCACATGTGAAAAATCAGCACATTTTGTCAAACACAGACAATTTAACACGGAAAAAAGTAATTTGTATGCCAAAAAGTAAGTTTTTCTACTTTATTTCAATTTCTAATAGCATTATCTGCTTTGCAGTTAAACTCATCAAACTTAAATTATGTTATTTGTATGTCTATGGGGATATATTCTGTGTAAGTCTTTAGTGCTAATGTTTTAGCCGTTGGCTGTAATGTTAGCTAGTTCATGGCTATAGGAGTTCTGGGTCAGTTGTAACAGCAACAGTCTGGGTTAGTTGTAACAATAATGCAGATGTTACAACTTACCACACTATTACTTTAACTTATATTAAACAAGTTGGGGTAACAACATCAGCAGAGAGAGGTTCACTGGTCACATTTGTATATGCGGTTAATGCCACTGGCAACACAATTCCTCCACTGTTTGTGTTCCCACACATACATTATGCAGACCACTGTGTCAGAGATGGGCCAGTAGGAAATACTGGTAGTGGAAATAAATCAGGATGGATGCAAGAAACAGATTCACTCATCTTTCTGAAGCACTTTGCAAACCACACCAAGGTAAGCCATGAAAAAAAGTAATGGAATTGCGATGCTGGTGAACAACTACATTTTTTCAGCTTCCTTGTTATGTTCAAAATTGGTGCAAGAGTTGTAGGTTATAATGCCCACTGATCCAATGAGGCCAAACTCACGGAAGACCAACCAAAATTAATGAAATATTCAGTTGCAGAAAATTCCATAATTTGTCTTTTTTGGGGGGTTGGCATATGTTCAAAAGTTAGATTTCTGCATTCTGTCACACACACACACACAGCTACATAAATGGATGTAAGTGCATTCATGTGTTGAATAAACAAAGATTACATGTTAATGTTTTGTTAGTACCCTTATTTCATTGTGTTACATTTTACCCCAGGATATGTTACAACTAACCCAGACTATGGGGTTAATTGTAACATTTCACTCTTTGTGTTTGAGGCCATACCATGCAATGGGTAATTGTGCTGCAGAGAAAATAGCTGCACTATTTAATAGCAGAGACATGTAAATACTTTGCATTACATTTTGAATCCACTACCTTAAAAGAGCTCCAAGCTACAGACAGAAATGTCAAAAATGTTACAACTATCCCCGGTCTCCCCTACTAATATTGTAACACTTGTTGGCTGTTTCTAGGTCCCAAAACATGCTCAGATGGGTCGGCTGGTGCAGTTAAAGTGACTTATTTGCACAGTTTTATCTTTGCAGACCGTTCATTGATTCCAGACAATCGATGTCAGCTGTGTCCACCAGGCTCTCCTGAAACTGCCCCTGAACCCACTGCAACACCCCTACTGTGCAGACTACACGCCCACCACAGCAAATGAATCCTGTTACAGTGCTACTCCATCAAAACATTGTTGAGAAGGTTAATTCTGGAGGAAAACTGCCAACCTGCTGTTTGGACAAGAATAAACTTGTGAAACAAAGGTCAGCTCAGGTAGCTCATCATCTGGAGGCAGAAGTTATGCAGAATATTCAGATTCATGCAATTTTTACAACATTAATTCATCTCGACTGAACCAAATCATGGAGCTGAATTACACTAAACAGAAATAACAACATGACCCCTGACAGGTGACAAGATTATCTCTTCATCACGGCACCTGTTAGTCGGTTGGGTATATTAAGGAGCAAGTAAACATTTTGTCCTCAAAGTTAATGGTTTAGAAACAGGAAAAAAATGGGCGAGTGTAAGGATTTGAGCAAGTTTGACAAAGTAGTGATGGCTAAGTGACTCTAAGACTGTAGACAACCAGGCTTTTGCAAAAATGCAGGGTTTGTGGGGTGTTCCTGCAGTGGTCACTATGCATTAAAAGTGGTCCAAAGAAGAAACAGTGGTGAACCAGTAACTGAGCATCTGTGGGATCTACGGAACAAACAAGTGTAATCCATGGAGGTCCTTCCTCACAACTTACAAGACTTCAAGGATCTGTTGCTAACATCTCAGTGCCAGATACCACAGCACATCTTCAGGGGTCAAGTGGAATCCATGCCTCACGACTGTTTTGGCAGCAAAAGAGGGACCAACACAAAATCAGGCAGAGTCATAATGTTACGTCTGATTGGTTAATGACATTGCTTTACCTCAGCTGCCACATTCAACATCAGACAGGTTTTTGTACTGGTCTGTGTCACTGTGTGAGAAGACAGGATCTTTGGCTCTGGAGCTAAACTGTACGTAACAGGTAAGAACAAATGAATTAATTTTCCTTACAACTTTCAAAATGACAATTTGTTCAAAGCCAGTTTCCGCTAAGTCCGACTTAAAATGTGTTTCTATTAAGTAGGAAAAAACTGTGAATCTCACTGTATATGTGAGGTATTTATTGGGGGGTTTTCAGCGTGAAAAGTCCTAAAAGTCTGATGTGAGCAGGATTACAACTAATCCTTATCTAAGAAATTTCAACATCCTTTTATTTATTTTTATATTTGTTTGTAAGCTCAAAAAGATAACAGATTCACTGGGATTTGTGAAAGAAAATCATTAAAATTAAACGTGGACATATTTACAGTAAGTCATAAGCTTATAAATAAAATGTTATTCATATTTGAATCTTAAGACACATTTAAGGAAAGTTTAATGACTACTGACTTAATATTATCTCAAATATTATAGTAGATGTAATTTGGAAATTTAGGACTTGACATCATACTTAAAATAAGAAAAGTTTTGAAATTATATAATAAGCTATGTAATTCAGTATTTCATTACATGTAGTGCATTATATAGAATTGATTGTGTATCCTTTGAGGGCTTTAAGCTATTTTTCACATATTCAAATAATTGCTATTGTTTAACTACATGAAAAAAATTATGTCTCATGTGAACACAATGAAAAAAGTTCTGAAGTTTCTGATCTAATGATGTCTCGGTCTCTCTCTCTGTGCATACTGGAAATTTCTTAAATGTCATTTTAATGTCATTAAAATGTCATACAAAATATTTAGTTAATCGCAATATAGATTTAAAAAATCCCCTGTACAAATATTTCTTCATAAATGTTTTCAGCTGAAATTACTGTAATATGTATATACTAACCTTGTATATTTTAAGAGATTATAGATGCCAAATATAAAATCATTATGAAAACAAAGATACAATTAAATTCTGACATATTATAAAAACTGATATAGAAATATTCACATCGTATATATGAAATCTTATTTGCAACAGTTTTAGAATAATTACAAACTATATGCTTCAAATATATACAGAAACTATAATGTACAAAGTACGCGTGCTTTCATTATCAATACTGCTGCCATGATATGTGAAGGATGTGATTTATTTTTACATCTATAGATGTGTTACATTGTATTGTTATAATTTAAAATTGTGATAACAGACGTAAAGGACAAAGGAGTTAATTGTATTAAATATTGTGTGTTAATGAAATCAGTTTAACTTTGATAAATATAATTCTGCCTTTAATATTTAATATTACATTGTACATTATAACAATAAATCATCTGAATATTGTTAAGTGTTTAAAATGAGCCATTACACGGCCGATAGGCACTGATTGGTAGTTTGGTGATTATGAAGCTTCTCAGGTCACACTGAGTGAAATTCTGTGTCTGCTGTCAAACTTCAGCTACGCCGGTAGCAAAGCCCTCGGTGACAGTGTACCAAGCAGCATCCAGTGATCATCTGGAGGAGAAGAGATCCCTGCTGTGTGTGGCCTCACAAATGGTTCCTCCTGTGGTCAAGATCACCTGGAAAAGCCAGAAGCAGGACGGATCTCCGCTGGCGGCGCCCCCTGGTGACACAGAACAGCTGGACATCATAGAGTCCGATTACACTGCCAGCATCTTGTTGATCCATCAGCAAGACGAGAACTCACATACATATGGCTGTTCTGTCACACACGAGGGGGGGACGGTGGAGGGTCAAATAGAGGAAGGTAATGAAAGTTTGTTGCCTTTTCAGCATGAAATTAGCTACGCAGCTACTCAAATGTGACTTTTCTGTTTCAGGAGTTTCTCAAAGTCCACCAAAAGAACTTCCACCAGATACACTTTCCACCAATCAAACTTTAACAGAAGGTCCATCATCAGAACATCCCGTGTCTCAAAAACAAGTAAAACTGCTCTGCCTGGTGTACACGGTGCTGATCACGAAGAGTCTGGTGTACTGCTGTGGAGTCTCTCTGCTCAGGCTCATCAGACGCAGCCGCAAACACGCAGCTGACTGACTGTTTCCTTCTTCTTGGCTTATCGCTTTTCATATCGTTTATCACTCAGGATTTAGAAAAGTCTGTAACAGTGCAGCATTTTGGTTGTTTTTTTACTTTCTTTTTTATTTCAATATTAAAAAAAGAGCTGAAACAGAAAAGGCTGAATTATTAGCTCCCTAGTAGATGATTCATCATTTATAGCATTTGTTTAATTAAAACAAAGTGTTGCCTGCTCTTCAAAGTATTTCTCTGCAATATTCCGAATAAAGCAAACAAAAAAATCTTGCTTGTTTGAGTTTAATTTTGTAGAAAACTGCGAGAAACAGCAGCACTCCCAATATATGCTGATAGGCAACGAGCAGTGGTAAAAGAAGAACAAATGTTTAATGAGATACAAACAGGATTTTAAAGAAGATGAGAACATGAAACCATAAATCTGTTAGATAAAAAAACATGCAGGTGTGTCTGAGCCTTATTTTTAGTTCACTATCATTGGGACTGCATAGTCATCACATGATGTGATATCATAGTGTGGAAGTAAATGTTCAAAATCATAATGTTCCCTCACAAAATCACAAATTCCTTCCAGATGCAATAAAAATGTTAAACACAATGACCCAATATTTATTTGAATATGAAATTATAAATGTTAAAATAAATTAAAATTAGAGTTCACCTTGATTGGTTTCATTTTGTAAAGGACATATTTAGCAGATGCATTTGTGAACTCTCACCAATGTGTTTGTCATTCAACAACAATTAGTTCTATGACCTAAAATATTATTTAATATGTTCTCCATGATTCGAAGCAGATAAAACTATGAAAGCAAACTCCAGTTTTAAGCTCTGTCCTCTTTCAGACATTGCAAATCAAATGTTTCTTTATACAGATAGTGTGGTTTTCTTATTAAAGGAAACAGAATAAAAACTGTCTAACTAAAGGAACCAAACTATCAGGAACCCGTGGATGTTGTTTTCTGGACTCAGTCTTAAAAACGATATCATCTTTACACCAGCTTTATTTGGACTGTGTGGGGTTTTTTACACATGCACATGTATATCCTGCAGTGTCTGCATATCTATATATCAGTTATGTAAATTATGTGTCATTGTGTGTTCCATGTGAGATTGTTTAAAGCCTCTGAACAATGTCATGATATCAGTGCAGCTGTTAGCGCTGCGACCCCATAGCAGCGTCCTTTAGCTTTTAAAACTAACATGGATCGCTTTTCAACTTTTTAACTGAATCTCTTTCAAACAGCTTAAAGTCTGTCAAATTGTTCTAGTTTTTATAAATTTTCCTTTTATTTGAATTACCCTGAATACTGTATTTACTTTTTCTACTAAACATTCTGTATTAATTTCATCAATCGTACTTCTATTTTTTGCTAACTTTTGAAAATGACTAAAACTGAAGTATTCTGGTAGTTAAGGGGACAGATGGTCCTAAGAGTCAAGACTACACTACAACGAATTCAAACACCTGACTTTGTTAAAGCTGCGCAGTAAAAATAAATATACTTTAAACAAGCAGCAGAAAACACCAAATGTTGATGAAATATTTCTTGATGCTGACATCTAATTTTCCACCAGCATACATGAGCTAAATACTGAAAGCCCTGATTCCAAACTTATCATTGTTTCATTTAATGTGTTTAGGTGGAGCAAGTAAAAACATGATCAAGTGGAAGTGAAATAAAAACATGTGAGGTGAAGCGCTGGTGTTTGTTTCGAGAAGAACAATAAGTTGTTTGTTTCAGCGGTTTCCAAGTCTGTCTCTGTGTGGTTTGTCTTCTCATACGAGCAGGATGTCCGGGACTCAGCGCTGAACTGTTCTCATGCGATCACTTCATAAACTTTAAATTCCTATACTACTGTTTAACTGTGATTTCTTCCATATTCTTTGCATGAATGGTGCTATTTGCACCAAAAATCTCTCACATATACTTTTAAGTTGTGTTCGTCATTATTGACCACTAAAGTCGAACCTGCATTCATGTGAATAAGCACGTGACCTCATCTTGAATGTAACACTAGTGTAGCTCAGATTAACCTTAATGCTGGTTTGTACAGCTAACCTAAAATTCATCCTAATGACTGATTTTAATAAACACCAGCTTAGATGTTGTAGGACCAACATTATTAAAGACAAGTTTGTGTTCCCTGTATTGGTTTTGTAGGATGCAGCTGACCTCACTTCTAATGTTTGGTGAAAAAAACAAAACAAAACCTAAACAAACAAAACTTTATTCGATTTCATCATTATAGCACACGGAGTCACTGCAGTGAAGGGGTCTGAATACTTTCTGGAATTATTGTGCAACTGTGGCTGTTGCTGTAACTGTCACTGTGACATTAAAGTGAAAACCCCCAACTCGCACAGAAACCCACACAGCCCAGCTGCTGCACAAAGGGAAGCTCTGATTGGCTGTTGACTTTCTTTTCTGTCCTAATAACCGCTGAGAACAGATCCATATCTGCTGCTGCACCCCTCTATCTCATTCTTTTCCACTGAGCGCTCCACCCACTCAGAGCTGAACTGACCCCGTCTGACCCACCTGCTACATCATTTACTTTTTATTATTCTTTTGCTCTTTGTTAATGACTGACAAGGTTTTGCTACATTAAATAAATCGATGGCACAACGCTTGTATTGAATCAGCTGTTTTGGACAATTTCAAGCTTGATTTAAAAACCTTTAGAACTTTTAATCCAACCATCAGAGCAACGTGTTAGCAGCTTCAAATTAAGAAGCAACACAGATCCTTACAGTTACTTTTTCTTAATGAAATTACACAACAAAAAATATTCAATTACAATTAATTTTTTGCGTGTGTGTATGTGTGTGTCTGTGCATGGTAGTGAACCTAAAATATGTAATCAAAAAACCCTGAATTATACACGAGACGTTATCTATCCAAATAACTGAGCTTTAAAACTTCTAACTCTATATCTTTGTACTTTATATTTTTGAGCATGGAAACTAATCGAAAATCTTGTAGTCCAGACAGCAGGTGCTGCTTCTGGGCCAAGTTTAAATTTATTTCTGGATGACTTATAAGCATGAGTAAACCTCTCCCAGTGTCCTGTGCACTGTCTGCAGCGTGATTGTATGTTGCAAAAGAGTCTTTACTTCCCTCCAGTGGTCACACTGAGTCACAACGAAACTTATGTGTCTCACAAGATTATTGATTATTAAACGGGTCATTCATCTCAAATCAACACTGGTCTTCTACTCAACCATCTCAAATTTACATCAAAATGTTGTGACACAAAGTTTGAACATGTATAATGGTTGCTGACAAATTTTAGATTCATAAATCCAATTAGTTTCAGGATATAGGACTTGGCGGAGGACTTTTTAAAGAAAGGTTCCTTTCAGGTCTTTTTTTTTTTTGCACACTGAAATCTGAGGCAATGTTTAAACATCGATATCTCAAAGGCTGTTTAAAATAAAAAGTTCTATACTTATCAGACTCTTCTAGGACAAAAGGGCTCAAAATGGTAGGAGTAGGTCTTGAAAACATTAAGTACGCACAAATATGGGATTTTAAAGGACTACTTGATACGCTAATAGAGAGACATGTGATGCATTTGTCTGAAATACACAATTACAGATGCTGATGGTTGATGGCAAAAATGACTAGTGAAAATTTCAGGCTTGTCATTTAAACCATGTTTTCTTAGATATTCATGTGAAAAAAATGGTTTGAAAGTGAGTTGGAACATTTTTTTAAAGTATTTGTTATATGAAGCTAAAAATTCACAACATTTAGTATATGTGTTGAAACTTTGTAACATAAAATATTTATGTTAATTAGAGGCGATCGTGGCTCAAGCGTTTGCGGTTAGATATGGGCAGACTCACCTTTTCACACAGAAGCAAGTTAGTGAATTGTGGAAAGGTGAGAAAGGTTTAGATTAAATGGTAAATGGCCTGTATTTATATAGCGCTTTACTAGTCCCTAAGGACCCCAAAGCGCTTTACATATCCAGTCATCCACCCATTCACACACACATTCACACACTGGTGATGGCAAGCTACATTGTAGCCACAGCCACCCTGGGGCGCACTGACAGAGGCGAGGCTGCCGGACACTGGCGCCACCGGGCCCTCTGACCACCACCAGTAGGCAACGGGTGAAGTGTCTTGCCCAAGGACACAACGACCGAGACTGTCCAAGCCGGGGCTCGAACCGGCAACCTTCCGATTACAAGGCGACCTCCCAACTCTTGAGCCACGATTAAATCAGCTATTTCGTCTCCCCCCTTTTTTATTACATATATTACAGTTATATTATCAGTCTTTGCGTAGTATGACTTAGTACCATAATGAACACATACCTGTGGCATTAGCTGGTTGATCCTGCAGCAGAATTTGGGGAAATGGTTGTCCTGTTGAAAACCAATAATGGATTCATTTTCATTATTGTTTAAAACAACAGGTACAGCCTTTATATTTCCTCTAAATAGCAGACCTTCATTCCTTTTGATCTTCTTTAAAATCTTCGTTGTCACCGCTGCAGTCTTTGTATCGTACATCTGCACCATCAGGTCCACTGTGTCCAGTCTGTCTGCGTTCTCCAGTCGACTCTTTTTGATTGGCTTGAAGCCATCCCTTGACTCAGTAACATTTTGCAGACACCACTTGAAGTTTTTCAGCTCTTCAGTTCCCAAAGTCTCCAGAGTTTCCCACAGCCATTCCTTTAAAAGCCCGTCTGTCTTTTTTATCTGATAAAGTAAGAGAACGTTTTTGATAATTCGTACACTAAACAATGAACAAGAAAGAGTCGTTTTATAAAATCTCACCAACATCTGAGTTATTAACAGAAAAAAAACAAATAGACTGGTCAAACAACAGATAATATAGGCTTTTAAACCATAAAAATCAACATTTTTGTGCGACTAACATCAAATTTAATCAAATTTTAATTTTTGTAATTTTGCAGTAACCTTGAATCTTGTCATTTTAGACAGTCTTTCTTAAAAAAGGACAGTCTAATTGTTAGGTCAGTGTTCTGCTTAGAGGTCTGTGATGGCCAAACCCGTGGCCACACTCTAAAGTCGATAACTTTTGTATTTTCATTCTTCATTTGAACATAGTAATACATTTTAGTTGCCAATAACTTTATTGATTGGTTTGGATACATTTGTTCTATTTGTAAGCGTGCACATTTAGTTTACTTATGTATTCATACTACTTCATTTCTTTGCTTTCTGACTAACCTTTGTCTTTTTATTTCTTACCTGCCATCATCCCTGGGAGTTGCTGGACAAAAGATGGTAGCCAGGGTTTGAAATCATTAAATGCAAAGGAAGATAATTGGACTACACCACCACTTCCTGCTGAAGGGGGGAATGTGTGTTTTCTTTACTTTAAAAACAAAGTATTTGTATTTAATTAAATATTTGAGTTTAGGGTTTAATGGGGTTTTTTGATTTTCTTCTTTGGTGTTTAGTTTATTAACAAACCAGATTGTACTGCATCGTTTGTGATTTATGATTGTGTTTGTTTGTTACCCCCTCATGTGTCACAATGGTCTGATCAGCCATTATATATACCCTTGTATGTCATTTCATGTTTAGGTCATTTGGTTTGTTAAGTTTGCAGTCGTTGCCTGAGTTCAGTTCAGTTTTGTTTCTTTGGCCTCTTTTATGAGCTCAACATTTATTAGTCTTGTAAATATAATTTTTGGGGGTTAAATAAATGGAAACTATATTTTTCTAATAATTCCTGGGACTCCTCCTCCTGTTTTTCAACTCGGTCCAGCACAAGGTCCAAGTGACCTGAGTTTACTCTTTGCTGCTTGGTCTTCATCATCCTGCCTGTGACACAGTTTTGAGTGTGAGTAGTACCTCTGTACCTCACCTCTGAGCTTTGGTCTGGCTCTCATGTTCCCCACACAGAGTGATTTTAGAGGGAGGGACTCCCTCCTCTCTGTCCTCACACTGATCCATGCTGCTGAATTCACATCAGCTCACACACACTTTCTACCTTCACCTGCAGAGGAAACAAAGTAAGCAGAGCAAGCGCTTAATTCATCATTTATACATATTACACCTCAATATGTCATTTATAAATATACAATTTACAGCTATCACTGCATGTGATAATCATAACAATATTCAGAATAACATCATTTTGAAGTTCGCGGACGACACTGCAGTGATCGGTTGCATCACTGGAGGAGACGAGGCGGCTTACAGGAGAGAGGTGGCCGGTCTGGTGTCATGGTGTGAGGACACCCTCAACACTGACAAGACAAAGAAGATGATAGTGGACATGAGGAAGAAGAGGAGGCCTCACCAACCGCTGTCTATCCGGGGCCTTGAAGTGGAGAGGGTGAGCAGCTTCAGGTGCCTGGGCGTCTACATCACCGAGGACCTCACCTGGTCACTGAACACCACACAGCTGGTCAAGAAGGCTCAGCAGCGGCTGTATTTCCTGAGGAGGCTGAGGAAATTTGGTATGTCGGCCAAGATCCTCAGCAGCTTCTACAGCTGCACTGTGGAGAGCACACTGACCAGCTGCATCACTGCATGGTACGGCAGCACTACTGCTATGGACCGCAAACGCCTGCAGAGAGTGATAACAACTGTGGAGAAGATCACCAGGACACCGGTGCCCTCTCTGCAGAGCATCTACCATCATCGAGTCCAGAGGAGAGCTGCCTCCATCCTCAAAGACCCCACACACCCCCAACACAGACTGTTCACACTTCTGCCTTCAGGGCGGAGGTTCAGAAGTTTGAAATCCAGAATATCGAGACTCAACAACTCCTTCTTGCCCACTGCCATCAGACTCTTGAACAGCTGACCCATTTTGAACAGTAATAATACATTTATTTTGCACATCAGGTCATCTTACACATTAAGCTATAGCTCTTTTACACACATTTCTGTTTCAGATCTCCATATTTTGTCTCCTTTACTGTCTACATTTATTTATTTGTACTATTTGTATTTACATGTTCTGTTTCTATTGTATATATTAATCGGCATCTGTGGGTGGACAGCAAAGAAAGAATTTCATTGCACAGAGAAATGCCTTTTCTCTTGTGACACATGACAATAAACACTTTGAATTTCTTGAATAATACATCTGTTTTAAATTACTACTATTATTATATGACATCACTATAAAGTGCTACTGAAGATGTGAGCTCTCAGATGAGCAGTGAGGCCCACACACTGACACAGCAGAAAACTGTAGTAAATGCAATGAAATAAAATGACTCTGTGTTGCTGTGAAAAACAGAAGCGACATTTACAGTAAAAACCGAGAAGAAAAGCTTTAATGATGAGGATGTGAAATCCTTTAAAAAGTGATGCTTCCTGTTTGCATTTACTCTCACTAAAAGGGAAGTCCACCAGCGTACAACTGACATCTGTACTGAATACAGCTGCGGGATTCAGGACAGATGCACAGATTATGATCATTATATTAATTAATATATTATATGGAATATTAATATATTAATTAATATATTAATTAATTAATAATTGGTAGTATTATAAGTACAGATTACAGATGCTCAAGGGTCCTGTGACCAAAAGAGGTTCTCCAAATTTACTGACAATAATGTAGCTTTGTAAGATTGTGAATATGTGCGTCCAGGTCCTTTTTTTTATTTTTAGCTGAGTACCACAGGAGGGTGGAGCAGAGTAGAAATGAATGCTGTGTTTGATTTACAACCTGTGTCCTCATAAATGGAAAAGTCCCCTCATGGTTTGCGTTGAAGGAGTGTGTTACAATACGCCTAAAGGAATATTTTGACTCTTTGCTGAAGTTACCAAAAAGGAAGGAATAAAATGAGATATTTGTCCTGAATCACCATGTATTAGTCGGCTTATATTTTAAAATTTGCAGAAATACAAAATAACCAAAGGTACATGAACATCATATATTCATTATTGAATGAACCATCCGTTTTCTGCCTCATAATCCAAGAGAAATGCTCAGACTTCCCTCTTCCAGCCACCTGCCTCAGCTATTCTTTGTACACAAAGACGTTCCCAAACAAAGCCTGCCTTTGTAGCACTTATCAGGGCTGGAACATTCAAGGTCCATCATTAGAGCTACTCCTCCAAACACCAAGAATCAAACACAGCAGTCGACCTGCAAAAATAAGAACTACCACCACCTTCATCTAGGGTGTCACCACAGGTTCATCACTGTGGTGTATTATTTAATAAACCAAGGCCAAAATCACAGCCTGAAGCTATCTTAATTTTAAAAAAAAAAGAAAAAAAAAAGAATGTTTTGCTTCATGTCATTTATTTTTAAACCAAGATGTTGTTGACTGATGTTGATTGAGTCGATCAGAAACACAACCTTTCCTGACTCCAGGAGTTCATCCATTGATCCAGAGGGACGCTAAAGGATCTTCACTAATAGAGAGGTCACAGATTCATGGAGTTTTGGCTCTACTCTCCTCATCCCATCTCTAAGACGGAGGTCAGCCACCCTTCAGATGAAGCTCGTTCTGACACACTGTGCTCACCTTCATCAGAATAGAGCACTACAGCAGCTTCATCACTGCAGGCGCTGATTACGTTTATTTAAAGCCTTTTGTTGTCCACATTTTTCCTCTGCCACTTATCTATATCACCATGTTACACCCCGACATGATGCAGATAGTTTCAGAGAAACAAAAAAAAAAAAAAAAAAGACAAAAGAGTAAAAAAAAGTTTGTTTTTAATTATTGTAGAACAATTTGTGTTTAAACGGGACTTTATTATTCAATCATTCCATTAACTGAATGAATCAGTTAATGAATCAGCTGTTTCACAAACCAATCATAAACAATAACAGGGAATACCTCAAAGACACATTTTTAAATCTCTTTCAATTTAATTATCTGAACTTGGCTTCAGTGGGACTGACATCTGATTGTTAACTCTTTATTTAGTAAAACACACACACACAAAACAAATTCACATGGTAAGTGTAAAATATAAATTACTGCATAAACATTTCTCATTGATAATTAAACATTTCCATCGTCACAGTGGATTCAGTGGCTCCTCCTTGTGGCAGGAAACTGTTACTGCAGAACAAAAACACTGAGAAACGTTTCGTTTTATTGTTGGGTTTTTATTGAGCTTCAGCAATGAACCTGCAAACGTCAGATGTAACAAACACACCAGAACTGCTGAGGAAGTCTGAAGTCATCAACACCTTCCTTAACATAACACTCAGAGTCAAAACAAAGGTTTGAATCCAGTTTAAATAAACTGCATTAAAAACAACCAGAAACAGGGAAGAAAAGAAGAAAAAAAAAAGCTACCAGTTTTTCCTAAATTTCCCACAATGCCTCTGGGTTGCTTTCCACACTTCACACCATGGTCTGCTACAATGAAAAGGACCAGGGTCACATGACTGCTGTGATTACCTTCAGACATCACAGGTACCCTGAGCAGAGACCCTCACCATTCAGACTGTAACAGCGCGGCGATACACAAACACACGGCACATCAGAGCTGATCGATTAACTGATTGGGTGACTGACAGACAGTTTATGTGCGGTCGCAGCTTCTTTGATGTTTTCTACAAGAGAAACACTGTAGCGCCACCTGTGGTCACACCAGAGCAAGCAGTAGTTACACTTAAATGATCCTGGTCACATGACCACGATGCTATTGGTTGATTAAGTTGGTATAAGGGAAAAGATCCTGGACTTTGGTTCAGTCTGTCCTGACTTAAAACTGTATGATAAACAGGCTTAAACTTGAGCTGAAGCAAAGAAACTAAAAACACTGGATGTTTCCAAGGCTTTGAAACCCTGACAAATACCTCCATGACACAACAACTAAGCCAAGGAACAAAACAAATTATGAAAATAAAACACTGAACACAACTGATTGATCTTCATCGAATGACTGACAAGTTTTAATATGAATTATTCTGCCTAACACAAACTAATCTGAAAATGACTTAAAGCCAACAAGTTGGCTGAACGTTGTAGTGCCTAGAGTCTTTGTGTAATTAAACAGACAGTTAACCCCACATGTTGATGAAGAAGACTAAACCACTGATCTGTTATCATCCTTATCGCTGAAAAGAGAAAAAAAAAATGAAACAAAAAACTGATACAAACGAAAGAGGATCCTCGTTCGTTCCCTGACCCTAACATTTTGTTAAGATCTCTACTATGACACTGCAACAATTAAACCAGATAATAAATAAACCTGAAATGTTGACAGATAAAATCTGAGGTATGAAAGTTGGGAGTAAATCTTTGACTATGGAAGCAAAACAACTTTGACGCATTGGCTTGTGCAAGAAAACTCAAACTGTGGTTTGAGGACTGAACCCTGAAAATCAAGCGAGTAGTATCGTTTGCAGAGCTGAACTGTTGCTCAGTCCACTAATCGGTTAATCAGCTCTTTGTGCTACCTGGGAAGACTCACACACATCTGCGTTGCAGCTTTTTGATCTCTCGTCACTTCATAAACATAAAATATGCCGGTAAACAAGATGAAGCTTAAAGGGAGCTTCGGGATGTTTTGACCCATCTGCATCGGAAACAATATATATAAATATATAAAACACAGCAGATCTTTAATAACAGTATTATATAGTAAATGATAGAAGACGCAGACAATAAATCTGACATTTTACTGACTATTCTCAGCACCGATTGTAATAAAGTCATGTTTTTGTTGGATTGTAAATGGTAAATGGCCTGTATTTGTATAGCGCTTTACTAGTCCCTAAGGGCCCCAAAGCACTTTACACATCCAGTCATCCCCATTCACACACACTTGTGTGGATTGTGTTGGATGTTTTGCTGTTTTTAGTAAACATTACTTTTACATTTTGGTTTTTTTAATCAATAATAAATAACAGCTTAGTTGTAAGTGCTTATTTTCCTTCAACAGTAATTTCTTCAAATAAAAACAGAGAAAAACAAACTGCATAATGTACAATGACCTCCTTTAGAAGCTGCTAATCTTCTGCAGAGATCCATGCCATCAGATTTAGTAAGTCTTAAATTTGCTGGAGCTCCTCCATTGTTAATAAATAATAATAACAACAATAATAACGATTATTAATAATACTACTAACAATAATAATAATCATAACTGTGACAGCTCCATGTAGTGGCCGATTGTTCTCACATGTTTCACACATCTGATACTTTAAAGATTCATTTGATGTTGAATGTCTTTGGATCAAACTAATGCTTTTTACGTCAGTGATACACAGACACACATGCAAGGAGAATCACTGAAATGAACACAACCTAAAAAACAAAAACCTTCACAATCCCGGTCTGTGGCAAACATCAGTCTCTATATGGTGTCACTGTGAAACATCCAGGTAGATTAAAGCCTGTTAAATCTGCCTGACAGTGTGACTTCCTGTTTTATTCATAGATGATAGGGAGCACTTCCCTCCTGGCGATCGACAAAGAACGTGAACAATGTAAATCAGCTTTATAAAGGTGTTTTCTGTGGAAGAATTCCAATTTGATCAATATGACTAATATCGGCCCATCACAGAAGTATCTGAGTACAATTATAATGAAACACACACTGAAACTTTAGACGTTAAAGGTCCGGCAGCAATCTCGGAAAGTCGAACAACTGTATTTTTCTGTTTATGACAGTAATCTGGGTCGTATCAATGTTGTTCGGATACTTTTCTTCTTCTTCTGCTGTAATGTCCTTTTTTGGTCTCGGGCATCAAAAGAGCTTCAATAGGGGTAAATAATGACTGGTTTTAAAACCTCGTCAGCTCTCCATATAACTTATTTTTGATTTATTTAAATGGTGGCGCTCAAAGGTCAAATGCACTGCAACATAAGAAAACATCAACAAATGGAACAAGTGCACAAAACAGAAAGGAAATTGAAAAAAACATTACTAAAAAATAACTTTTTGTGAGGTTTTTTGTTTTTCTTTTATTGTACTTGGTGTGTTTTTGGAGTACTTTTCTACTTGCAGCTGTTTGACCTTTCAGGGCCACACTCAGTTTTGAAATCATTGAATTTGGAGGCTGACCTGACTCAGCGGATGGATATCAGCCAGGAGACTGGTTCATCAGTTTTTCAGGCATTAACCAATATTGGCCAGTATGGATACTTACACATTTTGGAGGTTATTTCTTTGTTTTCCAGTAACACAGCATGAAGTTAGCACTGAAAAGCAATGAAAACACCATCTGACTCCAATCAGATCTAAACAGGACTACACCGATATCTCTGGTGTCATGACACAGCGTGTCCAGCAGGGCAGATGACTTGATTAGCAAGACTAAGCTAAACGACTATCTTTATGACTGTCAACATACATTGAATAACATGACAGCCTGTCTTTGGGAGACTGTTTATAAATGGATCAATTTAACGTTGATGTCATGAACATCAGTGCAGCGAGTTCATTCATGTTTGTTTTGGAGGGCTGAAAACAGGTGGAGGTGGATGCAGCGGGTGAGTCGGAGTGTAACGGTCGCAGGTGGTTTCGAGCTGAGGTTTAGGTTTAACATTTTTCTGTCACCTGATTGGAGGATGAGTTACATCAGCACACTGAACAGTCTAATAAGAAATGCCTCGAGGCAGAAGAGGAATTTTTCAGTCGTCTGAGCTGAAGGATGAAACGTTAAGACGATAGCTGTATATAATGACGATAGATGTATGGATGTCAATAATTCAAAGCAGCTCCATTATACATTTACCAGATTTAGAGCAAATATGGAAAAGAAGGGTTTTACTTTATACGACAGTGTGAAATGTTATTTTTAAGGTATAATCTAGTTTTTGATTAAAGCTAAACCCAACTTTAACTCAAGTCTGTGCCTACTTTCAAGAGAAGAAAAGCACAAACAGAGCAGGACAGAGGAGAGTCAGGTGCTGCAGGGAGGAGGAGGTAACCGCTGCACCCCGAGGCAAAGCAGTCACAGGAGGCGAAGGACGTGGAGTCGTTATTTTAACGGCGGGCTTCTCTGCAACACAAAACAGATAAACATCAGTTTAATCAGAGCTGAACGTGCAAAAAACACTTTTTTCTTTTCTTCTGTTTGCCTAAAAATAAAGATGCTTTCTGTTACTTTTTTTAAATTTTAAAGTGCAACTTCTTAAGTGTAGCATTTGTAAGTTTGCTGGGAAGCAGCGCTATCTTTGCTTTATGCTGTCAAATCAGCCCAAAGTCAAATCCGCACAAGGCACACCTTAGTGCAGGGGTGCCCAATCCCGGTCCTCGAGAGCTACCGTCCTGCAGCTTTTAGATGCATCCCTACTCCAACACAGCTGAATCAAATGGTTTGATTACCTCTTCAGCATGCCATCGTGTTTGGCAAAGGCCTGATAACAAGCCATTCATTTGATTCAGCTGTGTTGGAGTAGGGATGCATCTAAAAGCTGCAGGATAGTAGCTCTCGAGGACTGGGATTGGGCAGCCCTGCCTTAGTGGTTCAGTAAATTAGCTGTTCATTTTAGTCAGTGTTTGAGCTCTAAAAGGTCTGTTTCCTCTTTTATCCACTCAGTTTTAACACTACTGCAGCTTTGTAGGTGATGTAATGGTAAATGGCCTGTATTTGTATATCGCTTTAATTTGTCCCTATGGACCCCAAAGCACTTTACACTACATTCAGTCATCCACCCATTCACACACACATTCACACACTGGTGATGGCAAGCTACATGTATGCTGTATGCTGCTTCTAAAAACACGCCTGACAGTGGAATACTAAAATATTGTGGGAAGATCAGAAACGAACAAAAAAAAGGAAAAAAAAAAGCTAATAAAATTATTTTCTTCCTCTTGTAGTGCTGCTTTGGATTTTAGATTCAGATTTAAGTTTTTGTTTTTACTTTTTTTAATATGAAAAGTGAACAATATTTAAAAGGCAAACACGACACTGGAACTCTTTAAAGATTCAAATGTGTTCACAGGTGTAGGTGCAGTCCAGCAGGTGGCAGTGTTGCAGCACAGAGCCACTGATGGGGCTGCTTAATAGTCTGATAACCAAACTCATGTTCACCTGCAGGACACGGAGGATATTTTTAAAAAGCCTCTTAAATTGGGGAAAATCTGAATGGAGTCTGGTGCTGTCTGAGTTCAAGTTTCACCTGATATTGACCTGCTGCACGAGCCACAAGCAGTTGAAAAAGTTTTTATCCCCATACCTGAGCTCACACTCACTGATCAGGGTTCATGCTGTTTATCTGTGACACATATAGGGCCACATGGACGCAGCAGATACATAACGAGCCACCAACTCCAGCTTTGACTCGATCTGATATTGTTGCGTTGTTGTTGTTTCTGCAGCAATAAAACTAATGGTGTCCAGCTTCAACACTTGCAAGACACAAATCACATTGTAGTGATGTCATAATTTTATAATGTGGAAAGAGTCAGGCACCACAACAACAGGATAATAAGAGTTGCACGCTAGATTTGCAGCACGTGTATTTGTTCAGAGAGAGAATGGATTAATAAAGAGGATTTTTGTGCAGCAGTCAGCTCTTTGTGAGCTCGAGACTTCATCGACACTTACTGTGAACAGTTTCTGCACTGAATTAGATCTAAAGAGGAAACGTGTCCTGATTTCTATTCACAGCAGCATGATCATTTTCTGCACTTTTCAAAGACCCCTGAGCTGCTGCTGCACAAACACTGAGGTGTTCCTAATAAGGTGCTCGTGCTGCTGAACTGACCTGTGACTTTCAGAGTTATCTTGGTCTGATAGTCCACTTTGGTGATGTAGCAGTCATACGGGCCGGCGTCGTCTGCCCTCAGGCCCTTTATAAGGATGGAGAAGTTTCCAGTCTCGTATTGGTTTGGAAAGCTGAACACGCGACTTTTGAACTTTGGATCCATTTTACCCTCTCTGCCGTTGAAGATGTCCAACACAACATTGTCATCCTTGTCCCTCCAGAAGGCGTTGACCTCCTTGGGCAGCTTTTCAGAGTAGACGCAGGGCAGGAGGACCTCACCCCCGATGAAGCCGGTCCTCACAGACTGGCTGCTGACTGCAGGACGACAGGACAGGTGAGTTACAGATTACCTGTGCACAGCTTCACCACAGCTCTGTGCTTTAGCTCACTGTTTAAGCAACAGACTAAAAAACTTAATGTTCCAGTTTTTCTCTGGATAAACTTCTGTCCTCTGAACCAAATCATCACAAGCCAATTTATGGAATCAGTCTGTTGTTTGGAAAAACCTTAAACACATAAAACACTCACTGGATGTTCTCCTGCTTAGTAAACCCTCATGAATGTCTTTAAATATGCAGAGGACTGTAAATTTTTACTGTGATTAAAATCTGCCAGACGATGATGGGAATACTCAGTAAATGCTGCTGCACTGTGTAATTCATGCTCAGTGCTGTGAGTGAGTGACCTGCAAACATCATGTGACTTTGAGCACAGGGAAAATCTCACAGCAGAGGAAGAACATGAGCAGTATTTTAGCATTAATTAATCTGATTCAGCTGTTAATGTCTGTCCTGAGACTGAGGGGCCGCAAGCTGAAGCCAAGAACAGCTTCCCTCTTTTCCTAACTGTAACTGTAACTCTGTGCATCGCGCGGACAGGTCACAGGATCTTACTGGGAGAGGCGGTGGTGTGTGTTTCATGATCAACAACAGCTGGTGTGATTATGCGAACGTGCACCCGGTCAAATCCTTCTGCTCACCGGACCTGGAGTACCTGATGATTAAGTGCCGGCCATTCTGGCTACCGAGGGAATTTACAGCAGTGATCATTACGGCTGTTTACATACCCCCACAAGCCGACACTGACAGAGCACTCAGGGAACTGTACAGCGCGATCAGCAGCGAGGAAACCGCACACTCAGAGGCAGCGTTTATCACAGCCGGAGACTTTAATAAGGGAAACCTGAAGAAAGTCTCACCAAAACTCCATCAACACATCCATTTCAACACTCGTGGAGACCGGCTACTTGACCACTGCTACACCTCTTTCCGGGATGCGTACAAAGCCCTCCCCCGCGCCCCATTCGGCCAATCAGATCACTGCTCCATCCTGCTCCTGCCCGCCTACAGGCAGAAGCTGAAACGGGAAGCTCCAACCCGGAGGGCGGTGCACTGTTGGACGGACCAATCGGAATCTACGCTGCGGGACTGTTTTGATCACGCGGACTGGGAAATGTTTCACGTGGCTGCTAGGGACATTGATGAGTACACAGACTCAGTCTGCGGATTTATCAGAAAATGCGTGGAAGATGTCGTCCCATCCAGAACAGTTAAATCCTTCCCAAATCAAAAACCCTGGATTAACGGAGATGTTCGCGCGGCACGGAGCACCGCCTTTGCCTCCGCGAACACATCGGACTACAAACACGCACATTACCAACTCCGGAAGACGATCAAAGCAGCCAAACGTGAGTACAGGGACAGGGTGGAGCAACAGTTTGACAACCCTCGGAGTATGTGGCAGGGACTAAACACGATCACAGACTTTAGAGGGAAAACCAGCACACCGCAGACCACGGCCTCTCTGTGTGAGGATCTAAACGTATTCTACGCTAGATTCGACGCAGCGAACACCATGAGACCAGACAGTGTGCGCACCGCAGATGACGTCAGTGCGCACACTGTGTCTGAGGAGGATGTGCGGAAGTGCTTCAGGAAGGTGAACGTGCGCAAAGCTACTGGTCCGGACGGGATTCCCGGCCGCGTCCTCAAGTCATGCGCGGCTCAGCTGGCTGGAGTGTTCACGCACATCTTCAACCTTTCCCTCTCTCTGTCTGTAGTCCCAGCCTGCTTCAAAATGGCCACCGTCGTCCCTGTACCCAAATCCTCCACCATCTCCTCATTGAACGACTGGCGACCTGTAGCCCTGACCCCCATCGTAAGCAAATGCTTCCAGAAGCTGGTCAGGGATTTCATCTGCTCTGCACTACCCGACTCACTGGACCCTCTACAGTTCGCATACCGCCACAACAGGTCCACTGATGATGCCATAGCCCTGACACTACACACTGCCCTGTCACACCTGGAGAAGAGAGACACGTATGTGAGAATGCTGTTTGTAGATTACAGCTCAGCATTCAATACCATCGTTCCCTCGAAGCTGGACAGGAAACTGCAGGATCTAGGACTGAGCAGCTCCCTCTGCAGCTGGATCCTTAGCTTCCTGTCTGACAGACGCCAAGTGGTCAGACTGGGCAGCATCACCTCATCCCCCATCACACTGAACACTGGTGCTCCACAGGGGTGTGTACTGAGCCCTCTCCTGTACTCACTCTACACCTACGACTGCACAGCCACTAACAACTCCAACATCATTGTGAAGTTTGCGGACGACACTACAGTGGTGGGTCTTATCACCAACGGTGATGAGACGGCTTACAGGGAGGAGGTCAGCGCCCTGACCCACTGGTGTCAAGACAACCATCTCACCCTCAACGTCGCAAAGACAAAGGAGTTGATAGTGGACTTCCGGAGGTGCAGAGAAGTACACACCCCCATCACCATCAACGGCGCTGCTGTGGAGAGAGTGAGCAGCTTCCGGTTCCTTGGTGTACATCTGGCTGAGGATCTTACGTGGTCAGTACACACAAACAAAACAGTGAAGAAGGCGCAGCAGCACCTCTTCTTTCTCAGGAGACTGAAAAGATTTGGCATGAGCCCCCGCATCCTCAGGACCTTCTATCACTGTGCCATTGAGAGCATCCTCACTGGATGCATCACCACCTGGTATGGCAACAGCACCGCCTACAACTGCAAAGCTCTCCAGCGAGTAGTGCGGTGCTCTGAACGGATAATTGGAGGTGAGCTTCCCTCCCTCCAAGATATCTACAGGAAGCGGTGCCTGAGGAAAGCGGGGAGGATCATCAAGGACTCCAGTCACCCCAGCCAGAAACTGTTCAGACTACTTCCATCAGGAAGGAGGTTCTGCAGCATCCGGTCCCGTACCAGCAGACTGAGAGACAGCTTCTTCCACCAGGCCATCAGACTGCTGAACACATCATAGACACCTCAGCTTCACTACTGGAACTTTAACATTATGCACTCCACACTGTACAGTAACGCCACTGTTTTGCACATGTCTCAACTCTGTATATTTTTATATATTTTATTTTTACTCTATTTAATTTGTAAAAAATGTGTATACACACACACACACACACACACACACACACACACACACACACACACACACACACACACACACGTAGAAAAACATTTAGTATACACATCCAGAAATGCATATACTATTATATATTGTACATATATTTATTAGTTTCAGATTTAGCCATTCTTGTATTTTGCTTGTTTACATTATTGTATTTTGCACAACCCTGTTGCTTGTGAAGCTCGCACACAAGAATTTCACTCACATGTGCTGTACCAATGTACCTGCACATGTGATGTGACAATAAAAGTGATTTGATTTGATTTAATCAAAGTCCTTCATCAGCTAAATACTTCACTAAATGGCACTGACCTACATGATTACAGACCTCTGCATAAAGGTGAGTCAGGTCTTAGAAATAGTTCATCTTTAAATATCTGCAAATACCAGAGATCAGAATCATGAATGTGAAGGCAGGCTATTACAATAAACTAAACCTGAGGCAGATCAGATCAAACTGAACTTTTTTTCTCTTCATAAACAAAGGAAAATGTATAAAATAATAAAAGTGAATAAAAAAATAAAATAAAGGTTTGGGACTTCAACACTTAACCTGCCAAATGTTAAAGTGGATTTAAACTGTGGTGACTTTAGTGTGTGGAGTTCAAAACGAGGGTGTTCACACAATTAACTTAATAAAAACAAAGATAAGCTGCCAGAAGATCTGTCTGTGTGGAGCTGATTTGTACAGAATCTGACAAATCCTGCTTCTTTTCCACTGGTTGTTACTCTGTAAAGCAGGAACATCAAACTCATTAGGGTGACGTACAGCCCATTTTTATCCGAGGTGGTCCGAACCAGTGAAACTGTCCTGTCTGTCAGTGAAGTTTAACTACACATTTAGCTGAGATGATTTCATTTAGGAAAAAAATAAGTGTCATTTCAATAATATTCTTCAGTTTTCCTACATGTTAGAAAACATCCTGCTGTAGTAAGTGGGAGACATTTATCAGAGCAACTCGTAAACTGTAAGAAATCAACATGGAAAATTATATAAAATGTTTTAATGGCTGATTGTACAGACTGAAATGAAATGAAAGCCCCTGTTCTGTTAGTTACTTTAGGGTGGTATGAATGGGTTTTATCAGCAAGAAAAACCTGGGAACTTCAGCTCTTTAGGTTTTTTTTTTTTTTTTTTTTTTTAACACTGACTTCAAATATAACATTTGTTTTAATGCATGTTTCTTTTCCCACAGAGTCCACTCTGAGATTGCCAGGAATATTCTGGATGAAGCGCAAGCATGCCTCCCCCCCCCCCCCCCCCCCCTTGCCCCTCCCCCCCATTCAGTTTCTCATTGTCAAGCTAAAAAGACTTTCTGGCAGCCAGGCTTATTGCTTATAAGCTGACACACTAGTTGTATAATTCTTTGAACCATAAAAACTAAAAACAAATACATGATAAAAATAATTGATGTGAGTCCAGCATCCCCAGTTGGTTTACAGGTCAGTTAATCACTAAGTGTAACAGAGATCTGTGGAAAATTTGGGAGTGTTTTTATTTTTATTACCCTGTTTTTTTATCGTTTTTGTTTTTCTACTGTTATTTTGCTGTGATTTTTCTCTTTTTTTATGTATTTGTACTGATTTTTGTCCTCTGTTCTTTCCTGTGATTTCACTTTTCTTTACTGTAGTTTTATGGATTTTATCTTTGTTTTTGTTTGTTCTTTGTTTATTTGGAGGGGCGCCATTCTTTCATGTATTCAGCACAGGCCTGGAGCTGGTGATAAACAAGGGAGAAAACCACACACTCACAGATTATTTTATGATAATTTTACAGCTGAAACTAGAAAATAATTCCAGGCAACCTGCTTACATTATAAAGGTTAATTCATTTGTAATAAATCCAGTCATAAAGACGGTAACAGGATCCTGATTTTCTGCACAGTCTTTAGGGTTTTTTTTCCATAGTACCTACTGGGACAGGCCCAACGTGGCACGACTCTTTTTTTCCATTACAATCGAGTACAACCTAAAGCACATCAGGTTGTTATAGCAACGTAGGGAAGTGTCTTGTGATGTCATTTGTATGCAACATGGACGCCGAGATGATGGTATACCTGATTTAGGTGAAGGAGACGCTCTCATGATTTATCGAGTGACGCCACTGATTAGCCAATTGATGGCATGGAGTCTGTTGGACGGTCTCAGACCATTTGGAACCCTAAAAAAACCATGTCGTTAATGACTCTCCGGCCACCCTGCAGCCTCTTTGTTGTGTGCATCACTGTATGAAGAAGTGATTGCGTAGCCACAGTATCAACAGACTCCCTGCTCATCTCTGCTCTTTGCTCACATGGAAACATACACTAACTAAACTGGATCTAAATCCTCTTCTGTCCACAAAGGGAACAACAATTGCCAAGCCCAGAAATTTTCCACTCTTTCACATCTTCCACTTTCCTGTCTGTCTCATGCTGCCGTACATGCAGGTACCACAATGAGACGAGCCGTTTACGTTCAGAAAATGACCACACTAGTCAGTAGGAACTGCCAACTCACTCAAACTACTCTCTAATGACTGCACAGTTTTAATTTTGGTTTATTTTGGAGGGCCACACAGACTTTCCATGGCATGCTTCTCATGTTTGTTCAGCTCAACTGATGCAACGCAACAAGAACATGAACAGCAGGAAACCAGAAAGAGGAAGAAGATTCACACCTGACTAGGAACTGAAACCGCAATACTTAACCACATAGAGCTGTTTTCTGTTTTAGGTCTTTCTTTTTTTCGGTGGAAACATTTAATTACACTGTGTTTAAATATCTTAAATTACCCTGACACACAAGGAGAACCAACACTGAACCAAAGAAAAACTACACTGAGGTGAGAGAACACCCCGAGTCTCCAATTTGAGACAGATCCGTTAATAAATGTCTTCACTACTGGCTAGTTAAAATATGAAATAAATATATAAATTAATAATAATTCAAGTGTTGAAGTCCCATATTTGAAAATAAAAAACTTCAAAAGCAACTAGTGACCAGTGCTATATTTCACAGAAATGCAACATTAAACTAATGTTTTCATTTTTGAGACTGACTTTGAAAGCAGGGACATCGCTCAGGAGTAGTCTGAGGTTAAGCTGACTGATAAACTTAATTCAGGCTAGGTTTAAATATACAAAGAGGCATTAAAACTGCCACAGAGTAGCATTTTCATGTGTCACAAATCTTGCAGCATTCACTCTGGCTGTCAGCATGCTGACCGTCTGACCCCTGCTTGCCTGTAGCCATCATTGCATTACAGTTAGAATCTTGACTGCTGATCACGCCGTTATGTATTGGCCTCAGAAGACTTCGTACATGAAATGAGCAAGTAATCCACTTGTGAAAATATGCCCGTGTTTAATCTAACCCCAGACTCTTTTTCTCATTTCTGCTGATGTTTTTGCTTTTGTGGTATCATTTGTCATATTTGTTCGATCCAGCGTGAAAGCTGAATGAAAAAAGCGTTTACTAATTTTTGTGACTAAAAACTTCATGTTAAAAAAAAAAAATACTATTATAGTTCTTCTGAACCATTTAACCATTTTTAAGAAGTACACACAGCCTATGTATGTAAAGCAGCGCTGTGGTGGGGATAACAAGAGGTTTCAGATTGCTTGATATGAAACTGAGTTTTATTTTATTAATTTAACATTTTAATGGATTTTAATTCCTCTAATTAATCCCTTTCAACATGTAAATTAATCAGAACGTTTTTTTGTATGTAATTTGTATAGTATTTTTTCTCTCTCTTATTTTCTTTTCTAAATGTACTTGTATATTGTTCACATGTTGAGATAAATTACCAATCAAATCAATTGATTCACTTTATGTTCAGAAGGGCCGGTAAAAACGTCAGGGTTTTATTTTTAACACTGTTTCAGACGTTAATATTAAACATGCAGTCAGACTTTCATGTGTGTTTGTGAGGGAGGGCTGAAAGTGAGTGGATCGGCCTTTTTAAAAAAAAAAAAAAAGCATACCTGAAGAAATATCTGATGTTAGAAACTCTTGTGTACTGTTTGTTTGTATATTTGTCTTTCTTGCTGCTGTTACACCCAAATTTCCCCTTGTGGGACAATTAAAGGATTATTCTATTCTAAGCTCAAATTTCACAGAAGTCATGACATCCATCCAAACTTTAGACTGTAAAAAGCAGGGGTGGGTTTTTATAATCGATTCATCGATTAAAATCGATTCTGGCTTGGATAACATAAAATCGATTCATTAAAATCCTGAATCGATTTTTTAATATAAATTTATTTTGCCCAAAATGCCAGAATCTCAGGTGAAAGATCACAAAATTTCAACAACCACCAAACAACTAAGACAGTAAATGAGAGCAGGTACACGGATTCTGCACATAGACGTAAACACACAGCGCGGACCCGCGGATCAGAATCAGTTAGATGTCGCCTTTCTCACGGTCGGGGCTGAAAGCCGACAGCTCGCTGATTCTGATCTGTCGGCGGGTCCGCGCTTTGTGTTCACGCCCTTTATGAGCCGATTCTAAAGCTGTTAGTTTGATCTCTCTCCAAACAATATTGACCGAACCAGCAGCAAAAGAAGATCCAAACGCTTCACATAAACATCGTCATGAATTCACTCTTTTACTGTTTTGCTTCCACCACGATGCACAGCTCTCTCTCTTTCTCTGTTTTCTTCATTATTCGCTTGCTTGTTACCCACAAGACTACCGTTGTTTACAGCGCTGTTGGCCGCTGTTTTTTTCCCTTTTACATTCTTCCGAAAAGAAAACCTCATTTCTGCTGTTCAATACTGAACAAATTTAAACTTTTTAAAATTATGCAAAATGCTTAGACGTGTCTCTAATAAAACCGCTGTAATGTCAGAGGTAATGTTCATATGTTGATTAATGGTTTTCTTTCGTTTTTGATGTACTGCAGAATATTTTTATAAAATCCCAGAACAGGAAAATCACCTTCATGTTTTTCTGTGTTTTATCTTCAGCTACTTTGACACAAAGGCATCTACTGTGATGCTCACACCTTTGATAAAGTCTTGCGTGTGTCAGCTTCCTTTTTATTGATACAAAAATATGTAAATGTACTGATCTGAATTATATTTTTGACTGTCAAAATTTCCCAGATTTAAATCGAATCAAATCAAATCGAATTAAATTGAATCGTGGATCAAATCGATTCGGGACCTTGTGAATTGGAATTGAATCGATTCTAGAAATCAGTGACGATACCCAGCCCTAGTAAAAAGGTTTTTTTATGCTAGACTCACCCACGCTCTGATTCCACAGCAGGAACACCGTCAGGCTGTGGAGACAAAGAAAGACACCCAGGTTTCAGTGTAACTCCTGTGACACAGCTGATGATACTGAAATCCAACAAATCCAGGAATGTCAACGAGCAGGTTCAGTGAAGCTCAAGTGCAGAAACAGCAGTATTGAGTATTTAAACGAAAATTCAACCCATAATGAAGCATTAGAGGTAAAAACATAAAATGAAATAGCATTTTAATTATATAAAATCCTTCCAAAGTAAAACTTAAACTAGATTAAAAGTAAAAGTCAAAAGAGTGGACTCGTCTTTTCATTTTCAAGGAAAAACGGCCAAAAACGTGAACGTTAAACCTTCATAAAATATTTTCTTGGTGTTAAGTTGGGCTTTTTTAAAATTATTATTAAGAAAGGGAGTTTTAAGCGTAAATGAGAGAAAACTGAATTATTGTGTGGATTTTTTCAGTTTTTAAAAATCATCCGTGATCCAGGGTTTCACCATGTGTTATTCATCTAAAAATGTTATCTCGACGTGTTTTTAACTTCAAACTTAAAGACGATGGAGTGAAATGAGTTAGCGGAGAAGCGGCAGGAGTTAAAGCGGCTCCCTGTGAGCTGGTTATATGAGGAGAAGCTCGTTTATCTGCAGTTAATTCAGAGAAATTCTGTTTGTCTTGTTTGACTTCTTTAAAGTTGGCCAGTTACCGGAAGTAGCTTAAGCTAAAAGAAAACGGCTAACGCTGAACTACGTAGTTAGCCTCGATGACCCATCACACTCATTTTATGGCCCAGTCGTTGTCGGTTTCATTACTGACCTGATTAAACTGTTCATGCCGTTTCTTTATCCCTCCCAGATGCCCAAAATAAATTTTATATTTACTTATTACTTCTAGTTTTCCAGCTAGCTAGACACTCCTGGCTCACGTATCCCAGTAAACGGAAGCCAAGAGGCAGTCATTTCCGCTTTAAAAAGTTCAGTATAATAATAATGCACATACTATGAGAAATATTTTTTAAATATATCTCGGCTGTGTTTATGTGTGTTTACAATGTTATTTCAACCCCCAAATTTAAAAATCCACGTTTTTTAAGCCGTCTACGTCAAATTTCTGCTAAATTGTTGCGATTTGTGCTCCGAAACTCCAGATTAAGCAGATTTTCCAGCTGTAACGCACCTATCACATATTCTGCAACTGCCTGACATCAGTGAAAACACCATGCGCACAGGCGGAACCTCATCATGCTGTCTTCTCTTTCTCCTCTTGCGCCTCCTCCAGCACTGGTGTTGCGGAGACTTCTGCAGCCGTGTCCATGTGTGGATGGTTCTCACTGAGCCTGCGTGAGGGAGAAAAAACAGAAAAAAACTTCAGTAATTACACTTAAACAGAAAAACTGTTTAAATAAAGTTTATTTGAAAAGTCATGGATTGTGCAGGGAGACAAAATTTACTGCAACACCTCCTCCCGTTTAATCCTGCAGGTAGTTTCCTGCTGCTCACAATAAATAATCACAGTAAAAACAAAAACACTGTTTTAATGCAAGAATAGCTTCAATGTTTCTTTTTTTTGTCTCCACATATTTATTTACTGCATATATATATATATATATATATATATATATATATATATATATATATATATATATATATATATATATATATATATATATATATATAGTCCAAAAAGATTTAGACTCTTTTTTCATCTTTTTTCACCTATCAAAATAAAAATAATGAACTCCTGAGGCGTAACATCCCGACGATTTGTCATGTCCCGCGGCGTTCCCGAGGAACGACCTTCCGCGTTCTAGGAGCCGGGTTGCGGATGAAATCCAGTAGAATGACGGTCCCGCGATAATACACGTTGGGCACAGTGAGATCCTGAATGTAAACTTGTTTTTATGGTTTGAAAAAAACGTCTAACGGAAATTTTAAAATATATTTTTAAGACTCCCCAAGAGGGAAAGAGAAATTTCTACAAACTGTATTAAGGTATTGGATGTGGTCATAGAGATGTAATAGCTTTTTGTTCGACGCCGCTGTCTACTGTGCACATATCATTTCAGCCTGTGTTAGTGTGCTGCTTCTGCTGCCACAGCAGTATCTCAGTGGGGATAGACGGCCTGGGGGACTTTTAATCACTTTTATTTATATCATATTGTGTTTCTCTTTTCAGCAGAATTTCAGCTCGTTTGGGAGTTGGTTAAGGAGGAACTATGTGGGAGCTGTATGATTTGGGGAAGTAAAGTTTGTCATTTTATCTGTAGTTTCTGTGGCTGTGCTTTGCTTTCAGGTCACTAATTATTGCAACAGTGATTTTTATTTGTACTTTATCTGAGTCCTGAGAAAAGAGAGGTCACCTCAGTTCAAATGAATGCCAGCATTAAAAAATCTAAATATTTCCAAAAAATTTATTTTTTAACATCCTTTTTTGTTTAAAAATTCATTTTCCTTTTTGCAACATTTTACTCATAGAATAAACATTAAAAATCATTTTATCTCAACACTGAGTCTCTGTGGTTTTTTGTGATTAAACCAGAACCACATGATCCCAACATAATGTTAATGATATCTGCACCATATAATATCAACCTGCTGGTGTTCCAGTTTAACTTGTTTTGGTGGTAACTGTTTATGTTTGTTTATATTGTCCGTGTATCCGCGCCAATGCGTCAGAGGTTGTGACAACACCTTTTCAGAAATAACAGTAAACAAAGGTTGCTGTGTCCAGGTCATGAAAATCTATATTTGTGTTAAGATCGTAGATCTAATTATTCCTCTGACTCCACTCGTACCACAAACCAACATTTTCCTCTTTGACACCACTGATCAACCATATAGATACACTTCTGCACACATCCTGTTTGCACAGCTAGTTGTTTAACACCACGCCCATATTAGCTGTGGCATCGCTTTGTAGAAAGCAGACAAATGCACCTTCAGCTTTTCTACAGAATAACTTAACCTGAGATCAAATTCTGATCTGTTTCAAGATCACAATGAAGTTTAGAACACCTGGAATTTGAGCAGCGTGTTGGATTTACTGTTAATGAAATCCAAACAGGTCAAACCATCATTAAGGAAACACGTTGGCTTTTAAAGCGCTCTGTAGTTGTTCAATGAAAGCAATACATGTGGGAAATAGGTATGGGAGGTTTCTGGAAGTCAGTATTTCAAACTGGTTACCTTCATTTTTTAATAATAAATGTATTAGCTGAAGGTTCAGGTGCCTCCCTCGGGTTCCATTTCACTGCATATACAATAAATGTTTCCATATTTCCTGTACATGCATTGCGACTGTCAGTTTCACTTGCTACCAAGTTAGGTGTACGCTTGGTGGGAACTCGTTCTGCTGAATCTGCATCAGAGAACCATCCACTACGTGTTATTAATTTAATTTATTTTTGCCCCTCCTGTATTTAAAAGGGTTGGGCCAGCCTTTTGTTTAGAAATGCCCGTTTCTGATGCCAAATGCTTCCAACTATGGCAGGCCAAAACAAAAAAAAACTATCTACAGCTGAGGATCCCGGGGAAAAACCTGACACACCTTCGGCCTTCAGCCTATTGTTGAAGAATAAAGGTGGCCATACCAACTATTGACTTTCAAGCTTTTTAGAATTATACAAACTCTGTTTTTGCCTTAAATACTGGATTGCCTTAAATACTGTGCATTTTTGAACATGCTACAAAGAAAGCAAAAGTGCTTGAGACTTTTAAACAGTAATATTGGGTAATCAGGAAAGTGTGAATAGCTAGGTAAAAGACACAGGTACAGACAATGTGTGAAACTCAAAGCAAAACACTGGAGACAATCAAGTCCGAAAAAAATCCCACAAGCAATGAACAAAGCAAAAATGAAGACCATCATAAAGACACAGGTTAAAATAATAATCTGTATTCTGCTGAAACTCTTCAGTAGAACCAAAGACTGAAGAATGTAACAAAGCACCGAATTCACAGCAACATCAAAGGAAATAACAGGAACACCCCGACACCACTGTGGTAGCAATTATTTTGGCCTGAAACAGCTGTAAAGACATGTGTGAACATGTAACCTGTTGATCAGGTTTTTACAGTCATCTGGTTTATAACTGTGATGTCTTTCACAAAGCTGAACAGTTTGTACTGATGAGGATGTGTATGGATGGCTGGCTGAAGAAGGAATCAGCCACAGTTGCGAACATGTGAACACTTAGCAGTTGTGTCGATCTTAAGTATGAACGTAACACCGTTGTTTGACGTTAGTGAAGCGTGAGTGGTTTGATTTTTATCTTAGCAAGTCAAAAAACTTTCTCTCTCCATGTCAACATGTCAGGTGTTAACAGGTGTTGTTCAATGTTTGTTTGGGCGAGTTGTTAAACCGCTGCTGTCTTTGAGCCAAAAAGAAAACTACAGCTCGGAGAATGTGTTTGAAATTAAAGGCTTTTGTTAGTGTGAGAAAATTACTTGAATCTGGCACAGAAATTTCCCTCATCATCATTTCATTTCTTATTCTGTTCTTCAGCTCACTGGCTTTTATTGTTGGTCTTAGAGATTTCATTATTTCCTATTTTTATTCCACTCATGTGTATAATTTGAATCATTTCATTATGTTTACTCTGGGGTAATCTAGAACTTTGAGCCAGAATGAAGAGTGTTGTAGGAAGGCTTTGGTTTAAATGGACCAAACAGGATTTTTCTTCTATCATTTTTTGTTGGCAGCACTGGTGATTGGCACTGTTGCCTTTCTGTGTGGAGTTTGCATGTTCTCCTGTGTTTGTGTGGGTTCTCTCCGGGTACTCCGGCTTCTTCCCAAAGTCCAAACGCATGCAGTTAGTGGGGTTAGGTTATATTTCCCAAAGGTGCGAGTGCGAATGGTTGTCTCGTGTGTTAGCCCTCAGGCTGGCCTGTGGAAAATGTGCCCTGCATCTCGCCCTATGGTAGCTGGCATAGGCTCCAGTCTGCTACAACCCTGATAAGGATAAGCGGAAGAGGATGGATGCATTTTCCTTTGATTTTTCTTTTTTTTTACAATTTGTTTTTTGTTTTTTTTGGTCATTTTTATTTATATTGGTATTTCTGAGCCAGGAGAGGGCCATAAACCTGGCCCTGACAAGAGATGTGTGTTTCTAAGTATAACAGCTCGAGCATTTACGTGGATCACATTTCATTTAAGCAAATAAACAAGAGACTGGGTCAGAAAAGTGCAGCAACATGTGGGTGTGTGTGTGTTTGCACAGCTGTCTGCTTCAGTGGCCCACTCTTTTGTGTTGTTGCTCCTGTTGTGTTGAGCTAATTGGATTAGTGTTTAAATTAAAGGATTTATTTCCTCAGTCTGACTGGAATCTGTCCCAAACTTCTCCAGATGTTAACACACACTAACTGTGTGTGCAATATAAATTAAAAAAAATCAGAAAAAAGCAAAGTCTGTTAAAGCACTCATGAATGTAACATTTAAAAATGTCAATGTGATGGAGAGCAGAAACTGAACTGTGTATGAAGATTTATGTGGGACGTTGGGGGAAATCTTATTCTAAGGTCACAAATGACGTGTTACTGTAAAGGATGAAAAGGATGATGCAAGCATGAGCTGAGCATGACAACATGGTTTTTCCTCCCTTTGGTTGCTAAAAGGTCTAAAGTTTCTTAGGAGAGTTTTTGCTGAGGTCAGCTGGAGATGAGAGATGAAGCAGATTTACCACACTATGTCCATCTTTTATACAGTATGTAAAGTCTACAAGGTGCAGACGGAGAGTGGATGTACTGGACAAAAATTGTGCTAGGTGTAGGCTGTGATGGAGACCCCCGTGGTGACCGCCAATGAGAGCAGCCGAAACAAGACAAAGAACCGTGTGTGAATTACAACTTCACTTTTATATAAAGAAAGAAAGGGGGGGATCGGCTCTGAATGAAACTTTAGGAAACAAAATTCTGTAAAATGCTTGTATTTTTTGTGGAAGGTAACAAACTTTTGGGTAATTGGCATATTTTTGTGCCATTAATGAACATTTCCATTAATAGTAAAAGCGTAAACTATTTAAATAATCATTTATGGGCATTTCCTGTCACTGTAACTCATTAGAAATACTTCTTGATATCCATAAGCATGTATTTCTATAAAATTACAACTTAATATGCATTTAGGCCAAAATATTGTTAAATTTAAAATTCTCAATTAAATTCATCTTAGTACACAACAACAACAATTGTACACTGTGACTCCAAAGTGTCTCTTCAAACAGATCATTCAGTCCATCAAAGTTTTTAATCACTGACAGACTGACCTTTGAGACTAACAAAGCAGAGCTGTTTTTTTATGTGGAAAAACTTAAATACTCTAGTGCTTCACTACTAAACAGTCTGGCAGCTGTAATGGTAAAGACGTGGAGTAGTTCAAAAGCAAATGAGAGCACATCTCAATAAATAATACATAATTAGGGGCCGCTCAGTTTGGGTAGCTCTATCAGTAACAGCCTTCTCAATGCATAGCAGTCCATTAAAGAGCACATACAGCAAGTCGAATCAAGTCAAGTTGAGTTTTATTGTCAACCCAATAAAATACACTCAAGTATACAGTGGGACGAGATATCGTCCTCCTGGATCGAAGGTGCAAAGTGTAAAAATAGGTCCTTAAAAATAGTCAGTGATCAGTGTCAGCTTCTCTGAGTTGATATCACCACTATTCATCAGCAGCACATTTTAAAGCTCAGTTTTTAAAACCTTGTGATGTAACTACAGCCCAGCAGTTCATGGTTTGCCAAACATCAAATATTTAATCAGGTTAGAAGCTAATCACTCTGAGGCTAACAAAGATTGAATGAGTACATGAAGCTGAGAATCAGGAATATTGCAGACCATGCAGCAGTATATTAATGATTAACCTCGTGTTGTGGATGATTGTCTCAGGTGTTCCCATGACTGGACTTTGGTCTGTTTTATGCATGTTTTTCCTGCCATGCGATCACATTTCTCTCTGTTCATCAGGGACTCTCATGTTAACTTTTATTGAGTGGGGAAAAGTTAGCGCTTATCCTCTAGCTTCACTGTGCTAATGTGTTTACATTATTAGTTTTTTGTCTTCATTTATACCTGAAATGATAGCAGAGCTGTACATGATTCTTATTTTGAAACTAGCGAGCTAACTCCCTGCTAACTTCTAACTCCATGAAACTTTATAAATCCTGTTATCATGGATGTTATTGTTGTTAAACCTCTTATTGTTGGTATACACTGATCATTTTATTAAAGATGACAGATTTTAGAGCGTTTTACTCTCAGGCGAAGTGTTTGTTTGACTTTGGGAACTAAAGAGGAGTTTGTATCAGCTAGCATTATAAGACGTAATAGGCAGATAATCATCTATAAACTCAATTTTAGAGTTTATCTTTAATGTCAGATCAAGTGTGGCCTGTGTGTTGCAATAGCAAGAAAACACAAAGTATGAGGTAGCGAATACATCAGAGTGGTGCTTAACAGACATTTGATGTGTGTACAGCATGGATGGATTTCCCCACAGGACTGACTCACAGATTCAAACCTAAACATAACAACATCAATTATTTATACCTCTCATTACGTCTGAGCACTCCTGCAGCACTGTATGAATGAGAAGACCTATAAAATGGAACGATCGTGGCTCAAGAGTTGTAATTGGAAGGTTGCCGCTTCGAGCCCTAGCTTGGACAGTCTCAGTCGTTGTGTCCTTGGGCATGACACTTCACCTGTTGCCTACTGGTGGTGGTCAGAGGGCCCGGTGGCGCCAGTGTCCGGCAGCCTCGCCTCTGTCAGTGCGCCCCAGGGTGGCTGTGGCTACAATGTAGCTGCCATCACCAGTATGTGAATGTGTTGATGACTGGATGTGTAAAGTGCCTTGGGGTCCTTAGGGACTAGTAAAGCGCTATACAAACCCATATGGAAAAGATATATACAAGTTTGTATCTGTCTTGTGTGAAACTTGTATGAAAAGCATATGAGAGTGAAAACAGATATAAGATCCCTTGAAAATTTATATAATGAAACTTGTATGTTTTGGATACTTACTAAAACAATGTATGAAAGTAATGAGAAAGTGGCCACTTTCATGAGTAAATCATGTAAGCCTTATATGATTTACTCATGAAAGTGGCCACTTTCATGAATAATCACATATAAGTTTTTACTATTTCTTTTCCATATGGGAATACAGGCCATTTAAAATGTTACTTAAATAACATGACATTTATTTAAATCAGGTCATGTCCTGCAGATAATTCAATAATAACATGTCTTGTTCACGTTCTCACAATTTGGCTTCCTGTCTTCATTTAAACTGTAGCCACAGTGACCAAATATGTAATACCAACACACTCACTACTTTGTCTTTTTTTGTGCACTTGCCAAATAACAGTTCCCCCAGAACTCAGAACAAAAAGGTTTTATTTGCATGCAGTCAGTTCCTGTTTGGTAGTCTAGCAACTGCCAAAGGCTCTCTGCACCAGTATTCACACAGCTGTCTCTTTTTAAAATGTTCAAGTAATTAAAAATAAATAAATAACCTGGGTTACGAAAACAGAAGTAAAAGCATGCTTTTTGCTGCTGTAGCAAGTTAAAGGGGAGCTGATGATGAATTGCAGTTAAAGGCTGGGTTTTTTTTTCACTGAATTTCTGCAAAAATTCTTAGAAATGTCACTTCAAAGTGACGCATTTATGCTGATGCAAAGTCTGAAAGGATGCATTCCCAAGACAAGAAAAAAGTGCACACATTTGCACTGAATGATCACCAGCCGGCTGTCTTTTTGTATGGTGTGTTTTATTTGTGGAAAACTCAAAGTGGCTCTCTAAAATCGGCTTCTCGCTTGAGGAGCTAATTGAGCGTCAGTGATGAGACCACAGCGTGTCTTATTAACACCAAACACAAATGAGCAAATCAAAAAACAGCATAAACGGTTGCATTTGCATGCTTTGTTGCAAAAACACAAATGTTTTCTTTTTGTTTATTTAAGTTGGTCTGAGACTTTCTGTTGTGGTCTATGGTAAGATAGTCTGCATTAGGTTGTAATTCTTTTATGACTGACTCGGTGCCTACCCCAACAAACACACACACACACACACACACACACACACACACACACACACACACACACACACACACACACACACACACACACACTTTGCTCTTTATGAGTAATAACCATCTAAAGACGGAGACGTGATGTAAAACCACAGCACAAGTGTGTGTGCACTGCTGTAAGAGGAAAGGAGGCTTTTGCATCAGACAAGCATTGTAGAACACACCCTTGTAAAAAAAAAAAAAAGAAAAAAAAAAGCCATGCACACTAACAGGCTTCACAAGAAAGGAAACAAATGTTTTTGTGTAAAAGTTGCAAAACAGTTCAAAGAAACTGAGTCAGTAAAACATTGAGAGGACAACACGTACACCTCTGTAATTTTGGTTATTTGGAGCAATTTTATTGAAATGGATTTATCAGAGCCAAAAACAGACACAACATGTTGTGATTTCTTTTGCTCTGGAGTCATCCCGTACTCTGAGGAATATCAGATTCATGATGCTGGGAACAATCTACGGGCTGCTGTGCAGCCTGTATAACAGAGCTGCTGATGGACATGCTCAGACATGCTTTGGACAGCTGAACAGTTACAATGTACAGAGTGAAAACAGTTGAGCTGAGAGTTCATTCTCAACAGTAAACATGTCTGAGTGTGAGTGATAGCAACAGTGAAAGGAACATTTAATTTAAAGCAAAGTCACTTTTATAGTGTCACTGAAAGTGATGTGAGGAAAACAGAGGGATATTTTTTTTTATTCCAGTTAATCTGAAACAGGAAACCCATTTTAGACCATGAACTCACCAGCAAATTGTTTACTGAGGTCAAGGCCGAGCGTTGCTTCCCTACAGACCTCTGCAAGACAGGAAGTCTGGCCTTGCTTCAGTTTGACTAATGTTACCTAATGCTAACTTGTCTTTTGATGTGACCGAATTGCTCTTTCATCAGATATAACGCTGTCTGAAAGTGAAAAAGTGAAGTGTCAAAGTACAAGCTGTTAATGTGTGAGAGGATTTGTGGTTGAACAAGGTGTTACAGAGTTACAGTCATTTAAAATATAACTCTCAGTGAGATGACCCAAAGTCTGAGATGAAGACGTGTAAACTCATACTTTAGGTTCAACGTGAACATTCACATAGTTACATCATAGCAACGGTGATAGAAGCAGGAAATAAGAACAAGGCTTTTATCGTGATTATAGTATGATCTACAGTGCATCGTGAGCAGAGGTGGGTAGTAACGAGTTACATTTAATCCGTTACATTTTCTTGAGTAAGTTTTTCAAAAAATTTTACTTTTAAAGTACCTTTTTTGCATGATTCTTTTTACTTTTACTTGAGTACATTTGTGAAGAAGAAACGGTACTTTTACTCCGCTACATTTGCAAAATTTGACTCGTTACTTTTTTGTTGAGTTTGTATGCACCTTGTCACTCGCCCTATGGTAGCTGGGATAGGTTCCACCCCCTCTGCAATCCTGATAAGAGGAAGAGGATGGGTCGTAACAAACGAATGAGCTAGTAGCTATGAGACAGTCGTTTGCCATGTAGCAACATGCCCAGCACTCTGTTGTGATCAAGCTTTTCTTTAATCACATTTTAAAACTAGCACGGGTGCCTTTCCTGTCACAGCCCCAAGCGAAATAGAGTCTCCTCTTGGGACTGAACCAAGAAGCATTCATAATTTTTGACAACTGCACTTTACAGCCAGAGACAAATTTTTAAACAAGAGTAAAAACAACTAAAAACAAACAAAAACAACACACTTCAATGGCTGCCATCTTTGCCACAGAGCCAAGATCTGACATTGAGGTCAGAGGATTATTGAATACATTAGAGTAGGGCTGGGCGATATGACCCAAAATTCATATCTCGATATTTTTTAGCTGGGTGGCGATATAAGATATATATCTCGATATTTTTTTAAAGCCATAAGTTAGAACAAAAAGAGAGTTCTTAGTCACACTGTGTCCCAGATGTCACACAGGCATTTTTATTTACATACAGCATAGATTTATATGAAGAAATTACTCAAAAATAAATTATCAGCATTTATTAAATAATCATGGTCCATAAATAAAAGAAAACAATGTTGTTTTTGTGCATAACAAAAAGCTCATAATTGTGCAGTCAAAATGTAAACTAACAGACGCTGAGCATAATAACAAAGACAGATTTCACAGCTGCTCTGTTCCCAACTTCTACTGCGTGACTGACAGCCGTGAGTTTGAAATCCGCTTCGTAACCATGTCTCTTAACAGGTGCCATTTATGGTCCTTATACACACATAATACGGTAATATTACGTCGAAGCACAGTACGTATTACTCCGCGAGGCTCCAGACTACGGTAGCCCTAATGCTCCGACAATTCATCAAGCGCTGCAGCTCCGTAGCTTACCAAAGTCGTAAAACATTTTTTGACAGATTGCTGAGTACCACCTGAAATCGGTTCGTGGTCAGTAAGCACAACCAGAATTCATACATTAGGCACGCTGTCAACTTTTGAGAAAATGAAAGGATTTTAGGCCGTGCAGCCCCTGTGGGCTGCATGTCATTAGCATGGTTAGCTCGTTAGCGCGGTTAGCTCGCTAACACGTTGACGCCGTCCAGCCCCACAACTCGCTAATGGAGATTTGCCGTGTCCTTCTGGTTGCTGCCTGCAGTTGAAGCTATGGGGGAGGGGGAGTTGTATTCAGTGAAGGAGAAGCGAGGCCGAGTAACGTTGCGTAGAGACAAAAGTGAACGAAAGAGAGGCAAACTTGTGGCTCCACAAGTATAATTATAACGTAACATAGACTATATCGATATAAAGGATATTGTCACATCAGGCACGTGCGGGGGGGGGGGGGGGGGGGGGGGAGCTAGAGGGGCTAATTCCTGCCTGCCCTTTTGTTGAGGCAACTTTAAAAAATATATATATATATATTTTAATGTGTGTGTGCGTGCGGAGTCCTGTCATTTTTCAAACTTAGCTTCATTTGCGGATTCTCTCTCCGATCTTACAGTCGATCTCACTTGCATACAGTAGCTGTCACATACGTGATCATTTTTCATTTTTAACTCTGCAGGATGTCGAGACAGAATGAGACCAAAGTGGCCGAAAGCAACAGAAGCTGGTGTGAGAACAGATGAGACCTGATACCGACGATCCTGTCATACAAAAATGACCATAAGTTTTCAAACACTGCTTTAGACTCTACGACACAATTTAATTAATAATCCCAAAGAAAATGCAGGATCTGCAGGAGAGTTGTTGGACGCGTTATCAGATAATTGCTGTGTTTTTGCTGCTCTTACAGTTTTCAGATACTATAAAGGGGTTTTTAACTTCAATTGGGTGAGTCATACCACATCCTACTGAAAAATATCCCAAGAATGCATTGTGGGTAAACTGCCATGACTCATTTCATCATAGGGGATAAATAGCTATTCCAAACAAGTCCGAGCAAAGCAAAAGAAAGCAAAAAGCAACCTTTACTTTGTGAAAGGTAACATACCAACTCAGTATCTTTGCAGTCTGAAATATTGAAAATTGACGATCTAGTGAAATTCCAAACAGCACAAATTCTATTCAAAGCAAAAAATAAAGAACTGCCAGGTAATATTCAGAGTATGTTTCTGTTCATGGAGTGAAACTGTGGAACAGTCTGAATATGGAATTAAAGCAATGTCCAAACATAAAACAGTTCAAAAAGGGTTATAAAAATATGATCTTCCCGAACTATAAAGGCATGGAGAATATTGAAATTAAGTGAATGTCTCTATTTAAAAAAAATAAAATTCATGATGTGATATTATAGTCTATAGTATATCAGAAATCTGTTCACTTTTTTTTATTACAAATTATATCAGTAAGGAAGCTGACTAAATATTAGCTGATAATTTATGGCAAAGGGGCGGAATTAAATAAGTGTTTACTTCTTCACACTCCCTTTCGACATGTAAGTTAATCAGAACGGCAGGTATATTGAAATGTATTGATTTTTTTAGTATAGTATTTTTTTCTCTTATTTTCTTTTCTAAATTTACCTGTATATTGTTTACATGTTTGAAAGAAATTACCAATCAATCAATCAAACTTGGAGAGAGTGTAAAAGAGATTTGGGTACAGTTTTAAAGAAATGTTTTTCGCCCCTAAATTTTCATATGGATATCTGAAACTGAGACCCTTAGCCCCCTTGCTAGCTACCTCTCCCACATTGTAAGAGACCTTGGGGTACTCTTGGATAGCTCCTTCAAATTAGAGAAACAAGTTTCTACTGTGGTTAAATCCAGCTTCTATCAGCTATGTCAAATTTCTAAAGCTAAACCTTTTCTTTCCCCCAAGGACCTTGAAAAGCAGATTGCATGCATTCATTACCTCTAGACTGGACTATTGTAACTCTCTTTATTTAGGCCTCCCTCACTCCTCTCTCTACCGTTTGCAATTAGTACAGAACGCTGCTTCACGCCTTTTATCAGGTGTTAGAATGCATGATCATATGACTCCGGTTTTAGCTAACTTACACTGGCTTCCTGTGAAATTTCGCATTGATTTTAAAATTCTTTTACTCATAAAATCTTTAACAATAACATGCCTAGCTATTTAACAGAACTTCTGCATTTGTATAATCCTAAAAAAGCACTAAGATCTTCAAACTAGATGCTCTGAATGCAACCTAAGTCTAAACTGAAAACCAGAGGTGATCGTGCCTTTGCTATTGCAGCACCTAAACTGTGGAACAATCTCCCTACTGCCATTCACACTTCTGAGTCTATTCAGTCTTTTAAATCTCGCTTAAAGACTCATCTTTTTTCCCTGGCTCTGACTTAAGACAGTTTGACTATCATTTTGTGGCTTCTAAGATTGTCTTGTCTTGTGTTCCTGTTTGGTAAATGTGTCTTATTTTATTTATTTCCTAATTTGTGAAGCGCTTTGATCGACATTGTTGTTTTTAAATGTGCTATCCCATATGGAAAAGAAATAGTAAAAACATATATGATTTACTCATGAAAGTGGCCACTTTCTCATTACTTTCATTTTTTTTTAGCAAGTATACAAAACATACAAGTTTCATTATATAAATTTTCAAGGGATCTTATATCTGTTTTCACTCTTGTATGCTTTTCATACAAGTTTCATACAAGACAGATACAAACTTTATAAGATTTATATATATCTTTTCCATATGGGTTATAAATACATTTTTGATTTGATTTGATATCTGCCGTGAGGACAAATCTGGACCAGGCTTGTGTCATCAAAGGGCCTGTAACTCTGAAAGTACTCACAGTATGAAGACAAACGTCAGACTGGCTTCACGAGATGTGCTGAAGTTTTTGTAAGAAAAGAAATCAGCTGATTGTGACGGGGTCAGGGGGAGCACTGTTGCTCTTACAACTTAGTACATCGAGCAGCAAAAAAACCCCACTTAAATTCTAGTTATTTATTTTAATACTGAGTGTGTAATCAAATCTGCTGACATTTCCCATGATATAATGCCAGAAAACACTCAAAAACACGATGATGTGACTCCAGACCTTTTAAAATGTGGGAATCTTTAGTCCAATAGATGCTGAGAGCAGTGAGAGCCTAAAGTGATTTTTTTTGCAGCCGTCTACTCTAACGTCTCTCTGAGGGTTAGAACTCATACTCCAAAAAATGGATATGGGGTGGATCATTATCAGCCTTATGAGCCCATGAAAAACAATCTCATATTCTCGTACTTTATTTTTTTCATTCATTTCTTAATCTTCGACTCTGACTTCACCGTATGCAAGCCAAACGAGGCTGCCGTCCCATGTTTAATCAAACTTTCAAGCATAACACTACAACACTAGTAGTGTAGCCTGTGGTAGTTACAGGTAGTCTGTGTCACTGTGAGCAGTGCCATTCAGGTTAAAGCACAACAACATTGCTCATTACATACATGTTCAATCCAGGGATAATACAGTTCACAGTTTGCAGTTCATGTTGTGGTTTTTGTAAGGCTTAAAAACACATACTAAACATATTCCAGCAGCACAGAATACATATTGCACTTATAACAAGCTATAAATAAAATACCTGAAAACGTTGAGCACATACAGTGGAATAATAGAGCCAGATGAAGAGGCACTAACAGAAAAATAAGATAGAGGGAGGACAGGAATCAAATCACATTAATGCTCCAAAGGAATTAATTCTGAAATCAAAACAGGCATCGACAAACACCAAAACTGAATCCTCAAACACCAGACTACCTATGAACATGCTGCTAACTAACCCTTAGTCTGATATATGAAGCAGAAAGTTTCAGCTAAACCATCAGTCCTGCTCCTCTTCTCTCAATGTTTGACACTCTGAGTCTGAACCAAAGACCTACGGCCCAAACTAAACAACTAAACAAAGAGGATGTCCTTGCTTTACTGACTGCGTCTCTTTTGCATTTTGACAGCTCTCAGAGATAAAAATGTGAAGTGACAACAGACATTTACCCTTATTCTCTCCCTCCTCGTCTTCAGACTTTCTTTTGCAAAGTGATGAATAGAAACAGACAGTCGAATTGACCACTTTGTATAACTTCACACAGGAAGCGAAAACGAAATCAAACATAAAGGAAATGCTCTTGTTTCAATTCCTAGGGGAGGCATGCATGGTATGACAGACACCTGGGTGAAGCAGAAAGGGTTTTACTCAGAACTGTAGAAAGGGAGTCAGAGAGCTGTCAGGAGATGAGATGAAGAAGGGCCAGACAACAGAGGATGGTAAAACGTCCTCCCCTGAGTGTTGCTCAAAGGGCTCTGAAGCTGTGGGATTAAACTTCCCTGGCACAAACTGCCATGCAGACCACTGGCGAAGGGAATCATCTGCTAGTTACACTCGCAGTAGCACAGGAACAAAGCAGGAGGGAGAGAGACAGAGAAAGAGAGCCAGGGACAACAACGTCACATTAGAAAGGTATAGTAATCGTCCACAACTATTTTCAGTTGCGGATGATACAGGATTCAGAAAGTTTATTCATGCAGGCCCATATGACTGAGAATGTGCATCTTCTTTTTGTTTTCATATTTTCATTTATATTTAATTGTGTTGTGGTTTGCAGCATTTTGTGTTGTTTCATTTAAAAAAAAAAGCTGAAAATTTAAATAGTTAAAAGTTGAACTGTGACTAGTTGGTTTTCGTTTTATATGATTTATTTATTACATTTTATGTGGAGTGAATAAATAAAAGTATATTTACGGTGGCCCCTAGAGACAAAGCACGTACAAACTTCACAATACGTACAAACCCTGAAGCACGTACAAACTCCAAAACACATAAAAACTCAGAAGCACGTAAAAACTCCAAATACACGAAGAAAACACAACAGAAGTGCTCCAGAATGCTAGGCCCAGCATTGAGCTTTTGTTACCTGCACTGTTCCAAAAAATAGAAATGTCAAATTATTTTACAGTGTATTTTACAGTTGTGTACTGTTTTTCTAGAATATCATTACATTTACATAAGTAGACTGTGATCTGACACGTCAAATGTAAAATAACATAACATCACTGTAAATGTAATAAAACACAATTTACTTGTTTTTTAAATAAATTTTTTTGTACATATGCATATTTAGATTGTAAAAATACATTCACAAATGTATCATGATTTCACAAATATCTGTCCGTTATTTGAAAGATTGAACTGTTGAATTCAAATGTAATGCTATGGAAAAGTATATAACATGATCCCTATAAGCTTGTGTTACATCACATAAGTATTATTATCGTCACTAGTTAGAGCGATCGTGGCTCAAGAGTTGGCAGTTCGCCTTGTGATCAGAAGGTTGTCGGTCCGAGCCCCGGCTCAGACACTCTCCGTCGCTGTGTCCGTGGTCAAGACTCTTCACCTACCGCCTACTAGTGATGGCCGATGGTGCGATATGGCAGCCTCGCCTCTGTCCCAGGGCATGCAATCAATTATTATTTAAACCAACTGTTAACTGTATATTTCTGTACATTTACGTATTATGATTCATATTTCCACATTCAGTGACCTGGTTTATAGGTAATTTCATTGTTTGATCACGTTAAAATGTTCCTAATTTAATGTCTAAAAGCATTTGGAAAAGACAGAATCCCATGTCAAATTAGAGCAACAAACTCTATTTTCATTACTGAAAATAACTGTATTTTTATAGGACAGTTATTTTCTGTTATTTTGCGGTCGTATTTTGGCGCCCCAGCTGCCGGAATATTACCGTTTTTTTAAGATGTTTTTTTTTTCCTATTTACAGATGATTTCATTGTTTAATGACATTAACATGTTCCTAATTTAATGTTTAGCGGCACTTGAAAAAGGCAGGATCCCATGTCAAATTAGCGCAACTAATTGTATTTTCATTACTGGAAATAACCGTATTTTTATGCGGGAGTTATTTTCTGTAATTATACGGTCGTATTTTGGCTTCAGCTGCCGGAATATTACCATTTTTTCAAGATGCTTTTTCTAACAGTGTAGAGGCTACACAAGCCAGCAAGTACCAACGACTTGCTGGCTTGTGTATGGTGTATTAACAGGTAAATGAACATTTTTTTTAAATTATTTGAATATATATGGTGCTTGTGTATAAATACACAAACAATACATATATGCTTTCAATTGTGTAATTTAAGTGATCTAGGTAGCTCTGTTTTGAAGTTCAGTTAACGCTAGAAATGTGTTTTGGAGTTTGTACATGCTTTGGAGTTTGTACATGCTTTGTCTCTAGGGGCCACTGTATATATTTATATATAAACATATCAATAAAACCACTTTTTTTATACATTAGTAATTCCTTTTGTGCATAATGTCATATTATTGTTAATAATAAATTAATTAAAGCAAAAAACAACCTGAAGAGTCGGTCGGAGCCGCAAGAGCCAGCTCTCTAAAAAGATCCGGAAATCCCATCACTACAAGAGACGCTCAGAGAGTTTGTGCGTTCGCTCAGACACATAAAAAAATAGAGTGAACAGTGCTTATGACTCTCAGACTGAAACATGAAAACAGGTCCGTTTCACAGTTTCCAACACAATTATAATAAGTATGAACCATGTCGTCTTTGATTTTCCAGGTATAAAAAAACAAACAAACCTCCAAGTCATTTTCGCCCGAAGTGACAGACTTGCTGATTTTGTCCATGACATCAGCAGCAGAAACTGTGACCAGTTGTTGCCGGTTTCACCAAATGTCATTAGCGCTGCAGTTTTACTTTTGGGGCTTGGCTTAATGAGAACAGAGTTGAGCGAAAGGGTGAAATGAAATCTGGGGGACGGGGCTGATGCAATAAGAATTGGCTGCGATATCTTCCAAACTTGCACAATTTAAGCATGCTTTGCGCTCTCCTGCCAACTCCTACCCCACACTAAGTATACTGAGCTGGAACTCATTGTTATTAATAAATCTGCTCTACATTTTAAAGGGAACACGGACAGTTTATTAAGGGTGTATGAATAGTTTTCGATGTCTGTCAGCTAGACCGATTATTGCGCAAACCGTGAAATAAAAACGACACATCATGTCAGTGTAGGATCTGGGTCGTTCCCGATGAGGATAGCCTATTGTGAAATGTGAAGCTCACCTTGAGAGCCTGGAGCTGGACCTGAGGACTCCCGCGGACCCTGTCACCTCAACACAAGAATAAAGCGTTGCCCCACTGTCTTCTCCACACGTGACATCTGCCCCACTGACGTCTGACAGATCCTCATTTTTACAGAGAGTGCTTCTGCTGACAAGGCGGCGCTCTGAAGAATGAAACTTTGTGACAGCAGAGAGCGGAGGAGGAGTGGTGGGAGTGACTCGTCCAGCCTCCAGTGACACCGGAAAGAATAAATATTTAAATATTCAATCGCGCTTGTCATTTATTCATGGACAACACGAATTTAAAGCTGAATTTTTGTCTTCATCTACCGGACAAACAGAGCAACTACAAACGGTCTTCACAGAGAACCAGAATGCTCATGTCTGAGAAGAGAAGCGCATTTCCCGTCTAAAGAGTTCAACATCATTAAACTGATCATATTAACATTTAAATCATTCTTATGCATCTAAAAGCCTTCCATACAACACCCCAAAATATAAAAAAGGTCCTTTATTTTCAACTAATCCATCCTCTGAGTGAAACAGCAGCTGTGTGTTGTCTTCGTGTTTGTGCTTTTCCTCCAGTCGTATTCAGAGCATTAAAACATGAAATAACCCAAAGTAATACATGACGAACAACATAAATGGCAAGAAAAAAACAGTGGCCTTCATTTCTTCTAGGTCTTATATGGTGGATCAATATAGCTGCTGAGCTGGACAAAAAATCCCAGCATGTACAGCCATCACTACAGAGGAAGCAGCTGGCAGCAAAGCAGACACCAGAGACCATGGAAGGTCAGTGACAACTGAGAAACACAGGGTGGGTGCCCTGGATTTATCCCTGTGAGGTCTGAGCCAACATCAGTGATGACCTTTGTACTCTAAACCCATCACCCTGACTCCATGCTCTCCTGCATTTTGGAGATCAAGGGACAAAAGAAATTCAGTAAAAGTATAATTCTAACTGCAGAAACCCAATTTTCATATTCTCTATAATATGACCTTTCATTGTAAGAATTCACTGCGGTGAGAGCGTGAGATCTCAGAGAGTTAAATAGCCTTCAAGAGTGAAGGACATTACTGTCATATAACATGGTGATAAACTAGCTCCATCCAATCTCTTTCTTTGAAGTCTTTCAGTGGCACTGGCCCTGACAGTGGTTAAAACCTCACAATTTCCAGTGAATGTACACTCACACTTTATTAGGTTCACATTCTACACTCAAAAAAATGAATGAGGTGGATTGTTCAGTGTATATTAATTATTTATTTTCATTTTACTTAAAATATATGTTTTTGTTAAGTTAACATATGTTTTTCTAATCAAGTCTACGTAATTGTGTCTATTATTCAACGTACATAATACTAATGTGTTACTTGATCGCATAACATTTAAGTTAAGTCAATTAGGATCGATATACCTTGTATATCCACAAGGTGGCAGTAATGCAAAAACAGTTGTAATGAAACCGCGCAGAACAAGAAGGTTTCACGGCTTGTGCCTGCTCATGCGCAAGACTTCAAATTTAACTGAAAAAGGCTGTTTTGGCGCCAAGCTACTGTTTCTTTGAGAGGTAAGACCACTTTTTTTCTTTGACTATGTTGTGTAGTATCTATATGTCCAGCATGGTTATATTTTGCGTTTGTCTTACAAGACATGTTATATCGTTTGCGTGCGCTTGTTTTACATTAGTTTTACTGGGTCCTGGACATGCTTATTTTGTGGACTGTGTAAGAAACATTTTTATTGTTTTTTGTTTTATTAAGGGATTAGCTACAGGGGTTCATGGGGTTATTCTTTCAAGGGGTTATTTTTCCATTTGCTTTCTTGGGATTCCTTTTCTGTAATCCGAGAGTCGGAAATATCGAATAGGATAGCAAGGATAGCATAAAGTGACATTTAAAATCCAAAAAGTCAAGGGCGAAAGCCACTGTGACACCATTGTTCTGCTCTATCAGTAATCTGTATTATGTAAAAATGGTCTGTAAATACAGCATGTTTCCTAGCGGAGTTATACATATCAATGTAGTTATAAATTACAGTTTGTGAAAGTACACACTTAATTTTTTTAATAAAATTATTCAAGACATATGAGTGGACAGACAATGGAGGTCGACAGACCTGGTGATAATTGCTTCTATAGAAAGTTAGCACATGGCAGTGTCAATCTCTTGCTTTTCTTCTGAGTAGTATTTTATTTAGTTGTAATTCAAACAATAATTTGCTTCTTGAAATTAAGTAATGAATTTCTTGTTTTACTTTATAAATCTCAGATCCTGCCTTTACCTGCTCCCTCCTATACTGATGTGGTGTATGTGGTATTGCTGAGCTTGTATGTGGTATGTGAACTGTTATACTTTTAAAAACAAAACTGTTTTATAAGTTAAGTTTTCTTTTGTGACCCATCCCATGCCCCTGTTATTTCTTCTCCACATCTGAACCATGGTAAAGGTTGCAGTTCAAGGGCCTGAGGCATGAAATTCTTTTCAGATCAGCTGTGATCAATATTTTTTGGAACTTGATAAATAACAATAAAAACTGTAATGGCTCCATTAGCATTTTGTGTAAATGTTTGTGTTAAAATTATAGCTTTAATGAGGTCTTACTACATTAGTTTTAGTTTGTATATGTGTACATATAGTATGTATATTTACAGTACAGTATGTTGTGTTTGTTGACATATTTTCAGGTGGAAGCAGAATATGTGAGGATTACTACTGCTGCACATGTTCCAAGGCTTTTTACACAACTTGACCAATACACTGACCAGCTCATAAAAGTCTTCAAGAAAAAAGGAGGCGTTGCAGGGAAGAAAATTAGACAAACTTTGGCCCCAGCCACACAGGTGCGTTATTCTGTTGGTAGCAAAATATTATGGCTAATAAGATCATTTTCAAATTTAAACAGCTAGTGTATGGTAGCTGCACAGTGCACTTACATTTATATTAAGCAAGACAAAGTTTGGTACTCAAAACGTTGGAAAATTTAAATTACCTAAACATATGTAAAATCTGATCCCTTGATTTAGGTTAAACCAGAAGTGAATGTTTTTATGTTATGTTTTGAATGCAAAAAAGATGATGTATTAGTTTGTCTTTACCTCCATTATGGACACATATAATGTGGTGGAAACCCTGCCCAACAGGTTAACTATTCATGTCCATGTGATGATTAGTTGGTCTTGTGTACATGTCTATCTGTGCAGTGGATATGTCATTCATTTTGCGTATAATGTGAGTTTCTGTCATCCTAAAGTATATCTGTTTTCTCTTCCTGTATCTCTGCCACTCTCTACAGAAGGAAAGTATTGAAAAGGGGAGGGAGTGTGTCCTCAGGGCACTACCTTTTTACCTGAATGAAGACCCAAGCATCCTCTTCAAAGAATAATTGGTTGGTAATTTTAGTTTAGTTTTTTATCTGTATTAAACCAAATTTTGAATAACTAATGTTGTTGCATGTTGTTGTTGTTGTAATTTGCATGGAACCTGTTTAAATGTTTTGGGAAATCTTCTTGTATACCCAAACTATTTATATTTATCGTTGAATCTGTAGTCTGAAATAGTGGCACACTGGGGTGCATGTTCCTAATATTGTGTTTACGTCATTAAAGGGTAGCTTTGGCCCTTTTTCTTTCTTTTTTTAAAACTGGATGCCATTTTTCTATGTTTTTGTGTCTAAGCTACAGCTGTTCAGAGGGAGCTGGAACAAATTACCCTTGCTATCTTTACCATCGAAAGAGCTGATGCCAGCACTCCTCCAGCCGATGTGGGTATAACCATCTAGTGTGTCCTGCATGACCTGGAAGACCTGGCCTCTGCATGTGCACTCTTAATGGGTGGGATATATGCACTGAATCTCAGTTAACCTCAAGACTGAAAGCTTTCTTTGAAGTACTTCAGAAGCTCTTCCTTCATCTGTATGTCAGCAGACTCTTGACCAAGGTACAGTTGCTCAAGAATACACTGAATGAATAAGCCAACCTTTAATTTGGATGATGAATGTTCTGTCAGATGGACAGAAGTTTTTTGGAGGCTGAATGGGAATAAAATGGTAATTTGTAAATGACAGATAACGGGAAAATTACATTTAAGAGAAATTTAGAACATTTTGAAAAGTTTGTAAACTACTACAATTTGAGAGATTTTACTGTTGTGGGGGGCTAGTAAGAGACAATCAAAAGTATTGAGATTTAAAGGATTTAATTGAGAGATGATACTGCACCAGAAATGTTGAAGGGTGGTGTGTATATTAGCGTTCAAGGCATATTGTTATGAGGTGGAAATATGTTCATATTCAGTTTGTGTTACATTGTGTGCATTGTAAAGGTAATTGCAATACATACTAAAAATAAGGGTAAGTTAGGAGGTTGATCTGATATCCTCGTGTTGGTGTTGTTCCCAGATCATCATACTAAATGTTGTTCCAGGATCAACATTGCAAGTGACCAATCAGAATGTTGTGACGTCATACTTTTGCGACTTCGGGAAAAACCGGCGTAAAACAAAAAACTGTACTTAAGCTGCGTGAAACCGCCTCTGTCCGTCGATCAACTGACCCTAACCCTAACCGTAACCCTTTAATAAACAGTAAGCAGAATTGATATTGTCCTTGCAACATTGGAATTTCATAAATGCACGAATGGCTTGGCGCGCAAAAGAATAACGTCACAACAATGTGACAACATTTTCATGATGGTCTGGGAACAACACCAACACGAGGATATCAGATCATCCAAGTTGGGAATGCAGGATGAATGTATATTTTGTGGACTTTTAAAGACGAACAATTGTTTCCATGTTAAAATGTTTCCATCTGAAGTTTTTTGCCCAAACACTGGTAAAATAAATGTTGACAGTGGCAAGTGTTAAATGGTTACTGCTGTGCTGTTGCAAAAAAACTGAACGCTGACAAGCTGTTTTATTGTTAGACCATAATGT